>NC_044192.1:33211500-33815250 GCF_900880675.1 Sparus aurata
GTGTATTTGCAGAGTAAACCTTGACCACGATCGTGATCTCACAGATTTTTTCCTTGGAAGAAGCCTGGGAGATAAAAAAACATAGTTTCCAGGAGAATCCAGACAACCTGAGATGATTGCCATCACAAGCTCTGCCTGCCTCCACACGTCCAAACCACAGCTGATCGGTGTCTTTCTCTGTCCTCGGGACACCTGTGTACGTGCTCAAAACATATATATTCCCTTTACAGTATTTATTGCCTTAAGCAGAGCCGACCGAAACGGTACACTCACACACCTTCTCCAAAGGTAAAAGCCCAACATGAGTCACGGCCAGCGCTGCGGTTCAGCCATGTTCATATCAGTGCTGGAAACCAAAACAAAGACTAAACACTATCAGAGGTGTTATTCTGTGAGCTCATGGTTACTTAGATGACTCACCTGCTCGCCACTACTGTACATTAGTGGGTGGTACTCAAAGGTGAAAACAAGCAAAGTGTGTAGGCCAGCTAAGAAGGCAGACGCGTCCGAAAAAGTCTGTAAAACTATTTCTTTTTCCAGATTTTGGATATTTATAAAAAGTTTTGCACGCCCAAATCTGTCAGGATGCTTTTCATTGGTTTCCATGAGCAGCCGTGGAGTCCAATGGTCACTCCAGCTCTGCCTTCTTCAGCATACAACTACAGGCGATGGGATTTAGAAAGAGAGCATTTCTAAAATATATGAGTGTGCACATGGTTTTTGTGCTTTGCTGGGCTCAGACTTAAGTTAGAATGTGGTACGGCTCTCTTTTTCGTCTTTGGTTAAATGTCATAAAGTGATTACTTATCTCGAATCCTCAGAGACAAAGGGAACATTTGTGTGGGTAACAATCCACAACACAGAGACCTAAAGAGTTACTGTATGATCACTGTTAAAGCAGCAGATCGTCACAATGGAGACGCAGAAACCAGCCAAAGGAACTTTTTTCTACTTCAGTGTTCAGTTGACTCATTTTCTGTCTTGCGTTTGCCACTGGTGTTGATGTACCCAAATGATTTCCGGTGTGTAATGCTAGTTAAGTGCAGCAGTGGAGTGAGATCCATGTGTAACTCATGTGGTATGTCCACTCGTGTCTGGGTGAGTGTAATCAAGACGCCCTCTTTGTTTTGGCTGTCAGGTGTGTGACAAGCGGTGGTCGGGGTGGGGAATGGTATTTGCTAAGTTCCCTGAAAACAAAACTCCCAGTCGGCTTCCAGGTGAAGGCATGTGAGCCGTTTGACTTGTTTTGTTGCTGCTGCCACACACGCAGTGAGTCAGAGCCACTTAACATCCATTCAGGTGCAATTTGAAACCCGAGCAAAGCTTTCTCTGGATTGTTGTGGTTTGGGGGCTTGTCACCGGATGATAGATGCCACAAATTACCCCCGAGTCTCTGAAAAATGATATCATTTACCTCGAAAACATGGGCGATACTTGATAGATGATTCACTTTTGTATAGGGGAACTAACAACCAAATCTGACCTCACTTTCTTGCGAACTTAACTGTAAGCGCTAAAAGAATTTAGAAAAGCACCTTACAGGCACAGCCACAAAGACACATGTGGTCAGTGTGCACACAGGAGGGTGGAGTCGGAAGAGTGGGACTTTTTTTTTCTCTCTCCAGAGGGGATCATCTTTGGCTTGATGCGTCAGGAAGGAATCCAAGGTGAGGTTTTTCTAGGGAATTACGCAGCGTCAGACGCAATGTGTTCACGCGGATTTCTGGTTTTGGAATCGCATCCGATTCTAATTCTGGTGGTCTGACTTTCATTTGGTAACATCCAGACACAGAGTTTAGTTTATGTGCAGTCATGGAGCGCACCGCATTGGCCCGTCCGCGCGTCCAGCCCTCGCCTCGAGCAGCGCGTAAAAGCGAGTGGCTCCGGAGCGTCCTGGCCCACCATCACTGTCCTGACCCCGGCGTGGAGAACGAAATCGTCGTCCTGGCCACTGGGATAGACCAGTACTTGCAGGAGGTCTTCCACCACCTCACCTACTCCAACCCGAATGACACGATGTCGGCGGAGGATTTCTCTGCGCTGTGCTCCGTGCTGGGACTCACAGAGAAAAGGAAGAGGGCGACCAGAGGAGGAACTGGAGATGGACAAAACGACGAGGAGGATGAAGAGTTTGGGGATATATGTTCTGGGCTGCCCGGCCAGATCTCTTTTAAAGACTTCCACTCGCGGCTCTGCGGGTATTTCCGAGTGCGCAGTGCGCGTCAAGGCACCGGGGAGTGTGCCGGGCGCCTGCCCGTCACTGAGGACACCGAGCTGGTGGAGCGGCAGATCCGGGTCCGGTGGCCGCGTGTCAGACGGAGGAAATGTGTGAGTTTTGATCTGACGAGGGATCAGAATGGAGCCGGAAACAGATCAATGAAAGCTCGAGCCGCAGAAGAACGTGAGCCAGGTACTGTGACAGGATGCCTCTGTTCCATATGTCATTACATGTGATGTCCCCTGTGATCACTGAGGGCTCCCAGAGTATGTAAAGTGCCCCCTTTTATTAATGATCCACCAACGTCAGCTTAATGCACCCTAAAGGAAAATATTCAACAATATCTATGTTCAGCTAAACACAGTTGTGCACGTTGGCATCCAAGCGCCATCTGTCCTCTCACTCTCATTCCCCTACAGTTAATGCTGAGGGTCAGTGTGAAGTACTCAGACAGTACAGTGAGCAAAAGTACCAATTCAAGAGTGTAAAAATACTCCATTACAAGTAAAAGTCCTGCTTTCAAGACTAAAAGTCCAGAGATATTATCAGCGAAATGTACTTCAAATATCAAAGTAATGGTAGGCTGCTCCGCTGATGTATTATCATACTGTATATGACATTATTGTTATGGTATTATTGTTATCACAGAAATGGAGTTTAGTCCGGTGGGTCCCAACAAAAACAGTTGTGATCATGATTTTTTCAGGCTTTTCTCTGGTCTGGAGGGGAGAGGTCCTCTCCTTACGCCCTGATCAGTTAATGAAATGAAATCATGTGGGAGTCTCAGAGGGGATAATAAGAAGCATCAGCAATGTTTTATTTAATGTGAATTCTTAATGTGTTACGTGACTTTTAGCGGACACATAAAAGTGGAATAAAAGTACAGAGTAGCGTATTGCATGAAAAAACTCAAATAAAATACACGTACCTCAAAATTGAACTTAAACCTAGTACATGTAATAACTTTCCACTACTTTCAATGGTGGCAATACCACACTGAACAAACTGCCTTAGGGTAAATTAAAGGTCCAGTGGAGGATGAAGTGGGATGTTGCTGATAGAGTGCTGCAGGACTGACGCATGTTTGAAATCTAAAAAACAATCTAGCGTCGCCCAGATTCTCCCTGCAACAAGCCTGTGGAGTTTTAGAATTGGATTTGAGAATCTTGCGGAAAATTATCTTTTGTGGCGAACACAAGTGTATGACACCAACACGTGCTGATCTTTATAGATGAGCACCACTTCACTGCAGAGTAAATGCAGTCGCCAGAACTAAAAAAGGTAGTGGCTCTAAAGGAACTACACTATGGTCACATGGCTGAACCGTCACCACCACTAGGTATCTTGTTACACTATAATACACACACTTTACTGTAAATTGATCAACCTACATGTTGTAAACTTAGAGTTAGAGTAGCTTGTGACTAAAGTCGGCCTGTCAGGACGGACCAGTGAGCAGATGTTCTATGATGCCCTCGCCAACCTGTAGTCTCATTAGCCACTTGCTAGCATGTTTTTAAGACATATAAATGATTTGTAACTCAAATGTGGAGTGTTTGATGTTGATAGTTTATGTCATAGAACAAAACATTAAAATCTCTTAAGCTCATGTTGACCACAGATATTTAACTGTAAACCCATACTGCGCTCTATTTCAACCACCTGAACCGTCCTCGTCTCACCCTTCCCAACACTAAAAACATGAAAGACCGTCTCCAAAGTCAGTGTTTGGATTGTCCATTGTGGGCTACTTCATGGAGGAGGACCGACTCACTTTGTAGATAAGCTAGTTCTGAGTAGGGATGTATATTGATTTAGTTATTCTGATGTTTTATCGATTCCCAAATAGGCTGAAAAACAAGTAGGAAATGAGTACTGAAAAGAATACAACCTGGTTTATTAATATAAATCTTAATTATTCACTGCTGAGAATAAACAATACTCAAATGAGTCCTCAATAAACAAATTAACAATACTCAAATGAGTAAAATGAGTCCACAAGTCAAGTGGCTATTGGCTAAGGATAATCCCACAGAGGAACAAGAGGAACAACAAACAAGGAATGGGCAGGGCAGGGCTGATTAAATTAACCTCATTTTTATCATTATCACAAGACGTTAGCGAGTTGTTTAATTTTACCTGCTGTGCTAGTGCTAGCAATGGTGCTGCTAAGTGCGTCAAACACACAGCATTGCTGGAGTACAATGCCGTGCTGTGTGGCCAAATGCTTGGACATATTAGTTGTATTACCGCCTTTGGCGCGCAGATCCCTCTTACAGGTATTACAGGTGACGATCCCCCGAGGTGTCGTCCTTCTTTGTGAAATGCAGCCAGACTTTGGATCGTTTTTGCCGGGACGACATTTCTCCACAGTGCATCGCATGTAGCAGCTCAGCTCACCTCTGCTCTGCAGCAGCTTGTGTGTGTGACGCCATCGCAAATTTGCGAGTAGGGTACGTTTGTTTACAGTGGCGGCGCAGCCCGGGAAAAATCGATAGCGGAATCGTAAGGGGTTTTTGTTAGCGATTCCAAAGAATCATTTGACTCAAAACGATGCACATCCCTAGTTCTGAGGTAACGAATGCACAACAATTCTTAGTTTCGGCTGATTGTACGATTGTACACATATGAAGACGTATTTGTGAACATTTTCCATTTCTGCCAATAGATCCTCCTAAATCCTTCATACTGGACCTTTAAGTACAAGTATGTATGTGTTAGCCTTAGTGTTGCATGTGATGTTAATGTCAGTGTGTAAGCTGCGTTTTACTGTTGTAGCTGGCACAGGTGGAGATCACTTCAACTGGTGTACACTGAAGAGTGGTTTCAGTTTAGTTATCAGATTTATAAGCTTGTGATATGTTGAAATGTATGTATGAAATGTCTACATTTGTATAGTAACTGGTATCTATAGTGTTGTATAAATGTAAAGTAGAATAAAGTGGAAATACTCAAAGGATGTACACGTACCTCAAATTTACACTATAGCTCTTGAGTACATTTTCCTGAAGATACAGTTTAAACAGTGGGAAACGTGATATGACAGAAACTAGTTAATTCCTTGTGAAGACAGAGGTACTGGTCAGAGAACTGATTCAGATTTTAATAAAAAATATTGTTGTGTGTGCTCGTAGTTAGATCAATGTCTAACCAAGACTAAAAGGAGCCATGAATCCTTGGAATGAGCAGGAATATACTTTCTCTTTTACCACAAGTTTAACAGTTTTCTTCTTCTGCTCCAGATGAGGTAGCAGCTCTGAGGGAGCTGGTGGAGGACCTCCGCTCGGCGCTGCAGGGGAGCGACGCTCGCTGCCTGGCCCTGGAGGTGGCCCTCCGACGGGAGCGGAGCCGGACCATCCCTTCCTCGCCAAGCTTCAGCTCCACAGTTCCCACTCAACCCACGACCTCCATCACACTCATACAGGGAAAACTGGTACCGACCCTGAGAATTAAAGGACAGAGCAGCGTTGCCGGAGGAGAAGGGGCGAGGAGGGCGGCGAGGAGACGGGACATCAGGGACCCCCTTCTGAGGGAGCTGAAGCTGATACGCTCCTCGCGGGATGGGCAGCTGGAGGAGGCCATCAAATATAACGAGCGTCTGGAGGAGGAGCTGCGGTGGGCGTACCAGGAGGTGCGCAAGCTCCAGGGGGTGGAGTCTGCACTGAGGAAGGAGAACGCCCACATCAGGTGGGAGTTTTTTAAAGGGACAATTCGTGGGATATGGCCA
Source organism: Sparus aurata (assembly GCF_900880675.1). Taxonomy (NCBI): domain Eukaryota; kingdom Metazoa; phylum Chordata; class Actinopteri; order Spariformes; family Sparidae; genus Sparus; species Sparus aurata. The sequence continues at coordinate 33,217,446 of NC_044192.1, forward strand.
GATTTTAGTTGTTCTAAAAAGTGAACATTGTCAACAGTGTGAAGACACAGCAGTAGTGCGTGGCAGAGGTGTCTGCTTAAAACATAAGAATAAACCCCTATTCGGTTTATCTTAATTAATTAGACAAGTGTATCACACATTAGCCAACCGCTGCCACATGCTGTCAGTTTGATTTTCTTTTAACTAATAAGGCAGCCAATATAAAAGTATATTCACGGCTCCTTATTTATATGATTCCTCATTGCGATGTTAACATATCAATGATCTTGGATTTGCTCGATCAGGAGGCGGGCAGAGGAGGCCAGGGAGGCTCTGAGCTTGGGACTTCAGAGGGTTCGGAAGATCCAGGAGCAGGCTCAGTCCGTGCCACAGCTCCAGTCCAGGATCAGCCAGCTGGAGACAGAGCTGCAGCAGTACAGGTGCGAAACGCCGCGTGTGGCCGCGAGTGAGTGGAGAAGAGTGCACGGGCATGTTCGCGCATCCATTTACACATCATTTGCCTGTGCGCTCGGCTGATTTGAAATTCAATGAAAGCGCCAAAGCCAACAGCTTAAGTTACGCTCACTGTGAATTGGTGTCGGGCCAAAGTAGATGGGTTAACTTCCAGCAGAAACCACAGCAACAAAAGACAAAGTTCAACAAAGACTCTTTCTCTAAACCTCCACAGGGACCAGACTGTTGTCGGTTTCATTTCGTTCACACCCACAATGCATCAGAGATAGTTCAAAACCTGCTCCCTCAAGAAACAGTCACTTGTAGTCAGTCGGAGATTTGTTACATTTTAAATCCTCGCCCAAATGAATGCTGACCCTAAACCCACAGTCAAAGCACCAGGTCTCATATCTGTCATCCTGCCTTCTCTACAAAACTATTCCTAGGAACCTATAACTGTTCGCTTGCTCCGCCTCGGCTCCGCTGATGTAGACGGAAGGTTTGTGTCTTTGCCTTTAACAATCAGCTCCTTGGTTTTGCTGACGTTGAGCCGTAGATTGTTCTCTCAACTGAATCATCACAGGAATATAATAGGAATACCACAGGCAGCGGTGTGTCTGTATGATCCTCTCGCTCTCTTCATCTACACATCGCTACTTTTCACTTTGATCATGAGGCTGACACCACTCAATGGAGAATATAGGCTATATACAATATACAGTAGTAGCAGTATCAGAGTCAGACAGACTAGACTGACAACTTAACAACCCCTCTGCCTGTGCACTCTCTTCTCTCTGCATCTGGGCGATGGAAAAGGTAACCAGTAGGATGCTTTTTGACTGATTGTGCCGATAAGAGGGGGCAGCACTCCCCCATCATCCCCCTTCAAATCACCCGCCGCTTGTAGTGATGAACCCTCAGAGAATCGTCCTCCTCAGTTCCCCTCGTCTCTACAGCTCAGTAAAGGCTTTACTGTTTTACTGCAGCCTCGCTTGAAACACATACATGCCTTGTGGTCAGATGCTGGCGTGGCTCTAGATGTGTGCAGGCAGTAGGTGGCACCCAGCAGAAAGTATGCAGTCGGGATGTATTAAATAAAAAGCTTTAGCCTGTGTTCGCATGATCGGAATAGGAAAGCTGTCAATCGACAGGTCTGAGCCAGGGACAAAACATAGCAAGTCCAATGACACACTGTCAGATGTACAGATGTCAGAGCTTCTGTCCACAGTATTGTAGGTGTATTGAGGTACGCTCTTTACCTTTATCACCCTCAGATCCCGCTGCACCTGCATCCCTGACCCCACCCATCAACCAATGCACCCAGTCACAGCAGAAGACGCCTGCGGCAAGACAGGTGAGTGACTGGAAGTGTAATGAATCATGGAGCCATTAGGAATCAGTTCGAACTCCCAATCCCAATCGTCATCTAACATTTGTCACTATTCCTCCTTTTGTGTGGTGGTGTTTAGGGTTAGGGTGTTCCGACTTTTGTCAGGATTGAAGGGTACACTTCATATCGAGGGTTATGGCAACTCTCCTTCTCAAAAACGAGGGATAAAGTTAAACACTGGAAGCGGAATTGAGGCAAAGTTTTCCCTCCCGTGGTTACCAGCATTATGAAGCAGCTTTTGCTCCCGTGTGGCATCTTTGTCACCGGATATTGATATATTTCAAGCTTTGCAGCTGACCTGCATCATGGCGGACATTTTGTCCTGTCATAGCAGAGAAGAAAACACACGTGAAACCATCATGAACTACGGCTCAGTTCAGTCAGTGTCCATATCGGGCCGACAGAACACTATTCATTCCATTTAAAAAAAAACAAAATCGGATGCAAATGAACATCTCTCTGCGTGTCGTGTCTGCAGGTGCGGAGTGTCTGCAGAGGGCGGTGGAGGGGAGAGCTGCCTCCGATGAAGAGGAGGAGGACAGGGAGATGAGGGAGGAAGGACAGTGCGGCCTGACGGAGGTGAAGACGCATATCGGCCGACTGCACGGCTGTGGCAAGGGGTTAGCTTCCTTACCGACATACACAACACCACTGTGCACACGTCTGTCCACCGCAAAGACTGATTGGATGTGACTGTTTTTTTCTTTTTTTCTCCAGATGTCAGACGCATGCATTCCACCAACTTCCCGCTCAGAGTCACCTGCATGAGAAAAACATCATCGGCACTTTAAAGGACAGCAGGGGGCGCTACAGCTGGAAGGGACAAAACCAGGAGCAGCCAGAGGGAAGCAGAGGGTTTGAAAAGGAAAAGGTAGGAGAGAGACATGATTTCAGAAACTTATGCATCACCATTATTTTTATTTATTTAATATACAGGAGACCTATTTTTTTCATGGATTTTCCTTTCCTGCAGCAAATGCATCTCAAAAGTTAAAAAGGCCAAAGTCCGCAACTACAGAAGCTCCTTTCTCCAACAGAAAACCCTGCTCCTGAAACGCCTCGTCAGTAGTCTCGCCTCTAATTCTGTTACTTTGTGACATCACACTACGTCACCATGTCACACAGTTGCATAAATTGTAAGACTTGATTTCACTCAGCTTCTCTGCCGTTGTACGCAGTGCTGGGTCAGGCACCAATCAGACGAGACTGGGTATTTGTTCTACTAGTAACAACATAATACCTGAAAAAGGAGCAAGTCTCAAGAAGAATTTAGCAGGAATCCAGTTAGACTGATGCCCAAAGAGATGGAACGTTATCTTTCTGCCCCCAGAGCAGTTCTGATACAGAGAAATGGTTATTGAATTTAAATTCATTATAATTCCCTTGAATATGTGTTATGTTCAACAGAAAACATTGGAATTGTACTTTATTTCCCTTGCACTGTATTTGAGACCTGATCAAGTCAAACAAGGAGGAACAGACGGTGTATTTTTGAAAAATAAAAAAAAAATTGTTCCTCCTCCTGTTTTCCAGAGACCCGAGGAAGAGGAGGACAAGACGAGGCTGGAGGAGAAAGAAAAGACACGTCTGTCTCTGATGGAGGAGAAGCTGACGGACGCCCTCACACTGCTGCTGCAGCTACGCAACAAGGTGCACACACAACACACACGTCAGAAACCTTCACCTCCGGCATACACACACCTCTTCAGTGCCATCTAGTGTTCATTCGATCTTGGTTGGACATGCACAGTTTTTATTGACAACAGTGCATGAGAGGGCTGATACGGATACAGGAAATATGTGATTTTACCAGATTTAGCCAGTTAGCTTCCCTTAGCTAGAGCAACAACAATGCTAACGGTATACTGAATCAACTAAAGGCTGCTACCGTGAATATATACTGTACACAGATACAGTGACCAGCCTCTTTATTTTTAAAGTTTTAGTGTCATGTTACAATCCACTCACGTATGGCAAAATAAACAAGTGATTTGAAAATGAAAAAAAAAAAAATGAAAATCATTAAAAATTGTTGCACAGAGCCCCTTTAACAAGGTGATGCTACCAACCTAGCCGGCTAACTAGCTTGGTTGGTTTGTGAGCTTAGTTTGAGAGGCAGCGCTAACATCGATAGCTTGAGCGACCACAAATTAAGTTTACCTATCCTTTTGTCATAGCATACAACTGAACAACTGAAAATAATAATATAATGGTTTTAATATATCTAATATTTGTAACAGTGAAGACTTTGTGACTCCATACAGTTCCCCTCTAACGTAGCTAACTGTGACTTTTTTTGACTGGAAAAAAAGTCACAGTTAGCTACATTTTGACTGGAAAAAAACGTATGTGTGTGGTTATATAATATTTGTTAATGCTGTTTAATAAAACTTGATCCCTGTCTTTGTAGAATGTGTCCCGCAGGACCCTGGAGAAGCTTGTGATGGACACTCTGGATGTGTGCAGTCGGAGTGGGGATGGTAAGTCACTCTACATCTTCCCAATGTGCAGCTATTCCCGTGTTTAAGTGTCGCTCATCGCTGATATTTTCCGTGGTCCGTTGCCAATTTCCCCATCCAGGTCCGTCTCAGGTCCTGCAGGTGGCCGACGCCCTCTGTGCCCGGCTGTCCTCCAGGGACCTCCTCGGAAGCGGAGGTGATGATGAAGCATTAGAGAGCAGAGAGAAACTCCTGACTCCGTCTTCAGGGTGTCAGAGCAGCAGCGTGAACCCTCTGCTCATCTCCTGTTAGCTGAGCTTCAGTACTGGTACTTATCCTTTAGTTTATCCTGTTTATCTTTGGCTTGTTTGCACCCATGTACGTTTTCCACAATGTATCCCAGATTATGAAACTGATTCAGTGTATTTAAAGATTAATTTTATTGACCTTATTCGATCTCTCTGTGCCCTTTTTTTCTAATTTAATTTTATAATGAAATGTTTTTATCCAACCTTGGGTTCCCTGTGTTAACATTTATTACTGAGAGCTCTGACATGGTGAAACACAATCTTGTGTTCAGGATCACTGTTGCAGGACAGAGTTATAGTTCACTTAATATTGCAACATTTTTCAGATATTAAGTGATAAACAATATATCTCAATATTTTGAGAGCTCATCTAAAGCATTTTGTAAATGCTCGGACTGAGCAACAAAATTAAAAATCACTATATTTTTGACTACGATTACACAATATTATGAAAAAACATAACATATTAACCTTATGTTGACAGGTGGTGATATGGGAATGACCCTTTTTGCATCACAACTTTTATTTGGGTGAAGAAAAAACTCATGATGATGTGACAGTTGTTGGGGTCAGTTGTATAGACCAAGGCATCTCTGCAGCACTACAGTACTTCTATATGATGCTGTTTGTTACACATTATTGTCATATTATATTGTACTTGGTCATATTGCATTTTCGATAATATTTCGATGAATTGTTCAGCCCTATTCAGTACCTTAATATTGATATTTTGACAATATTGTAGGGATGACTATTGGTTATTTGACAAAATATTAACACAATGAGATCTTGGATAAATAATGATCAGTTATGTGGATATAATGACACAGTGGGTAAAGACAACTATTAGAACAAGTAATAATAATAAGACGATACAAAATTACACATCACGGTAACAATATAATATTGACATATGGCCCGGCCCCACGCAGACTGAGAAATATGTCACGCTTACAAGGCCGCTTACTGCTGGATCTGAAAACACTCATATTGTAATTACAGGAATCTCTCTAAATGGGTCAACTTTAATGGATAACATGAAAAATCCTCAGTGATTTAATAATATCCAACTGCACTGCAGCCGAGGAGGCTGCAGGTAAAGTTTTAACACATCATCCGAGATTTTAACTTCTTTTAACTGTGCTTAAAACCTTACTATTGCTATTACAAATATTATATTGGTTGAAGGAGGAGTGAAACTGAGGTCAGGTCCCAGCTGAGAGACAGGAAGGCAGCACTTTTCTGAATGGCTGATTTTGCTCCAATCACTTTTTAACAGTAAAGTGTGTTAAAAATTAACAAATGTAACCTACATTAACTGTTGCTTTCTACAGTAGATGTAATAGTAGATTGAGTGACATGGTGTTGTGGTTGTGGATGTGATGCTGGTGAATGACTGTTCTGTCCCCACTACAATAACCCTGATCAATGCAGTCATATCTAATCTAAGACATGAATGTATGATGTAAAAGCAGAATGTAGATGTGCAGATGTTCTCAATTGTTAAGTTCGGCTCGGGCTTCGTCTCTGCCTCTGTCCAACAACATCTGTGCTGAGAAAGGATGAGCAGACTTCGGTGCATTGATCCTGATAACAGACAGGAACAGACAGCAAGACAGAAGGGATGGTATGAAATAATATAATCCTTTATTTCCAGCAATTTACAAAGTCCTGCAGGGAGAAAGCCTTCCTCCAGCCTCACAGAGGGAGGGCTTTTACAAGAGGAACACACAGAGAACACAAAGATCTCAGCCCCAGTGAGACTGTACCATCTTGATGTGGATGCTGGCAGCCTGAGGATCAGTGTGGTTCATTGTGGGTTCAGGGGCTCGAGGGTTCGAAGCACTGAGGTTAGCAAGGCGGTGGGTGGGTGAAGGGTGTTTAAAGGCCGGGTATTTTATACACGGGGAGAAACATCTGGAATCAAAAGGAGAAGTAACTCTGTGCATTTTGTCATGTTGCACTTTTTCTTTTCTGCTTTTCTTGTGTTTGTGGGTTCAAATCTCACTCCTGTTAGTGTTTAACTTTAACTCCAGACCTTTTAGACGGCCCGTGCAACCGGCCCGTTGGAAATTTTCAGCCTCCAGCTGCCCAATTTTCGCCGATTTCAAGTGAACAAGCCCTCCTCTCCACTGCTGCATCATATAAACTCATTATTACATTACACATCATAATCAACTTACTGTACATCTTTTATTAATCCAAGCTAATTAAAGAGACGCTACTCTGTGGCGAACCTAGCTCCTGATTGGTTACTCTCAAGTTGAGCTTGGCTCTGATAGGTTAAGGCCATTCTATGTCGTGTAAGTATGCTTTTCCCTGTGTGGGACAGGGTGTGTGCGCATGTGTGTGAGGTGTGTAAAGACTGGCATTAGGCACTGTGCTATTTATTAGCCTCACCGCCCTCCTATTGCGGCATGCACCAAAAAAAAGCTCTACTGGCCTTTTGCGGAAAAAAAGGGGGAAAAAAAACATAAAAGAGGAGAAAAAATGACATCAACACGGTGACAACGAAACGGAGCCAAAATGAAATGACAAAATAAACAACCTTATATATAGAATAAATATAGTATGTACAATTTGCTTTGTGTGCTTCTAAAAATAAATAGACAAAGCATTACTTGCCCCCTTATAGAAGTATTCACAACTTTCCATTGACACAGAGGCAGAACGCTGGCACCTGCTCAGTAAGAGAGTGGAGGATACATACTGAAGGTGAAAAGATGGAAGGATGCAAACGTTTACAACACCGTAGAAAAGAAGACAAGAAGAACCGTTCAACGTGGGTAGACACATGCAGGTTTGAATCCAGAGGACACAGAGATGATACAGTTAGGAGAATCCCTGCAGTGCCCTCTGCTGTCCATGTTGCAGATTTACAGTACTTTGTGCAGTGTGGAGAAGTTGCTATATCTTTACAGTGGTTGCTTGTTTGATTAAAATCCATGACACAAAACAATAATCGTGAAGAGTTAAAAAGATTACGGAAAGGAGAAAAAGGAATAGAAAAAAAAAAATCACAATTTTAACGTAATCAACACATTAAGAAAAAAAAAAAAAATCAGTCAGACCAAAAAAAAAAAAAAAATTAACAATCAATAATCAAGTTTTGCACATTCACACTTTGTGCCCTGCACATGCATTCTGCTGGCCCCTTTGAAACAGCACAGAAGTCTGACAAGTGCCAGATAAGACAAGCATCACATGCAAGTCTCTCCTAAGACACTGGGCTTCGCCTCCGGGCCAACATCTGTACTCGGTACAGTCAAAATGGCTCACGACTTCCTTTCGCATTCTCCTCTTCACCTGCAAGCCCTCAAAGAGAGAGAGTCAGCTCAGGTCGGCTGAGTCTCAGAGTCAGGTGATGGACAGCTGTGTGTGTGTGTGTGTGTGTGTGTGTGAGCGTGTGCTTTATTAGTCACGTTGTGGGGACATAAACCTGTCAACACGCCCATTGGGGGGACAACTTTCCTAATGGGGACACAACGCAGGTCCCAATAAGGTTAATCATTAAACTTAAGTATGACGTCTTGGTTTAAGGTAAGGATTAGATCAGGTTTAGTTTAAGGTTAGGGTTAGGGTGTGGCCGGGGTTAGGGTCAAACTCCAGGAAACCAATGTAAGTCTATGTAATGTCCCAAAAAGCAATGGAAACTGAACTGAATTTGTGTGTCCTTGATAAGGTTAACCATGTGACTAAGATTTTGCCCTTTGATTTAAATTTTGACAGAATTTTAATCTAACACGAAATACAGAATCTGAGAAAAAAAAAAAAAAAAATTCCGGGGGGATCTCCATCAGTGCTCACACAGAAGCTTGTCAGTCACAACAGTGCTCCGAGTTTTGTTTCAACTTTCTATGTTCTGTGATTTAAACTGCCCCAGGCATTTTGTTCTCAAGATTGTACATCATTTCATTCAATAAAGAGTTAGCCACGAGGGAAATTGAAAAGTTCTCTCAGCTGATGACAGCAGCCTTGTTAGCTAAGAGAACTTTAGGTTTCTCGTGGGCGATTCAATTCATTCAACATGTGGATTTCTACTAACAGCTCCTGTCTCGCAACTGTCCACAGATTATCTTCTGTGGAGCAATTTATACTCGGCGAAGGCAAATAAAAAGCAGATGGTGCGACACAGCTCATAAACACTCCCATTATGGATTCTCCTGGTTGATCCCAGTGATTCCGTTGGAGTGAGGTGGTTTAGCTGCTAATTGTTGGTGTTCTATATACTAGTGTGAGTGGGCGCTGGTGTGACTGGGCCCTCAGACAGCTGTGTGAACTGTGCTGATCTTCTGGTCAGTCTGAACTTAAAGGCTACAGAATGACAAAAAAATTCTAAAAAGGGTTTGCCACAGGTCCCTGCAGCTGGTGTGATCTAACGTTGAGCTAAAATTTCGTTGATTCGGAGCTCCAGCAGACAAAACGTCCACTTTGTGGGAACCACAATTAAAGATCTATAGATATCAAATATCCACACAGACAATCAGCAATCAGTACCTGTCATCTGTAAGCACATCCTGGCAAAAGCACCTCCACACACTTTCACTCTCTGTACCAATGTCGTTCAGTTGGACGAGCTCTGCAGGTTGTTTCCAGTGTGCTGCAGCATGTTGAGCCTCTTGTCACTTACTGTAAGCCTGACTTGGGTAACAACAACAACCAGCCTGCTCCAGTAGAGAGTTGGCAGATGGTTTCAGACAGGGGGACTGGAGCTATTCTCACTGGAACAGCTTCGCTGCACATCGAGACCTCTCTGACCTCTCGGCATCCACGGAAAAAAAAGATAAAACTAACAAAAACCCATCGTGGGCTGCAACAAACAGTGAGGTGTGTTTTTTTTTTTCTTTATGCTGCCGTTTTCCACATACTGTTTCCCACTGTTTGCACTCAAGCAAATAAGATTCTTATTCAGGAAGTTGCATAATGGCAGTTTTTAGTAGATTTGGCCCCAACAAGGAATTAGTGTAACCTCTGAGGAATAAAACACGGGCTGTTGTGTGAATGAACAAACAGTCCTTATTGACCTTAACTTCTAAATAGGCATTAATTAGATGATTCTCAGAACTAAAGTTAAATCCATTCTGGATGTGAATGAGGGAAGCGTTTGTTGGACTGTGATCTGACTTCAGATCTGATATAGCTAATTCTTGAGCCCAGAATTGAAGGGCAGTGAGCGCAGGATTCACAATCCTGCTCCTGTTCTGACTCAAATTACGCCAATCAGCCGATGGGAGCAACACCAAAAGGGAATTTAGCTTGTTATGTTTGTGGTCCAGTCCCCTGTGGTCAAATTCTCGAACCCTGTTCCCTACTGTCACAAGGCCAAAGTAAAACATAGAAGACGTAGCCCTGTGCGCTCTACTAAATCAGAGAAGAGACACATTAGATTTGCATTTCATACAATATTCATTCTGTTAATGACATAGCACTTGGTGATTAAGCATTCTAGGCTTGTTTGTATATATATTTTTGCTGTCTTTTGTTGCTTTCAAGTGTTAGAACTTGATCTTTAAAAACAGGAGGGCTAGCGTCCCCATTGAAAATAATGAGAACCGGCCCTGCACATAGAAGAGATATCGATTCATATCAAATGCATTATTTATCAACAACAACAATCATTGTCGATAGTCTAATAGAAGCAAAAGTAGTAGGACTCAGATGTTAAGTAGTAGTGTGGTCTGCGGGGCGGAGATCCATCAGGAGTTAGTTCGATGGCTGAGGTGGAGATATGTTTGTTTCCACTGGTTCTAAGGTGGAACACAGATACTGTCCAGATTCTGGGCTGCTGCTGGGGTGCATCTGTGTCCTGATATCCTGAAGATCAAACTGCCCTGCAAGTGCACTACACCTTCAATCAGAGCCCTACGGGAGATTAGCCCTTTTAGCGTAGACGACGTCCACTTCCAGATAGAGTTCAGGCATACGGGTGATATTCGTCACTGTCCGTGCGTGCGAGCGTACAGTATGTGACTGTTTTTTTTGCGGTGTGCGACCGCGTATGCGTTCAGTTGCCCGTGCTTGTGTCTCTGTCTCCGATGAACCAGCGCATGTGGAAGCAGAGGGCGAGGAAGCCAGTCCCCAGCAGGTCACCGAGGGCAGTCAGGTAGGGGATGGAGAAGTTGTCTGGATCCATGCCTCGGCCCCACATCCAGTGGACCATCCAGTCTGCCAGGTAGAGAAGGATTAGCACCTGGAGGAAGACAGATTTTTTTGTTATTACTTTCGCTTCTCTAAAAATGCAACTACAGGAAATCTGACTGTGTAGACAGGTCAGTAACTGGCATTTGCATATTTTGCAAGTATGCAAATGCAGTTCTTCCTGGAGTTCATGATCTTTTAATGACTGGAATTCAATAAATCCTCATGAAACATGCAGCATTTGTGAGCAATAAGTATGTGTAATATGATATGTAATGTATTTTCCCATAAACTCGTCAAGCTGGAAGAAAGCTTTTTGGTTCTGGGAGCTTGTTGGCAGGCCTACGCTACACAGTGGGAAGCATCGAAGTCACCTTTTAGATTCAATTCAGGCAAAATAAAATGTAGCAGCAGTGGATTTCACTTTTCCACTAACACAAGCTACTTGGGTTGTTTAGGTTTTTTCAGTCTTGACAGCTGGTTTGATGTATGGGAACCAACCGAACCAGCAGGGCATGTGGCTGGTTAGCAGGAGCCACAGGCTAGCGGATTAGCTCCCTCGGTTTGGTAGTGATGTATCAGAGTTCATACCGACACCCACGAGGAAGGACTCTCAGCGACGAGGCGCTGCACGTTATGCCGTCTATGCTACCTGCTACAACACTCCAGTACAAAGCCTTGTTTGGATCTCCTCTGCCTTGTTAAACATACTGCGTCACACAGTTAATACAAACTCAACACTTCCTGTATCTGTTTAAAATTAAAGTGTTTCAGTGGACGGGAACTTGTTAATACTTAACAAGGCTTTTATTGTGAAACATTTGCGGGAAAACTGATTGACTCAAGGTTCCCGCGCACACTTAATATGTAGCTACAGCCATCGTTGCCGCTACTCTCTCACTCATGGTCTCATTGTGTTGCACCAGGCAGGTGCTGAGTCACACGGGACAACTGCTGGCAAAATGTGGTTTTATCTGCCTGCACCAGTGTTTTGCTTGATATTAGACCGGTTTGAATTTTTTTTTTTTTTTTTACATTTCTACTAGCTTAGTGACAGTACCAGCACAAGATGCTACATGGATACAAAGCGATGCATCTGAAAAGTTATTGACATTTCTAACCCCGTCTAAATAACATACTGTAAGATACAGCTACCACAATAAAGATACATAATACATAATATACATTATAGCTGAAACTCCTAATCAGGTCACTGAACCTGCCGCAGTACAGAATACGCTGTGTAATTATGAAATGCTGCTTTGCAATTAAAACATTTTTCACCCACAATCATGGACATGTAGTCATCTGTTCTGTAATTATATCATAAAGCAAGTCTTAATTATGGGATGAGGTCTCCAGTGATTTTCTACCTGGTGAATTCAGCGCACATCTGTAAGACGACACAAATGCAGTTGTACAATTTCACACTGCATACATACATAGTTTTCCAGATATTTCGTGCACCTCAGCAAAGAGAGGGTTTTTTTAAATGTGAGGTTTTGTATGTGTGTGTGTGTGTGTGTATGTGTACCTGTAGTAGTGCAGCAGCCAGGTAGAAGCTTATAAAGATGGGTGTCAGGGTGGTGTGTCCCCCCCTCAGCGAGTTGATGGTGTAGAGGAAGACAAGGTGACCGGGGGCAACCAAGAGGAAGAGCACACGGGCTGAACGAGAGTTCACCGCTGGAAGAGAGAGAGAGGAACTACTTTTAAACCTGTCAAATATATGTATATAAAAAAAAAAAACACTAAAGCTACTCTTTTGGGACGGATGTTGGAACTAAAGTGTGGGACATGGGCAGGACCTCCACCAAACCCAATGTTAAGCCGTCATGGAAAAATCTATTTTCATGAGATAAAAGCGTGGAACGTTCCACAGCCGCCCGGCAACTTACAGGAGCCGAAGAAGGAGGTGCAGGGTGTGGGGCACTTCCTGGGGGTGGGGTTGGGATCTCCCATGGGTAAACCGTTCATGTGCAGATAGGTGGAGATTCGACTGGCCTGAACTGCGACCAGGTTACCTCCGACTCCTGATACACACACGCACACACACACACACAAACACACATAGACAGGGTGGAAACAGAACAAAAAAGAGCTCAATATTAACGTGAATATTTTCCGTATGAAAAAAAAAGATGTATTTGTTCTGGCATCATGGAGACAGAGGGTTTATCACCCAGTACGAGCAATATGCCAGCTCCATCTGTCAGTTTTGAAGGCTTGTCATATTTGCACATTCATCTGTTTTTAAACCAGGCGGAGGTGGCGACATCAACACCTCTAAATACCCTCTTTAACGCTGGAACAGATTTATCTATATTTGTTCCCCACCTCCAGGCCTGATGCGTTCACGTCACCCTCTATCTTTCTCACTGTTTGCTCGTTACTCGACTTATTCAGTTGGCTTCGGTGGCTGCTGTTATCTTCACCGCCCACTTGTCTGTGTCTTTCCCTATCTTAGGTTTAGGTTTTACGACTCCTCACCGTTGATGACCGGGGTGAAGACGGCCATGCCAGCAAAGTTTGGGTTGGTCACAGTCTTGTCCAGGATCAAACCACCAACGCTGAAAGACAGACCAGAGGGATTAAATAAATTATTGTTTTTCACTGCATGACCACACGGTGTCCATCACCCGATTATGAATCTGGGACATCTGTAGTTGGTAATTCAGTATTTTTAATCAAATACTGGACAAAGTAGAACATTTAACGCGTTTTATGGAGCCACTCCACAACATCTCAGAGGGAAATGTTACCTGCTGATGGCCATGGCGATGATGACTGGCTCCCAGCCGGAGTAGAGGAGTTCTCTGGTGGAGGGGATCCTTCTGGCTATCAGCACCCACAGGGGGCACATCGCCACAAACACCGCACACACCAGCGGACTGGCATAGTCATTGTACTCTGCGTGTGAAGAAGAGACGGTCTGTTTATTTCTTTTTTCTGTTATGTTATATCCTCAATAATACTAAACTATGTGTAGAATCAGCCATATTCCTATGTTATTATCTGTGTTTGATTTTCGGTATCATGACTGCTAATTCATCATCAGTAGGAGAGACCATATTTTCATTACAGTCATCATTTTCACAGAGAGGAAATATTAAAATCATCAACAAGCATGTTCTCTCACATCTGGAGGACAAGATCTGTAGGCCGGGATCTCTGTGTTTTCAGGTGGGTGTGAGACAAAGAGTTATGTATTTATGTACTTAGACATAATGTAATGTACGACATCTGAGTTCAGATGAACAGTGAATAAACAGAGAGCGGTAAGTTCAAATAAACAAGGACCACTTTGTTTGTTTGAACTCACCTGCCCGATGTTTAAGGTTGTGGAGTGGGCCAAATTAAAGTAAGTAAAAAAAAATTAAAAAGAGTTGATTTTCTGCCAGATTCAATGAGGTGAAAGGTTAAAAGCAAAAGTGGTGATGATTGTACTAAACACGGCTTAGAAATAATTGTTGTTGGAAATGCAAATCACTTCAAAGAAAAAAGAAAATCATAGTTTTTGCAAGACTGCCTCAAATGTCATGTGTTACAGTATACCTGTGTTAAGTCTATAAGCACCAGGTACAACTTATTCCAGCTTGACGACAATACAACAAAAAATGAGTTTGACATTTTACTTAATTGTAGAACAGAGTAAAAACTGCGCTTGTGAGGACGTGATCTGGGCTGACAGCAACTGCCTGTCGTCGGCTCTAGGAGGCAGTGTCACTGCTAAATTGGCACTACAGGACACGACAACCGCAATCACAACATTTAAGTAGACGGACCACTTATGTACACAGGACCCAGACGACACCGGCTGTGTTTTTGTGCGATTGAGCCAAAACAACCCAAATAGGCTCAAAATAGTGGCTGACGCTGGTGTTTAAAGTGAGTTAGACTGCAGAGACCGTCAGACGAAGGAGGAGTTATGGGATTACTTCACACTGCGGTCAGGACGGGTTCATTGCTCCTGTGTGTGTCACTGTCTGTCTGTCTGTCTGTCCATCTGTCTGTGGGGACGAGGGGTTCGTCAGTGGCGCAGACACCATCACAGAGCTAACAACAGAGCCGAATAGCTGTGGAGTTTCTCGCCCTAAAACACAGTGAGGTTAGGCGTGGGCGGCTTTCATCCTTATTTACCGTGCACAGCCAGAGTCAACACATTTCTTCACACTCGGCGCCCTTTTCTTTATATAGAGGCTCTGACGTTGTATCTCATGAGTAACAACTGTGTTTTTTCTGCCATCAATCAGTTCTGTAGAAATAATTTTCTCCTCATTAGAGTGTGTGTTACTTTTTTTTTTTTCTTTCTTTCCAACCATGAAGGAACAATTAAATGAATAAAACTGTATTTTCAATTAGCAAACGAGTGAGCGTTGTACAGCTGAATGATATGTGAAGCTAGCTCGGATGTCAGACACAGACATGAGCATTAAGAAGCATCATTAACCGACATTTACATTAAATATTAAATGTATCTGTGACCCGTGTGTGTCTGTGTGTGTGTGTGTTTATTACCTAGTTCTTTGTACAGTCCTGTCGAGACGCCCGCCAGCAGGGACAGGGTGATCAGGTCTCCCAGGCTAGCAGCGATGGGCGTGGCCACGTTGTCAGGGTTGATGCCGACTTTCCTGGATGCGATGATCACGCCGATCATGATGAGCCCTGTGGGGTTTTATGTCAGAGATGTCACCACATGGACTATGTGAGACATGTCGCACTGTCTAATACGCGTAATCAGTGTAACCATCTGATATCAGGGCTCTCACTGGCTGTTAACTTGAAATGTGGGGAGCAATATATTGACTTTCAGGGTGCAGCTGTCAAAAACAAACCTAAGGGCTGGGTTGACAACAGTGATTAGTACTTTCTTATGATATTTAAAAAAAAAAATAGATTGGTTTAGAGTGTAGCTATCCAAAGACAGTATGTAAACATTATGTTTGGAGTGTAAATTATATTTTTATCATCTAATTTTACACTGAAAATGTATAGGATGAATCTTTAGCCTTGCTAGCATGTCTTTAGCATGGACGCTAGCACGTGGTAATGAATTACTTAAATATCTCAACTGAATAGCTACTGAATGGATTGGCACACCAGTATTTTTCGTACAGATTCATGAATCCTCATGTTTTGGTGATCCCTGGACTATTTCCTCAATAAAGTTCAGGTTTGCGCTTTGAATTGAAATGGCTCAATGGCTGATGGGGAGATTGCTATAGAAATTTAGTTGAAGGACATTTAGGTGTCAGGGGGGAGATTGCTAGTTGAATGCTACCACTCTAACCTAGCTAGCTGTGTAACTAAACATTCATGAGTGCAGCGGTAAGGTTCATCGGCTAGCTTAGGTGGCATTTAGTTGAAACAGTAGCCGAGAACAGACCTTTAACACTGGCACAGAGGGTCGAATGTAACCCAGACATGATTAGCTGTTTACGCTGTGAGCATGCCTCACATCCAGTGTGCTGGTCGTACCTAGCAGCAGAGAGGCGATGAAGGCCGTCGCCACACTGGAGGCACACAGCAGCACCGCGTGGCCCAGCCTGAAGTGTCCCTCTGGGATCCAGCCGAAGATCACAGCAGCTATGGAAGCCAGGAACCCTACCACTGTGGCCTGGACCTGAACACACACACACACACACACACACACATACACACACAGATTGGTTCATGTGGCTATTGATTACAGTTTCCAAGTAAGGTCCGGGTGTAAAGTTTCTGAGACTATATTGTTAAATCTGTGCAGCTTTCTGAAGTGTACATGGCATTCATAGTGTCACTGTGCAATAATCTACCAAGTTACCAAGAGAAGTATTGAAGGACTTTCCCATTTAACTTTCTAATACCAATGTAACCTTAACCCTATACGAGGTTGTGTCAGCACCCAGCCCAGCCAGCACTGATGTAAAAGGGTTCCAGGAACTATGGACACAAATATTACATAACCACAAGTCTTCAAATAGCAGACCCTCAGGAGAGGTGACTGACTCACCGACCAAAAGAGTTCATTTTGGGGGATAAAATATTGGTTGAATGTTTATAATAGAGGATCTATACATATATAAATATATATCAATAGTTTGACGAGCAGGGAGGGGGAAACCTCTCATTCTGAAAACTAATATTGTTTCTATATATCCATGTTTCAACACAAATTCTTTTCAGACTGTGCCCGACTGACATCTCCTGGTTTTGTTGCTCCTGTTAGCTCGGAACAATTTACACCCATATCAGATTGGACTAACTGTGAAGTCAGATTGGACAATTAGTGGAAACACACTGTGCAGGTGTAGCATTTGTGTGTAGAAGCTTTCATGATGAGCGTCCATTCAAATGTTGTGCAACAATGGTGTACTCGACAGGACTTGTACTTTAGCTGAGTTCCATCTTCTGTCACTTTATACTTCCACTCCACTGCATTTTGGAGAGAAACACTGTACTTTTTACTCACTTATTGCCATTAATTTACTTTTGTTACTTAAGTACATTCGATACGTGTGTGTGTCACTATGGGATGTCCGTCACAGTAAGCGAGTGTCGTGTGCGTGTGTTGTAACGACTGTTTACTGTACACACAGCGCGCAGACTGCTCCCAGGTTTGGCAGTAATTTGATTCCCAGAATGTCATGCAAATCGGAAACGGCCGTTCCTTTATCAGTTTAGGGTTCCGGAGAAATCAGGTTTTAGTTTCTGCTGAACCGTTTATGCGGTCACGTCGAACCATAATCAGATTTTCAAAGTAGAATCACATGAAAGGAGACATGATAACAAGGAGCTGTGCATCTTCATATCTGAAATAATAACAGTGCTAATTCACAATTTAAACTTGAAATAAAAGCGGAAGAAGTCTGCTCTTTCTGCGGTTTAAAAAAAAAAAATAAAAAGGCACAAAGACTGTGTCGGATAGAAATCTGATTACTGCCTAACTATGTAAACTGAGTGTTAGAGCAGTATCATGGCACGTAAACTCGTCATCTGTATTCTTGCCTTAACTTAATTTTTCTCGCTGTAACCTGGTTTGTGAAGTGGATGTAGGCGTGGCCGGTGAAGCTCCATGATACTGGAGCCCACTTCATCATCATCCTCTGCAGACTTCTTTCATTTACCTGGATGAGGGCCAAGTTTCCCATGATCATCTTCCACATGTCCTTGGCTGTGTCCATATGACCAATATTAGCCTAAAAGACAGACAAGAGCACGCAAGGTCAACACATTATCATCTGTGTGTGTGTGTGTGTGTGTGTGTGTGGCAGTGTACAGAGCGTGTACATGCTGTTGCCTCTTGGTCCCATCAGAACAATCAGATGTCAGTTCTCTGGACAAAGACACTCTGATCCGATCTCCCCCACCCTGCGGCCGACTCCACTTATCTCATCTCCCCTCGTTCACACACACACACACACACACACACACACACACACACACACACTGATGGTCTCAAGTGTCAAGTGGCTGTGGCTACAGTGGGCTACTGTGCGCCCAGAGCAATGATCCTAATGCCAATCCACAGTGAGAGGACACAAACAGAGGATCTCCTCTTCCTCTTTCTCCTCCAACATTTACATAATGCAGAGGGAAGAGAAACATCTGGACACATCAAAACACATACAAGTCTGGGTGTGACGGCATCCCGTCACAAGCACTTTCATAAAGCAGCGTAAGGACTGATACAAACAAGACAGAGGTAAGGCGTGTATACTAAATGTGTATTAACACATTGGCTATAGGGTTAGGAGGATTATTATATTTAGGGCATTTATCAGACGCTGTTGTCTAAAGTGACTTACAGTATTTCATATATTCATACACTGCTGGTGGTGGCTGCCATGCAAGGTGCCGACCAGCGTCACATCAGGAGCAGTTTTGGGGTTCACTATCTTGCCCTGACATCTGACATGCAGACCAGGGGAATCGACCCAGCGACCTTCTGATAACAACACGCTGGCTCTATCCCTGAGCCACAGCCGTGTTAAAAGGCTCGTTTTATTGTCTTAGATTCATTTCTATCAGTTATGATAACACTGAACTCACTAATTTAAGATCGGGGTCAGACACTTTGCAAACACACTGAACAATTCAACCACCACAAAGTTGCACCCAAAATGTCGCGAAAACTACGGGGGCTAAGTTTCCTGTTCACCTTTGTTTCATTTTACAGAATGTTTGTATGACTCGTGACTGATGGTCTTGACTGTGAGTGTTTCTTACCAATTTTCAGAATGAACTCATACATCACTGTTCTAAATAACGATAAACCAATATAGAAATGGTTTACATGTATAAAAAAAGCTCATAAGGTTACTGAACTGATAAATAATGAAGAGCCATAGTGAGATGCTCCCACCGACGCAGGGTTCATATCAGTTTTTCTCCGTGAGTCTTTGAGTGTGTGTGTGTGTGTGTGTGTGTGTGTGTGTGTGTCTGTGTGTGTGTTTGTGGCTTTTCTCTCCCTCTCAGGTTTCTCACGATCTCGCACCATTCCCACTCGCTGAATCTGTCTGGCAGCGCGACAGGGTCAACTCGCGAGCCTGACTGACAGGACGATTACGCCTGTAGCACCGTACGTCATTATAACTTCTGTATCAGACAGATTACAGCCACGCGAAACACACTCCCTGCCCATCTGTTCCATGTGAAACCTGCGTGTGGATGACAGCGGTGCTGTCATTCAGAGGGGGCAGACGAATGCTGCTAAGACGGTTCAAGGTGGGAAGAGAAGCGAGCCAGACACCTGAGCAGAGCACTGTGGGAATCGCAGACAACTGCACATGCAAAAAAAAAAACCCCTATATTGTTTCTTTCAGACAGAACTTTTATCTAGTCTTATATAATTTTAAGAGTTGAAAAGCTTTTGACACTTATAGCAAAACGTTCTTTTGGAACATCAGTATGCAAAACCGATCCAGTGCACAGATGAAGCTCAGAAATTCGCAGAAGCGTCGCCTGGTGTTATGTGACGATGTGTGACGACGCTGCCAAGTCTTCAGCTTTGGGTGTGTTTGTGTGTGGGTGGCTGGATTACTGGGGCTTGGATCATCAGAGATGGAGCGCGGTGAATCCTGTGAAAGAGATTCATGGGTGACATAACATCCATGAGGAGCTGAAAAAGTCTCCATTTCAAAAGGCAACAGTTCAATAATGATTCCGTTCATTTTTAACTCGTTAGCTGTGGAGAAAATCTGCCGTTGGCAAGCTTGGAACAGGAACATACGTGAATGGAGTGTTGAAGCATCTAATGCACATGAAATCAGTACAAAGTCGGCTTTTGTAGTGTTTGTAATCTCTGATTAAAGTGTGATTTTGAAAAAAAATTGCAACCGAGGCGCTGCCAAGTTCCAGTAATCCACAAAATATCATTATCCAAATACGTACAATCAATTAGGCTCACTAACACGAGAAGGGATGAGACAGAAGTGATAAAACAACTGCTTAGTCAGATGAGTTATGGTGAGAAAGTGGAAAGCCAAGTCTCATTTGAGTGTAATACTTTAAGACAGAGAGGTTAAAAAGACAAAATGGAAAAAAGTCAAAAAGGAAACATGGTCATGTGAATTTAAAAACTCCAACAGGCAGCCAGTACGAGGGATTACATTATTTTTTTCGGTAATAAGCGCATTAGGAAACTTACAGTGGTCTTAATCTGCTCATAATTAGCGGCGGCGTGGAAAGAAACGTGGTCCCTGCTGGGGCCAGCCGGCAGAGAGCTAACAGTAATGTCTCAGGACAGGCACCAGACTTTGGCCTACTTTGTCATGATGAATGTAAGATTTTTTCTTTTATCTGAAACTACGCAGATTGAAAAATGGGACCAATGTAAAATAAATGAATGTAAGAGAATGAGAGAAAAGTCGTTTTATCTGCTAACAAGCCTCACAATCTAATTGCCTTCAAACACAAGTTGTTTCAAACAGTCTAATAAAAAATTTACTTGTATGATAATTTCTGTAACATGTGTGGTATGTTACAAAAGAAATATTGTCATTACTTTGAATAGAGCAACACAATATCAGATTTAATTTTGTAGCCAGATATCAACAACCATTGACAAATTGTTGAATCAGTTTTGAAGCGCTGATGAAACATTGTTGAATGAGCTTCCCCCTCTGACCCTGATTCACAATCACATCTGCACTCTGATTTAATATTGAAACTACATGGAAAGTTGCTCAAACACTAACCAAAGTATCAACAGTCGAGTCTCCTTAAATATACAAATTTTCAGAAACTACAGTCACTACCTGGTGTGCTTTATCTAAAGCCAGGATTTGGAGATAATTATGAAAAACAAGCTAAAATGATGCATTTGAGCTTCATCAAGTGCACCTTAAAGAAACATAACACTGGCAGGCCGAGCTGTGGCATGGCTGACATGCCTTTTCTATATTGCAAACACAATTAAATTCTCTTCTTGTTGAATATTTGAGTTTTGCTGTATCTTCTACTGACCAATTTGTCGTAGCTTGTAGCCAAACGGATTAGCTTATGACAGAAATATTTAAGACAAATTTGGGAAAACTCGAATGTACAATTTGTGATCGTTTTAAAAACTTCTATTTCTATCTTGGTAGAAAAGATTATTTCTATAGCGTGATTGAGTTGAGCTCTCCATGCTGGGTGGGTCACTGCTAACTATGCTAATCAGCTTCGTCATATTTCCCACATTGTAGTGGAAAGAATGTGAGGATTGGTGTGCTTAAGAGCAATATTGGGCTAATTCTCTTTGCCTTCATAACCTTGGGGTGTTCTGCTAACCTCTGGTTAGCTATGCGGCTAGGTCACTGACCCCTCCGACTATACAATGGGTGTATCAGCTCAGAAAGCGGCACTGCCCAGAGCTCAGGGGGGCTTAATGACACAGATAAGAGATGTAGCTGTAGCATAAAATGCTAGTTGTGGAAACCAAGACCAAAACAGAATTAACTATGTAAAATGCTATGGCTATAGGATAGCTAGCTAAAACTATGCACCATGATCCAGACGTGAACCCTGTCAGCAATGTAAGGTTTACACCTTGTGAGTTTGTGTGTCATCATAGTGACTGTAGCAGGAAGTCACACAGAGGCAATCTTATTGTATGTCAGTTGTGTAATTATTAAATCACAATATATATACTCTATGTCAGCTACACCACCAGGGTCTTTGTCTTGAAGGAAAAAAACATGCTAATTACTGTCATCACACGTTCTATTGACTGTGTGCAACATATAATTTGACACCTGGATGTTAAAAAAAAGTTTAAGAAACAAAGAGTTCTGGACATATCCTTTACATTCAGCTATCAATAGCAAACCAACCTGTGCTCAGGTAAACAGACCGGGCAGGGTCAGTGGGACAGGAATGTTACTATCAGTTTGTCTGATACTCAGGCCACATTTAGCAATTTGACCTCTGACTGCAAGAACAATCTGTTTTAATGGGTTTGACATGGGTTGCCAGGCAATGAGACACATCCCTAAAAGTGGCTGCTTAATAGATAAGATGATAGTTATATAGAATAATGGAAAAGCATACAACCGATGGTACTTCAGGACCATGAGATGGCTGTGATAAAGGTAATACCTCCCCAACACTCAGACTCACATTCTCACACAAACACACAAATTTCTTACCGCTGTGGAAAGTCGAGAGGCCAGCGTCATCTCCAGGTTGCCTTTAAGCCCCAACAGTGCTGGAACCAGGATGAACACCTCTGACACCTCCGTGAACACTGTCCAGTGCTGCAACGACCACCACATAATATCAGTAAACACAACATCAACAAAATGAACACTGCTTTACTGAAATGGGACACACACTTAGAGAGACATGGTACAGTGTCACCTATGGATAGAATATATTCTTGTTTGGGAGCAGAATGCCTCTGTGACCTTGTTCGTTAAAATTGATTTAGTGTTGAAACCAGACCCGTACGTAGGACCTGATATTCTGTCTGTACAGACCCTTGACACTCTGTATCATATCCCCTCCTGTCCTTCTCAGGAACAAGGTCACGGGACGTCATGCTGAAATTATTTATCGTCTTTCCCCTTTTGGCTTCCACTTTCCCCTTTCCCTTGCAATTCCCCTTTCACCTTTACTGCAGCTTGAACACAAAAAGACCGGGCTGCCTCATTAATATCACGAAAAAAGTACATGACAAATCAGCAATTGTGGAGGTGCATGGTGATAACAATATTACTTAAGAAAATACTCATATTTGAGTTATGATGCAAATATCTATCTTCACAATTAAAACTTAAATTTGTACAAGATGGCATTCTGAATCCAAATCAGATCATCTTCTCTGTAGGAAGAACCTTTCAAGTAAATCAAAGTTCAATTCATGTATTGTTTTAGAGATGTGTAGCGTCTCCAGACAGGAGCCTGCATATTTGATTTGCTCAGTGACTCACAAGTCTGCTGTACAAGATATTGTTCAGCTGTTTCTCCCAACCAATCAGAGACAAACTGAAAAAATAGCACATCATCTTCCTTCCTAGCTAGCTAGCTGCCTTCCGACACCCATGACATCAGAAGAAAAAATGGAATGGAGCTTGGATGAGACCAACCAAACTACACAGTTAGTAGGTAGATTTATCTCGCTACTGTTGCCAAGTACTTCAGAACTTGGGAAAGAGTATGGTATAGACCTGCTCCAATTGGAAAGTGTCATGGGAAAATATCTGTTGTGAATCAGAGCAATACAAATAAAGATTGATTGATTTAGTTCTAAGTCAACTTAAAGGTGTAACTTTTTACCAATTGCCAGATTTCAAAAACTATAAAACTCCAAAATTATACAGGGCAGCACAACAACTAACTGCTGCTCACTATACAGGACTTTGGCTGTAAAAGCTAGCTGCAAATAGTAAGTAGCTTAGTTAGCTATGGAGCCAAATGGCCGCCCTATTAGCTAAATGGAGTTTGTCAGCACCATAACCTCGGATGATGGTGGGAGGTCATCATTGTCAACAATGTGGCTCAGCTCGACCAGCTTTCCAGTGAACACGGATTGGGTATGCAGTATGGAGGTGATTTACAGAAACATTAACTGCTCCTTGCAACCTCTACCACTATCGTATAGACTGAAAATGACCCTCTCACCAAAACTGAAATTGGCTAACATACAGTAACAAGATGTCAGGCTGATGAATGAAGTGAGACGAAGTGGGAATATGGTACCATGACTGCAGAGAGCCCAGTTTTGTACCACCACCTATCTCTAGACACATAATTAGCAAGTCATTTTAAACATAAAGAGGGATTCAACAACTGATCATCACCCTGCATGGCCTTGCTACACAGCCCCAACATTCGCATAAATAAAGCTACATTTCGCTGTAAGCATTATCCGCAGAACCAGACATAGTGTGAAACAAAGTCAGCCAGGAGCTAGGCCAGCTAAATCTAAAGGACAACTTTGGGCAGGTGGTGGGCTGGCTTAGCACGTGCAAGAGAACGTGTCTGCTCAGCTGTGCATCCACATCCTGGTGGATGGCCTGTAATGAAATTTATCGTCATTAGAGCTGACCCTCGATAACCTCCTCCCTGGCTGCCAGCCAGCCCTTGAGAGGTGGGTTCCCTGTGAGTCCCTGGGCTTGTCACTGTGGTGAAGTGCCTCTTTCTGCTGTGCCTCCATTACAGTTCATGCAGTGATAGCAGGTTTGTGGTTATCTGTGGCCAGATTCAAAGCTATTGCTGAGGCTGAGGCCATCGATCTTTCTCCACTAAAAGTGCTTATCTTGAGCTGGCCCCAAAGGCCCCTCAGCACTTACAGTCCAGTCTGCCCAGAGCTGAATCAATATTCACTGAGGCTGAGGCAGAAAAGAAAAGAGGAGAGGAGAAAATAGACAAGTGGAGGAAAATAGAGTAGCTGACGTTGAGGCCATGTACAAACAGTGTCGGCTCACATGTCTCACGCTACGCATTAAACATTTTTGTTTCACTTTGCTCCTCCCACTATGCATCCAGATGCAAAGAGCTGATATGTGTTGCCATCTCCAGAACACTTCGTATCAGTAGGTGTGGCACTAAAACCGCAGTGTGGGTTAAACTCCCCGTCTATCCCCTTGCTGTCATCAAGCCAAGACGAGCTCCTTTCTAACAGCCAGCCCCTTAGCTTGGCTCACTGCCTTCTGCCAACCCAGCAGCCTTGTGAGCACCTCTGTGAGCACTCCTCTCTTCTTTCACTGCTGCATGTTTTCAAGCTTTCTCCCTCTCCTTCTCTACTTCTGTCTCACTCCCCTATCTCCCTCTTTGCCTCCCCTGTGGTGATATATGTTGTTGTCTCCATGGAACACTGGCTCGGAGCCAAACAAGCCCTCCCTCCTCATGGCCACCTCCTCGGTTCTAGGAACTCTACTGGACAACCCCAGTACCTCTGTATACAGACCTATAGGAGCTCTGGTATGCATGCGAGCCCCACATGGGTCGGGTTGCCCAGTTGAGTAACATGGCCCCATTTTATTTGTGATCACTGTACTTGCTGTACTAAGTGGGGACGCTGAACCTGATGGAATGCAAAGTCAACACAACTCCGGCCGCATCACGAAAACTACATCAGGTGGTGATGGTTTCATGGAGGGTACAGTTTGGCCCTAACCATGTGTGCGAACACATGACATGGATGATAACATGTTGGGCCTATTGGAGTCAACTTAAAACATGAACCTAAGCTATACATCAAGACCTTATTGCAGCGCTGCAGTAGCAGCAACTGTTTTGGTCACACATGCAGCCAAAACTCTATCAATGGCATTTCAAAAATTGGATTGATCGCACCAGAATGTCAGACACTGCATATGACGGTTTACAAAAAAAACAAAGATAAAATGTTTTTTTTATAAACACCAATTGGGTAGAAATGTGCCTTTTTGGCCTACAAACATACTTTCTGTAGATTATTTTGTACACTTTTACAGCAATCAGTAGTATAATAATTTACAGTAGGGTTCCAGGGTGTGTGTGGCTATTTTGGTCCAGAAATAGTCTAACTAAACATTGGTGTTGGCTGCACAGGTGCACCTATAATTTAGCAGATCATTTTTTTTCAACAATTGAGGTCATTATAATTTTTTTGTCGCGTGTGCTGTGATTTAAATGAAGAAAAAAACCATGCGCTTTCACCTTTATAGCTGCTCGCAATCATTTAAATAATGAGTTTGTCACTTTAAGCATCAGGACTTTGTGACTTTGTTTATTAAACGAGTTAAGTTGTGCAATTTCTCATTAGAAAAACATTTATCTGCACTCCAACATAATCATTTACATATTGTGTTTAGAAATTAAATCATAATGTATTATTGGGTGCATCTGAATTATGTAATGGTGCACCTAAATTAATAAGTTAGGTGCACCAATGCAACCAGTGTGAAATGTCAGCGTGGGTCCCTGTATTGACGTTGATAACCAGATTCACTGACTTGTAGTTGGGTTTTTTATAGTTTGGAGTGAAAGAGAGAAATGAAAGATGAGATTTCATAATATCACAAATGCAAAAGAGTTTTCAGGCTCAAAGTTATCATGAGAAGCTCCGGAGCTACCACACATGTTCAAAAAAGAAATGATCAGGCTTCAAGTCCTGAAGTTGTCTGAGACGCGTCGTCCAAAGACCAGACTAAGGTGGATAAAGCCTGAACTATCTGACCGAAGGGAGTGCAAATAAGCAGCCTGGGACCAGGATTCCTGAGGATCCTGGACAAAGTGAAAGATTAGCCAGGGTTTAAGGCAACACAAAGGCATTCTCACCTACTAATCCTTTCAATCTCTATCACTCAGATCCTGATAAAGTAACTGTCTGGGACATTGTCAGGTGTTAATAGCTGTGACCTGATATGTTGTTAATAAGTCCCAGCACATAATGTCTTTGGCTGAGAGGAAGCACTGACCAATATAAATAGAAGGTCTAAAACAAGCAGTCAATCAGTGCAATCGGAAATAGTCCACAGCATTAAAAGTTTTCAAAAACATGCTTGGTTTAGCACTTTAGGTTATTTTCTGGCGGCATTATTCAAGCAAAACCTGGAGGGAATGGAATACTAATGACAAGCATCAACTCTGTCCAGCAAACAGAGCCAGAGCTGGAAGCCACGAGTTGGAATGACGATTCAGTCTGAGGGAATGAGCCCACGCTCTGGTTTCCCAGTGGCTCCTGTGTGAAAACCAGGCAAGTGGATGTGGTCGGACCAAAATGGTGTCTGGTGGGCAGCGATTGCCTGGCTGGTGTTAAACCATTGTGTTGACTACGATTTCCTGTTTACCGGCCTCTGTATTTTTAGACTGTTTGTTTTTGAGGCGCAAGCTGTGTCCCACTTCTTTGCTTTATTTTGTTGTATAAGTCCGCGGACACCACAGCGCAGGACAGACAGCTAGACACTGAGGCAGACATAAACATAGATCATAATGGCAATTTAGGGAACAAACAAGTTTTCTTTGCGTTCATGGTTTGTAATTTGACCGCGCAGAGGAAGGAAAGATTTTAGAATATGAAACTGTCTTATGACAGCGAATCACCCATTTGGCCTTTGACACTGGCATTCTCAGGAAAACACGCACTACATGACCTTTATAAACCACGTGTAACCTTTACTCAGAGCAAGCCTGTCACCCTCTGAGTCCTAATTTTCTGGCCCCGGCTGTTAAGAGAGTGACGGTTTTGGGTCATTCTGCTGCCAAGTCACTCAGCAAAACTATGCAGACATCTCACTCCTCTATACCAGCCCGGACAGTCCTTTCTGGGCCAACCTCGAGTGGGAATGAGGCCATAAGCTTTCTGCGTGTGTGTGCATTTCATACTCAAAGTAACCAGCGTTTAAGGAGGCCAGATTTCAAAGGAGCCTTATAGAGAATGGAGCATAAAGCCAAGTCAAGCCGCAACTTCGAACCTCAGACCAGGCTGCAGCACTTTACAATTGCCAAGCTCACTTTTAGCACGGAACTCCTTCAGTCCGACCAAACCAGAGAGAGCAACAGGGAGAGAGCGAGGGAGAGTTAGACAATTACCTTCCTGCAAGGACAAGAGGGGATTAGCCGAGTTATCATTTCACCGTGTCATGGAGTGGGAATTACACAGCCAGACAACCTGCTAGGTGCTCGGCCGAACCCAGTGGAACGGACAGTTAACACTGAGCCTCAGGCCTCACCTCGCATTTCACTGCAAGGTGTGCCTGCAGGTAAGCGAGCATGGCTGACTATAAGGGGAAAGAGAGGGCCCTGTACCTTCCATGTGTCCTCTCTGTCAGCCTCACCTCTAGAGGAATGGTGCTCAGAGTGTTTTGGAAACTGGAGAGAGCGCAGCAGCATGGTGCCTAAGTTGAGGCAGCATGAAAACTTTTCGGCCTCAGACTTCTGCATTCCTGGTTTAGTGAGGATACCTAACCGCACGGTAATGAAGGCTTCGACGCCGCGTCGTGTTTTCATTCTGACTCCGGCCCGACTTGAGCCTGCTGCCATTTCAGGTGCTCAAAGAAAGCACACTGTTCCCCCTTCCCCCCTCCTCTCTGCACTGACTTCCCGGGGTCCACCATGTTTGCATCAGTATGCGTGTACACAGTGTGCCCGGACTGGTCTCCTGGCAGCCTGACGCCTCCAGCTTTATCTGCATCACAAGCTGACTTTAAAGAAATATGTGACCTGTCAGCATGACTCTGGCCTCCATTTCTACACTGCACATGCACACTTTGATATACTCCCGAGAGAGTGAGACAGCAAGTTCAGCGGGCCAACAGGAAAAGGAGAAGGGGGGAAGGAGACGAATTATAAATTGAGTTATATCTTTGGAGGCAGCAGCTCTCTGGATACACACTGCACAACAATAAACACCTTCTATTCGCGGTCTCTACTGTCCAAGTGTTCAAATAGTCTGTGTGACAGGTCATTAGAAGCCTACCAGTATGTACCGGCCCTGGGGACAGACAGGCAGGCCTTAGAGGAGTACAAGGTTATGTAAATACCCCCATGGAGTGTCACAACTGTCCCATCCACCCATCCTCAAAGGCATCACATAGGCCAGCCGCACAATGACGGACACATGCCAAGGCAAACAGGGCTCGCTAAACCAGTTTATTCTAATGATCCGGGGGCAAACCCACCCCACAGTGTGACTCCGAGCACATGTTCTGCCCTGAGCACCGGCTCTGCTCAGGAACACAACTGAGTGAACTTTACCGGATGGCTAAATAAGACAGAGATCCCGATTCACAGGTAGATCCAGCTCAGTCTGAATGAGTCTTTTTGTCTAAAGATGAGAGTAAATTAGTTTTGTTTTACACATGATACCATCGTCGAATTCACCCAAAACACTGGATCCTCACCCCGACCCTCTCCATCAGAACTACGCCAGGCGATCAGTTGCTAACTCTTATAGTAATTGCCTGAATATCTCTGGTTCCTGGAGAGAACAGGACATTTGAAGACATCTTCATTTTCGGACATTTTAAAGCCCGCAATAAGAACAATAAGATCATCAACAGACAAATGAAATAATGGTGAAAGACAGCCATACTTTCCATTGGGTGTTCCCAATAACTTGTTGTGAGTAATATATTAAAGCACACTTAATGAGTTTGAAATAAGTATTTTGCATTTCTTTTTAAGGATACACAATACATACCAGGCAGCCAAATTCTCAACCCAATAATGGGAAATTTATATTTTTCAGTTATCGGCTGATAATTAATTCATCCTTAATAAAGAGAGGCGCTGACACGAAGGCAAAATGCTTTACTTGACACTGATCAGTGTAAAAGTATTTGGCTTTTATCGATTACTGCCACAAGAAGCACCCAATTCTCAATTACTGGTCTAGTTTGAAAAAAAATCAAACTGTCACGTATCCCTAACATTTTTCATATATGTATGTAGAATATGGGGGCATCACTGACCTGGACGATGTCTAGCACCATTCCCGCTGCCACTGTCCCGAACCCGGCCAGCAGGAAGGGGAAGACCACCTGCAGGCCGATGGAGAAGGAGGTCTCCTTGAGCGGCGCGGATGGTTCTGGGCTCTGGTTGGTGCTGGTGTCGTCACTCTCGTTGCTCTGGCTCGCGTTCTCCAGGAGAGCGTCCTCCTCCCGCTGACCTTTGGCGTTGGCCCGGCAGTCCATCGCCACCACGATTTCCGACCTCTCCTCATCCTCCCCGGCCTCGCCGGGCCTCTCCGTGAAGGCTGTGACCTCTGTGAGCTCAAACTCGCCCCCGGTCCCTGGAGGCACCTCCTCGGGGCCCTTGGTGAGGATCACCGGGGGGACGGAGCAGTTGGAGTTGAGGAAGGCCGGGGTCAGGGGACCGCCCTCCTTCTTCACCTCAATGGCCCCGGAGGACA
Organism: Sparus aurata; assembly: GCF_900880675.1. NCBI lineage: Eukaryota > Metazoa > Chordata > Actinopteri > Spariformes > Sparidae > Sparus > Sparus aurata. The sequence continues at coordinate 33,247,452 of NC_044192.1, forward strand.
TGTCGATGTCGGGGAGTTTGTCTTGTTCTTTCGACCAAAGTACCATGCGGAAGCCTTTGGAAGACAGTGGGCTTGACGAGAAAAGATCAGGTTGCCTTGGCCTATCGGTTTTGGGGAACTCAGAATGGAATTAGCCACCTGATCTGGCTTTAAACCTGATCAGTCCAATTGATTTATCCCATTAAAGAGGCTTACAGGGAGTTGGGGTCGCTATTAAAGACCAGGAGAAAACTGCTCTGTAGGAGAAAACCTGCAGCAAGGCACATGCAGCCGTGCGTCTGCAGAGCCCGTGTTCCTGTCGGTGCTTCGGGAGCAGAACCAGTATGTTCTCCATTCACTGCAAGGTGCTCAGGGTGGGCCGGCAAAAAAAAGAAGAAAGCATACTAGCGCAAAACAGAAGAGAAGGGAAAACAAGAGGCTTGGGGACTCACCACAGAAATCCCCTGCAGTCACTCGTACAACTGTCCCTTAAAGTTCAGCGTGAGCTAAAAGGAATATCAGAGGTCTGAAGTGGCCGGATCGCAGCACAGACTGGTCCTGCTCTCAGTCCACTGATCATGTGAAACTGGTCGGTGTACCGGGCCGAGAATGTCTCACCTTACACCACGTGGCTGCCGGCAGGAGATATTTAAAGGTCTGCAGAGTGAGGATTGAATTACCGGCTGCAGAAAAGTACCTCCAAGCAGAGCGGACAGTCACCTGGGAAGAGAACAGATTCACTGGTTTTATAGTCAGCTAGACATGCAAACATTCTCCAGCCCTCAGTCTACTTTGGGTCCAAATATGAGAAGCTGGTAGGCCGAGGCTGTTTCCACATCATCCGTCTAACAACACAATGAAGATCTTTCCATGCAGCTCTGAATGCTTCGCTGAGCAGAGCTGACATGTGCAGCGGTGTTCAGGCTTTCATTTCTGGAGATGCTTTTTTTTTAATGAGGTATTGTAGATATGAGACACTTCCATAATATTACAACACCACAATCGTAGATGAATGTTGGTGAAGTACGTGAATGTTAGAGGAACTTTAGACTATAGAGATGTCACCTCAACAGCACCTTAATCACAGGCTACAATGCATACAATACAACAGGTTCTGCTAGAATATTGATATTAATATTTAATGGAGGATAAAAACTAGTTAAGCCTTCCTACTTAAGTTTGAGAGTCACAATGCTCTCCCATGTAAAGGACCACTGCCAGTCCATATGTGAGTCCAGCGGGCACAGCTCCCTGTCCCCTGCGCTGACAGTGTGGCAGAAGTAACAGTGGGTTTAAAAACAGTTTCATCCAGCGCCAAATTTCCTCCCGGAGGCTAAAAATATTCCAGCAATACCAGAAGTGCTGCGTACATCCTCTGGAACCCGGTGTCACCCCAGCCTCAGCTCCACCTCGAGGCAGAGACAGCGTTTCCTGTCACACCTTTCAAAGTAAATGCCCCCCACCACCACCACCACCCGAACAGGAGAGCAGCAGACGTTTCACTGACTTAGATCTCAGCCTCTCTGAAGCTGAAGCGATTACAGAGCTTTGAACCGCACCGTGACTTCTATTCTTTAGTTTTGTCTCTTTTTAAAAGCTACTGTATCTCTGCTTCATTTCCTGTTTCTTAACTTTTGAAACATATTTCTTAACTTGTTTTAATGTTTTTCTTTCTTGAGGTCTTCCTACTTTGTAATAATGTATTTCAAATGCAATTTTGAATGTCTTTTAATGTCATTTTTATGCCCCTGTAAAGCACCTGGAGTCCCCTTGTGTCCGAATTGTGCTATAAAAATAAACCCGCCTTGAGGAGAACTTCTCTTTCAAACTCAAAGTAACACCAGCCAGCATGAAAGGCTCATCTAAACAGGCAACACGTCAGAATTCTAGTTGAGAGCGTTCTAAAATTAACTCCTATCAACAAAATGTGAGGATGTTGCGGTTTCTGATGTCGTGGTGTGTGTGTGTGTGTGCGTTGTCTACTGAAGTTTGGGAGGCTAACCAGCTTACCCTGTACCCGTCACGGTCCAAAGCTCCTTGTGCCAGCACGTTCAAAGAGTCCGAACGCTAACTGCACGGCTAACTGAGCTAACCTGCTAACAGCAGCTGCAGTTAATGGCTACTCTGGCGAAACGCTGCTAACCATTTGCTTTTGAGTCGGCCTGCAACCCCTCACAGGATGAGCGGTTAGGGATTAACGGTTTACTTTATGGATCGGACACGGCATGGCAGATTCGTACATATCGCACCTTGAAGTCAAGTTCTTTTCCTAATTTTAGTAGCCTGATAAATAAAAAAGCCCAACAATAGACACCTCGTTACATTTAGAGAGCCATTTTTAACCACAAAGCAGCAGAAGTGTCAAACGAAGGAAAACGTTTCACCTCGTTATGGAAACACATGTGGGAAAATATTATTTTAACGGCCCAGAGAGAGACGGCGGGGCGTCCAGCACGTGTCTTCCCTTGTTTTCATTCATAAGCTACAGAAGAGAAAAACACGGCAGATCACCACCAAACCCATGAGCCAGCCACGGTTTGGAGATGAAGGCAGCAACCTCGGACACCATAAGTTAACGGAGGCCTTTTGAGGTTTTAACGAGCCTCTACGGGCTCCGGTGTGGTCTATATGGTGATCACAGTTACCAGATCAGATTCAAGATCAGTTTATCCGCAGAGTGAGAAGTTGCCCATGCATCTAACCTGACAGCACACAGCTGACACGGACAACATGACACCACATTTGTCCAAAACTTAACACTGTAGCCCGCCTAACCAAACAGGTCAACACTTTTATTTTGAAGGCCAGCCTGTTCGCTTCCAGCCCGACTGTCGCGGACTTGACGCAGCTTTCCTCCGCCTGCATGTTGCGACATCCCGCACACAGACTTTGGCTTTCCCCGCTGAAACAATCCTCTGTTTAGTAGTCAGGACCAATACCACCCGAACCCAACATGGCAAAGGCGTAAATTAGTGCTCCCCTGGTCAGGACTGAATAGACTAGCCCTCCTTTTCTATTCTGCTGCTCACTTAAACAAGGGCAGAGGGCTCTCTGTTCCAGCGCCGGGCTGGAGCCCCATGTCACTGCCACTATCACCACGAGTATGTAACTCCTCAATATGAATGCAAAGGAGCATCAATTGTTTCCCATTCTCTGTCATCATCGTACATGAACACCTAGGGTAGAAGCTGGGGGATTTTTTTTTTTTTTGACGCTCGAGTCGCCAAGTGGCACATTCCGTTAGATAAAGGCGCTGCGGGACTCTCAGCCGGTCGCTTATTCTGTTTGTATGAAAAAGAGGCTAAAGTGTCCGGCAGGTAGGCAGATACAAAGCTCCACGGCGGTGCTTACCTTTTCAGCGTGAGCGGTCCGGAGAGTAGGAGCGGACAGAGCCGGGTGATGAGCAGCGGCGGCACAAGGATCGGAGCGGCTGGCCGGATGAATCCTCCACCTCTTGGTAACGCGCTCTGGCTGAGGCGTGGACGCCGGTGCGCACGCCTTATGTACGGTACCGGCTCCGCACAGCTGCCTTAATGGTTAATGGTGGTTAATGGTTAAACCCTCCCTCCCGCGCGGTTAAGGCTGTGTCCCAGTCTCTCCCTGCCCCGTCACATTGCACCCGTCCTGTGGCCCCCGCCGCCCGGCTGCTTGGATGCGCATCTATAATACACCCGTCCGGTGCAGGGGGCCAGGAAGCCACAAGGCGGGCCCTCCCTCCACACTCTAAGCTAACGGTACAGAACCCCCCTCCCCTCCCCTCTCCTCCCCTCCAGAGAGCACAGGCACAGAAATTCGTGCCCGATTGGTGCCAGTCTCCTCCACAAGCCTGCTAATTTACTACTCAGGGGCTGAGATACAAGTTTTAATTTAACAATAGGCCAGGCTCCCTGAATGAATGGGTACACACGCATGTCAGTACAGTGTAACTGAGCTGTGGTGGGTTTAGTCACTGATTCCACAGACGTTGAAAATGGATGACGGCGAGACTTACATAAGCGAAAGTTTTGAAATGACACTAAAGTGACCTGAAAAAAAAAAATGGATTGTGAATTAAGTTTTACTATGAAATAAATAAAAAAAAAAAACCTATTGCAAATTGAAAGAAAAAGAAATAAATACTACAAAAAAAAAAATCTTTGTGGTCCTGAACTGCTTCTCCATATTCAACATTGAATCCCACAGTGGCTTCACCTGTCTCTTACACTTACTGTTTTCTCGCTCTCTTCATTCCAGTAGAACCTGATGCATGTTTAAGCTCTGGGTTGAAAAGCCCTGAAGCACTCACCCGTTTACATACAAGCTGAATATATTTTTTCATCAAGTCAAAAAGTGAGTTGGAGTTATTGGGACATATGGGTGCATATCTACGTGAATATTCAATAAACGTTTATTTAAATGTGTCGCATTTCTGGGGACCAAAAATATTCACACAAAATAAATATTCCGATATGTCACAGAATAAACAGTCGAGTGAAACCCTCAAATATCCCTTACTGCTTTTGTATCACATTCATCTAGAATAGTTTTTTGATGCGTTCATATGTCATTAATAACAACACTCAAAGGAGCAGTATGTAAGAACTGGCAACCTGTCAAATCCGTACTTCAAAACGGATAAGGAGCAGCATACAGTATCATCTGAGCAACCGCCAACTGCCTCTAACTGTAGCTGCCATTAGCCAGTTAGCTCAGTTGGCCATGCATCTAGCGGTCCGGACTGAAAGCTCGGGGACCAGATGTGTGTTTGTGTTTACACCGCTTGGACCGGGGCTTTAGACCAGGACTGGCTGGTTAGCATGCTAACTTCCTTGCAACACAATAAACATCAAAACATTATCTCTTCAACTTCTGCTGATGGCTTTAAGTACAGTTTTGACTGTTTTTTTTAACTAAATCCTTACGTATTTCCCCTTTGACGTCAGGTTGAAGGCCTTATTGATGATTTTAAAGGCCACGCCCTAGTAACACTTGTACCCAGAATTAGCAGTGAGTCCGAGATGTCACTGTTGGATGGATAATACCTATAATAACTGCAGAAACATCACATATAGTTCAGACCACTTTACCTAACTGTGTATCATTAAATGTTACATATACATCAGAAATAAAGAAATTTGTCAATTTCACATATTTCTGCGATGCAAATCAACTGCCCGTTGTGAACATGGAAGGAACCGCTGTTGTTACGGCAACATCATCGTCGTGATTTGCATTGCATTTGTTGCGTCATGTGCTTCAGGTGAGTATAATAACGTAAAGGTGGAGTGCTTTTTCTTGATCTGAAGTGCAAACTGAAGTGGGCACGTCATATTCTGCAGGTTGCATGTGCAATACTCTCTGTTGATTATAAAGGACGTGCTCAAAACTAGTGGAACTAAGGGCTGGTGAGCTAGATTAGCACTATGGTTAAAAAAAAAAAATCCTGAATTGAACTGGTTCAACCACCAGAGCTAATTTGTTGGAAAAGAAGTATCTTACTGCGTTGCAGGGTAAGTTTTTTCAATTTTGTCAGAGCTGTTTTTCCAGAAAACTGGCTAATGAGAATCAAATCCAGGCAAATTTTATTCATACAACCCAATATCGCAAAACACAAATTGTCCTCAGTGGGCTTCACAATATGCACAACATGCAAAACCCTTTTTCCTTATGGGGCATTCAGACCAAATGTGAGGTGAACTATTCAGCATCTAGATTACATACAAGTTCAATGAAAAGACGTGAATCTGTATGTATTCGCAGCAGGAATGACGCGAACTTCGTTGAAAATATTAAACTCAAGCAGGACTTTGGTGCGAAGTTGTGTCACGAAAGCCCGTTGGTGCTGCCATTCACACTGATGTCATGACGTTAACATGGCTAATGTCTGTACATTCATGAACAACAATGGAGGCGAGGAAAACTGTGGCTGTTTGCAAGTTACACGGAGCCGTACGATAACACGTCTACTACTACGTAGCCAGGACAGAGAAGGTGAAAGTGAGCGAGGAAGTCAGACTGCCTGGTAAGTCATGGAAATATGTCTCAGCACAGCACAGCCCTGATCGATCCAAACTCAGGCAACACGCATTTAAAAAAGTTGTTTGCTTGTTGTCTGGCCGACAGACCTATGATGCTATTTTGGCGTCCTTATTATCGATTGATTGGTCGATCACCACTTAAGACGTAAAAAAGTCACTGAGCTGGCTGCTGCGCGAGTAATGCGAATAACAATTAATAACCCTTTAAATCGTGTTTAGTCAAACCATTATAGAGCATCAAGACTGAGGCAAAACAGTGAAGCCCCTGCCCCTGAAAGATGCTAAAGCGCTCCGTAGGGTTTTGTGTTACATTTTCTTTTGGTTTGTTGGAGGCAATATATTTCACATTACACTCATTGGATCTATTGTAAACATTGCTAATTGTAGGAGCTTTAAGCTCTTCTTATTGTCACCATACATCTTGACCTATCTCATATGTATTCCCTACACATAGTACATAAATCCGGTCTTGTCTTTCCAACCTATTTTTAAATTTCTTTTTTATCATAATATGGTGTTATTGCTTTTTTACATCTCATGTAGTCCCGACAATTTTTTCTGTAATGTTACTGTGCATGATGAGCTGTAATATTTGCATATTATTATGCACCACTGGAGCTGTTTTTCAGTAAATGTGTGTGTGTTTTGCGTGTTGGATAAATTGCATGCTGCCTCTGCCTCCGAGGAGAGCAGCAGCTCTAACAGCGTCCCCGGAGAACCTGCAGCTCTGTTGTGCTGTTTGCCTGTTGCCATACGGCCGCTCGGCTCATTATCAGCGGCACCAGCATCACTCAGAGAGCAGAGGGTCACAATCCATCCACCACCTCCCCCCCGAAAGCTGGCACATTGGTGAGCTGAGGCAGCCTGCACGCAGCGTAAACACCCAGTAATGACGGGAATGAGAGTCAGTCACACTGTGGTCTCTGGGTGGTTTTTCTGGGTACTTTTACCCAGATGCGTAGGTGACTGGAGGTTGTGATTTGTTTGCAGTCTAAGTGTGCCCATATAACCACACTGCAATTAAGAATTTGCATATTCCTCTGACCCACGCAAATAGTGTTGGACATGTTTTTTTTTTTTTCTCCAGAATTTACCAGGGTTTCTTTTCCTCTTAAACATGCCTAGATGCAGCTGCCTGTTCCAAGGGCTAGGTTTGTTCTCAGCTATCTGATCAACTTTGATGAAAGAGAGATAAAAGAAAGGAAGTTTCGGTTTCACATGTGAGCGGGTTTCTCGTGACATTTTTCCAGATAACTCAGTGAAACCACTTCCTCTGACTACACAGTCACAGGGACAAAAAAAAAAAGAAAAGAAGAAGAAAACAGCGCATTTTAACATTCTGTCTGTTGCTGTCCATCAAGCAGTTACAGGCCATATAAAGTACAGTAAGGACATCTTAAAGGAGCATTTCTGTGAATTAAAAAAATCTTTTATCGCTGGTCAGAGTTCTTTATTTTTTTTTACGTTTTAATATTTGCGGAGCACAACGCAGGAGTCAAGACACGAGGGGCTGTCTTACTGCTGTTAAAGTAATATATAATTTTCTCTAATAACCTGAATATCTCATGGATACAGACAGAGGTGAGGGACAGACCTGGGATCTCCTGTAAGTCAGCACATATCAATACACGATCTTGACAGTAACTGTAAATTCAAATGAAATTAAAGTTAGGTTTGACTTTAAAATGACATCCTGTTCTGTACTATTTGAGCAGCATTTATATTCAAATATTAACATCTACAAACCGTCAGGCACTAGCAATGAACTACTGCATTTTTCCATTTCAGTAAAAAAAAACAACAATCCAACATCAAGGTTCTAAGAATAGCACAGATGTTACATCCGTCTGGTAATGTTCCTGTGTCTCTGTCTCTCCTTCACACGCACATCCGCCCCTCCACATTCACAATCATTGAATGAGTATAAATAAAAAGTCACAGAGCAGCTCTGTCATTCATTGATCGGACAGGATATGGTTTTGACAGCAAATCAGCTAAAAAATGTATTATTTAACCAAAACGTACAGACGCTCACTGGCAATGACTTTCTTGTTTCCTCTTGGACGGCAGCAGCACAGGGCCGAACAAATGTGTAACTAAAACAGATGTGATCGACCAGACAGCATGTCCTACACGTAACCTTTACACAAAATGTGCAGGTTGATTTTAACCGCACTAATTCATGTTTTATATACCTGTACGTGATGAACCAAAACATTTTCGGACCAATATGACTGAATAGGTTGATTGCAAGTTACTCCCCAAAATTACACACATCACTATTCCCAAAATCTCACTGCATCGACCGCTGCGGCGTACCAGCAACAGGTGTACCAGACCTTCATCATACAGTGTCAGGTTGGTTAGGTTTAGGAAGACTTTGTGGTTTGGGTTAAAGTAACACATTATTCATGTAACTTCAAGAGGCTCCATGTAACAACTTGTATCAATCTACTTGTATAATCTTTTTTATTTGCCATGTGTGATCGGATTTAACGTGACTAAGACTTTCCCTGTGTCTTTCCTGTGGACGATTTGTCGGAGTTGTTTAACGCCGCTGGATTTCTTTGTGAAACTCTCGGGTTGGATTCTCCGCAACGCTCCAAAGGATGTGACTCTTGACACATTCTCGAGTGCCTTGTCTCGGTGCGATGTCTCTGCTCTGTTAACAGAGAGCAACAATAGCTTCATTAGTATAGAAATTCAGTCTATCGCAAACTAACAACCGGCTTCCAGCACAACTCAGAATGTTCCGCAGAGCCTCTTTAACTATGTATGTACCTATATTACATACGTAAGCTGAGTTAAGTCTGGGACGTAAGTTAACCATGTTACTAGGTTAAAACAACTCACCGCTGGCTTTTGGTCTCAAATGGGACATTAACAACTCAGAAGTGGAATAACTTACAGCGTGCTCTTGAACTAGATTGTCTTATTTCTTAAGATAGTTTCAAATGCCTGTTGTTCAGTGTTCTGCAGTCTGAATGTAATTATGAATTATGATCATACTGTGTTTGTTTATTCATGTGTTTCGTAATCAGGGTGTCATTGTAAAAGGGAGCTTGCTCTCAATTGGCCTTCCCTGAATAAATAAAGATTCAATAATAATAATAAGAAAAAAACAAGTGTAAAAAGCTCTCTGCATATTTGACCTCCCCCCCCTCCTCCTTATCAATCTACTATTCATCCTGACTTCCTCCTTTGCTGTGGTAATTATTACTACTGCCACTAGAGGTCGACGCTTAACAATAAATGTAGATATATGTCCCAATGAGCTGCTTTCCCAGTCAACCTCTGTCGACATTTTTCTGATGAGGATAAATGGGCACTGAAGTTGTTTTCCTGAACACAGCGGAGCATTTAGCAGCTAAAGAGCTAGATATTATTTGTGGGAAACCAAAGCAGAACTTAAAAAAGAGAATATATTGGAATATTGGAGTTACACTCGTCAGATGGCAGAAAACACAGCTTGCCGGTGTTGCCTGCTCAGTGTGTAAGGAGCAACGCTGAAGTAACTGAACGGAATTCAGTCATCATTCATTTTATTATTTAGACCTCTGCTTTTCCCCCTGTGACATGTGGAAATGCCCCAATTACATTGATGATGTCATGGCATCAAATCTGGGAAATGGCGCCTTTGAAGTGTCAAAGAATAAACTTAACGTTTTCTCTTAGTGGTAGTTCTTGCTGTAAGTATGGAAATACCCAGATTGTCTTGACTCAGAGGATGGAACGAGATTGCTATTTTAATCACTTTATTATCTCAGGAGTTGATTCATCGTATTTGTATGCGAATCCTTCTGTGGATGTATCTCCAGATGCTACAGAAGCTCGGCGCTGCACACGGTCGGCGCTCCTGCAGGAATGCAGGCAGGCTGAGTGGAAATTCACGGGTTGTCCTTAAGAGGATTCAGGAGCTAAGAGGATTCATTGTTGGATTGAGTACACATGAAACAGTGATACATGATACAGTATTTAATTTAATCAAAGTGAGATTGGACACTGGAGAGTGTAAAAGATGTGTCCTAGAATATGCTTATCTATAAATATAATACGGGTTTTCAGGCTTGTACCAGGGGCGCCGTTCTTGTGCTTGCGTGTACACATGGATTCATGGCAGGCACATTTTGTTGTGGCTCTGGCGTCGTTCATGGAAGTTAAATAGTTTCCAAAAACACTTAAGAATCCTCGGACAATGCTCATTTCCAGTTGAAAGCATGAAAACTGGGCAGTTCAGTGTTTTCCCCTGATTTCCTGGGACACCACTGGGACAACTGCCTACAAACCTGGGCAAAATAAAACGCTTTCAAGGGTTTAAAACAAAACAAACACATGATGTAATCAGTTGTATTTCAATGGTTCTCAGTCCTAATTTAGATTTAAAAATGTTGCAGCTATTAAGAAACACATTTTTCCTGGATGGGAGGTGACATTTTGAAAATGTGACACTTATTACCCTTATCCATCCCTCGTGTTTGTTGTTTGTTTCTAGTTTGGTCTCTACTTACCAGTTGCCACTGCTGGCAAAAGTTGAAAACACACATCCACATGAATGAGGAGGTAATGTGGCCCCGACAACACTACATACACCACAGATATCAGATTAAAAAAAAAAAAATATATGCTGACTTCTTTTGCCGGCCCCAAACTTAGCTTACCACTAGCTCACTTTGTGTTGCAGCATTAGCTTAACTTTTCTATAAGGGCCAAATTCGACAGCCCTGCTGCTCGTCATTATGATGATGGAGGATGGGTTCTTCACAAACACTCAGCAAACCAGCTGGTTTTTGCTTTGGGATCTGACTGATCAATAGGAAATAAAACAACAATAATAACCTATGTTTTATTGACAGTATTATTGGTGATAACTGTGAGTGTTAGTTTACCTAATGAGCCTCTACTGTAAATTCAGTAAGAAAATCTACCGTATATAGACACTAAACAGAAAAATACAGACACATTAAGACCAACCACCAGGACTGTCAGAACATCAGCATTACTAGCTGATCCCAGAGCTGCGAAGGAAAAATGATCTTATTAATGGCACGATGTGATATCAGCTGGTGTCGGTCAGAGTAAAGGAAAGTTTTCTCAATGGCCAAATCCCAATTTACATCACGTTACACGCCCATGCTTTGCTTGTGTTGCCTTAAAGGTACAGTGTGAAACATGTAGAGGCTTCTAACCGAACACACTTGGCAGGAATGAAATATTTTATTCATAAGAATGTTTTATTTAGTGTATAATCACCTGAAAATCAGAGTTGTTGTGTTTTCATTACCATAGAGTGAGCTGTCTCTAAATAGGGAGCGGGTCTCCATCCAAGGAGGTCGGCATGTTGCGTGGATGGACCTGGTACTGGTTAGGGCCAGAAGTGAGCGGGTTGGATGATGAAGAAGAAGAGCGAGGGGCTGCTGTTTCCCGCCGAACAATTTGTATTGTACAAGTTTAACGTATAACGTTCAATGTCAGCACAGCGTAGCCGCAGCCTGTGCCTCTCAGAGAGCTGATAGAAAAATAGCATTAGCTAGATTTATTTAGAACACATGGAGCGATGACTAACTAAGATATTTAGGTATGTGAGTGTTCCAGAGACAGTCAAAGCAATGACTTAGTGTGACAGATAAACTGAGGAGTAGTCCGCTCATCAACCAGTTCATAAATTCTGTGAATATTTTTCACAGTGCTCCATCATTTCTTTATAAGATCCTGATGTTTTTGTCGTTTTTGTTTTTAGTAATAACCTATATAGCCTTATCAACTAAATACATCTTTACCTCATCACTTGAATTAGTAGAAATACTCACCGCTGTTGGGGAAGAGTCCATATTTAGAAAATGAGTTTCGGGAACTTCTCCAACGTCTTCAGAACGGGAGGGGTGAGCAAAGGAGTGTTGCAATGTAGAACCTTGTCGCTAGATGGCGCTAAGTACTTCATATATTACACACTGTACCTTTAAATCAGCAATAACACTGTAATGTTAGCTAGCTAGCTAGCTAGCTGGCTACTGAGCTATCAGCAAAATAGGTGTTCCAGTGAAAAACACAATTCCTCCCATTCATTCAAGTGTAGAGCGCTTTCACTGCAGCGGAAAAGGTCGAAGGGGGTTACAAAAAAAATGCAAGCGGATGCCGTGAATGTTTCAACAGACGCAACAGAGGAGCAGGTTAGTGTTAGGGTTGTGGTGGTCGATCACATAAGCTGGTGATCAAACCACAGCGGAGTGAAACATAATGTATCATGTGTATGCACTCAGTTTGACATTGTGCACCAGTTTATAACACTTGCTTTTATCTGTGCATGCAGATGATCTGTACGCGTGACCACAGATCAGAGGCAGAGTAGACCGGTTTGATCACTCAGTTTGGTCTTGTGCCCCAGTTTAAAACACGCTGTAATAAAATGCTTTGCGTTCTGGTTGTTTACTAGATTTTTCAATTTGTCCACGAGGACAAACAATCCCTGGTAGGACCAGCATGCAAATAGCAGAACACCATCATGGCTCCATCTTTTGGCAAACTGATCAGCAGGGATTTAGAGTTCACAACACATCAAGGAAACTCCCACACTGCTACACCACCCTACAGCTTAACTCTGTGTACCCGGATTTGGTGTCAAGACAGCTGAACAGTTCAACGTACCCTTCCATCTCATCAAGAACTGGGATGTTGTCGGGGCTAATCAATTCAAAATACTTTATTTGTCTCCGGGGGGCAATTAAAGGCAGAGGTAGGGATGAGGGGTGTGTTGGGATTGGGCAGGTGCACCTGTTTACCATCAGGTCCATATGACAGTATCAATCCAGTTCTAAGATATAATTGAACTTTTTTAAGGTACACTATAAGCTGTAGTGACAGGACATGGAACACTGTGACCCGACTCACTTGGCAGCCAGCCCGTGTTCAGGTATGAATAATCCTTCCTCTACGTGAAGAAACCTGCCTGATGACAGACTGGACGGATGTTTGCTTCAGAGTGGAAACAAAAGAAAACCTGAGTGCCACTGAGTAAAGACAGCAATAGCTAACTGAATAAAGATATGTAAGCCTGTCCTGAGGCCTGGTTACGTGTCCGCATACAGTGTAGTATGGGGTCCGTCTGGTGGTTAATGATCAGCCAGCCTCCCTTTCCAAACCAGGAAGTGAGGTGAGAACGGAAGACAAAACAGCGTTGGGCCCCAGCAACGCCTCAGCAGAGTGGCTGTCCCTGGCAACGTCGGGGCGGTCTGTGCCAGTTTTGGGCCACTTCTGTCCCGGGGCTTCTTTGAGCCCAGAAGAATGTCAGGGGGGAGATTTGGAAACGTTCCCTTAGCTCAGGATGAATGGCTGTCCACCGAACACACTCCCCCACGCTCTCTCCCATCGCCTCCAACCTCTCTGGTCTACACACAGAGGAGAGGCAGAACACTGCGACAGGCCTGAGTTTGAGTTTTCACTTCTCCTCATTCTCCGGACGGTCATCACATCGCCCGGGGAGAGTGCTGTTACTAACATCATCCAGCCGCTTCCTCTGTGAGATACAGACGCTTTTTGGGTCTTGTTATTGGAGTTTTGAACTCCAGCTCAACACGTTAATCGCTGAAGACAAAGCCAAATCACTAAAGAATCTGAAGATCTATAGATGTTGATTTTCCAAACCTGACTAAACATATACTTATTGTGGAAAGATGTTGGCTTGCTTTCCTTGCTTGGTAGTAACTGCATATGAATGATAGCGATTAAAACTTTTTCAAAACTAGGCTCAAATACAAATGCATGCCTTTTTACCTTTCCTGTAATCTTCCTAAAACCTTGGGGTGTTTTAGCATTTTTGCACTCCCAGTTCCCTCGTCTCGAAAGTCAGTGTGTTTAACGAACAGGTTTTTGGTTCGATCCCTGAAACAAGACCTGTGCCCGACTCAATCCTCAGAGAAATTCATGCTTTGTTTGACGACATAAAATAGGTCAGTAAACACCCCATGTTTGAATAACAAAGTGTTTACACGCCATAAAAGAGGTTGCCATAGAGGTTGTCAGGGTCACTGAACGGCAAGCATCGTAAACTTGTGTTTGCCACAGAGGTTATTATCTGCGATAACCCAAAATCCAATTAATAAAATCCCACTGGGCGGGGTATATGGTGCTATAAGGTAGCGCACTGATGCCCTCGTCTGTCCCTGTAAGTCATGTGACCTTGTCATGGGTGACTCAACACTCTTCTGTGAGAGTGACATGAGTGGCGGTGACAGCTGAAGGCATCAGTAGGCTTATGTTTTAAAAGCCACTGTCTACTTAATGACTCCTTACTGTGGATGAACTTGAGCAGTGAGGAAAGCTCATAACACAACATTTCAGATATAAAAAAAAACAATCATGAGGTGATAAACGCGTGACTTGCAAGCAAGCCAACCTACCACCATTATAGATGTTCATGCAGACATACCAACATTTACGGAGCCCTTCGGTATAAATTGCTTTCCGATGCTGGTTCAAACAGAACGTGTGTTGAGGTGTTTGTCCGTCACCTTGTATTTCAGCAGATCTGTTCAGATTGTCTCTCCCAGCCAGCAGTGGTGCGCTGGCCGTTAATGTGCTAACAGATTAGCTCAATAGCAGACGTGCTGGCTCGGCTATCCCCATGACCCTCACCTTGGGGATCGTGGCTGTCGGGTTTACAGACCGACGAAGCCGACTTACTGAAGTAATGTGTGAGCAGTGTTTCTGTGCAGTGGATCACCATCAGTATTTGGGGTGTGCCTACTTTTGGTTTGACTTCCGTGTAAATTATTTTTCAGATTCCAGCTAAACTTATCACCCGTTTGACTGTCTGACTCCTCTTTTTCTTCCACTTGTAGTAATGCCACTCTATTCCCAAATCTCAGGGATCACTTTGGTGACTCCAATATTACGATGAGCAACAGAAATAACTGACCAAGACTACAAAAGTATTATCCAAATTGTCGTAAACTTGGATTTTCCTTTAAATAGACTGCATTCAGCTGATATCAGCTTTGCGCGGTTTACCTCGAGCTCGTGTTTGTGCACCTCGTCTCGTCCTTCAACTCCGAACGTGTCTGGAGAGTTGCACGTTTCCGTTGACCGACAGAAAACACAGAAAACCTCCATCACAATACACAGACTACACTCCTGAACACGGTTGGAACATGGCATCAACGAGATCGTGACCTGTGACCCCGGGCTCTTGTAATGAATGAGCCGTGACCTTTCAAATGGCTGTACGATCAAGTTCAACACGCTGCCAATGTTCATGGCAGAGTGACGATTAAAAAAAGTAACTTATTCAAAAAGGAACTCTGCGACATCGAGACCTGGTGTAAATGGGAGAAAATTCAACCTGTGCGGTGTTAGAGAGTAACCAGCGGTCTTACCCATTAACTGCCTTGTCCTCATATGTTTGCTGGTATATGTGTGTGAGAGTGTGTGTGTGAGTGTGTGTGTGTGTGGGTGGGTGAAGAGTAACCTCCTGCAGGCAACACATGGTTCACCCATTAAAGACAACAGACATTGTCCCATCGCGCAGGGATGGAAAACTGGAGAACAGGGTAGAAAATAATGAGTTTCAGGTCGGAGAGGAGTGTGAGGCTCAGCTGCTACAGAGCTGCATTAATTCAGTTACAGCAATCAAATCAACATGCAGAGACTTGAGTCTCTGTAGGTTACAGTCACTCTGCTACACTGATCGTCACGCCTGCTTAAATGTGTCAGTATTTATAATGCCAATGTCACTATTTTTGTATAAAGACTACTTTCACATTGTAGAAAATATTTCTCTACTTTTATTTTTTGTAATAGAGAATTTTTAGTGTACTTTTACTTGTGTACAGAATCTGATTCGTACTTTCACCAGCGTCCTGTGCACATATACGATTTGTTTGCTGTGCGTGTCTTCAGCTTTTCCACGTGGGCAGGATGTTCTCTACTTGTTTGTCAAAAAAAAAAAATCCCCTGAAATTAAGTTCAGGCCTTCTACATAACGTCTGTGATGGGAAGTGTTCAGACTTATTGATGTAAGCAGTAGTCATTACGTCAGACTATTACAGTATTTAACAGGTTTGCTTTTGATAGCTAAACTATATTTTTTGCTTAATTCTTTATTATAAAGTATATGAGTAAAGTGAGGGAGGTTAGACAGCAGCGTTCAGCCTGCACTTTCACCAGACTACCCAACCCCATTGCCCTTACGCCCACCACCATGCACCCACCCACCCTCTCTCTCTCTCTCACGCACACACACACACACACACACACACACACACTGTGCCTTTCCTGCTAAAAGAGAAAACATTTGAATGTGCGACCGCCACAGATTATGTAACGCATTTTGAAACCCCGTGTTCAGGTCAGATATGACCTCTGAGCAGTCAGCCACACTGTACTGGTGCAGTTCATCTGTTCATACTCCTCCCTACGTTAAAGATACTCAGAGCTGATATGAAGAGAGATTGCAAGTACGCGGAGGCTGAAATGTCCAAGAAAAAAACAAAAAGACGTGTGTTAAAACCACACTGAGAGGATCAGTATTTTAACCGTTAATGTTTAATGCCTTACCGATAACAAGCATTCAACCAAAGGGGTTTCTGTTTCTCCACATCTTTGGTCCAAATTACTCCCAACTCCTGCTCGGCTCTGCTCTGCTCAGAAGGTCATGGTCACCTCTTTGTCACATTTGTTTCCGCTGGACACATAAAAGATGAGTTTATTTTCTTTGCGTAGCAGTTCAGGCCATGATCTGTACTGCTGATTCTGGGGGTTTGCTAGTTGGAGCTGATATCCGTCCCCGTTGTGTCTCTCTGCTGCTCTGTCAGGACCATTACTCTGTTAATGTGGAAAAAACACAGGGCGGAATACAGAGGCCACAGAGAGCAGTCTCAAACACGCAGCCGGCCTCACCTGAATGCAATCTGCCCGTTTTAGACCGGCCGATGTCTAAAATGGGTTTGTGTGTGTGGGCTGGAGTCATTTATGGAGCAAATGCCGATCTTTGGTGGGCAGAGAGGCTCACGGAGGAAATCAACAGAGATGTTGAGAAAGCAGTACCTAACGAGCCTGGCGACCATTAGCTTGGCGTCTTGGCTGTAACATTGTGAGTGCATTTTGATATTGCTACACTACATGATATAAAACATTAGCGCAGCCTGTCAATCCCTTCTGATGGTTAATGCACGTTTTAGCGTCAGTTAACCTGCAGCATTTAAGCCTTTCCGAAATTCCTCTCTGGAGGAGCTTTAACACGTTACATTTCAAGAGAAAAATCCTCGTCCAACAGACTGATTCACAAATAATGCAGTCGTGACCGCGGTGATGGCAGGGGATAACACAGGGCCACAATGTCGTCGCATGTAGACTTTCAGTGAATGGTAGGAGTTGACTGATTTGAATCATTCAGCTTATTCAGTTGATCCCGACTGTCCTGAGATCAGCAGTATCTTCAGTACGTAGCGAGGTTCATGCTGTGAAGGTGAGCTCTGTACGAGACTACCCATCGTCAGGCATTAGAAGTTTATGGCTCAGCTGCAGTTGACGACTTCACGATTGTGTCACTGATACGGACATCCGACGCCCTCACTAACATGACATGTGAAACTCCAGTAAATATGTGGTAATGCTTTATGTTAAGGTGATTACAAGAAGAGTTAATAGGTAATTAGGCCCTTATAAGTCAGTGCTGGGAGAGGGATCCCTTCTCTCTGGCTCTTCCTGAGGTTTCTTACGTTTTTTTTGTTGTTTTTTTTGTTTTTTTTAACAGCTACAAGGTTATTTTTCAAGGGTCTAAGGACAGAGGACATTGTTTGTGATTTTGGCTTATATGCATAAAATTGACCCCTGTCAGTCTGCAGCACTATTACCTATCCACCAATAATAACACAACAGCATTCATCAGAAAGCTGGATGTTTGAAAAGATTTCTTAAACGCCACAAACACACAGTGTGAGCTGTTTAAAGATAAAACAGGCATTTTATTTATTTATTTTTTGTGTGCAAAACTGCAACCTAAATCCGTTGCGTTACATTTGCAGTTTGTGCAGTTTACGGCACAAAGACAGCTTGTTTCACCACAGAAATCAATCGCATAAAAAACAAAAAACAAAAAACAAACCCATCTATGGTATGTGATAATAACGTACGAACAGTAACCTGTCCAATCACAATCCACTGTCAGAAATCATCATTACAGCTGCATGCACAAACAAAAGCACAATTATTAAGTCTCCCCTAGCGCTGCATCACTTATCAAGTCGTACTCAAAGTTTATGAAGAATTAAACTTAACTTGAGAAAGTGTCATCGCTGTAAAAAATGAGCAAATTATCTGACATACCTGCATGTTTAATAATATACCGTCACTGTATGCTGTCTCACAATACTGTGTCGCCAGTGAAGGTTTGACAAGCTCTTGTGTGGATTCGTATGTGCAATCACTGCCATCTAGTGGCGAAGAAGGGCAACACGAACCACAAATCCAATTTATCCCACTGAATATGACTACGCATACCCTCAGCATCACACGACATGGTTGACTGTCAGGTATCGATCACGTTGCAGCATGAAATAAAATCTTCAGAGGAGAAACATTCACACAATGAAATATTTCACAGCTTGGTGCCTGTTGCACAACAGCAGACAAGAGGTCGCGTCGACTACAATGAAAGCAAACGGAATGGTCAGTCAGCGCCTCTGAAGTCACAAAAACGAGTCGGTACCAGCACAACCTGAGTGTGGTGTTATTAACTGATGATCACTACGGCACTGCACATGTCGCGCGAATGAAACACTAACATAAAGAGGCTGTATTGCTGCAGGAATAACGTGTACAGTCGCTTAAAGTCAATCTGGATCTGCTTCTTTGTCTTCAACAGAAGTCTGCTAATTACTTCAACAAACACCATATTGTCATTAAATACAGTTTCTTTTCATATATGCAATGCATTAAACAATATGCATGATCACACCCACAGATGTGCACTTGTAACAGCACGGATGAGTGAGTACAGCGTTCTCAGTGTAATTACTACGACACATTACACTAGAAAATTATTGATGTTTAAGTCAACTCCCACTCAGTGTTAATTGCTTTAGTGCAAATCTTGTTACAGTACAGTTTAACATACGTTACAGCCCGGTCGACAAAAGAAAATGTTGGCAGCAAACGTTTCTGCAAACCACTGACGCGTTCGTATTTGTATGCGACATCCGCGCAAAGCACACCGACATTGCCACGAAATGTGTCGTATCGTGTTCAGATGATGTTCGTGATCCGACTGTCATGTGGGGAGGTGGCTGAGAGGGCTGTGAAGCCAGTGACCACAGCTGGAGACCGTTTCAACATTTGTCAGTGTGAGACCGCCGGGTGTTTCAAAGTAGACCTCGGCAGAATTTCCAGCCATGTTTGTGGTGACCAAAACCTGACTTCTCCTAACCTTACCAAGTTGTTTTTGTGGCTAAACCTAACCAGAGCAAAAGCACAATGGTGTCACAACAAGACATTGAAAATGGAACCTAAAGAAATATGAAGTTTCAACATATCTGTGATTTGCAGAAACATTGTCAAGATTTACTCCAGCAATGGGGATAAACATTACCCACCTTCTAGTGGGTTTTTGTATTTTTTTTTTTTTGCTAGATTATATTAAATAATATACAATTATTGCACTCATGTCGTTAAATTAAAATCCCACCACCTACAAATGCTCACTTGTTGGCAAGCTGCAGACAAATTAACACACTCACAAAGACGTAAAACCAAAACTGAAATGCATATATGCCATGAAATAGATCATCAATATATTTCCTGTCTACATTACTAGACATAGAAGCTACAAAAGTTCTTCTCCATGTATGCAGGACAACATACAACGCAGAAGTGTCACATACTAAGAGTATCAAGAAACACAACTCGGTAGAAAGAAAGAAAGAGCCAGCTCCTCCATTGTGCGTGTGTGTGCTTACATGTGGGCCTCAGTGTCAGTACAGCCCAGCAGGGGGCGCTGTTCTCCGTAACATAACATCACAAAAACAGGGCCTTTCACTCGGACTCCATTTCTCTGGTGTTTCTACATATTGCGCTGCAGTCAGATTCAGGAGGGTCGGACAGAGAGGAGGAAGTGGAATCACAGATGTGCTGCATTCACCTGGTGTCAGTTACTACAGGCTACAGATACTCTTCTTCTTTCACATAGAGGATCTCATGGGCAGAGCTGGGAACCTGAGACAGGGAGACAGGGAGAAAGACTGCTGGTCAACAGTTGGAAGCATTTCCCTCCTTTAATTCTTAACTGATACCTTAGACACACAATATGGGATTCATGCTGTCAATACAAAACAGAAGACATAGGTAGCATGGGATCATGGGCGTTGCTACATGACTGGCAGAAATGCTCACATCTGAGGTAATGTATTCAAATTGATCGCATTATGTTTCGTCCCATTTGCAGACGTCGTCCCTCGCTCTTTGACTCTCTCCTGGGAATTACGGTGAAACTCGCTGTTGCCGTGAGTAAGCTCGTGCATTTCTCTGGGTTTGAACATCGTGGGGAAACATTTGGAAAAATGCAAGTGCACAAAAAAATATTATAACTAAGGTCTAATTGGTTTCAGGCATTTGATGCAGAAATCTTACATTTCATCTCTGTACATGAATGAAAGATCTTGTGTCTGATTGGCTGGGATGTATTTCTTAAAACTACATTTCAGGACATATCTCATATAATCTCCTGCTGTATTAAATACTACTGTTATAAATCAGTGGGTCAGAGATTCAGTTTTAAACTGCTGACCATGGAAACCAGTGCTTGAACGTGCAGGTTATGCTGGCACTGACAGGCATGCTGTACAGCCGATTTTTACATTTTGCACTTGATTTGACTTCTTCTTGCGTACCGGCACTTCCCAGGAGCTGCCAGCATTCATTTCAGACCTGTCTATATCACGGCAGGCAGGCACACGAGGCAGAATCGCCACGGAGCTCACCTAATGCTGCCCGCCTCCATTCGGCGCCCCGTGTAATTCAACTGGCCTGTTCAGACAGAGCTCAGAAAAAACCCCGCGCTGTGCCCTATCTCTGGCTGGCAATCTGCAGCAGTACTTTCGGCATCTGTTCTATTTACCCTGAAAACACTGACGATCTATTAGAAATAGTGTCACTGCTATTTGTGATTGTGTTTTGCATATTTATTCCTGAGATGAGCAGACACGCACACACACACAGTCATAGAAACAGGCTGCAGGCGGCAGAGAAACCCTCCCCCCAGTCTATGGTCTGTTTGCTATTCATTTGCTCTCTGATCAGTTTTTATTAATTTTGTTGCCACCTACAGGTGAGAAATGTTCAACACGGCAAGATCATTTTTGTTTATATCTGGCTGCTGTTTTCTTTGTGTGTATGTTTCAGGGTTTAACATTCTCATGTTACACTGAGCTTCAATAAATATCATAGGCCATGGGGTGCAGTAAAAGAAACAACTTAATGCTCAAGTTTGAACACTATTGATTATTTCACTGGTTTGAAGTGGATGAGGCTCAGTTAGAAGAAGATGATATCAACAGGATTTGGCAGTAGTGAATAAACTGAATCAAAATGTGATGACAGGTGTGCGGTGTTGCCAGTCTCATTAACGAGAAATAATTAACATTCCAAATCAACTTTTCAGGGGCTTTAAATAGTCACATGAGAGCAGAATTCTGTTTGAGCGTGTAAAGCAGCACACGTTTAAGAAAGAAAACATAAAAAACGTCTCTTTAAAAACACCTGTTCATGGTCGAACACCTGCGATTTCCCGATGAGCTTTAAATGATACGTAATTGATCTCAGCAGTGGCCGAGTTTGTGGCTCAAATGTTCAAAACAGAAACAACAGATTTTCTTACATTTTTTCACAAGATCCGACCTCCTGCTTCTGCTGCTGTTGCTTTTGTTGCCCACAGGTGGAGCAGGTTGGACTGAAACATTAGGTCCAAAACTGCAGGTTCTGAAACTGCTGACACTGTGGCTCTGTCACTGGATGATGTTGTTTGGGCCTGGTCTCAGGCGCTTTGCATTAATGACACAGTGTGTCCTTGTTTTCTTCTCTTGAGACACAGTGACCAACAACATCACCTGCTTAATGTTCACATTAGGCAACTTTATTTCTATCATTTACATTCATCTTTCAGTGCAACAACATAGAGAATAAAATGGTTGAAACAACATATTACCGTATTGACCCGAATATAGGACGACCCTGATTATAAGACGACCCCTCTTTTCAAGACTAATCTTCAGAAAAAGACTCTGATAACCAAAATTCGTCTCTCAATAACAAACTCACATACCCTCCTGTCAGTCTCTTGGAAGCGGCCGCTTAGAGGACCACGATAAGCTTTTCTCTTACTGTTAGCGTTTTCAGACGGTCTTTTTGGACCCGCCATCTTCGGACGTTACACTCCATAACTCCTTATTTCTAGGCTGGCTGAAAGTTGTTTGGCACCTCCGCTGCATTGACCACCATTATCTTAAAATTAGCATCATAGCTCCGCCTCAGATGTCTGTTAACTTGCCACACTTGATCCACTTTGCTCCGTAAAATCACCGCGTCTCTCCATTTTTCATCTCCTGTCACTTCTTCTCCGCTGTGACTGACAGATAACTGCAGCCACAGTGTCAGTGACGTCTCTACAATAAGCTGGCGCCCTCTGCTGTTGCGGTCGTGTAGCGACCCAGACAACTATCAGCATGTGTCAACGGTTAGACCCCGATTATAAAACGACCCCACTTTTTCACATAATTTTCATGGAAAAAAACCTCGTCCTATATTCGGGTCAATACGGTAATTGATTTCAATGGGAAATTTTCCAATTCTGATCGATTCCTTACAATCACACTGATACACACACTTAAAACTGGTATATTTCCAGCAAGAATTGTGATACCAAGCTCTACATATCTGGCAGTATATGACAGCTGATCCTCAACTGATATGGACATCTCTCAGAAAGACTTTAAGACTAGAAAGTGAATGCAGTTACATTGCTGGAGAAATATATGATACGACATGATATGATAGAACTAATCTAAAACTTTAAAAATATATTTCACTTAATAAATGATAACAGTTTGTTTAAGTTGGTTTTGTGAATGCTTGTCCTGTGGATGGGTGAAGCCTTGAGACAATTCATGTTGAATCATATTTGATAGTTGTGATAATAAAAGCTGTGTCTTGCTTTTATGTTTAGCAGAGGATGAAGCTCCACTGATCCATCCATTTCCTGCTGCTTATCATGGGCCGCTGTGGCAGCAGCCTAAGCGAAGTGGTCCAGACATCCTTCTCCCCTGCAACATTTTCCAGCACCCTGACATAAACTCTTCCAGGGAGGCTGAGCAGTGTGATATCAGGATAATTGGAGCACACCCTCCGGTCCTCCTTTGTAAAAATGGGAACCATCACCACGGTCTGCCATTCCACAGGCATTTTCATTGACCCCGACGTGAAATTGAAGAGGTGTGTCAGCCGAGACAGCCCAACAATATCCCGAGGCTTCGGCATCTGAGGGTGAATCTAGTCCATACCTGGTGCTCAGAAGTCCTCTGCCGGGGATATGGGTGAGGATTCCCCCGAGTATTCAAACTCTGTTTCCGCCACAGAGTGGTGGCTTTCAGGAGTTCCACAAAGTACTCTTTCTATCTCTCAACATATCCCCAGTCAGGGTCAGTAGTTCTTCTACCCTGCTGAACACTGCCTGCCTGCCTGAGCCAAGCCCTGCTTTCCCTTCCTGGGTCAACCAACTGTTGCCAACAAAACTTGCTGGAGGCCAACAAAAAGTTCTTCCCAAACAGGTTTATGCAACCGCTAAAGCTGCAGCCCTTCTGGCCTCCTGCTACCTGTCTGCGGGTTCAGGAGACCCTTGTTACAACCAAGCTGCCCCTTCTTATTGCTTGATGGCCTCCCTCACATTTGTGTACGCTGGCAGGATCTCAGGTCTTCGCCATGATGGACACACTGACGACCTTCAAACCACAACTTGAACAGCACTTCACATTGATGGCTTCGAAGACCAACTTGGATTCTGTGTCCCTAATCTTCCCTGGGATACATTAGAATTGAAATTCAAAGTGGGCAGGTGCCTCCGCCAGACATTCCCAGTTCACCCATTTCAATACGGGTTTGTGTTCACCAGTTATGCCCAGTTGTGTCCCCCACCAGTGTCCAAGATACATGGCTGTAGATCTGATGATACAACCACAAAGTCAATCATCAATCAAAGGTGTTCTGGTAAGAAGTTACTTATGAATCACTGTGTGCGTGAATATGGTGTTTGTTATGGCCAATTCATGACTCGCACAGAGGTCCAATACCAAAGCACCATTCAGGTTCAGATCAGGTAGACCATTGTTCCCAATCAATTGCCCTACAAGTGCTAGGCCCATGAAGGGTTCTTCCTGCCCCACCCAGGACCATGAGTCAAGGCCTGGCCACCAGACACTGGCTGAGAAATTTCCCTGCCAGGTCTGAAACTCGGAACTGTGTCACTCTTCTGGGCGAGGTCCTGCCCCCAATAACACAGGGTCACAGGGACGCACCAACCCCTCCACAATGTTCAGGTAATTATTCTATCTGATCTGAGACTGCGACTGTCTGTAGGATGCTCATTACTGGGAAAGTGTGCTACACATGTCTGCTGTCCAACTGTCCAACAGTGTCATGTGCAGTGAGTAAGGTAGGGACGGATCTGCTAAGGCGTGGTCCTGATGAGCAGGTAGTCACGACAGATAATGCCCTTTTTCCATCTGCGATCCCAATGAGTAGTTCTTCACTGCAGAGTAAAATCACACTCGTAGCTGTGGAGGGCACTCCACATTGAGGCAGGGGTATGAATAATTAAGTAAACTGCTGGACACACCTGTCACTTTTAACAGTAAGCAGGAAACATCTGTTGACATGGATACTCACATAGATGTCTTGCCCGGTCAGCTGTTGAGTTTCTATCATTAGGTACTGTTTATGTTTGTGTAAATGTGCAACATGGAGCTCAAGTGTACCTGGTTGACTCCTCCCACCACAAGGAGGCGATCTCTGATGATGATGGAGGAGGTGGAGCATCGGGGGAAGGTCATGGGAGCCAACCTCTCCCACTTCTTTCTCTGAGGATGAAAAGCCTCCACTGTGTCCAGGGCCGAGGGTTCATGACCTGGAGAACAAACACACGACCAAAGATATCATATCAAAGGCTGTGAATATTCCCTCATGTTTTACTTCTGTGTACTGATTGGCAAATTTCTCATATTTTGCAGGAAAGCTAACAACATGGATGCAACATCAATTGACATTTCAGCCAAAGTTTACAATGTATCCCTCTCACCGAGTCCTCCAGCCACTACCATCCGGCCACGTAGGAAAGCAGCAGCAAAGTCAGCTCTCTTTGTTTTCATCGCCACCGTCTCCTCCGACTTCAACCAGACTCCTGAAGAAGACAATTAAACGACAGTTGAAGTGAGCAGATGTGTGTGCACAGGCTTAGGAATGAGCTGAAGGTGAAGTCAGAGGCACTGTATACACCCTTTGGCTGGACAGGATGCTGCTGAGCTTGTTTTCAGACTGTGACCTGCACTAACAGGTCACACACCAGCCAGCTGCGGCCAGGACATGTACAGTACACACATACACACACACTTACACCTGGCAAGGACACTGAAAGGTTATAATAAACACAGACTACAAACAGAGACAGAGATGGGACAGGAGTGTTGGAGTTAGGGTCAGACTGCTACTAGGGAGAGAAATTGAGGATACTGTTGTTAGCCTGTGGGCACATACTTTTCATGAAAGCTTTGAATCTATGAGGAAAGGAGTGGGCTCTGGGTCCAACGTGGTTATTCTGACCTCTGAAGTTTGACAAAGTCCCCCAACAAAGTCAGCTAGCCCTGCAAGCTACAGCTAATCTGAGAACCTTCAGGGACACCAGGTTAGAGTCAAACAGTGGGTGCGATACTGCACAAATCCTGCGTGGAATTTGGATGTATTTCCATAGGAGGGAAAGGCTGTTATTGAGAATGTATACAATGTCCGATCAAAACGTAATGTGTTATGTGAGGTTCAGAGATCCTGCGAGCTTTCCTTCTGGACTTTACCTGGTAAGGTATGCATTTAATTTTCTCACTTTGCTTTTGGATGTGTTTGACATATTTGTGATCCTCGGTTACTTCAATAGAGGATAAAGTGAATGCATGGATATTTTTACTTTGTGTTATTCATTTTCATTATACTGTTAATCAGAAGAGTAGTCTGTGGCAAAATCTGGTGTCTTGCAGTTAGGTAGTAAGAGACCAGGGAAGTGTTGTCCTTGCTCACTATATAACACAACGCAGAAGTAGACTCACTACATAAGGATAGATGCACTTATAACAACTGCACTTATAACAAAGGTCATAACAACAGAAGTTGTTAGGTAAAAAAAATAAAAAATAAAAAAATAAAAACAATAAAATAAAAAAAAAAAAGAAAAAAAAAAAGAAAAGAAAATGTAAAATGCAAAAGACAAGAAAAGATCAGGATGAAGATTTTATCCTGTGGGTAATGGGGGCGGGACTTGATAAGCTTTGGCTTCTCCCGCTTTTCCCTTTCGGCCATGTGTATTGTATTATTTGAACAATGATGAAATGTGATGTTTATGAATTGACATGCCCGAAATAAACAACATTAATAAATAACACAGCTACTGCCAAAATAGGAACCCCTCTGCAGGGAATTGAACCCTGGCACATACAGGTGCAGTTGTGACAAGTGCTTCTTTTATTCCACCGCTGAGACATTTATTGAGACCTTTAATACCAAAATATTTGAAACGACAATACAAGAAGTCAGGAAGTCAGTTCACAAGTGTGGAAGTCATTAAAATTGTAATCTATCCAACACTTACTGACGGCGGGGACAGTTTTTCTACAACCCTTATGTGGTCTGAGAAGATGTGACATTTCCTCCGTGCTCAAAGCTGAAGCACTCCAGGTGATAAAAAGTGAACCTGAGAGTGGAGGAAATGAAAACATAGCCATCAAAAAAATCTTTCTCCTTTTCCCAGCAGAGTCTGCAGAAGTTTTCTTTTTTCACTTTTAGCTTTTGTTGCTGCCAAGACTTGTTTATCTGAAGGAAACCCAGACTGGAGAGAATCGTGACACTGGAAGAAAGATAACTTCATTAGGGAGCGAGGGAGGGTGAGGACAGAGAGGTATAAAGGAAGATAGAGACAGAACAAGGGGAAAAAAAAACAACAAATGCCGTGCTCTTTATCTTTGAGTCTCTGCTATGTCTTTTTTGGGAATTTCTCTATTTCTCTTATCTTCTCTCATACTTATTTTTCCATTATCTTCCTTCTATCTTCCTTCTCTTCCTCTCTCTCTCTCTCTGTGTCTTCTTATTCGCTTTTCATCCTCTTCCTCCCTTTTCCTTTGCCTTATTTCTCTACCTCTCGTTCTTCTTTATCATCAATCTTTTGCTTAAACAAGAGGCAGGAACAACAAGGTGGAGAGAAACAAATAGAGGCAGAGAGAATGAAAGAGAGATAAGTAGCCAGATGGTGAGGCTTCCTGCATGTTGCAGCAGTGTGTAATGAAGAGCTGTGTTTTCCTCTCCAGCCTAGCTAAATTACAGAAGAGAACACAATAGAGATCACAGCTGGCTGTCCACTCTGTTCTCTCAGAGTAAAATCCTCCCGTCAGATATTTCACACTGGTGTGTGATACCAGCCTGAGATGTTGGATAGATTCCAACATTTATGTTGTGGTCAGGGAGATGGCTAATCTGTTTGAACTGTGTCTGTATCAAAACTATAATGTACCAAAAGTTGACAGTGAATGTTTGCTTTTTTGTTAAAAACTAATCATCAGTAATATATACAAATATTATATAACATTTTATTATAATATACATATATTAGATCTTTGTTATATACCTTGTAAAACTGTGTACTAACATTGTAAATGTTTCCAACACTGTCTAATGCAGAGAAATCCACAACTTTGCTCAAGGTAACAGTCTGTTACTGAAGCAATAACTTCAGGTACAGAGTGAGAAAGGAAGTCGGTGAATGAGGCTAATGTGACATTAATAAAACATTTAAATATTACCTCTTCCGTGAACATTTGTGTCTGAGTCACATTAGATCAATATTCTTCATCCGTGGTTGTTGTTTAGAGGTGTACTGACCAGCAGGGGAGGAGAGTTCAGAGATTACGTTCGTTCTACTTATGATTTATCTTTCAACCCGTTTATCAACCTGACTGCAGCAGCAATGTCCAGAGGTGACCTCCACTGTCAGGTGTTCAGGTACTACGATGACAGCTGCCAACTGTAACTGCAGGGAAAATGTTTTTTTGACTTGTTGAATATTACGTTAAAGAGACGACAGGGATTAGAAGAGAGTGTGTCTGGTGAGTGCTGAGACGAGTGCACGAAGTGACTCGGACGAGTTTGACCACAGGATCCTTTGTATTATTCACTTTAATGATGCCAGCATTTAATTGCCCCAAGCAGCCAGATCACTGTACCTTAGTGACATAGCAGTGAGCAGCGACAGGCCCTGAGGGCGTTTGAATTCAGGTCAACCTCTCACTTTCACTCTCACTTAGCACTCACCAGAGGCTCCAGTTATCTCTCTTCTTTCCCCCAATCCTCTCTTTAACTGAAATGACTTTTTGCATTATCATTCTTTCATCCATTGAGTTTAATAACATTTGGAAAGTTCTGAATAACTGTAGCATTAAATCATTTTATGCCATTCGTGTATGCAAGTAATCTGATGAGTCAGATGTTTTTTTTTACTAACCATCTGGAAAGGACCTGCTAGAAACTGTCTGGAAAAGGGCATTTACTTTCAAAACACAACTTGGCATTTGATTGGATGAACCATCTGTCTATCACCATATATCACGGGTTATAGGTAACAGTTGGAAGAGCGCTGCCACTCGTGGTGCCCCATAATAACATGATGTGATCTCACAAATCCAACTGCCTGTCTAAAACTAGCAACTGAGATGGACTGCCATGAAATATGGTGCACAGATGGATGTTCCCTTCGGGCTTTGGTGATCCCCATCTCGAGCCATCATCAGGTCCGGATTAAAATTGTATTTATACTTTTAAGACCAAATACCTGCATTCCGGTCAGTTGAGGGTACTACTGATTGAGATATTAGAATGTCTTCCTTTACTTTAATGGATTTGTCCGTTAATGGTTGTTGGATGTTAATGCAAAATGTTACAAGAAATCTCGCACTTTGATTTTGAAACCACTATTTTATTCCTTCTGATATTTTACTTTGTACTGGACACAGGAAAAATATTGTGATATCATCTAGTTTTCCCATTTATGAACTGACGGAAACTAAGATACAACATCCATCACAAAGTCGATGCAGCCCGCTACAACACTTGTAATTCTTTTTTAAACAGTGCTTAAAGTGTTACAGGCTGGATTTTCCTCTTTAAATTAGAGTTGTGTCAACACATCACACTACGGACTTACGGCCCAATCCTCTGAGACTTTCAACTGCAGACCTTATTCTTATTTGCTTTGGAGGGATTACACAAGCCTTTCGTGCCAAGATTTCCTTTGTAGGATGCAGGGAAAACACCAGCATGCATTATTCTGCTCTGGAGGGAGACTGCAGAGGAGAATAAAAAGATGGAGAGACAGAGAAAAATACAGAGAGGAAGGATACAGACAGAGAGACAGAGTGACAATAGAATGAGCGAGATGAGGCGATTCTCTGAAGACTGGGCTTTGTAGTCTGTGTGGGAGTAATTTCGTCCACAGCTCTCCTCTGTAATTGTCCATCGTGATTAAAACTAGAAAAGGATGATGATTGGTTCTTGGCCTTTGATGGATTCTGTCTGTCTGTCACATGTGAAATCTCAGATGCGGCTGACCTTTGAGACAGAATCTCACCATTAGGTTGTGGCTGTTTTAATACTGTAATTACATCTCAACCCAGAGTCATGGCTTTACTTTCACTTCTGCTTCCCTCTAACTGCTTTGTAGTCTTTTGGGTAGTTTTGCCATCTCAAGCAGGGCATAAGTGGAATACAGACAATGTTGAATACATTTGTCAGTAGTTGGCCCCACGGACGACTGCAACATGTATGTTTGTTCTTTTTACTGTTGCTTAGTGCTACGTGCTTCACAGAGGCTTCTGATCAATGTGTTTCTTTGTTTGACAGAACAACAAAAAGTAGAATTCATAACCAAGTTGACCATCTTTTTAAATGTTAAAGGGTCAGTTCACCCAATCCACTAAGAGATTTTTTTTTTCTTTTCCAAGCTTTTTCAAATAGTTCCAGATACTAAGGAGCCGCAGGATATAAAGTCAGGAACTAAGAGAGGATCCAAAGGGGCCCTTTGTGAATTCCTGTTTTCACAGCATCTGAATAACCATGAATATGAGGCAAATTATTCCAACAAAAGATGAAAAAACAAATTCAGTGAGATGCAATTTTCACACATGGATACTATTTCTGCCTTAGTAGGCAGGGGGATAATTCCTACGTTCCAGATGAGAGAATACAGAAGTTGATAAACATACACACACATCTGACTTTCTTTCAGTTATTAGCATAGAGTCAGCAATGAACATTTATGAGCAGCAGGAAGTGATTTGTGGACATTTTTGCCCCAGTTGCTGCCTCTCAGGCAACGCAGAGTGTGCCCTGTCTTATTGGGTGACGCTGTTAAGGCTCTATACAGCCTGTGAGCAGGTCTGCAGGTATTATTCAAAATTATAAAAGATTTGTCATCCATGATTTTATTTAAAATTAATATTCTCCAAAAAACACTATAAAGTTGATTATCAATCAAGGATAAGGCAGTAATGTGCAGGGCCCCATGCTGTAAAGATGGAAATACATCATCATACTGTATCAGGTCTTCATCACAGAGTTAGCACATTAATAATGCTGCAATTTACAAAGCATTTCTAATAAATTTTACATTACAATTATTATGAACTTTTTTTTTTCCTCATAATTACCTCATAATAATCAGTGGTAAGTTTGTACATGAAACTGAATCAAAAAGCAAATCAATCTTTATTTCTTTTGTTTTCTTGATCCAGACTGCGATACTTGTCTCTCGCTCATGCTTTCTCTTGATTCTCATGCCAAGACCATCCCAAAAAACTATTTTAACGCTCCCAAAGTGAATGTAAACGTCCCGCAATCAAAGTTTTGTTACTTCAAGCTTGTTGTGATGTCACATTAAACTGCAGTTTGCTTAATGCTTAATATTCCTCTGAACAGAAATTCTCCGTTCTTCTGTACGTATATCTCAATTATTTGTTAGCTCTGTTAGCAAACCACGTCACTGCATACCTGCTGCTACCAGCAGTGGCAATATCAGGAAAAATAGGGCGTTTTTCCTGAATGTGCCGATCTGCAACATTTTAAAAACCTGCCACTTTACACAAATGTCACTAGACGAGATGATGTATTAGCTCAGCTGCAATGACTCAATTGACTCCGTTGCTGACTTGTCCGGCTTTTTGTCAGCTGAATGTAATTCGTAGCGTCTTAAAAGAATGAATGAGCATAGATACAAAACGGAAAAAATGTATACATATCATTTATATTTATGGTGTGACCGAATCTGACCCAACACAGACATTATTTTAAATGTTTTGTCCAAACCCAGCCAGGCCTAACTCTATTCTTCCCAAACATATTTTCCATCTTCCCCAGGATGACAGGAAGCCATCGATCTCAAGCCCTGTCACAGACGCTTTCTCTGGTAAACCTGCTTTTAGTCCTGTCAGAAAGTCAAACTATGTGTTTTCAGTGACATCTAGCATCACAAGAAATGTCCTAATACTGATAGCACTCAACGCTGCAAACCCTGCTTTTTTGTCCTGGTTTTGAGGTATCCATCTCTAAGAATCCACCACAGTATAATGGTTGTAAATGGAATTTCGCTTGTGGTGCACACAGCATTGAAACCTTCATTGTAGTGTGTAGGAAGCAGACATTTCGGGGACTGATGCCCTAAAAGTGTCTGCATGGCTGGACCCCAGAAGAAGAAACTGAGGGAATATTTTTATACTAATTTGGGTGAAGTGACCAACCTTGGTTTGCTCATTTTCTGTGTAAATTTTCTTTCACAACTTCACTCTTTGTGTTTTGCATCGTACTTGTTGCAGCCTGCCTACAATGGCGAAACATCACCTAACAGGCATGTCTTAATACTGGCGATATGGAATGGAACAGTAATAGAATATCACTGTGTGACAGCAGATTGCGTGAGCGTGTGTGTGCCGAGATATTGCTGCAGATGGATAATAAAGCAATCTGTTTCTGAATCTTGTAATTTAAAGCGCTCCTCACCCCCAGCCCTCCCTCCACAGCTCATCTCCCATCTCATCTCCACCAAAATTAGATTGGAGAAACGGGGTACGGCTGCCTCCCCAGTATGTGTGTGCATGAGCACGAGGATAGCCATCAGCACATGCACATGAACGCTTGTGTTTGTGTGCAACTGCGTTTTTCTTTCCTTCTTTCTTTCCCTATCTCTCACACACACACAAGACAAACTTTCTCTCCATTATCATACATTAACATTATCACTCCCATGTTCTGCTTTATTTGGCTTTCACTCGACCAATCCCGATGTGTGACCGTATATCCAGCTGTCTAAATGACTTATCGATTTTTGCTCTCCCATTTCTCCTTCCGGTCCCTCCTCAATTTGTTCACCTGTTACTCTGGGGTGTCCTTGCTGGATAGAAGGATAAGTCATTTCACTGTGTTCAGGGAAACAGAGTGTGCACAGAATGAAAAGAGGAATGAGCCCGTTTGAAAGGAAAACCGCTTCTCTTCATGGTGAGGTTGATGATAATGGATGGTTTGTATGACAGTTGAAGTCGAAATGTAATATGGATGTTGTTAGAGAAACATGTGTTAATACCAACATTTTAAATACCAAATAACCCACTCTAACATGAGCTAAGATAGGCTGTTATTTTTCACATTTTTAGATTACAGATGTGATGGATCTAAGATAGATCTTTAATTAATTCAAACATGGTAAAGGAATAGTTAACGTTTTTTTTTAAATGTGCATTTTATTATTTATGATATTTAGATGATAAAATAGATATATATCTCATGTCTGTGTATTATTATTGAGCTGAAGTCACGGGGTATTAAGCCTAGATCAGCATGAAGACTACAAGCAGAGAGAAACTTCTTGCTTTACTCTAACTGCTACTCCACCACTCAGCTCTAACATTAGCTTCAGTTACACGGACAATATTAATTCAATCCAATTTAAATCCTTCCAATTAGAGATCCCAGCTGAACTCTGTATATATGGACGCTGAATAGAGTGATCTGATAATATCTGCCGTTACACGGCCAAAGGCGTTTAATTAGAATATCACTTTTTTGACATGCTTCCAAAAAAAAAAATCATCAGAGAATCCAACTCATTCATTTATTCATTCACTCCACCTGTTGATACAAAATAAGATGGATCCAATATTTGAGTCTCTGGTTTAAGGTAGATTCTGGCTTTGTTCATCTTTTTAAGAACTTCAAAAATCTGTGTCATGCCTTTTGATCATCAAGGTTTTCAACAAACCTTAAATCTTTTTTTCTTTTTCTGTCCCTCCTGGAAGCAACATCACCTCATCATATGAAGTGTTTATACTGTTATTAATATTTTTCCTTTTGAATATAATTAGAATGATGTTAAAATATGGAGCTATTCCTTTAAAATACAATATACAATAGAGACCTCACCTTTCTAATAAGTCAACAAAACTGATTGTTTATACCTCTGGATACTGAACGGCGTATAAAGCAGTATTACAGATACTCCTCTTTCTTACTTGCAGTGCAATTATTTCTGACATATTTGGAAACTTAGAACTCAAAATGAAGTTCAGAGGGTTTGCATAACCCTTTAAATCATAGCATGTGGTTCGTGTGTGCATGTGTATGTGTTCTTAACATGGGAGGAGTGGCAGGGTTTAAACTTCTGTCTGTGCAGTAACTCCATTTAAAACCTTTTAGGTTAATAATACAGAGAAAGGTACTACTGATAAATAACATCAAAAAATAAATGTGATTCGATACCTTGGCTGGAGTCAAAAATGTTGACATTCTTGGTGAATTTGGAGCTCTGGTGTCCTCCTCCCTGCCGCAGCCCTCCGAGTAGACACAACCTCCCAGTTGGGTCCCATATCACACCACCGTACGAACGTTTACACGGCATCATGGGTAGAGTAGTCCAAGAACGTGTCTCTGTGTCATACACCTCAAATGCCTTCACTGGTCGCTTACACTGACGACCGCCTGAAAGAATGCATTAAAGAGAAATAATAACTCTATATCTATATCTATATATATCTATATATTTACTGTGTATATACATATATACAGGGTTCGTACACTTTTTTCAAGGTCAAATTCAAGCACTTTTCAAGCACTTTTAAGGGTCATTTTTAAGATTTTCCAGCACCTTATTGCTGGGGTGAAATACGTATCTAAGGGAATATATATACTTGTGATTTGTTTTCTTCACTTTTTATCACAGTTATGTACATTGTATCATGCTGTAAACATCTAAAATTATATTCTATAATAGCAAAAACTTCAGAAATTAATTATCCAGTCTGATCCCAATTTTGTGAAAGACACAGAGTTATAATGTCAAGCACTTTCAAGCACTTAAACTAAAATCCAAGCACTTTTCAGACCTTGAAAACACAACATTGAAATTCAAGCACCCGTACGAACCCTGTATATACATATGTATATGAAATTGTGAGAAAAAATGTGTGTTGCTTAATGCAAAAGGTGAACGAGTTGAAGTCTAAAAACACCCACACTGTCTGTTTGTACCTGCAACATAGAGTTTGTTGGCAAGAAGATGTGTGTTGGCATCGTAGCGAGGCGTCGGCATGGGAGGAAGTAGCGCCCACACATCCTTTCTGAGGTCGTACTGCTGAAGGATGCTACGAGGGAGCAGGTCAGCACCCATTCCCCCCACAGCCAGAGCCCGGCCATCTGCACACACACACACACACACACACACACACACACACAGCAAAAGCTTTCATGTATCTATAATGTACAGTATGTATAGTGGGGTCCAAAGTCTGAGACCACTTGTCGCAATACTTATATTTTTGCACCTATTTTGAATTTAATACTATTATTTTCATTGTGAATGATAATGTCAGCAGTTTGAATGGGAAGTTTAATCTTGTCCACCTTTGCTTAAATGACAGCATGCACTCGAGCTAGCATGGACCCCGCGAGTCGTAGCAGGATTTTACAGTGTTCCACAAAGATTCTAGCGATGTCACAGAATGCTTGGCTTGTCTTCAAGTCGCCCCAATAATGTTCAATGGGGTCGAGGTCAGGTGACTGTGGAGGAAAGTCCAGGACAGGCTGGACTTCTTGGTCTTCTTCTGTCTTCACGGAGTTCTGTCAAAGTTTTGAAGTCTGTTTGGGCTCATTAACCTGCTGCAGTATGAACCCTTCACCACAAAGATGCAAACCACAGATCGTAGCATGTCTCCAAAGAAAGGAGTGAAACTTCTCCGTGGTCAGGGTGGAGTCATTTCTGTGCAGGTGTCCAACTCCTGAGAAGGTGAAACAGCCCCATGTTTCGCTGTTTCTTTCATGTTTCTCTCTCCTGTTTGTCTCCTCAATGTTTCTGTCACTGCCATACATCTCTCTAAAATAGGATATTTTTCCATTCATCTATTGGGAAATTCTGGTGTTTCTTAGCTAACATAAGAGTTCGGACTTGTTCCACCTCGTGAGGTGCTACTCATCCTGTGAAAACATCTCATGACAGCCTTGTGTTGACAGCAATTTTGTTGATTAGAGTCCTTTATTTAGCATTTTTTGTATCTGGGAGGGAGTTGCTTTTCTATCTCCCATGGAACTAAGGTTACTGTATTGATCTTCTGAGGGTGTTCACTTGGGGTCTTGCCTTATCGTGCTTTGGACACAACTGATCTGTAAAGTGTATTAGAGTCCCATTTCACTGCCCCCTCAGAAACCTTGGGTCTAGCCATGATTTTATGCCAAGAAAGTCCCTCTCTGCTTAGAATAACAACAAAAGCCCAACAATAATCACTTACCCCCTGAATCCTTAGATTTTCAGATTGTTTCCAGGTTTACATGACAATATAAGATTTCCCATGCCGTCTCAGACTTTTGGATCCCACTGTATTGTTGTGATACTTCAATTTTTTCATCAAATGCATGAATATCACAACCTTCCCAAAACGTTTGTGAGTGCGTGAGTCATGAACAACATGCTCGACAATAATCAGCTTTTGAAGGACTGATCCCAGCTGATGGAAACACCTCATTGGCACTTTATTTTATGAAGTGCTAAAAATCTGCAAAGCCAGAGAGCTGGATGAATGTTTGTGATGAGGCAGGAGACTGTGACAGACGTGGGGAGGACAGGGAGTACAGCAGCTGAATAAAAATGCAAGAGTCCATGTCTGGCACTTTGGCATAACACCTCCAGCATAAGAATGGAAGTGGGTGAGAGTGTTACTGTTGACAGAAGGGAAAATACAGCGTTGGCTGAAAAAGAAAGAGAGCTGCTTTTATCATGTTTTCTTTGATTCATTTCTAAAGTTTTTGTCTATAAAGCCATTTACTTCCAGTTCTAACCTCATAAATAAAAAAAGGTACAAGTTTCACAAACACTTTATATTCATTTCAGGGAATAGAAAAGCTCATTACCAGAGCCTCATTATCTAATATCTGGAAAATAATGATTCTGCAAATGTCAATAGAAATGGCATCATTTAGTCAATTCTGTGATGGACTGTCCATTTATAATAGCATATTTGTTCTAATTGATCCAATCGATCATTTTGCAAGACTATTTGTCTTTTGTTCTGCTGGATGGGATGAGTTTGAGGACGAAACAGCAGGATTGAAGATTGGTCAGAGAGATGGAGCGGGCAGCACCATGAAGCCTACATGTAGCCAATAAGTCTGTGTGCATACTGCATCTATCTGTGTTCCAGCAGACACTGACGGATGCACTGCTGGACTGAACACAAACTCATTCATCCAAGGCTGAAGAGACGCTCTCTGAAAAGGCTGTTTATTCATGTCTACCCCTGAACTACCCCAAAAGTGTGTGAATAAATGTAAATATGTGTGTCGGAACCCAAAAATTGCTCCACCGACATCAAAAGGAAAGACGCACCTTAGATTTGAGGGATAAAATGAAAGTGTTATTTGAGGTGTTGTTCATACAGTGCATTCAAAGTAAGTCTGAACTTCCCTGCAGAGTGCGGTACAGCAATAATCTTAGCTACACTTTACAAACAGGAACTTATTGATGAAAGTATATTTGATTTTTAAATATATGTTTGAATGAAGACAGCATTTCATCACAATATCATTATTATTACTGGTGGTTTCCTTAGTTAATCCTTGGTATAATATTTCTTTATCTTTTACTTGTTATGTGTTGTCCTGCCCTTTCGTGATATTTTGCTCATGTTAAAAAGAAGCACAGCATCACCAGATGTTGTGATTTTGGAAATGATGTGTGCTTACAATGTTATAGTCTGTACCTTTAACAGTGATGGAGACACCCATCAAGGCCTCCCGCAGAGCGCTCCTCTTTCTCCACCTCCCCTCCTCTGTGTTGTACATCTCCACCACCTTCAGGGGGCTCTGGTCCTCCCCCACTCCTCCCACTACCAGGATTTGCTTTCCCAGCACTGCCACAGCTGCACCAGCGCGAGGGTTGGGCATGGGGGGTAAGCTTATCCAGCGATCCCCCTGCGAACAGGGACAAGCCACTGCGTTCAGGCAAAGCAATTACAGACAAACACACAAATGATGATGACCAGCTTGGCTCTCAAAATATCTGCTGATGTTTCATGTTGGAAATAAGTTAGCCTTTGTTAAAGGGATAGTCTTTTCATGTGGGGTTGTATGAGGTACTTTTTCCGAGTAAGTGTATTACCTGCAGTAGATGACTGTCAGCTTTCCCCCTGTGTGGAGAAACAGCCCGCAGCACCGACAGGGAAACAGAGGATTGTACTGCTAAACGCTTCCAATTCAAGACATATTTTAGCAACCTTAAGGAAGGCACACCTAAAAAACAACATACATCCGTTAAAGTGTACTAGGGATCGACCGATATGGATTTTTTCGGGCCGATGCCGATACCGATTTTTTTTTCCATCAGCCTTAGCCGATGACCGATACGGACTGGTGATTTTCTTGAGCCGATATTTGGAGCTGATACTACTTTTGCTCCCTCAGTTTACATCATAAATACTACACAATGATGATAACAAATGTTACGAGTCTCAATTAAAAAAAAAAGGAACATTTACTGAAATTAAAACAGGTGAGGTAGAACAAGAACAAGTAAACAATATTTAACAAATATTAAAAACAGGTGAGGTAGGACAGTGCTCTGTGAAATGCTGCCACACTGGATTGGTTTTCTGCTCTGCCATTTCTTGCAGCGTCTCCAGCAACACGGAGCTGCCTGTGGACGCCTGTCTGTAAATAATGCCGGATCGGCGAACGCAGCAGCCCGCATCGCCCGATGTCGATGCACGTAAAAAACGCAAAAATCCGCCGATGTATCGGTCTATCACTAGAGTGTACACTATATTTTGAACATTTTTGGTGCTTTATGTTTCCGACTGACAGCCCTTTCCTTTGGCACCACTATTTCCTCAACCGTACAGCTTCCGTATTCCTACACAAGCGCTGCTGTGCCTGCTGTACCTCAAGTCCTCATACAGCCCCACATCATACTATCACACTACAAATAATGTGTTATGGTTATAATACCAAGAACGGCAAACTCTATCTCACATGTGACAAGCAAATCGGCAGCCCACAGGACAGAACACCAATATGTCAGGGAACATTTCAGCTTCTGTTGCAGTCACCAGTGTTAACTGTGTTTAACAAGCCTTTTTCTGGGTTTCAGTTTGACTTTTCATATTTGGTTCACCTCCTCAGTGCAGGGATTCATGTCTCATATACAGTCAGTTTCCTTCAAATGTCAAGACAATATCTTCAGGGGGATTTCAATAAATCATCATACATTTACACTGTGGGGAACTGCAGCTTCTGTGCAGATAGTACTTAGCTGTTGATTTGCCAAGAAATTCTAATATGTCAGCTTTATCCCCCTCTTTCTGTTATTCAGTACATTTGGGACTTTTCTCAACTTTTCTCACGTCTAATTTGCGCGTATGTGTGATTGTGTGGAGTTATTTTCACTATGAAAAAATAGAAATTGTTAAACTTTTTTTGCAGTTTTACATGCCTGTTCTTAACTGGGGGAAGAAAGAAACATCAGATAGTTTTGTACCTCGGGGGAGTAGAGCTCCATGGTTGGGCAGGGCCTCCCTGCAGCGTCACATCCCCCTAGCATGTACATCTGCCCCCCCACCTCAGACAGAGTATGGTAGACACGTCCGCTGGGCAGTCGCGCTAGGCTCTGCCAGTGAAACTCGTGGGCTGAAGGTACCGCCATGTCTCACAGAGAGAGAGAGGGACGAGGGCGGAGGAAGGCCAGAGTCAAGAAAGATTTGGTGATTGATCAGGAGGAGCTGAGATGAGCTGAAGACAGAGGCGTAGGGGCGCGGGAGACTGGAGTTAAGGCCCCAGGTTGAGGGGGAGGTCCGTTATTGGTGAGGTGAAGCAGAGTTGAGTGGTGGGAGTGTTGGATCAGTTATAGGCCAGGCTGAACTCTCCTCTCCTGGGGATGCTCTGCCGCCTCACGCAGGGCCTGAAGAAGATATGAAATTAAAATGGGTTGAGCAGTGCAACGTACAGCAGAGCAGCATCGATATATTCTTCATCGAAGAACAGTGTGGCAACTATCTGCTTAGTTACAAGAGTGGATTTTTACAGTAGCCTACAAGCAAAGATTGGGATGCTTTCTAGTACATTAAGCAGAGGAAACACCAACACCAGCAGTACTTTGTACAAAGTAGTACAATTTCTTTAGTACATATGAACAGGTCTAATGTAAGGGTACCTGGGTATTTCTGAACCGATTCGCTTGCTTACAAAAAACGAAATAATAAATTAATAAATTGAGTAAATAACTGGTAGATCATTGGCATATAAATAAAACATAATAATTATATAAAATGATGGCAAAAATGTTTATTTCTATAGATTGCAGGTATATGGCATGGATCAATGCCACATACCACAACCTAATGCTTTGTCCACACTGGCTATTTGTGATGTGCGTGACGGCTGCATTGCTCCTGTCTGCCTTATCTTTTCACGTGGAGTTTGCCTTTGATAATTATCAATAAATATGATGATGTAATTTTCCTTTAACCTCGTTCAATGAGCGGAAAAGAAGGGGGGAAGAGTGGGAGGGAGGGAGAGAGATAAAAGAAGTGCGCACAGGAAAAAGACTGCCCTTAACCTGTTTTGAAATATTCTACAGATACAGACATTAAAGCTGTTGTCAAATGATGGCATGATGTCGAGATGACTGTCCACAGGTCTATTTTTGCCGGGAGCCAAGCGTGTGCTGCGGTAAAAATAGGCTAGACTACGAATCTCTAGATAACGCACCGTTGCAGCCTCGCTCGGCACGCGCCTGAGAAGCACGACTGAAGTTGGCAGTGTGGCTGCTCTAACCTGTTAACATGCACGCCAAAATGAAAAGCAAAATGTTCCACCATGCATCCTTGCAGAAAATACACAGAAAACAGCACAAAACCCAAACAATGACAAAAAGAAATGACCCAAAACTGTTCCCTCTTTAAAAACTGTTTCAACTTAAGCTTAAAATGATCCTTTTTGAGTTTTGAGGAGATGCATAAATTGACGCCTCTAACTAACAGAAATTGTTGCTGACCAAATGAAAATGTACAAAAGGGCACCAGAAATTACTGCAACGCTATAAAAGGTATCACAATGTCACTGAGCACCACGGGAGCCTGGTTACAATCAAAACTTAACATCATTTATTTTGATTTGAATATGAGAATATTACAGGGATATTATCTTCTGCGCATTTGAATTGTGTGATTATACATCATCCTCAGAGGCTTAAGTGTCGAACAAGAAAGAACACAGGAACTTCAACATGAAAAAATTATGTTGGATGGATTACACTACCCAGCGGTTCAGTAATTACAATCAACGACAATGATCAGATAGACCAGGAAAACACTATTTTCATAATTACTATTGGCAGATAATGCTCCCATACTTATACTAAAAAAACATCTTGTTAATTGACAGAATAGCTGTGTAGAGGAGAAAAGGACAGGACATGCAACAAGAGACCCAAGCATGAATGAACTCAAGAACATTGGATTGCATGGTACACATCCAAGACTTCTAGGCCACAGAGACAAGCACTTTAAAGACCGAACACTTCTTCAACAACAACAACACATAGACAGGAATACAAATGAGAGTAAACTGTAAACCCATCATCAGTTGTTTTGCAGAAAAGACGTTTTTTTAATACTCTGATAGATCTCATATCGTTCAAGTATCAGTCTGCTGTACGAACCTATCGATGCAGGAGAAGGCTATTGGAAGACACAAGATCACTTTGGTTTTATTCATTCTGTAGTCTAAAGATGTACTTATTCTAAGAGGAAAATGGGCATCATCATGGTTATTGAAGTCCAACACAAGTCAGAAACTTTAGCTTACAATTCCAACGCCCTGTGTTCAACCACCAACACCAAACTCAATTAATAAATTCCATTGTTATGTCGCTGGGTTCATTTGTTTGCTCAGATTATTTTAACCAGACATGCTTCTCATTAAAATAAACCATCCAGCCTTGGAGCTGCTCCAAGGTCTCATCTTCCTATTTAAAGACTGATGCTAAACACTTAGTGAGGATACTGGATTGGAAGTCCAATGAGTGCCGTGCACCTCGTGAAATAGTTTTGCAGTATGCCAATCACTGACGACAACTTCCAGTTTACCCACCTTCCCCTTTAACGCTACATCACTTCGCCTGTGTGTGTAACTGTGAATCAAAACATCCTCCTCTTCCAATCTCTGCTCAGATGAGTAGCAGCTGTTATCTAGTGGAACTGAACGTGGCGTCTCTCGTGTTTAAGTTTCCTTCGCTGACATTGTGATGTCAGGCGCCGCTGTTGTTTTTTCCTGTGTCATCCCTCAGGAGCTCTCTGTTTCCTGCGTGTAACCCACTTCTCCTGCCCACGTACGGTTTCCAGGGTAGAACGAGGGAGGAAATCTGTCATCGATGTGGGAGGAAGCACCCAGAATAAACCCGCCATGCACTGCAAACCTAATTCTGACCACTTCACCTTAAACGCACCCTGATTCACAGCCTCATCTGTCATACAAGGAGGAGTAAGACCAGCCATTAATGCCAAAGTCAGGTGTGTTTTGAGGAGGTCACAGGGACGAGATGTAAGTGAAAATGTAGTTGCTGTTAAATGACCCAGCTGTGATTTAACACAGTATCTCAGCAGTTTATCCTTTAAAGCTTCACATATCTTTTTAACACCCCCCCCAAACCCCCAACCCCTCCCCTTTTTCTCCCCCTCTTTGTCCATCTCCCTCTGCCGCGCTTTATCTACCTGCCGTAGCTTTGATCATCTCACAGACGGAGGAATAAAAGGACGAAGCGGGGAGATAAAGAGAGGACTGTCCTTCAAAATAAAATCTCCCCCATTTAAGTGTGTGCGGGTTGGTTGTCATAGCAACTGTTAGGCTTTTCCCAAGGGCCCCAGCTTTTGTTTTTTTCCATTTCTTTTGCACATGATTGCTTATCGCTTGGTTTGCTGTTAATAATGGCTTATGAAAAAAGATGAGAAACAAATAAAAGCGCTTGCCTTCCTATAGGCTGACCCTGGCAGGCGTGCGGTAGCTAACGAGGCAGGGTAGATCTCTCCCGGCCCGACTCACAGAGTGCATTAATTGCAATCTGTAACCGATTTGGTTCGCCACGTCGTTTTTTTTAATTAACTGCTTGAACAGCTTGAGATCAACAGTAAGCCCACCAGCATCATCTGAAGTCATTTACAATCAGCGTGCCTCCAACTTGAAACTTTTAATTAGGTAGCATAGTCACTCTCCCTCAGCTCCTTCTGTGAAGGGACCGTCTCTAAATGTATGGCCATGGAAAGCTTCATTCGATAAATGAAGCTTAATGAAGTGCATTCTAATCTCATATCATGTCTTATCAACCTTCCATCCAAGTTTGAATGACAATAAACACCACTTATGATAAACAGGTTGTAGTGGAGAAGCAACATCTGAACTCAGTCTGCTGGTCGTTCTGCTCATGGACTTGAAACACATCAGAATGCAAATAGTGAGATTGAAAAAGCTAACCTGAAGCCAAGGCACAATTCCAGCTAGTAATAACATTTGATATGACAAATTGGAATATTTGAGATGACTAAACTGGATCCAACTGCACCACCATGTGAGTTAATCCCTTATTAATCAGACCTGGAAGGAAGAAATCCAGCATTACTCGTCCCCAAGAAAGAATCAGATTAAATTAACTTCCACATTTATAGTCTCATATGATTAATTTTTCATGATGTTGTTTTCAGATGTATCATAAATAACAGTTTCAAAATAAATATTCCTCAGTTAAAATGTAATTCAATTAGTTGAAATGAAAGAATCAAGGAACACTGCTGATGGGTTTGCTATTTCAAATACTACAAACTCTCCTAACTGGATGGATTTCAGTCATTGTTTTGCAAATGGAGCAGGGTGCCAAGTGAACTTTTTTGTCTACTGGTTAGAAGGCTAGTCGATCTTTAAATTTAACCAGCCACACAATATAAAATCATTGGGTTTTTTTTTGGCTGGTGAGTGACCCAAATCCACCAGCCACTCGCATATTTTTTTAGCATTTGGCTGGTGAATGGTGCTAATTCTGTGCCCTGAATAGGCGCCAATCAGAAGCAAGTCTAGTTTTCGTGAGTTCCATGGCATATATGAGAAAAATGATCTAAAGTCTTTTGTGACTCCAGAGGGAGCTGCCTAAAGTTTGTTAAGTTGCCTCGAGTGATGTGACTCGAGCAAAATGCCTGGAAAAAAGAAACAATATTTCTGGTTCTGCTGAATCCATATATATAGTTATATCTAGATATATATTTTAAACTGTCCATTGTGAATTTATTATGTTCTTTGAGTAAGAGTAATTAACACATAGATAATCATTACAATTCCAACTAGAACTGCAAGCAGTTATGAACGGGGGCCAAGCCCCCCTGCGCGACTCGGACCCCGCGCACCGCAGAGCCCACGGAAGTTGGCCCAAAGGATGACGGCTCGGGGCAAAAGTGAAGACACAGGCCAACGTCTGAGCTGTGGTATTCGCTGTAATTGAAGTATACCAGAAGAGCAAAAGGCTGAATGTGTGCCGATTTGGATTTGTTGCTGTAAGCCACGCCCACATTGACCAGTAATGACCACCTTCAAGATATGGCCTCAGGATTGGCCCTACAACATACCGACCAAATTTAGTAAAAATCGGTGTATAAAGATATAAACTTCCCATCTTTTTAGCGCCCCCCTAGTGGCCAAAAATCGCCAAATTCGGCACATCTCTTCCCAGTGTCATGGCAACCAAGGAATTGTAGCATTTAGTTTGACCGAGATAGGTCCT
This sequence comes from Sparus aurata, assembly GCF_900880675.1. Lineage (NCBI taxonomy): Eukaryota > Metazoa > Chordata > Actinopteri > Spariformes > Sparidae > Sparus > Sparus aurata. The sequence goes on from NC_044192.1 coordinate 33,292,077, forward strand.
AGGAAACGCGTATGCGTTCCCTCGGCCCCTCGGGCTTGGCCCCCTAATAACAAAAGTAGCTGTGGAAGCAAACAGTGTTGGTTTGGGCTTACCAGCAGAGTTACAGTGTCACGTTATTATGGCCATGCAATACACCTCTGTATTTGGATGTTATAAGTCAGGTGGGAGCCAATCAGCTTATGAGTGAGCCGGTGATTGTGAAGCATGAATGAAGCCGCTAACAGCAACAGGCTTAATGCATGCTCGACAGTGTTCTGTCTGAACTAAAGCTTTTAAAGGGCTTTCAGACAGTGAGCCTTTGCTGCGGTGGCTGCCATCCGGCAACATCAAAGTTCTGCATTTTGAATCAGAAGGGCACCACCCTGCCACCTCCAATCTCACTAGCCTTTACACCACAGTCTGCTGCTATCCACCTATCTCATCATTCAATTAGATAGAGCAGATTGTTCAGAAACAGGGGGAAGGGGTTGCAATATGACACGATTAACATAGCACAATTTATGAAGTAGTACAGTATCATAAGCATTGTTTCAATATAATCTGAAGCTGATATTGCTCCTATATATTTTTTTCAAGAATTCCTCTGCCTGATATTAGGCTACAATCAGTAGTACTTCCCACCTGGTCACAGTTCTATCAATAGGTCATAAACTTGGTGCAATTAAGAGCTTCCAAGAAATGTGACAGCCATTACATTTAAACCACATTAATGTAATAAAAACATAATATCTGATAAACAATAATGATGAATATCAAAATATGATTTCTAGAGATGTGTCAATCTCATTCACAGCCTTCATTGTATAACTTGCGATAGTCAATGAGAAGAGTACTAGTAGACCAAGTATTCACTGGGCGGTTGGTTGCAGAGAAGATAAAAACTCAAACTCTACGGCGGTTCGTTTTGTGTGTGCGCTTTTAGAATTCATATTTTAAAGGCTCATAATTACGATTTTGTAGTTCTCTGTAACTCAGTGTTAACAAACATTCTTTCTCAGCTCTGGAACTCAAACCATGCTCTGCTTCCACCAAAAAATATATTTTAACAATTGAATTCATATCATAAACATATGACAACTATTTAAGTAATAGCTTGAATTAGCTTATACCAGTGGACTAGAAAACTCTCGGGACAGTACCATTATTCAGTGATCATCTGCGGAAGACTGTACTGTGCAACATACTGCTGTGAGTGTGACATAGACTGAGGACACATTTCCACTGAGATGGCAGCTTGTTGTTTTCGTTCTATGTTGGAGTATCACACCACTGGTTAGCATACATAACACACATCTAGGTCGTTACCACAGCAACCATTGCAGATAGTTAAAAGATGCCTGAAAGACGAGCTGGAGCGCAACACCCGGGAAGATAGTCCTTACATTGGAATTGGAAAACATGATATTCCTACAGTGTGAAGACAGTCTGGAGCCTATGATTTTCCTCAAACAGTGAGAAGGCACAATTACCACTGATCAAGCAATTTGACCTCAACTGGAGGCATGATCAACTAATTTTCGCACAAAGAACTTTTAATGGTGGCGTGGGCTTGGAGACTACAAATATATAAGGAAAAGCAAATACTGGCCACTGCTGATTCAATTTTGAAATCGATTTTTGGTAATCTGTCTCTTGACACTGGATTAGAATTTAATTATGGACTACCTACATACAAAATGTTTGTTAAAGACAAAAGAGGTACTGATCAAAACTGGCAAGAGATGCAACCCACACAGTACCCACTATTTTTAATCCAAGCACATATTTTTGGCCTGCTTTGCACACACCTCCATACCCCAGTATAGTGACACTACTGACACAACTAGTAAACCCTGGGTCTACGCAACATTACTATGTAGTGTTTACGTAGTGATGTACTAATAACATTCTTTCCTTCCTGATACCACTTTCAAAACCTAACCTGATAGCAGGTACTGATCCGAACAGATGGGGTTAACATTACAAAGATGCTCAAACACAGAGCAGTTTTGGAGCGCTTCGGAGGGATTCTGAAAAGGTCTGCGAATGCACATCCGCCAACTGAAGCCAAAACACTGCTGTTTGCACTTTTATGTGTGGTAAGAAGTGGTCTGAGTATGTGAAAACCCAATCAGATTCCATAACCAGAGCCAAAACTGTGCCGCTCCCGTGCCTGATCTGCATATTTGTTTCAGCTTGTTTTTACAGGATCATCTGTGAGTGAAAATCATGAATCGTTAACAAAAAAAAATCTGTATTGATGGACATCACAATAAACTAAAGGTTTTGAAATTACGAACCATCATCCTGGCAACTGCTTTTAACACCACAATGTAGCTTGAGATCTTTAATCTGCTGAATGGTTTGAATTTTTTAAAAACAGCCTCCTTTCCTGAGCCTCGTTTAATCTCCCTTTCAAGTGCGTCTTACCGGTTGGGCTGTGATTTTGGAAAAAAGGCACCTCCTACACCAAGGTTGTTTTTAGAGTGGTAACCTATTTTTCATTATTTAGAGGTCAGATAAAACACTCGGTGTGATTTATTCTAGTCTACAGCTGATCCTCTCTGTACCCTTTCTCTCCCTCTCTCTCGCAGGCTGTTCAGCAAGGGATCATTTATTGACTTGTATTTAATTAGTCTGCAGTATTCAAATAGCGCATCTGTGCTGCAGTCTGTAGCTGACCTCAGTACACCGACAGAGTTGCCAAAATTTGTTAGCGCGTGCATGCGTGAATGGAAATGTGTGTGCACTTATCTAGATGTGTGTGCGTATAAAAATGCCAGAGAAGGTGCCTGAGCTTTATCAGGCTAACAGCTTTTCACACTGGCCTGGTTTTAACAATGCGGAATTCGTCCCCCAGCGCTCCAATAGCAGTTCCACCTCCCCGGGTCTGATACGATCAGCACTGTTTTGGCTCATACAAGCCTTATCTGGTAAAGTTCAGCACAGGCCAGCTACTTCATGGTGACAACCTGCTATTGATACAGATCCATTTAACTTTAGGAATGAGAAAAGTCTTGGCAAGGTAAAGATAGACACAGGAAAGTGAAGACACGGCATTTCTTGTTTATTACTACAGACCTATGAATAAATAATCTGAGACATTCTCATATCCATAAATGTATTTTGTTACTATCCTCTGTTCACTGATGCAACTGAGGTTCCGTCTGTTTGGGTGCTGCAGGGAGCTCTACTGAGCACTGAGTGTGTGATACATGTATGTGACACTAAACATTTTATACCTACACGGCTGAATAGGTCGATTGCCTACTAGTTTTCCAATGAGGACAGCCTGATGCTTCGCTGAGACTCAGATGATAACAACAATGAATATATCATGCGTCCACTTGCAACTTCTGCAAAACTTTGGTGACATCTTGATCCGACATCCTGGTGAACAGTCCCCTATCAGTACACTGCCACGGTACTGGAAAAGGAAAAAGGAAGCCATGCAGTAAATATGACTAGCAGCTGTGTGGTAGATATGAGAACAGGTTCAACCCACACGACGATTCCTGTTTCTCAATAAGCCAATGTCACTGACTTTATACCAAAAAGACATTTTTCACCACAGACATATTGGCCTTTAACAACATTAATAATGGTTGCATTGTATATGCTGGCTCAATTAAATGGCTGACTGGGACATATAGTTAATTTCCTGCTAATTTCATACGCACATGACACAGCTGCAGTGAAGGTCATCGGTCAAACAGTTTTGCAGGATCACACTTGAATAAGGATCAGCTTGTGAAATAAGCACAGTGATTGAATTGCTGATATTCATAAATCAAATAAAAAAAATGAATGAGACTATTTCATGTGAAACTACACATGTGGGTCTCATGTCTAATTCGAGTCTGAGTCTTTTGTACGTTTGTCTTACTAAGTCCAATCTTGTATCATATCACTTTCAACACAGCACAAATGAATGCTGTCAGAATAAAATGAAGCACTGCAGCAACACCAGGGTTTAAATGCTCACCCTTAGAGATTAAGTACATGTTGTTCCCCATATTTCTTTGATTAGTCAGTCATTGTCGTCGTTGTCTTGACAAGTCAAATCAGTCAATAAAAAAAGAAAAGGAAAAAAAAACGTTCTCACCCAGTGCAGAGACAAAGAGATAAAAAAAAAAAAAAAAATAACACCCTTGTTCAACAGCAGCTAACATGAAACCAGCTTTCTCTTCATATTTTCAATTTTCAATCAAGTCAGATAAATGGATGAATGAATGAATATCCAGCAAAACGCTTCGCATGCAGAACATGAGCATGATGGTAATTAAACCCAGCTTCACATCATCTTATTCTGTGAGAATTCACTGTCTGACATTATAAAATAAGCAGCAGAATGCTCTGCCTAATAAGTGATGAAACTGATAAGAAAATGTATTCAGGCACTCACTGTGAAAGCAAGAATCTCAGTTGTGCCCAATGTTTATGAAGTACGCTTTAATGACAATTTTTTTTTTCTGATTGATCACTGACAGCCTGTGAGAGAACAGAAAACACTTCTTCATACGATTATTTTTCACTATTACCTCAGCCTTTGTTCAATTTTTTCTCCCTCTCACCTACACAAAATGGCTCCAGGCTAACTTTTCTCAACACCATTCCTGGAATCGTGCCATTAATAGTATAAGGATAAGCTTTCATAGTACATGTAGCTCAAAACTGTTTTTAGCTCAAGTATTTCAGTACATGTATTTACTGTAAACTTTACTCCATACAATGGGCAAGCATCCCAGTGGACCATGCACACACTGTGATGAACCACAAACTATCAGACACGCATTGATTGCAACAGATATGATGAAGAAATATGGGAATTTATATCAATACTAAATTATGGAAAAAACATTATGACACTGTGGAATTTGCTAGGAAAGTCATCACAGAATGCACACGCATTTCTAATTGATAAGGCTGATTAAGAGTAACAGGATGAAGTGAGAATCTGGTTTTGTTTCTTCTGTCAATCTACTGCTACGATCCAGTCCAATAGGACGCAGCAATGCACCTATAAGATGGTTTGCAAGCCACGATTGAAAATGAAATAATTAAAACTCAAGATGAAGTACGGTTGTTGTATTGTCTAACCAGCTAACCAGCTTTCCTCCTGCTGACTGCAGTACGGATTTGTTGTTCACAGTATACCACTATCGGGGAAAAGTAGGTTGCATCCGCAGTGTTTTGGGATTTTGCTAGGTCTTGTCACTACTAGTCATGCATACTGTACACATACATAATCTCTTTTGTCCCAGAGTGGTCCTGGGCAAGGACCTCCGTTCATACCATTTTATTGTGGGGATGACAGGACCTTTACCCCTGCACAAGATGCCAATTGACGGCAGGTTGGATAAGTCATAAAACAAACTATTCTTATGGTGGAATGCTCAGGTGTCTCAATTACGGTGTCTCACAATCTAAGGGAAGAAGCTGCTCTGTAATCTGGTGGTATGGCATTAAAGAAAATGTGTTTCCCCATTGTCATGTTTTGAAGGTCCTTGTCGTAGCTACTTACATTTTTTTTTTAAAATCGTGATTTATCTGCATTTGCTTGGTGCTCTGCGCTTTACTTAATCACTTTATTAAAGAAAATACTAAAACAAGGCAGCCCCATCTCAATAACGTCGTAGGAAATATTTACAAACCATAACAGCTTAATGAAGTCAGCAATCTTGGGTGTCATTCAACTGCATCATTTTAGCCAGTCTAAAAGCTTCTATACATGAAGTGTTATTACAAAGAGTCGGTCTCAGGTCGAGCTTTCCCAAAGAACAAAAAATTCTTGTTTCTGTCAGTAAGACTGACCATGGATGAACAAAGTAACCCAAAGAATCTCCAACTTTATTTAAAGACAATGCGAAAAAGTACTGCCTACACAGTTTTCATTGACAGGTGGTGTCTGGAGAGTGCAGAGCAGGAACACTCCAGCAAAGAGAGCTGAACACTAAAAGTGGAGCCAAAGTAAAAGGAGGACCTTGTAGACTACTTTTGGATGGGATTTGCAAGACAGCAGGCCTCATTTTCTCCGTTTTGCCTTAGACAACACAGTATACTGTACATGACATTTACACAGCCTGTTAGCTATAATAGCTCAGGGCACAAGAGCTCTTCTTCTCACCATGTGAACGTACAGCACATTCCAGCACGGACACATGCAGCCTCTCTGGCAGAAAGATCCACAACTCGGCTCCTCTCAGCCAGCTGAATCACCACCTTGTTTCAAGCAGCAGCTGCAGACATCCTGCCGCCAGTCAGCTACGAGATTAGATGAAACTCTGTGTTACCTGGCTGCCCAGCTCTGACTGATCTAATGGCCTGGATGGGATTAGGTGAGTGTGCTACCTGAACAGAGTGGGGCAGAAAGCTAGAGTCTGAAGGTTTGTGGGCTGCAGAGAGTTGCTCGACCAAGACTCTCCTCATGAGTCTGAGCTGACCTCTGGATCAATAGGCCAGAGGGAGAGATGGCATCCCTCAGCCCCCAGAGAGCAAATGGAGCCAGTGGCTGCTCTCTCTGCTAATCGTATCTCTACTGTGCACACATAAACATACTATCTGTAATAAATCACACTCAACAGAGAGAGGCTCTATGGTGAGAGAAGTAACAATGCAGCATAATAATGTTGCCAAAGACAGAGCAGGAAAATTACCTGCTGCTGTCAAGAGAGCTTCTTTCAGCTCTGCTGCTGCGCCTGGCCACCTCACTGTGAATGTTGTCATTTACATATTTTACACAAGATTGAAATGGCAAAACGCTCCAGCCCAGCTGTTCCTGTGTCCATATTGGTACTGATGAAGTGAATTAACAGGCTGAATCTGGCAGCGCAGGCTCCAGGTCCTGTAATGAGAGAGCTGAGACTAAATCAGTTGTGGCTGATTGCTGGCCGAGGCTGTTGTGGAGCAGTTGGCGTTTCTCTTATCTGCCTTTAAAAGGCAAACAACTCACTCTGTTTCTCCCCGCCTGGCTTGGCGTTTCTGTCCTTTTTATTTGCGTGTGTATGTGTCTGCATTCAGCTGGCAGATGCTTTGAAAGTAAGCATGCTGTCACCGTAGCAACTCAAGTGTGCCATCATGTTTAAGAGGATAGAATAGTGCACCTGTTTCTTTCTCCTTCTCTGGTTTTCACGTCACTCTATCAGCCCAGTACATGAATGCACAGACCATCTATAAATGTACAAAAAGAGAAATAACTGGGAGACACACATAAGAGGACAAGAACATGATGGAGGGAAAATACACCTAATCTAACACTGCCAATTTCATGTAAGATTAAATGTCTAATCCTTACTTTAAAAATCCTTCAAGATGTGAATTTGTAGATGAATTATTGTACAAAAGTATTGCAAATGACTGTATGTAAGCAGATGGTCTTTTCAAGCCGTATTAATAGAAGTTTTCACACTTTTATTTTTACTTTTTCACTCATGCTATCCAATGATTCATCCTAATGAATCCTGTTTTCACTCCCTCGAACCTCATTTACTGGCTTATGCCATTGTCACGTGTCTCTGGCTAGGCATACCCGGCATTATAACATTCAATTTGACATAGTTATGGTGTTGCCTGAAGACAAATCTGGCTTCAAGGTGGATGCTAACAGGCCGTCATTACTTGGTGGCATCTTACTTGTAAATCTGCGTTTAACAATATGTGCAAATAATTCAACTTCCCATCTCTTTTATCAAGAGATCTGTCAAAGAGATCCTGTGTAAACTGTGTGTAGAATTACATGAACCTTAGTATCCTGGTCATGGTTGTTTTTGGGTATATATCAGTTATATGTTGTACATGTAAACGCCTTATCCAGGATTCTCAACGTAGTGTGCCAGATGGTTTGTGACACATCTGGAATGGAGCTGCTAGAAACTGTTTGGAAAAAAATAGGACAAACCATCTGTCTAAGTTTGTTCAATCAGATCATCAGTAGGAGAGTGCTACTACCAGCAGAGCCAGTCTGTAAATCAGACATTTACCTGAGTAAGTCAAGGGAAGAGTGAAAGAATCTTTTCCATGAGAAAAAAAAGCTTTCCGTGTGCTACTTCTACGTACCTCTCTAGCAGCGACCACTGTTGTTTTTAAATGAATAGTCGCTTTTTCTCACTGGCTGACACACTATAAACCATGCCAGTGGTTCCTCATATGCTTGTTATGTAAACACTTGTGTTTTCTGCCACAGGCACAAGATGGATTTACACAAATCCAGCTGCATCTTAAGAAAAATATAATGGCTGAGATGGTGAGAAATCAAGTCATAAATACAGATCAGCAACCTGGATACTGGTCAATTGTATATAGTAAGAGGCCCACGAGAAAGGAAACACAGCTGCCGGGAATTAAACCGAGTGCCTAACTGAACTGGTTGGATAAGAAAATAATAAACGGGACATGGAGATGAAATGTTAGTGCACTGGGCAGCAACATACGTCTATCATTTCCTCCCCCAACATATCACAGGCAACAACAACTCTTGCCTGCAACGAAAACAATGCTACGAGAGTGCTGAGAGGGAAACAAAGACCAACCGAAACAACAAAGTTCCGATAGGACAGCTAACCAATGAGCTGAAACTCATTATAAACATCATGTGCAACATCAGAGTCGATAACTACACTGGTGAGGCGATAGGGACCCAACATTACAAAACACTGGTAACAGACAAATTCAGCTTTCTTTAAACACCAGATTAAAAACTGTTCATAGCATCCTCATGGAGGGGGTCAAAGGTCATCACGCAAGAGCTTCTGGATGGCCAGAGAGGACGACATTCAAACCAGCCACCAAAGACCACCACCTTTGAACAGAGGCAGCGGTTATCATTTCCCCGACCACCAACTGTTCACATGACCAAGACCTCATACTACACATTTATATACACAACACACATTCTTGCTGTATGATGCACAAACATCACAATGGGTTTTCATGTGAGAGTTGGAAGCAGTAGAAGCTGAGGAAAAGCTGATCTGGAGACAAGGCTGCGCTTTGCATGTTTCTGTGCCAGGAGCCATGGAGACAAGACGGAAATAGAAAGAGGCGTTTAGGAAAAAGAACACACTAGCAGAGCTGAGAGAACTTAGCTTGATGTATGCACGGACATGACGTGCCGGCGTCAAAGAACATGCTTGGTTACATAAGGACAACGTATATTCAGTTTTTCCCCGTACTATATGGTGTCCCTGTAGCATAGCTCAACCACTCGTATATTCAGGGCATAGTGGTTCTGCTCCCTTTCACTGACGGCTGTGTAGGAGTCAAATTAGAGTGAGCTGATCCAGTGTGGCAGTGCTGTGAAGGCTTGAGTGGAGAAAAGAGCACTGGAGGAAGAAGTGTACAGAAAGGGAGGGAAGATGGAGGAGAGGCAGAAAGAGAAGGGGGAGTTATGGTGAGGAGTGGGAGAAGTGGGCTAAGTTAATGGATGGAGGATATTACATAGAGCCGATAATGAGAGGGAGGGACAGCTTAATGAGGGGGGTGATAGAGACCGGGTAGTAAAGCTAACGGGTTATATGGAGCACAAGCTCTATTACAGAGGGGAGTTGGGGACATCATAATCCCTGTGGCCTCATAAGTAATTACTATGTGATAGAGAGAAATAATGGTGAGACCTATCTACTGTCAGCAGAATTGGAATTAACTCCCCAACGGTTCTTCCACAGCACTGCACTTTTATGCGTGTGTGTGTGTGTGTGTGTGTTTGTGTGTGTGCATGTGTGTGTTAGCTCTATTTCCCCCCTTTTAAGATTGAGTGGTTTGACTCTCAGAGAGAGAGCATTTGTGCAATAGTGAGGGTGTTAGATCAGGGTGAGGAGGTGTGTTTTTAGAAAACATAAAGTGTGCGTTTACCTCCTTGGTGTGTGTGGATCATACTGTAAGATAGCAGGAGGTCTGGACAGTGTATCCTGAAGGCTGGATGGCTTTTATCTACCTACACTACAGAAACCAGGCTGCTCACATTCAGTTTGCTGTGAACATAAACACGTGGGTTATGTGTCCCTGTAGATCACCGGCTCCACTACTGCATGCTAACTCTTTAGCATGCAATGTGTTGAGTCCAAGCAACTCACTTAGAATATCCAAACTAAGTTGACTGACCTGAGGCAATTAAAGTTTTCTATTATTTTGTTATAAGCTATGGCTGATGCTGCCAGATCTATTTTGGGACCTGCTGAGCAAACAGGAATTCATAAGCCATGCAGTGATCTTTCGCCTGAAACGTCTCCAAACATTCATTATAGATCTCTGTGTATACACAAGGAAATCAGACTCTGCTAGAAAAGAGCATTGCTTTTTTTCAACACATTTGTACTAATCTCTCATGTAAAACTACTAAATTCAAGCTCAGGTTCATATTTTTTGTCTTCTGCATTGTGAAAAAGAGGAATTCATTCATTGAAATTCTTGTGCTAAACATCAAGAGTTTTCCCAACCATCACTCGGGTGCAGCACCGCCGGAGCCAAATAAATGTAAAACCACTGTGGAAAGAATGAAACCTGAATAAATGACAGATCTAATGGCTCTACGTGTGTCCAGTAGACTTCTTCTGTAATTTTAATCATTAAGCTTTTTCGGCCATTCATTATTTATCATCTGTTCTAGCTTTCAAAATTGTGTGCACACATATGGTAATAGAAATGCTAAAAAATTGTCAAATTGCGCATTTTTTTTCATTGAGAGCCACAACATTTTCTCGGGGAAGGATCCCCAAAACCCCTGCCAAATTTGTGCACCTAACACATTCACAAACACAGGGTAAAACAATGATATCATGACAAATCATTTAAGGACATTTACTCCTAGAGCTGCTGTAAGTCTGACATTTTCCATTAGCTACACTGTTTGCATAGACCTTATTATCACTTACCTTAACTTTTCAACTTTCCCCCCTCCTAGTGTTTCCCTGTGGTATTACTGCTCAAGCCGCTGATGCAAAGACACAGTAGCAACATAGCTACCACTAGCATCCTGGCTAATGTCCAAAGCAAAAAATAACCTTTAGAATCCCAATTTGACCTAGAAACCCCGGTCTCAGAGCTCTGAGTGAAACACTTGGTTATAGAAGGGAGGTTTTGTAACTGAGTGATGACGTAGAAAGAATGCCTGTTTTGAACAGTCTCAAATAGTGGTAAGGGAAAGAACTTATAAGCGGGGGAACAGACTGCGACACAACACAGCGCTCTCCCTCCAGTGAAAGCCTGTCTGCTCACTCTTGTTTTACCTCGGTTTCTACCACTCTCCCTCTTCTCCTAATTAGCCTCCTCCATCAGCAGGGTTTTGTTTCTTTTGCAGTTTAGCGTTCCCGTTATTCCAGTTGTTCCACTCTTAACTGGGGATTGCAACTAGGGAAAACAATGCCTCTTCCTGTTTTGGTTGCACAATGGCAGATGGATGGAGCCATGTTTCTGCAGCCATCACATGTATGTATGTGTATGGTTTTAGGGTAACACAAGCTGTGTCCCAATTCCAAACTTTGCTATCAGTTATATAAAGTATACATTTTCTACTAATGTAAGCATTGCACTGCTCAGTCAGTATAAAATACATGAATGGCATCTACTGTTTTGTCCAGTGAAGGAATGTAACAAAGTCTTAGTCTCCAGTCGTCAATCAAACTGGGACTTCGGAGCACTGCTGCCACTTCACAATTTAAAAATGTCACTCACCTTGTCAGGAGGAGATGGCCCATCATCCCACCAGCACATGGCTGACAGACATACGCTATCTCACTTTTTCATTTCCTCCTAACTTTGACAGAATTGAGATCCATCCTGTGCGTCTGAAGAGCCAATGAGCAGGCTGATGTTACTGAGGCCAGCATCGAACCGCATTGATTTAAGATAACAGCTGCACACCATGCATAGCAACTGACTGAAATTGTATTTATGAGTGTGGGAGGAAGAAAGTAATCAATGCTTTTCGAAACAAGAAAGGATGAGGACAGGAAGTACAGACAATGAGGGGAGTGGAAAGGCGGTGTTGGGAGAGGAGGTGAGGCTCTTCAACTAAGAGAAAATCGATGACACTACTTACTGTACCCCCAGGATGGAATCCCAGGCAGGAAACCCTCGGATGATTTCTCAGCACTATGATTCAATTACCTGCAAAGTTAAAAGATGACACCATAAACTCTAAAGCACAGAGAATTATGAGTCAACACTGCATCTCTACAGACCTTTAAGCAGTATTTCCACAGCATAGCATATAAATCTATCTAGAAAAGCGGCTATTGAATGTTTCTTTATATGTTCTATTATTTACTTTGATTCTTTCATCTGTTGAATCTTAATTTTGGCAGAGTTCTTGGACAGCTGCTCGTGTTGAGACGTCAATGAAAGCATGTTTTTTTTTTCTCATATCAAAAGCCACGTTTTGGTGTTGTGCTGAAACCAAAGTGTCACACTGGCACTAATGTTGAATTCATTATCAAACGTTTCTCAGCCCACTTTCAACACTAAGAATGCTGTTCACCCTGGCAAGCAATACAGAGGTACCTGCTGCCATAACTCCAGGAAGATCACAGATAAGGCGTGGACTAGGGCTGCACAAAAAATCGTTAAAAAATCGCGATCTCGATTCACACATACACGTGATCTCATATCTACACACAGCGATTCTGAAGCATTTTATATCTCGAGCTGAATCACAAACAAACGCTCCTGTTTCCTCCCGGATGTTTTGAAGCGCCCCCAAACGCAGCACTGCTGCTGCCTCCGCCCTCAACCTGTGGTAAAGCGTCTTTACAACACGTGATTCAGTGGCGGAAGCCCGCCTGCAGTTAAGTGTATGGAAGGAGTGAGTGAGAAGCCGTATGTTGGACGGGGCAGCAAGCCGCCAATCTGCCCGTCCTTTTAGCGGCTAGGTCCGCGGTTTTAGACAGAGGGCAGCAAATTGGGGGTCTGTTTTGGTCCGCCGATTTCCCGCCTCGGAGGGTACACTTATTTCCGCCTCGCCTGCTAGATGAGCAACTGGACAGCCGCTGAGATCGGGAGATGCTAGCGTCTCCTGGATCTCTAGCTGTATGGTTGTGTTAGCTTGTTGTTGTAGCCACAATCTAGGAACGGTCGCTGCTTTCAAATTAAAAGCCCCCCGCTAAGAACCCAGCTCTAAACTCCAATGGGGTGTAATGTAAAGCTCTTATTTTGAAAACAAACTCGTTGTCAGCTGCTCACAGCCCAACGTCGGGCTTCACGTCACGTCACATGTTTACCTCTACCTCTGAGGCGGCTTTTGGAAAAGGAAGAATATTACGCCTCCGTTTTAGAAAGCCGATCACAGCAGCTAGCACATATCACCTAGCTTAAGATACGGCCCCAATAAACACTGTACAACATGAGGTATAAAAGGATGCCCTCTCATCTTGGGAGACTAATTTTTTTTTTTATTTGTGTAAAAATAATTTCTCATCCAATGATAGAACTTGAAATGAACAAAAAACATTGCTTTGGCAGAGGCATAGTAGTATCTGCCATACTATCATGTTTTTTGTTTTGTTCAAGTTCATCAGTGCAATAAACATTTTGTGAAAAAAATCGTGCCAGAGAATCGTGATCTCAATTCTAAGCAAAAAAATCGTGATTCACATTTTTTCCAGAATCGTGCAGCCCTAGCGTGGACGGTCGTAAAGGGAACCACAACTAACACTGCTGTACAAAACTGTGTTGTATGAAAATAAATACATTGAATCTTGAATCTAATTTAGCTGTCTGGTGTTCAATTTAGGTGATAACATGTTTGACATATCAAAGAACTGTGTTTTCTGTGATCTTGTTTTGGCATTCTTCTGCTTCCTAGTGGGTAGACCTTAATTGAAGCTGCAGCCTTCAAATGTAATACTTCACTTAGCTTCTCAAATTCTGTAATTGAAAAGCGAGCTACCTTTACTAGATATCACTGTTATACTGTTTTAATCGTACAGTTGAAACATAGCTCCATAATGAGGAGAGTTGGGATCCATGTCTGTCCCTTGGACTTTCTGATTGGCACCAGTGGGGTACAAAGGCTACCTGGTATTGTTATGCAATTGTAAGCTGAACATTTCTAACTTTGAAGCCAAGTGTGAAAGTAGAGGAGAGTGACAATTTCCCTCGGGGACAGAGGAAGAGAAAGAAATGTCATTCTTCCTCCTGTACAGCTGTGCCTAGACGGACAGAAGACAGAAGTGTGGTGAATATTGAGTAAGTGACCTTTCAGATAAGGCCTGGATGGTCTTTATATTCACTGTCTTCATTGTCATGAGGACTGCAACAATAGATCCATCATCATCAATCATCATTTCATGGGCTGAGGAAGGAGCTATAAAAGAATACTGAACTATGACAAATGATGTAAACAATCCAGTGATATTCAAACAGGGACTTCAACTCAGTTCCCCGTTTATGAGCTAGACACAGCTGAAACTACTGCAATGTAGTAGAACAGTCCTGCAAAAAATCCTAAATAAATGAAGATTATAATCTTCAGTTTATGTTAAAACAGTATTAGAGAGGTGTTGATTGAACTTTATAGTGCTGTTTACATTGGTGTGAGACGTGTTTCTAATCTACCCACCATGTTTTATCAGAAAACCTTCATGAGGATTAGCATTTTTGTCTCTTGTATTAGACTGTATTATATTTACTTGAGTGCGCTCAATAAATTGGCAACTAAGTTTGTACTGTGTTATGGCTCTTGAGAGACCATGTGGCACTATGTTGTGTTTTTCTTTTTTTGCCTGACTGATGTTCTATTTTTGGGGTTGATGCCGATACCGATATTAGGGAGCAAACAATACCGATGTCAATACATCGGCCGATATACACACCTTTTTTTTTATTTGATCCATCAATGTGGCTGTCAAACAATCGTAACAACGATAGGTGATGTAGGCAGAATATTTTACAGTTGAATTTCAAACATTTATCGTCTAAATTGACCGGGGCAGCAAACTTTAGTGGAAATCCTATATTCTATTCTATTCTGCAATGTATTCATTAAAACTAAAATGTTTTAATATCAGCCACTGCAACATATAAACTGATACTGAGCTATCTGTGATAAGCCAATTCGTAGTTTTCACGTGAGGTCACGCTCTGAGGGGAACGCCCCCTAGGAGGGCAAAAGATCGTTCCCTGCTGCCCACCATCATAGGCGACATGCGATACATTTTGTTTGTTGGTTTCATTTTGCCAAAATGCCGGATAGCTGTTGTGCTGTTTGATTCACTAGCAGGCGAGGAGACAAGCCTAGGCTATGCTTCTACCGAATCGGAAATACAGATCGTATATCCATATAACTGTCCGTACTTTTATAAGCTTTCATTGTGGCAGCAGTATTAGGTGAGGGATACTCTGAAAGGTACACATAAATGTACAGAAGTCGAGCTCTGGCAGGGAACTGGTGGTTTTTAATGGCTGAAAATACCGCAGCAGGGGCTGTATATGGATCGCAAGTGCCAAATACTTGCAGTTAATGTCTATATTGTTCCTTTTCTACAGTTGACAGGTGATCTAAATAACTGTGCCAGGGGGACATTTCTGGCTTTTGCCATGTCTCTACAAGACGTCCGTTGTGGGCCGCTATCTAAGTCAACTGTTTTTGCCCTCCAGGTCAGCGCGTGGGTAAAGTGACAGAAAACTTTGAATATCAGCCAAATGATATATTAGACGGTGCTCTATGTCTTTATTTCCCTGAATGTTATGGTCACAACATTATTGCTTACTCAGAGGTGTGTGTCACTCACTGGAACTTTGTGGTCACACTTAAATTCTTCCAGTATGTATCTGCATCTCTCTAAAATGATTGTTTCACTACCACAGGTCCCTGCTCTCCACTATGGTGAGCACCGTTCAGACAATTGCATGTTGTTGTTTACTGTAATGGAGGCTTTTAGGCGGGTTAATTATCACAGTGTCACCCACAAAGCCAATTACAAGAGCAGTATTTACATTGTATTAGCCTAACTATATCCCCTCTGAAGTGAAGTGGCCTCGTGGAGGTTTAGTGTAATGAATTACTGTACTCTAATTAAAAACACTAAGCGATAAGGCAAAGTGGGGGAGTCAGCACTTCTAACATTAGCCCGCAGTAACCTCGTCGCGACGCTAGCTTGATTTGCACGTTCACAGCGTAACTTTCTCGAGCCACATGTAACGAGTAACGAGACACTGCTAGCTGAAGTACGAGCACTACTTTTCAACTGAGCCGGGAGTCATGCAGACCCGCTCAAGTTGACTCCCGTCAGGAGGAGCGCCTTCATTTCCATTCGTTTCCCCCCTCTCGAGCCCACTTACTTTTTCCGCTTCCGTCGCCACTCTCTCGGCGTGCCGCCTGCTTCTCCTTCACTCCCTCCTCTCCTCTTCCTGGAAGCGAGATGGAGAGAGGAGCAGGATCCAGGCGGAAGAAGATGGGAGACGAGGCGAGGCGAGGCGAACTGAGGCGAGGCGCGCCGCTGACAGCTCCCACCGCACCGGGAGCGCTCAGCGGAGGAGCCGGCTGTAACACGACGGAGCTCCGCTCACCGAGCCTGATATATCGCCATTATGTGGGTCAGAGATGAAGTATTCATCTCCAGCTTTCATCGCACAAGTTAAAATTCATGCGTGCGATGGTACACTCCGGAGAGAGAGGGAGCGAGCCTGTGTGTTGTGATAACCTATATTTGGCAAAGGGGAGCCCACTGACACTGTTTTACCTGCTGGAACTGAAAGAGATGCTGTGAACTGAAGTGGATGTTGAAGCCTCTCGGTCTGTTTGAGGTTAAAGAATTAACATGTAAAGGATTAAATAAATCCTATGGGTTATAAGGAGCTGGGAATTACATAACCTACTTTATATTAATCTTTAAACTGGTGACTAGTTGGCTGTCCATTTTCAGATCATCCTCACACTGTAATTTAATACAAAGACACTCAGGCTGGATGTTATTTTGCTGGCCCCAGTCAGACATAACCACACACTGATACATGCAAGGGAAAGTTTTTTTTTTTTTTTTACTGCCGCCTCTGGTCTATCAGCTATAACACTGCCTGTCAATGGATCCTTTTCCATGGCAGACATTTTGACAGGGAAAGCACAGGTGTGATTAATTACATTAATTAAAGCTGCATTGAGTTTAGCTGAAACGGGTCCAGGAATTTGTGTCATACATGCTGAGTCACTGGGAAGGCTTCCTTGGACACTTGACAGAACTGATCCATTGTTATTGTGGCGCTCTCATCCAACATTCAACAGATGTTTAGCCTGTTTTTCCCCCTGCAGCAGGTGGCGTGTCTATGCCTAGAACGTCCATGTAAATGGAAAAAAAAGCCTGCACGCTCGCTCCGTGTAACAAGAGCATAGCGATGTAGGCTACGTTTGAAAAATGGATATTACACCCATATTTAAATCATGCACACCAACAGGCACATCACACTCCCAACACTTGCTGGATGCGTGAGATCATGTGATCTTGTGAATCCATCCTGCCAGGTTTCAAACTATGCGTTTGCGGCTGAACACAGTGGTTGAGTGTCCTATGTTGCAGTGGTTGTTTTCTAAATAAGTGATATTTCTATCATTTCTATAATAATATATACAATCAATTAAATGTATATGGTATATAAAATACGTTCAGTCAACACTGATGAGTCCAACGTTCATGTCTGCTTTTTGACACAGTTTGGATATCGCTCGTTGTTTCCAACTTTCTATGATTTCCTCAGGGTTCGCATTCATATGCACAAACAGCATATAAAAGCGGTGAGAGATTTCTCTCTGAATGACTCTACAGGATTTATTATGACTGGAAAGTCATCTAAGAGGAGACAGAACTTCTCGCTGAAGCAAGCTGGTTGGGTCTTTATTAAAGAGGCTCTCTGGGAAACAACTTTTGTTGTGCTGGAAGCCAGCTGTTTATGTAAGCGGACTCAATTTTTCAGGTTAATTTTAGCTGCTGCTGTTCTCTGTTTGCAGAGAGAGGCACTGTGATGAGGCACCCGAGGGCAAGCATAAAGTCACATCCTTTGGACTGTCGAGGAAAAATCCGACGTGAGACAGAAAAGCCCTGCCTCAGCCAGGTTTCGAACCCAGCCTGCTAACCACTACACAACCCCTATATTGGTCAGGCCTCCCCTTATCACCGGCAGAAGTTTTTTTTTGTCCATTAGCGTTAAACAACTTAACCAAGTCATCAGAGAGAGACAGGTAAGGTCTAATTTTTCACGTCACATTACAATCAGCTCACATATGGCCAATAAACAAGTGAATAATACATGTCATACAATACTGCTACACATTGTTACATAGAGACCTGCATCTCGAAATGACCACATTTGATTACACACTTTACATATTGCGCTATGTTCAGTTACATCCCACCAGCACTGATCACATTACTCTGCCTTACAAAGCCAAAATGCAGTAACCACATATTTTGCCAAAACTGAATAAACTTGTGTTTACGGTTCTCGAGGAGTAGTAGTATAAAGCCTCTTGTGGCACAAGAGGAGGCTGCATGTACTGTAATAAATTGCCTCCAGGGATGTTATTGAGTGTCTAGGTTGCAGTGTGGGCACTGTAGGCAGCAGCTTTTCAAAGGGAAGAAGAATGCATGGAATAAAAAGGGCCATATCTCTGCCACGGCTGCATCGATTCTGATTTGTTTGTCCAGCAGTGCCATAGAAGTGCAATGTTAGGCCAAAAGCATTTTTCTACTTCTTCACATATGTGGCAGTAGTTCCAAAGACCCTTAAACTCCACCTATTGTGTTTTAGATAGGTGGAGTTAGCCTTTAAGACCAAAATCTGGCATCTTGCTTCACCGTATAAAACATGAAGCAGCGTTTATTGTTCCCCTCTGAAATGTTTTGTGTTGAGTCTGCGACTGATCAATGATCAGCCTTAAAGCAAGTCGTGAAGTTAAACATAGTCAGTATGTTACACAGTTTGTCTTTGGTGAGCCCCCAAACTTCAAACCCTTTTTTTCTCAACTTCATTGTTTCTGTGATTACTGCCGCTCCCTGCCTTTGTAAAAAGAAGTAATGGTCTCTATCATCCCCATACACATCATTCCAAGTCCAGACTCTGCACTGTGTCAATTAGGCTGTGTGATTTAGTCTGATAGACATCCAGCTTTTGTGCTATTGTCATTGCCTCTAGAAAATCAAGCCCCCCTTATTTTCTCTGCCCGGGTCATTTTATTTATTTTTTGCCTCCTGTCTGTGCCTCCATGTCCCCTTCCCCCCCCTGCTATTTTTTAAAAGCCAGACAGAGGGACTGTGGCCCAGAAATCCTGCTCTGAAGATGGGTACCAACTCGCTGTCAGCACTGCTGTCTGCCCTCCTGGGACCTAGCCTGATTACAGCACCATCATTCTCTCTCTTATTTAGTTCTGGACACACACACACACACACACACACACACACGCACACACAGAGTTGTGGCACTGCTCCCGATGCACATCTGTACTTTGCAGCTCATCGAATATGCCTTTTCAACTGCATTATTATTTTCTACAAGCCTTGAATCTGTGTGGCCTCCTGTCAGTGTGTTTTCAGGCTCTCTGAAGTCTCCGAATCTGAGACGGAGATGACTGTGGAGATATTGTTGCCGATGACAGCTGGCCAGTCACATAATTGGCTTGTCGACATGTCACTCTCTATCACTGATGTTTCCATTGGTGCAGAACACTGGTCTGGGGGAAAGGAATCCACGTTCTACATCTATAATTCAACTGAGACTCTCAAAACGTCCACAGCCAGCAGTTTTTACTTGGCAAAACTTAACAGCTTATGGTACTTGGCGCAGGTGGAAGATGCTTGCTGGGGACTCTTACTGCAGGGTTTGTTTCGTACCGGCTCTACAGGAGCAGTAATTGGGCCATGGTGTTTTTTGGACTGTGAAAACCAATTGCACCTTACTCAGAGGAATACTCACAGTTAACATTCACGGTCAACTTCCCCGATAAATGATCAGTCAGTGCCAGGCAGGTCCCGAGGTCCTGTGCTGTTGCAGCAAATACCAGCCTGAGTTCCAGAGGAGCTGTCCACACCGGCATTTCCAGCCCCATCTTCAGATACTCTCTGTTGATGGATCAAAACCTAGTTGCATTTTATATGCTGCAAAAAACGAAACAGAGAAAAACTCAAAGGAAAAGACACGCAGGTCAGAGCACTAATGTATTTTGATAAAGCGGGGAGGTGACTTTGCCCTGGTGTGTTTATACAGGCCGAGTGCAGCCGGGTCATACAGCCAACCGTGTTGTATGAATAATACAATCAGATCAGCATGTGGCCATACAACTCATACGCTATGTGCTATCTTTAAAGGCTTCATAGCATTTTCCCACAGGTAGAAGAACCTGTTTAAAACTAGGGTTGGTGTTTTCTTTTACAAGCATTTTTTGTTATATTAGTAGAAAGTCTTTCAACATCCCGACAGCCACCAATAAATCAAATGCTCTGACTAAAACCCAGCCTCTAATCCTTATCGATTTTGTGTTAAAAGTTTTTTTTTTAGCTCTCCCACGGACAAAGGTTTTCCCAGTTTTCCTTGACTGGCCTGCGCAGAGCCACGACCTCAACCCCATCAAAGACCTGGGATGAACTGGAGCGCCGCCCATGATTTTGGAGAGAGATGCTAAACTATCCCATGTGGGTGCCTATAATTTTACCATGCAGTTTAATTTAGAGAACAGAAAGAAGGTCTAGCAGCATTGAGAATAATCCACTTAATTTAGCAAAGGTCACCTGCGACTGTAAACAAGAAGATACAAGCATGTTTTAAACTGTTGCAGGAAACTGTTATCGAGCTTCAGAAGACTTCACGGACATGTTTCATGCCTCACCTTACTGCCACTTTCCGCAGTTTAAATACTTTTAATTGCGTTTTCACTTCAGACAGGTACTATCTGTGCGGTCAACATTTAAATAAGAAGTTGAGCCACACTCATCCCGGCAACCAGTCAATTTAAAGCTGGAGGGGAGCTGTGGCAGTCCATGTGCCAGCTCCAGACAATAGATATTCTGCAGAGTGAAGGCTACAAGGCAGAGAAGTCTTTCCCCCATGCACAGTACAGAGTGAGCCCCAGGCAGAGCTTCACTTCTGGGCCCGTCTTGCTAACCGCCTGCCTTCATCCACTTTGATCACGGAGGCGAGTTGAGGAAATTCAGGAGAGCTCGACTTCAATCATCCAGCGGAGCTCCGTCTGTGAAGAGATTCAGTGTAGTGTGGCGTCGTGTGCTGGGAGACTTTTGTATGGTAATTTGTTACGGAGGCAGGGGGCGAGGGAGGGTTGTTTTTCAAAGGAACTCTTTGAAGCTTGCCAGAAGTGTACATGGATGCATAGTGAGATTAGAATATACAGGAGTAATTGTTCTGTCCCAGGCAGAGATGAAACAATGAATAAATTCTTCAGTTATGACCTTCAAGTTTTCGAGTCAAACAGCTTTTGTTCCAATCTGACTTGCGAAAGTAATTTGACAGTTGAGACTCCTCTGCCTTTCCCTGTGAGAACCGACAGACACGGCAGGCCGGGGAGCTGATGTCCTCCATTACACAGCAGCCATCTGAGTGTTTACACCACTTTCAGATGCCGTACGTAGAGATTCCAGCTGTTCTCACAGGGCAATACGAGCTATAAGCCCAACGTGAAGCCTTGATAATTGTTATAATTTTACCAACCACATCATTCAAGCTGTAGGTTTAGCACATAACGAGGCAGTTATATAGATAATTACACTTCAGTTGCTCGCACGTGTTTTAGTGAAATGCCGTTATGTCTTTGCAAATCGCAGCAACTCAAACGTCTGACTGTGAAGCAAGGAGCCTCTGTCCGTCTGTCGCTCTGTGATTTGCATGCCTCAAGTACTGTTCATGTGATGGACCTCAAACTCGACACGTTTGTTGCCGAGGACCCAAGGAAGCGCAGTGTTGATTGCTGGAATCTTGACATGCGACATGTTCAGTATTAATAAAGTTAGATCATTCTGTGCTCCCATGTCATCCCTCTGACATGATCTCATGGCCACCGAACAATAGAGGTGCCACACCATAAAACAGTCATGTAAATGATTTTTCTCGGTAGGTTTTGGGGAGGATTGAATAGCGATGAAAGAGCTGCCCGGTGATGTCATCCTGCCAGTTTGGGCAATTATGAAACACTCACATGGGCTGTTCTCGCGGGCAGCGACAAACGTTTTATTTGTTGTTTATTTGAAGGACTTAATGTATATTTACTTCTACCATCTTAATATGCACTGATCATAACATGCCAAGTCATGCTACAGCCACAGTCTGTTTATGTATTGACCCTTCCTAGTCCCATTTATGATCTTGATGCTTTGTACATTTCTCTATGACTCGGCCACTTCTCAGAGACTCCTCAGCACAAACCCCAGGGCAGAAAAACACAAACCTTGTGTTTTTTTTACCTGTTATCCAGCAGGGTTTGCATCTTCAGAGGTACTTTGGTTATCTCACAGCCTGCCCAGGATGAACCATGCCCAGGGCAAAAGCAACAGCATACAGCTCGTACAGGGAAGAAGAGAGCAGCAGGGCCATGCTTGTAGTGCTTTTGCTGAAAGGTCTGTGGGGATGCCGGATTTAAATGCAGGTTTGGCCCCAGGTTTCAGTCATGTTCCTTTCCTGAGAAGACCACAAACACTTGTGAGAGCTCATAAATACCTTCAAAAATGCAAACCACTGCCGGGTAACAGGCACAAAAATAACATTTATATATCCCACTAAGGTTTATGCAGAAAAGTCTCTATGACTAAGCGAGGTCACAAATGGAGCTATGCCTGACCCGTGCCAATGTTGTCATGAGGCGTTTTAAGGCCAGGTTATGCGGCCGTGTTGTCCAACCAAGTGTGAAGGCAAAAGATTTGTGGCAGTGGCTCAATAGTGGCGGCAGAAGCTGAGGAGGCAGGGCAGTCGTCCACTAATCGGAAGGTCGATCCCTGGCCCCTGGAGTCCAAGAGTCCATGGGCAAAATCTGAACCTCAGTTTTTGCACCCAATTGCTCCTGGTGTGTGAGCGTGCGTATGAGCGGTTATTGCTGATGCGCAGGTCGGCGCCCTGCAACAGTAGTCCCTGCCAGCAGTGTATGAACGTGTGTGTGAATGTGGCATGTGTTGTAAAGCGTTTCGAGCAGTCAGTAGACTGGAAAAGTGCTATATAAACGCAGTCCTTTTGCCATTCCAATCCTTACAGACACACTCAAAGGTAGTGTCAAAAGCATGGTAGGTAGCGTCATATAAGAAAGCATGATGGATAATTATTCAAATAAGGATAAAGGTGCACAGTTTCAGAGAGTCTTTCCTGGAGGGCGTTGCATTGCAATGAAATGTACTCATTTAAAGTGTCAAAAAATTGAGTTTGAGAGAGTTTCTCAAAATGCTGCATAAAGTAGGGAATTAAGGTTGAAAGGTCTGTTTCAGGAAGTTGGAACATGTTCTGACATCATAAAGGTGTGGGTAGAGGGAGCTGATGCTGTTTGCCCATCTGAAAAGTACTTCAGTTGAAGCATACAGTAATGACACCTCTACATGGCTCTTGTATCTGCTCAGGTTTTTGGCTATTTGGAGTGCGTTCCTGTCACATGACTGTGGTGTATTTCTGTGGGGATCTCATACTCGACTTGGTGACCACTGAGGACAGATGAAGCTGTGGCTGGCTTTACTCATACAGTACATTTAAGTAATATAACAATTCACTTCTCAGTGATATTATATCAAACCCCTGTATAAATTATATTGTTTCCCTGTGGTTTTTACAGTGTTAGAGTTTTTTTTTTTAGAGAGATTTGTACACCATCAGACATTCCTGAAGCTTCACAGCAAAACAACGTCATTTCTCCTAACAGCCGAGGTAGATGGGGAACAGATTTGAAATGTAGAATAAAACAATGTAAAAAATGCCCAGTGGCATAGTCCAAGTCTCTGGAAGCCCCAAGAGTTTATGCAGGCACTTCAGACAGGGGGTGTGTGCTTACACTTAAAGGAGAGACATTTAAAGATTTCATCTTTAAACAGGGAAAATGTTGTTTGTAACGTCTTACCAAATCAATTATGCATTATCATGTTAATTTTCATGTTTTTAGTTTTCTTTTCTTCTCAGGTTGTTCCCATCTGACTCAACTGTTAAGGAGAATGCTGTTTTGCTGTGAAGCCTCAGAAATGTTATTGGACTACAACTGCAACTTTCCATCGGCATGGAGGAGCATGAACTCATTCTCTAATGGTTAAAAATCTGGCAAAGCATGGTCATGCATCCATCTGTCTTATTTGTTCAAAAGTGTCTGCAACCACTTTTCCTGTGATTTCGACTGGCAGCTGTGTGCCGAGATTAAACCTTATTTTTTCCATTTTTGCTGTGATTTACATCCTCATAGCACCATAAAACCATAAATCACAGCAAACCAATACATTATGTAAGGGGGTTTGATAGCAGATCACTGAGAAAAAAAACATGTAATATATTACTCAAATGTGTGCGTTTAGCCTTCTACAGATTCTTCTGTCTTCAATGGTTATCCAACCTAACGTGACAGACGCCGCGACTTGTGATAATTACATGTGTTTTCAATCCAACAGTAAGCATCTGATCACATGAATGGTCTGCTTGGTGATCTGCTCCGGCTCACTTTAAAGATCACCTTTCCTGGTAACCCAACCGCCAGAATGAAGTGTTTGTTTCTGCTAACAGTGGGTATGTTGCAACTTTACTTTACGTTCAAGTGTAAGTTTTGTATTGTGATAACTCTGTGCTTATGGTTTAGACTTATTTAGACTACGTGGTTAAGGGTAAGGGAAGCATCATTTTGGCTTACCGGCTTCTGCGGCTGCAAACATGGCTGTGTCTTGTTGAACATATCCAGATGGTGCTAAATGTCCCCACATCCCGTTAAAAATATCAATACAATGCTGCGTGGTGTCACACTTACAGGTGGTGAAAAGCTGCCTCGATCAGTGGTCTCTTGCTTTTCAGCCGTCTCGCTATCCCCTCCTTCCCCTGACATGGAAGTCTGCTCACATACATTTAATCTGAAGGTGGTCGGACATGTATTGTACACCTTTTTGATATGATACACATAAAACACACCCGTTTAACATATCCATTGTTTGAAGAACTGGATTTCCCCTGGTTGGTCTGTGCTTAAAACTTGTAGCCTGTACTAAATTCACAAAGCATAAAACTGTCAAAAAGTATTTTCAGACTGTCGGTGTATAAAAGTTCAGTTTCCGGTGCTCCTGGGAAGGTTGGCAGAGCTTCAGATTCATCCTAGCGGTGTTCAGTTGGAGTCCAAACGATTAGCATTCTGAGAGATAGAGAATGAAAACGGCATAAAAAAAGTCGTTCAATCCACTTTACGAGAAATAATTGCACTAGACGTGGCTTTAAATGTGAATTACTTTGTGGAAGATCTTCACAGAGCATCGCTGCCTCTTTGACTGGAGAGCCAGAATGATGTCACCTATTGCCTAATTGTTGCAATCCATGCAGCTGGTCATGCGCAGCACTGCCTCTATCTGAGTGCCAATCAGAGGCAGCCCTGCCACGCTCATGTGTGTTCACAGCATGCCGAAATAATCATGGCTTCCTCGAAATGACCAAGATGCTTCATCACACATCCTAATCAACCCTGAAGCCGTCTGTAAGTACACTCCCCACTAAAACGCCTCGGTGTAGTGTTGCTGATTGGTCTCCATCTGCTGTTGTGTGCTCACCCATTTGCTCAAAACTGATGGCATTAGCCGTTTTCTGGTGAACTTTGATTTGTCAGAACTGCAACAAGTTTACTCTTTCCTGCCTCGTTCAATTTCACAGTGCGATTTGACATGCTCTGTGTAACCACAGTCTCTGTTAATGCCGGACAAGGCGAGATCATTATGTAAAAAAATTGGCATCTCAAAGAGGCTGCTCCAACAGAGAAGTGTCCCATTACTGCTGTACGAGATGCTATAAATTCACCCTGCTCGCCCAATTTAAATGTTCTGATGTCAGCTGTGATCTCTTGTCTGCCCACAAGAAGTGATGAATCACAAGTGAAGAGCTAAATAGAAGGCAAACAGCCATACTGACATCAGTGTTTTATAAGATTGACTCAGCGTGCAGTACTTTCAGGTGTAATGTGTTTGACTTTACCCTGACTTTCATTGGAAAAATGTTCCTTCAGTACAGAGCATGTTAAAAGAATCACATCTGAGTAGTTCGAGCTCTTAAGTGAAGCGATGTTCAGTGTTCTGCCTTCTAAATATTTCATAACACAAACCGATATAGAATCAGGGTCGCAGATAACTGGACTGGACTGTGTTCTCTGCTGAAATAAGAGCTCAGAACTGAAAAAAAAAGAGCTTTCAAACGATCCAACATGGGAAACTGCGTCATCTTTGTGCTCACAAAAATCAAGTTTGAGTAAAAACCAATTCACCAAACCAAAACAACCAGCGACACATCAGACTCTCTCACTCTTATATCTCCTTTGATATCATCTTTGCTATCTGTGCCTAATTGAATCATACTAATTAGAGGTTCCCTGTGGAGTTGGCCTCTCGTAGGGCCCTGGAGCTGTTTTGTACCGCTCACACGTCAGGAAGCACATGCATGTGGGTAAAGCCTATGATGTCATACTATTCCGCCAATTAGCAGTTGAGAAGAACACTGGATGTAAACGACACTGAATTTAAAATGACTTACAACTGTAGATTGACAAAATAACCTGCATCGGGGTAAAACTCAGTCTGCTGATGAAGACGGTAGTCAAGTCAAGTCAGTTTTATTTATATAGAACCAATTCACAGCAGAAGTAATCTCATGGCACTTTCCAATTAGAGCAGGTCTAGACCATGCTCATTAATTCATTAATATACAGAATCCCAGCCTTTTCCCTCATGAGCAAGCGCTTGGCAGCAGTGATCAGAAAAAAAAAAGCCTTTTAACAGACAGAAACCTTGAGCAGAACTGGACTCATGGTGGGCGGCCTTCTCCGTTGACCGCAGAGTTTATGTTTATTATGGTCTGAATGCTGTTTCAGAGGCTTTCACACCACCAAATAAATACAATTATAAACACTGCATGCTTGTGATTGCTACATTAATTGACATGTAAGTAATGTATCAGTGTAAGATCGGTCCATTCAGAACGATGTATCAATGTAATCATGAACGATCCAATATCATCGGTACAAAGTGAAAACATCAGTCCACGCCATCATTTTTAAGACACACCTTTATTTGGAAATTCTGTATTTTGAAAAAGACAATGAGGGTATAAACAGTAGCTTTAATAAGGCAGCAGTGTGGAAATAATTTGGATTTTGGTCAAAAGTCACTCAACAAACAAAGAGCATCTCACTCAGAAATCTACTAACTTGTTGTAATCGCTGCGACAATGTCAGCTGCAGTGTTTCAACAGCGTTGGGCTGAAAAAACTTGCCTGCAAGCTGAAATTGAACACGCCTCCTCTTCTGTTACACAGCTGCGGTTCTCACATGGCACAAAAGCAATATATTGCAATGATAACTATTGCAGATTTAAAACTTAAACCTCTTGGCAATTTTTTAAGCAATATGTCCTTGATTTAAGATTTTCTTTCTGACAATTTTTGCAAAGCAAATACTAGCCATCTGAGTTCTTAATGCCATCTCCAGCTCAAGTATATTGCAAGAGGAATCATTTCATAACACAAATCCTGTCAAAACATTTTAAAAAAAAAATCCCTATTTACATGGCCTACAGATCATGCTGGACTGAGACTGAAGGTTAAAAAGTCACAGGACAAAAGTTCATTAGCACTCAGGACTGGCTTCTACAAAAATGGCAAAATATCACTCATGGGACGTGCCAGTTGTGACCTCGCAATCAACCAAATGCTCCTTGGCCTCAGATGTAATGCTGGGTTCAGTTTATGATGTTAGTAGAAAGCAAGCTAGCTTACAAGCTACATGAATGCTGACATTTACAGCTTATGTTAGAGCACACAAATGCAGTTTAACCAATACAAGTGTTTTATTGTTGGTTTTGAATAGAATAAAAGCGATCACACCAACCCATAACACTTTATATACTGGTATTGCTTCTACTACAGCCCCATACACTCAGTTCAAAGCTACGTAGCTTGTTTAGCTTTAATTGGAGAACTGATCCAAAGTGGGTAAGGGTTAGGATATGTTTGTAAAATTTGTCCTCTGTATTCTGTCTTTTACCCTTTGTGCGAAGAAAACATAACCCACCAAATATGTCCATAAACCTTTGTTTGCTTACATGCCACAATCATCTTATGAAAGGAAGCATCTGTTTTCTTTCCAGTGTTGGATATTTCATTTTGAAAAGCGCTGATGTGTACTTCAGCAGCGCTCCCTTCCGCTGCACTGGTGGATGTGGATCTTGCCGTAATCCTCGGGATGCTGAGCAGAACCCATCATGGGATTTCACGCCTCCTTCTCCCATCTCCTCATTTCCTCGCCTCCTTGTTCCCTCGTTCCCTCGCCTCCTCTCTTTTCACCTCATCTCCCCTGACCTTCCTACCCGGAGCGCTTCCCTCATTTCCATTGGAAAGCAGTCGTGATGAGCTCCAGCTTGTTGGGGGGGGGGCAGGCTAATCACTAAAACAAGTAAACAAGTGGAAAGGTGAGCAGAGTGCAGCGCAATCAATAACAGTGCTGCAGTTGATTGGTGTGGAGGCAGCAAGTGCATGCACACACACACACACACACACACACACACACACACACACACATCCACACAAACGAACAGGGTCATAGAGGTCAATCCGAACGAGACAATGAGGAGGTGGGATCAGTGTTAAATGGTGGTTGCTTGACATTAACAAACGAACAGGAATCTCTCAAAGTAGGTCTGCACTCGCTCTGACCTCAATTCCTCATTTCCTCTGGAAGCACACAGACACACACAAACACACGCACACATGGACCTGAATGTGTGGACACACAGACACCAACACTGTAGCTCATCACGCGCTCACACATACACAACTCGTGCACCTCAACGCGCACACAGACGCGGAGTTGTTAGCAGTTTCTCTCCATTAGGGAGTGCAGCTGCTGTCGTTGTGAATTTCGGCTGCTTTATTTGATCAGTTAATGGCACTTATTTCCCGCAAAGAGCCTCCACCTGGCTTCCATGCCACTCCATCAGCCACTGATTAAAAGCTGAGTGTTAATACCGTCACTCTGGTGATCTGTACCACTCCTGTGTGTAAAGACAGGGGCTCGGATCAGAGGGGAAGGAAGGATTTAATGATTAAATAAGGCATCTGTTGGTTACAAACATCGCCCAACAAAGAGGATGTGACTCATCTCGAGAGCAAGAAACGGTTCAACCCAAAACTGAAAATTCAATCACAATATACATTACGTAAGTCGGGTGAAGTTTTGTCGTCCAAAAAACACTTCTGGAGCTTCACAGCAGAGCAGTGTCGCAGCGTTCTCCTTAACAACTGAAGTTGATGGAGACTGGATTTAAGACGTACATAAATAAAATGGCTCCATACAGCCAGTTTGTCATACTCTCTTACTCTGTCATACTCTCTCTCTTCAGACAGGGTGAGTGCTACTGCTTTAAGTTCAGCAGCTAGGATGAAGATTCTGGCTGAAAAGAGGTGTAAATGTCTTTTACAATCAGTTTGGTATCTCAGGGTAGACACCATGTTGTGTGTTTTTTTTCCTGGTTGGTTTATTTTAGACCAAGTTCCCTTCTACGTCAGTTTTTATGGAGAATTCTGCGACAATGTTTTTCGCTGTGAAGCTCCGGAATTCTTTTTTGGCGACTGTGAAACCTCATCCGACTTTCAATCGGCATGGGGTTTGCGGAAATAATGAATTTCATTTTGGGTGAACGGTCCTTTCCAAGGAGTTCAAGGAATAGGGACTCGACAAGTAAGAGAGAGGCACTTGTAGGTTGAACGTCTCGAAGCGGTGACGTCCACCGTTTCAAACGCGTCTACCGCTGTGAACGTGACGGTCGACGTCGTATCTGGCGCGCGCACTACCTGCAGGCGGGGCCACACCAGCTTTTTTCAAGGTCACCTCGGAACAATTCAGAGCATCTTCATTACTCCTGTTGGTCCGCTGTCGTTCCCATAGCAACCCTGCTGAGCTGACAGATGAGAGGCGCAGGAGTCGGCATCCCACATGGTAGGAAAAACACACTTCACACACATGCGGGCGCACGTACACACATTACACACATGCACGCATAACTACATCTGGGGAGGCATACCCTGCATAGTTTAAAATAAACCAGGCATCAGAGGCGAGGTGTTGGAGCGAGATTGTCGTACACAAATAGGCCATTATGGCAAAAGTGGAGCACAAGGAGTCTCCTATGAAAACAGAGTGTTCTCTCGCTGCTCGACTCCCTCTTCCTTCGCTCTCTGTGTCTGTGTCTCTCCGTGGCGCTCTCTGTGGGCAGGCCGTGTGTGCCTCTATGCTCGTTATCAGAACAAACAGAGATGAGGGTGGAAGAACGGGGTACACACCACGTACCAGAGAGGGGAGGATGAAAGAGCACAAAAACAAGGGAAAATCAAACAGCCGGCATGAGGGCAACGCGAGGGAATTGTTATTGTTGGTGCACACCTACTTCCATAGGGAGCTTTACCATTTGAAAGCATTAAAAGGCATTGCCACACCACAACACGCCAACACGCACGAGAGATAGTCAGCTTCTGGGAGAAAAAAAACAAAACATTAATTCCAATTCCAGTCCATATCAGATGTACATTTCCCCCGAGGGTCTAGAAGATGAAAAAAGAAAAAAAAAGAGAGAGACACTCCAAAGACTGCAATAGGCTTGTAATGAATAAGACATTGCATCAGAATTGGAAAGACGGTGAAATCTCCTTCCTGTCTGCTTGCTGAGAGACAAGGGATGTATCATTACCAACTCTGTCTTTTTATGTCCTTGGAAGTGTGAATCCACAGTGTGACGAGTGGTGAAACATTCCAATAAATCTGCCAGCCACAGCGTTGAGAGAATCAGCAACTACAACATCAAAATATCATTCAGCTCCTCCGGATGAGGACTCACCGAGAATCTGATGTTCAGATGAAGCCATCAGGTACACATTACTACACATATGTACATTTACGCACTGATATACTTGGTAGTTCTTATGTTATTCAGAAACAGCAGAATAAAGCATGGGTTTTGGATTAAAAGTACGTTTGAGACAATTTATGCCAAGGGCATCTTTTGACTATCCAACCTGACCAGCTGACTCGCCCTAGGAAGGAAGAGAGTCATGACAAGCGTCATGCTAATCCAGCTTGTGGTTTAAAGGAGAACTTCAGTCGATTTAAACATGCAGCTTCATTGCTCAAGCTACCCTTGACTTGCCAGTACCGAAGACGCGAACAAATTTGGTCCAGCCATTACAGAGCTCCGTGAACGGAGATGTAGCATTGAACGCTAACAGCATGGGGTCAGAACTTTACACTGTGTTTTAAGCGTCTTAACATGCTCCACATCTCACACCAAAAGTTATGCAACATCAGCAGACACCTTACAACACAGCACTGTAGCGTGTATGACTCAAAATGAATAAAAAAGCAGTTAAAATAGTGTGTTTGTGCAAGCAGCTACTTACCTGTTTGTTGACATCCGTGTGTTCCGGTAGCTAGACCAAACTAGCATATCCATCGAGTGTGCACTTAACAGGCTTAACAGGCTATTGTAAGGCTCATGGCTCATGACAGGCTGTAACATGTACATTATGAACATAAACACGAAAATGCTGGATTACGTTTCCGTCTCCGCCAGTGAGGGAGTAAGTGCACGCTCGACGGATTGACTAGTTTGGTCTAGCTACCGGAAGACGCCGATGTCAACAAACAGGGAAGTAGCTCCTTGCACAAACACACTGTTTTAGCTACTTTTTTATTCATTTTGAGTCATACACGCTACAGTGCGGTGTGCTAAGGTGTCTGCTGATGTTGCATAACTTTTGGTGTGAGATGTGGAGCATGTTAAGACGCTTAAAACACAGTGTAAAGTTCTGACCCCATGCTGTTAGTGTTCAATGCTAAGTCTCCGTTCACGGAGCTCTGTAATGGCTGGACCAAATTTGTTCGCATCTTCGGTACTGGCAAGTCAAGGGTAGCTTGAGCAATGAAGTTGCATGTTTAAATCGACCAAAGTTCTCCTTTAAGGCTCTTTCCTGGCAAATTTCCGATCGCAGGAACAAGAAATGGACGAAGAGTCCAGGACTCAGGCCGGCCAAGAATCTGGAAATCAGAGACTCTTGTGTCTACATCTTTACAGAGACCTGTCTCAACTGCAACAAAGTGCAGGACTACAGCAGGAGGAGAGGTGGACTATGTGTTTATAACATTGATGCTTGATGCTCATACGTGGTCAAAGTTGATGGACTGTGTTTACCAGATGTTGAACTTGTAATATGAAGATGCAGATCAAATTATCAGCACCATCTTGTTGCCGCTGTTTACATTCACCCCAATGCGAATTCGAAAAAAGGACGACATGTTTGTGTATCTACATATATATATATATATATATATATATATATATATATATATATATATATATATATATATATATATATATATATATAAATACCTATATATATCTTCTTGTGTAGCATATAGTTTACTTTCATTTCATTATGCAACCTTGCAATTTAATTTAACAAGTGTACATCTTGTGATTGGATCACTGTAGCCGCCCCGCCCATCAACATGTCGACATTCTGTACATGAACACTTAATACTCATAGGCCAGACCACCATCTTGCACCACATCTGTGAAGTGGCTGTATTTCTCACAGTTTTGAACAAAATCTGTCCATGTATTGTCAGGCTGACATATACACGCCTGGCGAAGTACTCAAAACCACTTCTGTGGTAGTTCCCTCTACAGTAGGTGCCTCCAGGACCACAGGTTGCCATAATGAGACACATACAGACTCACAAGGTGGAAACATTAACAGTCAACACTGTTGTTGCTGGCTGATAAGTCTCAGAGTCTGGCCTTAACAGCAGCTCCGTATGGCTGGGCGTAGGCACAGTGGTGTGTTGGGATAAATACTAACACCAACCTGCTGACAATGACAACGCTGACTGTAGACTAACTTGTAAACATTTGTGAATTTCAAAATACAAGGTACAGCTCTGGCTGATGGGAACGTCATCCTAGTCATGACGTGTAGATTGTGAAACCAACATACAAAACTTGAAATACAGTTTGTAAAGTTAGGTTTACAATGACTAAGTCATTTGAATATGCTGAATATTTTCATAAACAAAACTTTATTATTTAACATGTTATACATTATATCCAATATAATAATGAAACAATATCATAAAAGATGTTATGTGCATGAAATATGCTCAGTACATCTATTTCAGGCAGAAACAGAGGGAGCACAAACAGCTTACAATTTGTGCTTGTCAGTCACGTTCTGATTAAATCTCCCTGTGTGAGTCCAGACAACTTCAGTTTTTGACCTTCAGCTTTCTAGATGAAGAACGTTGTGCAGCCTTATCCACGGCTGGAGACTGGCCCCTGCCATGCTGTGATGCAGTCACCCATCAAGCTCCCTTATCTCCCGAGGGAAACACCCTCAGTCCTGATGTCTGGATATCTACGTAACAACACTGTCTGCCCAAATTCCCAAGCGGCTGACACAGCCTGTAGAGAACAGAGACAGCCTGGGCTGGAATCAGACTTCTGATAACAGTCAAAGAGGATCAGACTCTGACAGCCATTCAAACACACACACACACACACACACGCACACACAGTTGTGATCAGAAGGTTGATAAAAGCAGGTTGATTACGTCAAGATTGAGGTTTTATTTGCTGTTGTAGTATCACAACCTGAGTCACAGAGGATTCAAATCAACCTGTATCATTAGAGTGTATCACTGTCAAAGTGAGGATCTTCTGTCAGAGGCAGTTGTAGTACTGTAAGCTGCCATTGGGTGTCCCTACTCCACCAGTAACATCAACTGGATGTGCCTGGACTCCGGTGATGGGTTTTCTCCTCCCTGCTCACAGTCCAGTCCGTCTGCAGAACAGGTGAATGGATCGCGAGTCCTAACGAAATCCAGCAGCCCTCCTTGCTTTTTATTTTCTAAACTCTGTTTGTATGTTTTTGCACCTCCATCATAATGAAGACCAAATATCCCAATAGAACATTGAGCTGTCAGAACTAAACAACAAAATAGGTTGAAGCTGTGTGTTTTGGTCACCTGGCATAGATTGGTAGGATGAAGACAAGGGATAATACTTAGTTAAAGCTGCCATTCATCATCTTTTTATCACTGACAAATGAAACGACCACTGCACATGTTATGTGACAAGGCTTGCTTGTAGTGGCGAGCCCACAGAGAATAATCTCCAATCTGACAGCATTTCAGCTCTACTGAGCTTTATTTGTGACTTTCGGCACATTGTTTTGGTTTTTCATCCAACAACTTTACTTTTTGGTTCAGTCTCAACGGTTTCATTGATTTTCGATGTACAACAGACGTTTTTCGGTGAAAAAGCTCCTGCCGATGTTGCTCTGTGTCTGCTGAATGTTTCAATAGTCAACAATAGTAAGTCACTCTCAAGTTAGCCAGACAACATTTTAAGGGGACAATAATATGTCTATATTGTGTTTTAAGCTCGTTTTTATGGGCCTCATATTTCAAACCTGCAAACATTAGGCCGTGAAAAGGAAGGAGATTTTCTGGGCTGTCAGCAAATGGTCTACACTTAAAGGTGCTATTTGTAAGAATAATGGATTTTTGAGTCTCACTCCCAATGCTGTGGGATGGCTGCTGACCCGTCCTACAATCAGCCAGGAATAAGACTCAAAAATCTACTTTTCTTACAAATAGCACCTTTAATGCCCCCACGGCCATATAACCCTACACCACAGGTTCATAGATTAATTAAAACAATGTTAAAGCCCCTGTACGGAGTTTTTAACTGGATATGCAAAAGTCTCTGGTTTCTGCTGATGTGTCTGTGTTACCTACAACAGCAAATGAGCCCATCAGCGTGAAGATACGCTTTTTCTAAGTAGTCTAATTCTATACCTCTGAAAGGCCTTGGTCGGGTGGGACCACTGACGAAACGATTTACGGCAGTCAGACCGGAACTGACGACACTCAGCATAAAACTTTTGTCATGGCTGATATTGAGACAATGAAAAGAAAAATAATTCGAACCGAAGACCAACGAAAGGCCGAGAGGGAATCCGATCAAGCTAGGGCTAAACATGGATAAACATTGGCGATTCCTTCGAGAGATGGAGAGAGTTGCGGGGCTTGAAGGGATTCAAGAGGGATTCCTCCTAGACAGGTATGTAAATTTTATTTCATTTATGAAATGTATTGCGGGACGTAGTTTACAGCAATACATGAATTTATACTGTTACAACAAAGCTGGCTAACGTTACCACTAGATTAGCTCTTGATACTACACTCGTAAAAACGACAACAAACGTCTTAGATCACGCATCCATTTCAGCTGTGTGTATCAGCCCAGCTGACCTGCAACGATGCATCGGTAATATCCTCTGTCATTATAAATGATTCAGTTTCTTACTTAGAACAAAACATCCATCACAATCACTGTGACTTTGCTGTAACGCTAGCTCTGTAGCACCGTGGGTAATATTTATAGCTGGGAAATTGCAGCGCAACAGCAGCATTACACACAGTGACAATAGTGCAGTCTTTGCATGTTTAGCCTATGTCACAGACATCACGGTAATACAGTTAGCTTACAACGTAAGATATTATGTTGGCAATGCTACTGCAGTTTTTTCCAATGCTGGGTTATTGCACTGACAATAAAATATTACTAAGGTAAGTTGACAACTAAACTAAACAGTTCTACTACCGAGTTATCTAAACTGTTGGTTGTAGGCTTACTGAACTTAGATGTATGTCTGTGTAAATTCTCATTTGTCCGGGTCAAGGCATGATTCAATTACTTAGAGAGAACTTAGATACAAGTTTTAACATTACTTTGTTTCACCTGCGGCATATTATATTACATAGAAATACAAATAGACACATTACCTCATCCATATGCACGCTGTAGACAGCTGCTAAAAAAAAAAAAAGTTTCCAAAGCAAGTCCCGTCTTCTTCCCGACGTTTCCAAAACAAATCTACACGCGCCGGCCAGACAAACGTCTTCACGACAGTGGGCGCTAGGGCTCGTGGGAAATGCGGTCTTCATTCCGTCAAAACACCACCGCTTTCGTCCACCGGGGCCACCAAAATCAACACTAAATGAAAAGTCTGTACAGGGGCTTTAAAGTATGCTTAAGTTTAACTCTCATGTTGTGTTCATTTCATGTTAAACAGTTTTGTGTTCCCGGTCAAAAATGACCGTTCCATTTAAACTCATCATAAAAACTGTGTAATACATATATTATCACTACTTGTTGTGTTAGATCTTTTTATCAACTTCAGTTCTTGTTAACGTTACAAGTTTTGAACTTATATTTGTTATTTATGGCCTGTATACCTCACTGATCTGAGCGTATACATCTTGAATTCGAGTTCTAAAAAGCATCATTTCTGGATTATTTTGACTATAAAAAATAATCAGATGAAACGTAGTATATTGTTTATCACAGACTACTTAGGGTCAAAGTTACCAAGGACATTTGTTTTGAAACCATTTCATTTTTTTATACAGTCAAATAAAGTAACACTAGTCGTGTTCCCGGTCAAAGGGTTAGGTGGGTCTCAGGTGGGGATGAAGACCAGGATAAGTTCCCATTCTTTGACCTGAATGTGACAGCAGCCTCAGCATGGCCATCCTCTTCATCGATGGATTCCTCCCCATCAGTTAATTCTTGGTCTGGATTATATTCTGTGTCGTCTTCATCTTCTGACACTTCCTCCTCTAATCCATCCTCACTGTCAGTGTCCTGGCCTCTCTCCTCCTCACCAGTGTGGTGATCACATATGTAATCAATAGCCTCACTTATGGTATATCGACGTGCCATGGTGCTGCCACCCAATGAACTGTGAGCAATGCCTCAAAAAAGCATTTAGATAGGCTACCAAAGCTGTGAGAAAAGTTCAATATTATTAAAATAATGTTGCAACTTTCTGAGAACAGGTGTTGTTCCCGCGGGAGAGAGATTCTACTGAGCTAAGGTTCCCGTGGTGGTTGCCTGGGAACCAAGGTGTGTGTGTGTGCATTTGTGTGTGTGTCCATATGACAAATGAGGATGTACCTGAGATCAGTTTGTTACACTAATTAGAGTCTCCCCCATTCATTTCTAATGACTGGTCATTTTTGACCGGGAACACCAAGAGTGTACAAAAGTTGAATAAAATACACAAAATTGTATGCAAATAAATACTATTTATTTTGTGTGTTGAAATCCTCTTTGTGGACAAAGTCATGGACTCTTAGGTCAGTCTGATCAAATTAAGTACATTTTTCAGAGATAAAACTTTTAAATCGGTCAGATTTGACCGGAACACAACATAAAGGTTAATCAATCCCCAGAATAAAATTTTGGCATTTAACATTTCTGCAAACACCACATATCTTAAAATCTGTCCATGTCGTACATACCAACTTGAAAACTGAGCCTATAGGAATGTAGAGTTGCAACATAAAGAAAAAACCCCTCAAGCTGAAGCATATCTGTGGTTTGCAGTAATGAACACTTCCAACATGTATTGCTTGATTCATAGCTAACATTAAGATGATAAAAAAAAAACATTTAAAATGTGCAAAAAGGTTATTATATCGAAAGTCAACGTATAAAACTTTTCTGTGGGACCAGTTTCATCTATTTTCAAATGTTGTCTGAGTAGCATGGACAGAGAAAAATTACTCTTATTATTTGATTTTTATCACAAAGAAACAAAAGAATAATGGGTGAAATATCCAATCAGAAGCCGAGCAGGAGAAATGGTTAAAAATAGGTGGACCTACTACCGGGTGTACGCATAGGGAAAGATCGCCTTCATGATTCAGAATACCAAAACAGACTTTTGGTCCCAGAAGACATGACCCACAGTTTCTGGTGCTGAAATCACATCCTTTATGCATCTAACCATCCCTCTAGAGTGATTTCTGCCTCTGTTACTGACAGGGACAGAAAGTAATCTAAAGACTGTAGGAGGCTGCTTGTCAGGAAAACTGCATTTAATCAAATTTCCAAACTGACAGGAACATTCTCAAAAAAATATATTAAGACATCATCTTTACATCAAGACACTGGTGAAACTGGTGTGTCAAAACAGTTATGTGGTGGGGCGTCAATAGTTAAACCGCATCCACAACAGCAGAGCTGGTAAAATGAATGACTTTTTGGAGTTCCATTCGAGGCCAAAGAGTGAAAAAAATACTCCTAACACCTTGTGCCAACACCTTGAAACTAAATGAGTGAACTGTGGGTCCTTAACTCCAATATTTAC
Organism: Sparus aurata; assembly: GCF_900880675.1. Classification (NCBI taxonomy): domain Eukaryota; kingdom Metazoa; phylum Chordata; class Actinopteri; order Spariformes; family Sparidae; genus Sparus; species Sparus aurata. The sequence goes on from NC_044192.1 coordinate 33,330,441, forward strand.
TTCATTATCCTCTATGTGTTCCTCATTTGCAAACCTCAGGTTGCCCCAGATTGATTTAATGGACGAGTCATGCTGCTTTAATGTGCCCCTTGCATGTTCCAGACTCCCAGTTTGTAAGTCATAAATACAGCTTGTGGCAGATTCATGTACATTTTAGTCAAAAATAACTATGTGGGCCATAAAATTAACAGCTGTCTCTGGAAAAATTTGGAGAAACCAAACAATAGAGAGCCGATTCATGAGGCAATACAAGGAAACATCTTTAGACTGTAAATTATTTGGTCAACTGCACCTAAAATTTTTCAGTTCTCACCCAAAACATCCCTGACCTTAAACCTGCAGTGCAGAATTATATATAAATGAATGCCCGTACCATTTACCATCCTTGACAAATGAGGTCACACAATGCTGATTAAGGCTGCCAACCAGATAAATCTCTCTGTATTTAGCAGTATGCTGGAAATCTGGAGTCTGTTGACTTTCACACGATGTGTTTTGCAGCCTTCCTGTGGGAGGGTGAGTGGAGGGGTATTCAGTTATTCGCAATCTTCAACTTCTCAGTGAGATGTCGCCAAATCATTCATACTCAGGGCCGGCCCGAGGCATAAGCGAACTAAGCGGCTGCTAGGGGCCCCTCGTTTTTTTTTTTTGTTTTTTTTTACATATTAAATAAAGGGGGGGCCCACATCAAATTCAGCTTAGGGCCCCCAAAAGGCTTGGGCCGGCACTGTTCATACTGGTCCTTTAGGTAAAAACTGCTTCATCTCGGTGCTGATATATTTGCTAAGGCTGTAACCATTGTGCCGGTGTTTCTACTCTAAACAGGTGGATGGTGGTCGGGTGCGCACCCAGACCTTCTGGAGGAAAAAACATCGTATTGGATTCTGCTCTGATCCAGAGCCATTTACTGATGAGAGGAGAGCTCAGACGTTCATTTAAAAAATTTGGGACTAAAAAGTGGATTTATCTGCACCCATACTTTCTAAAACTGTCTGCAGCAGTGATCCACGGAGGTGACCTCCATGGTTAGGTGTTTGTGTTCTGTATTGTTGACTGCCGTCTGGAGCTGAAGGGGAAATGTACTTAAGAGTTATAAATGTACAGAGGAGATAGGGAGAGAACGTGAGTCTGGCGAGTACTGAGTTCACTGACAAGCTTGACTGAATTCAAAAACACACACACACACACACCCTTGGTGTACCATTGCTTGCTTGCTTACGGCTAATGTATTGCAAAGTATCTGGCAGTTTGAGGCGAACCCACTAAACATTAGACGTCTTATGGACTTGCAGATCATGTCTATATTGCGTCCGTCAGTCCAAGACCAATTCTGGACCTCTTCACGTCGTGCAAACTAGGTCCACAATTTGGACGTCTAATCATGACCCCACTTGGACGTCAATATGCAGTTGAACATTTGAACGTCGGGCTAGGTCACTTTTTTGGACGTCTAAGACAGGTGCAGGGAATTGACATGATGTAAGTAATTTATTTATTTATTAATTATTATTATTATTATTATTATTATTATTATTATTAGTATTATTATTATCATAGGAGTAGTACTAATAGTATGGACATGATTATTTTGTGATTAAACATTATTTTTGAATAAAAGTAATGTTTTTGTTTGTTTACATTTCCCTGTTTTTCTTTTCTAAAACAGTGTAATTCTGTTTAATAAAAAAAAATATATATATATATATGTATACAGTCAACGCCATTTTGATTGGCTGAGGCATTGTGTCATTACAACGTACATCCTAATAGCCATTCCAATTGGCCCAGGTGTGGCCGCTCGGCTCTGTGCACCGTTGACCTATACAACAACTTACAGCAGTCCGAAAATTAGCATCCACTAAATTGTAAGTTTCGGTCAGCTTATAGACCCATAAGTTAATTTTATGTTCATTTATGCATTTATAGCGTTTGCCGTTTTAGCTTTGTTGTGTTAATCTACTCCAAATCTGTTGTCGCTATAATTAGCATTACATCTGCTAATGTTAGCTTTTGAACACAACCTTTTTTACAACGAAGCCGGCGAAAAATCAATACATAGAGTGATACGCTTGAGCCGTGGGCTGTTACCCAACCATCGCCGGCAACAGGAGCCTCCAGTGTTAACGAGCAGGAGGCCCTTAGCAAAAAGTAGTATACTTGAAGTTCATTTTATTAAGTATGCTTGAGTATAAGTATAAGTATAGCAAGTATACTATGGACCATGTACTTGTAGCATACTAGAAAGTATACTAATTTAATACTTCTTCGGACTAAATTGGAACATTTTAAGTTTATAAAAGTATACTTTAAGTATACTTTATAAGAACATTTTAAGTTTACAGAAAGTACACCTTCAAGTATACATCAAGTACACTCCCCTATATACTACTAGTGTACTAAGTATATACTTCTAGTCCACATTTTAGTGTATTAACATGTAAGTTCAGAGGTAATACCTCAAAGCAAATGTGTGTAGTGAAGAACATTTTTATTCTGCTAAATTAAATGTAAGCACAACTCAATGACTCAACATTTTTCTGTACTAATATCGTATCTCTCTAGCAAGAGATTCACCATTTATTATCATACATGACCACTGCTTAACGGACGGGAAGTCTCTCCTGGAAAACACCCCTTCACTCACGGTGCCAACATTTTTTATCATCTTTGTTAATTCGACACAATTTAACCACAGAACAAGGATGTGAATTAACCCGCAACCGTCTTACACATCATCTTATTCACAAACACATTCAGGAACCATAATTACACTAACAAAAACAGAATACCCAAGAGTCTTTGCGCCACAGTCCACAGTATACTAAAGTACAAGTATAAGCTTTAGTATTAAAGTATAAGTCTAAGTATGAATATACTTAGTCTTAGACTATTCTTTATACTTTTCAGTGTAAGCCAAGTATACTTCACTATACTTTTCTTAAGTATATAAAATGTAGTATATAAAAAGTATACTTCAAGTATACTGCCTCAGTTTTAGTATGAAATAAGTATACTTGTAGTACACTTGAATAAACTACTTTTTGCAAAGGGGGGCCATTGTGGTGAGCTGGGAAGCGGGTGTTAGCAGCGGATGTTAACCGCTACCGCTCGTCGAAGTTAGCATAAAGCTACCTCATCACAACGGCCATCATACTTGTTAAGTTACCGGTCAAGGCTTTTTTGTCGGTGACGGCTGTGTATGCGTCCGTGGCTCCAGCGCTTCACTCAGACTGTAGTTATTTTTCTTTGCGGTGCTGCTGCTGACAGAGACGTGCCTGCACTTGCTAACATCCGGGACAGCTAATGGGGCTAGCAGCACAACAAAACAAAACAGAGCAAAATACTAATATACAGGCGGGAGGAGGGGGAGCTTCAGACACAACCATGTGGGGGTTCGCAGCCAAATGCATAACAATTTAGTGCAATGGAGTTCTGAGTTCCATTGCAAACGATGTTTAGTTGGGTGTTTCTAAATCAATCTTATCCTTTTGTCAGGTGGAGTTTGGTCCTCTTTTGAAAGTGGAGTGGGGTTTCCAGCCTTTTGGAAGCCACCTAAACAAGGTACAGATTGTGACCTCATGCTCCTTTGCACACACCCAGTCAAATAAATTGTAAGACTAAACTGACTTACACTGCATCTGTGTCTACAGATGGCTATGAAAATGAGAGAATGGCGAAAACACCTAAGAGACATGGATGAACTTCTACATTATGACAGCAAAGATGGACATCAGAGCATTGACATTAATATGGATGTTGTGGCTGGGAGTTGTAGCAGTGTAGTTGTAGCAGTGTGCCTGGGACCCCACGCAGTTTAACAAGTGACAGCGTTCCTGAGACATCACATGGTTTTGATTTTGACACTGATGTGGACTGTTTGTCCACTGACTCTGAATATGAACCAAATGATGATGAAGCCGAAGTGATCAGCAGGCTTGAGGATGACCTGAGACAGTGGGCTACAGACAAAGGGAATGTGTGTTTGAAAATTAACCATTTATGTGTGGAGAAAAAAAAGCCAGATTTTTGTTTATTTTCACAAGATGAATCTGGTAAGCCCTTTAATTTTTCGGTGTTCAGTTTGATTTTTACCCCAGTGTTCACACTTAAAAAAATAAAAAAATAAAAAAAATAAAAATATATATATGTATATGTGTTTAATTGTTTTATATTTGAATTGTTCTTGTGTTTGTACATAGTCACTCAGGACTAACCCTATTTTTGTAGTACAGACCAAAGAGGTGTAATTTTATTTATTGTATTTTACCACTTTGTTTTTTTCAAACTTAATTGAGGGTTATGCTGCCTGCTGTTAAGAAGTAGTAGCCTAGTAACTAGTATTTCTCAACTGAATCCTGGAGGTTGTATTGTGATTTATTATTTTTAACAGCATGCCACCTTCTGAAACGGGACTACATTTATGCATAGAAACTAGAAGCAGTACAGTATAAAACAATGTCTAATATGAGTTCTAATTTGACGTTGAAATGACGTCCACAACGACCATATTTGGACTAGAAATAGCTCCTGTACGGAGGTACTGTGGATGTCATAAATGGACGTTAAGTGTATGTTGAAAAAAAGACGTCGTCTGGAGTAACAGTCTGCACCTTGAGGTGACCAAAATTAGAGGTGCAAAAATGACTTGGAAAAGACGTCGTTTGGACGTCTCTCTGCGCAGTGGGAATAGTCATGTCCGAGAAAATGAATAAAGATAAATGAACACAAAATAAGAATGGGTTTAGCTTGTTAAGGTAAATATCCAAATGTCTCAACAAAATATGGCAGTGATTTGTCGATGTTAAAAATGTCCGTGTAGCACCTTTAATCTTTGATTAATGTCTTTAGTTCGGTCAGAAGAATCTGCAAAAGAATTGTCCGTGGGCAGTTGCTGCAGGTGTTGACACAAATATTTAAAGCCAACGTGTGAAGAAAAGAGAGACAGAGAATGACAGAGACAGAGGGAACAGATTCCCCCCTGCTCTTGTAACTCCCTTTCAACGCTGACTTTTGCTCTGACGACATGATAGAGCTACTTTTTCTCCCCGTTTTCTTCTTCCGAAACGTCAAAGAAGTCGCCGTGGCTGCCGCCGAGCTGCTCTGTGTCTTCACTAGCAGAAAAATAGGCAGAGTGTCAGTGTTGTTGTAGTATACTACTCCTCTCTCTCTTTCTGTCTTTTCATATCTGAGTTTGCAGAGGCTTTGGGAAGAGAATTCTCCCCCTCATTAAAACATTGTAAGAGGAGCAGTCTGGTAGTTGCACACACACACACACACACACACAGGCGCGCGCTGAGTTATGGACTCATACACAAATACACAAACAAACTATAAACGCTCAGATGGTTCAGTCAAGCTAACGGAACCTGACAGAGCAATCCCAGTCACATCCATGCTTCCCTCTCTTTCTCTCTCATCTCCGTTTCATCTCCCTACCACCTCCATCCGCACATTTTCCGTACCCTCTTCCACCCCTCTTTTTCGCTGTTGCATTCCTGTTTTCCCTCGCCGCTGCTTCATCTGTCCTCCTCGCTGGCTTTTCCCCATTTTTTTTTTTTTTTATTTTGTTTTACCTAATTAAACCGATTCAGCCTCTTCCATCAGCTCTCGGGGCAAAAGGGACACAAACTACAGCTATTAAAAGAACACCTGGACTGTTCAATTTCCGTTTAAGCGATGAAAGCATGCAGAATGAAATCCATATTAAAATTATAAAGATAGACTCTGGCAATCACATACTCATTAGGTTGCTCTCAAAACAGAGCTGACGTAATTGAGATAAGGATAGAGGAAGTGAGTAGCCTGAAAAGTGAACAATTGTAATTTTAGGATTGAGCTCAAAATAAGTGAAAACAAACGGGATACATCAGGGCAATTAGCTCCAGCCAACTTTTGTACTACATACAGAAAACATTTCAATTGTTCCATTAGTCCAACCGCAAGTAAGCGCAGGACGTAGCGAACTAGACGTAGCTTTCCAAACAGGTTGAGAGCAGCCCATCCTCATCAGAGAGACGACCATTGAGGCTCACTGTGAAAACAGCTTTTCATGACCAGAATTTGTGTTTGTCGTTAGGTGGCGACCTCTAGTGGCCGAAGTAATTATTGTAGCAGCAAAGGAGGCAGTCAGGGGAAGTACTAAAAAGAGCAACCAAGTCTTTATTGGGGGAGGGGGGGGTGGAAGGCTGGGTAACATCAGCAGAGGGCTTTCACCCAGCAGACCGCTATTCATGTCCAGTAACTAACAAAGTTACTGCGTGCATGTGACGTAGGTGTTGATGCCTGAAGTTACAGCAGCAATGTAGTTATTGTAGTTAATGTAGAAACCACAATGTCTTCCTTAACTATACCAAGTGGTTGTAGTGCCTAAACTTCACAGCACCCATACGACGAAGGTCCGGTAGGGCTGAGGAACTGCGCTAAGTTACATTGTAACTGGCTGGTTCAAGCAACTCCGCGTTGCGTGAACAATGATGAGTGGGAGGCTTGTATCTTTTTATGTACTGGTTGATGTACTGGTCGGATATACAGTCGGCTCGCTAAAGGCCGCTCACGCACAGCACACTACAAATTAACAGAGAGGTACTTTAGCAGAGCAGCTAGCTAGCTAAGTTAGAAAGGGCATTACTCTGATATTGGAACATTTCAGCGCATAAAAAGTAGCCTGCAGCGACCCTCTCGTAAGGGCTTACGGTCATTAAAACACATTATTTGTGGGTGGCACTTTTTCACCATGTCTGAGGAACGTCGCCCTTGAACCAACAGATCCACACAAATACATCAGCATCAAAGTAAGGTGATAACGGCAAGTGGAATGAGTTACTGTTCAAACTCAGTTTCACCTGTCGCTGGTGATATATGTGTCGGTTGAAAAGTACCCAGACTTCCCTGCTCAACACAGACCGCCAAGCAATATTTTAACACGTGCTCTTATCTTCTAAAACATGAACAAACAGTTTGCTCGTGACATGACAAACGATCTTTGACTCTGACAATAAAGTGTCATTTAACCTAACTGTGATCTAATTACTTTTTATAAATGTGCAGGGCGAAAGTATCATTAATGTGAGGAGCACATTCATTTTTATGGAAGAAGTGACAGACTGGATGAAAGGCAACAATTCAAATTTGAAAGCTGTTGATCCTGCTTGTACTGTTGAAGTGCCGCCTGGTTTAACCCAAAGTTTTGGAGTTTTAATCCAATGTGTGTACACCCCATGTTTTTACATCATAATCTGTCTTATATACAGTAAAGGATTTGACCTGCACACCTACCATTCTCTATCTAGATATAATTTTATAGTCATCATCAGTAAGGCAGCAAATCCAAAAGGACTGCAATGAGGACTGATGACTTGGTCTATTTATCCCTCAGAAAGTTTCCCTTTCTGACTCACGTAAAGGTGGAGGGTACAAACAAACATGTGTCGGCGGTCAGGTGTTTAGAGGTATTGATTGTGTGAGGGAATGTTGCAGCAGGGCGTCACTTTGAAAGAACTACAGTGGCAAACAAAGTGGAGGGAGGATGTTCCGCTGACACAGCGCATTATTATCAACGTGGTGTTTGCTAAAGTGCAGCACATCGCCCGGGAGACACAGATTTCTCTCAAGTTAACACTCGCGTCTCCCAAAACCCTGTACAGTATTGACTGTTCTCCTTCAAGTCAACAAAGAAGTCACATCCCAGTGATTTAAGCAGCTACAACAGTCTCATTGGCTGTCTTTGATGTTTTTTCTTTTCCTCCCTCTCTGTCTGTGGTGCTGGGTGGGTGGAGGTGGAGAGGTAATGCGATGCAGAGAAAGCGACTGGAGCGAGACGGAGCTCCGAGAGAAAAACCCTGGTTCACACCAGGGTGGCTTACACCGCCGCTTTACTCTCTGTTCACACACACATGCACACAAATGAGCATACGAGCACCTGCGTATGCGCACGGGGGGCACGCACGCACATACAGTACAGCCAGACCCACAAACACACGCACACAAATTCAGAGCGGCTTATGAGTTGTGCGCCTCAATACCAGCCGCAGTATAGCCCATCTGTGAAAAGGTAAATTGAATTTTACAGGCACAAAGCCGACTCCCCTGCGGTCTTTAGAAAAAAAGCCCACTTTGTGAGTCTAAAGCTTTTCTAAAGCTTTCGTCTCTTCATGGGTTTTTTTTTTTTCTCCTTTCCTTTTCTTCTCTCCTTCCTCCCCGTCTCTCTCTCTCTCTCTGTGGGGGAAATGAAGGTGTGAGAAATGCTGATCGATATGCTCATTAAAGAGTTGTGTCTTTTGGAGGCCTGCAGAGGGTCTGCACACAAAGAACACGGAGGCAAACGCTACATCACCACAACACCGTCCACGACTGAACAGCACCACATTTTACAACCACAAAGAGCTAACTGAGAGTAAGAAGTAGCCCTCCCTTTTTCTCCCTCTTCCTCCTTTTTCTCAACTTTTCCTCCTCCTCCTCCTCTCTCCCACCGCCTCTTTGCTTACCCAGAGATGTAGTTAAAGCACTTTTATTCTGCTTGTGCAGAGGATTTTCCAATCTGTCCGTGCATCTATTATTAGAAGCTCCCTTACATAGCCTGTGTTTCTGTATTGAGTTAACACAAACAGCTATGCAGCTAGTCATTCTGCCCACACAATTAACCCCCACACACACCGTGGTACTGAGAAAACTCAGTTTTGATATGTTAAATTCTAATTAACAACAGCACTACCGCCTCCACTGTTCTATTGCATGTGTGTGTGTGTGTGTGTGCGTGTGTCAGGCAGGTGGGATACACACTGACAGGTGGAATTAAATTGCCAGTGCGAGGTAACCATCTGTGGAGGATCCACCATATGCATTTCAGAAACTCTGCGAGGTTTCCATGCCAAATGATGGAGAGAGATTGACACTGTTCCATCTGCCAGCGCAGAATCTATATTTGAGGTGTATGGGTATAAATAGGGGTGGAAAGATTATTAAAATGTCCCACTCAATTTGAAAAAGCTGTTTGGCCGAAGTATCTCATGAGAGGAGGATGAAAATACGACTGGAGGAGTCAAAGATGGAGTAAAAATGTTTTCAGGAAAAAATAGTAAGTGGCTCATTCAAAGCTGATAAAGAGAGGAAGTTGGTGAGAAAAAACAGAAAATATGCTGGTGCACATCATTTATCTAATGTAATGCAAAAAGTAAGTAACCCCCTGAGCTAAAGGAATAGTTTCACATTTTGGGAAACAAGTTTATTCATTTTTGTGCCAACATGATGAGAAGATCAACACCACTTTCATGTTAAATATGAAGTGACTGCCAGCAGCCTAGCCAGCTAGTTAGCTTTGCTTAGCATAAATACTGTAAATGAGGGGAAGGCTGTCTAATTATCACTTTATATCTTGTTTGTTAATCTGCACAGAAAACTGAGTTGCACGACAAACATAGCTGCTGCTCAGCGGCTCAGAGCCGGCCAGCGCCACAGGGGAGAGTCAGGTGCAGATCCAGACCTGCTTGGAGGAATAAACGCCCAAAGTCACACTGGATTCTGCTCTGATTCTGTGTCGTTTACCAACCGAAGGAGAGCTATCAGATGACTCTTAAACTTTTGCGTTAAAATATATGTTAATACGTAATTTATCACGAATGTAATGTAACGGAGAGAGAGGGGGGAAAAGAAGAGGTGAGTGCTGAATTCATAATGGTGCTTACCGTTTTTGCTAGCTTAAGGTTACTGTACTATACAGAACTTGGCTGTTTTGGGCGAATGAACACTCGTGCGAGTAATGCCAATAAACACAAATGATTCCAGGGTCAAACTTGTGTGAGTAACAGGAGGCGAAAGTTCACGTCAGCACACATATCAAATAATCACCCTCGCAGATAAAAGTCTATCTACATGAGTGAGGCAGAAATGTCGTTATAATCGATACAATGATTTATTCACGTTATGTTCAGTCTTATTCACAGACTCTCTCCTGGAAGTTATAGCAACAGGCAACCGAATATGCAGAAATCTTATATTTTTCAGTTTCAACTTTGTGACTCACAAAGAGGCTTTTTAACCCTCCATTCCAGGGCGGCATTTATGCCTCCTCTGATGTTCTGATCAATACCCAGCAGCCTTAACTACAACAAAATAATGCGCATAAAGAAGTAACGTGGATCCACTGTTCCTTGGCTCTGCCCTCTCTGCTCACATGTAAATTTGTAACTTGTGTTCTGCTGGAGAGCCTGCAGATATTTCAGGCTATTCAAATTTCAACAAACCGGAATGCGATTCAAGTGCATTCACCGGAACTGTTTCCTGAAAATGCGGCTCACTTATGGTAACAATTGCGAATCATTGCTTGCACCCTTGGGAGTAAATGTTTGCGCTGGGTATGCTCAGACCGGTGAGTGTTGATACACTAGGATGGAGTCTGGGAGGAGGGCTCCATTTGTGCCTCTGGTTCCCATACTTGGACTGGCTAGCTCTGGTTGCCTGGGTTACTGTTTCCCTTGTGGATGGTCAGCTCGCTGTTGCTATGCTAATGAGAGCATATCAAAGCCACGAGCGGCAGCGGCTGCCTGTCGAGTGTAAGTGCGTGTTTTATTTACAGTGTGACACCGCAGGGTCACAGAGAGGCCGCCGCTTTTAGCTGGAAATGTCACGCCAATTAATAATTTGTGAAATTAAGCAGGCGCTATCAAACGTAACATTTTATTCATTAGGCATGGAGCTGTTTCTAATGGGATTTCTCTCTCGATCTCACTGCTGTGTCGCTTTTCCCCACCTCTTCTCTCACCTCCCCTCCTGACTCGCTCCTATTTCATTATTTACATCCCCATCTCTCCCTCTCTTTTTGGCGCAGTTTATCAGTTTAATCAGCCTGCGTGGGGAGAGGAAGAGGAGGACAGGAGGGGGGCGGGGAGGCTCGGGAGAAGGGAGGGGGGGGACACACGATCTGCATCATTCTCACATCCTCGTAGTAATGCATCTTTATTAGGCTGCCCGACTTCAGCCCAGGAGACGAGTCTCTGCTATCACTGTCAATTAGCAGGGGAGACGCTCGGGGAAACGGCTTGCTTCTCTTTATTAATATCTCCAAACAACCACACAGCACTCAGATGTATAGAAGGAGGCTTTCTCTTTATTAAAACACACTCAGAGCAGCAGTGCAAACCATACAAGAGAATGTCATCAGGCAGAGTAAGGTGCAGTGGCAGAGATTTGGGTTTCATTTACTGAGAGAATAAAAAAAAAAAAATAAGGGGAAAAGGATGAAGGGTGCTTTGCTTTATTCAACACAGGGACAGATATTACATTATCATTTCATCATGGCTTTCTGGCAATATGGCTTTTTCAATCAGCGGATACAGACATTATTTATTCATAGATGCATTTTTTAAAAGGCACACAAGATACAGCATAGCCAATCTCCATAGAGTTGACACAATCAAATATACATGAATATAATATTAGTGTGAGGTGGGGGGAGGGGCGGCTGGTTGGATAAATTCAACTTTATTCATATGGCGAACAAGGAGAGGAAATGGGGTGAGGAAAAAAAAAAAAAGAATTGGATTGGAGCGGGGGACGTTTACTACACCGCGTTTATTCCTCCACTCACTCCACCTTTATTTTCCTCGCACAGACTTCCTTTCCGATTTGTCCGGAGCCGCTTCTGCGTGTGCATCACTTTCTGTTAGCCAGAGTGAATCTCTAGTGTTGGTGTTGAGCGTGTGTGTGTGTGTGTGTGTGTGTGTGTGGTCTGGCAGTATATCCTTGCTTTAAGGCAAGTGTCTCTTTAATGAGGCTTTGCTGCAAAAGGAGCTCCCTAGGACTCTTGACGTGCTCTGCATTTCAAACACACACTCTCCTGCAGCACGCAGACCGCTATCACATCCTCTCCTCCATCACACACACACACACACACACACACACACAGAGTACCTCGTAGGTGTGCGTGTGTGTGCGCGCGCGCGTGTGTGTATGCCCCGCCGTGCCAAAGCATTGATTGGTGGCTTCCTGAAGAGAGTGAGAGCTTGTCAATGAGAGACAACCTTTCTGATGCAGTATATCTGTCTCTCCCCGGCTCTCACCCTCACACACTTTCTTTCGCTTGCCCTTTCTCCTTGTTCCTTCTACCATCTCCTGCTGCGATACACTCTGACCTCATGTTTATGTATCTCACTATGTCGAGCTGTTCGTCAGTGCTGCTCTGTCAAAGGTCCCTCCTCCTTCTCCGTTTTTTTTCTCTCTCCGTCTCTCTGCCTCCCTTGTTCCCCCGCCGCAAAGGCCCAGAGATATGAATAATATAAAAATCCCATAAAGAATAAAAAAGAGAGATAGCATCACACACAGTCGGGCGCCGTTGTGTGTGTTGCAAGGTGGCGGCGGGCGCAGGGGGCTAACAGGGGTGAAAGAATTTGCAAGATGCTACGAACAACACACACAAATTCTGTCAAACAAACTCAAAGTCTCGATGCTCAAAGCGAAGCAGCATTAACGGACAGATTCTGGAGAGCGAAGAGCGATTTGCTATGTGCTTTTGCCACATATTGGATCGAAGGCACAGGCTTTTTATTGGTTTAGACAGTATCAGTGGCTTAGTAAATGTTATGAATAGGCTCAAACAACACAAAGTGTATTTGCAGTTTGAACAGAAAGGCTCACCGCCTGAGCTTCCTAAACAAAGACTCCGCCAGCTAGTCTCCACTTATTTGGAGCTCTGATGAACTAACATCTCGGAGAATCGACACAAGACGCAGTCGGGACAAGTGTTTTATTTCTCTCTGTGTGTGTGTTTTCATGCTTCATTGTTTTCCAAAGAGAATGAGGTGTTCGAGAGCAGATCAGCTCATTAGGGGCCCTGCTGAACTGCTCTTAATGAAAGCCATCAGCCTCTAATGAAAAGTATTGTTCTTCAGCACAACTAAATCAAAAGGTGCTTAAAGCGCGCACTCGTGGCACACTCACACACACACACACGCACTTCATCAATGAGCGTTTGGCGTAGAGGTCTCTGATGGCGACTCAACACCATAGTTACAGAGGCTAACACCCCTTGAGAAATCAAACTCTCATTTAGACCACAGCCACTGCTCGATACCCGCTCCGCTATCGACCAGCTCCAGTGGAAGTGTGTGTGTGTGCGTGTGTGTGTGGGTGGGTGGGTGAGAACAGGAGGCGTGGCAGGATGAAGAGAAAGAGCTGAGGAAAAAAAGGGGGGAGAGAAATTGATTTATCTCCCATTGATGACGGCGATCTGGCATCAGATATGTGGGACGCCTGACCTGTTTACAGCTCGCGGCCAATTAGAAAAGTTTTTCTCTGTCCAGAAGACGCAGCTCGATATGCATTTCTGTCTGCTTCGAGACCGTACGGTAAACATAAAACAGCATAAGAGAAGAAGTTTTTAAGAAGTGATGGAGAAAGTCTATGAGAAAAACACAGCGTCCATCTCGGTGTGCGCCTCCTTCAACCTTCAGCCTCTCAGAGACTCTCGGCACTCAGATTAGACATTGGTTTTTTTTGCTGGCAGAGTTGCTGCTGACTCTGGAGATGTTTTTTTTCTTCTTTTTTTTTTTTTCTAATGTTCTCATTACCCCCTCATACAATCTGACACTTCAGACTGTTAAGCAACACTACTCGAAAAACCCAATTTGTGGCAGTGAACCAGGTTAGATTCCACAGAGTGTCCCAGTAATGTTCCTTGTGAGTATTTACAGAAAAAAAGCAGCAAGCAGAGCAATGAAATATTAAAGGTGCAGTTGGTAAGATTTAGTGTTATCTAGCGTTGAGTTATCTCTCGTCTGACCGTCCCCTACAGTGGCCGCTAAAAATGAGAAGAACATGATAGGATCAGTGATTCTCTAGAAGATATAGCAGAAATAAAGATACTCATGGTCTCAGCATGGTGAAGCAGCACTAAGCATGGAATGTATTTTACATCTGATCTATGGCTTTACATTTGTGACAAGCCCATGTGTTCGTATAGGAACGCGAGAAAATAAGTGTTTCCTTTCAGCCGAGGTGAAAATGTTGAGGTTTATCATTGTTTGCTTGAATGAAACCCTGTCATCAAAATGTTTGATGGCGGCAAATGTAAGTAAAAGCGCAAACGGCACCCGGTAAGAACTCCTGTCCTCAGGATGATGGCTGAACCTCTTCATCACCTCCACCCTCTCTGGTCAGGAGCGGGACATTTACTGATGCCGCCTTAAACGAATTTCTCGGCACTGAGGTCCTAAATTTCAATCAGTCATGTCGCGCTGCCATTCCGAGCTGTCACCATGTTAAATTGCCAGGTGCAGCTTTAACAGCCATTTATAAATAAACTTTGCTTAATTTCATCACTCCTCAGGCATCGACCTCAACTCTCGCGGGTGACAGAATTGCTTTTCCATCGCAAATAGAGTATTTGGGGTTGGCAGGAGATTTGTTGGGGTTTTGGGGGGGGCGAGGGTTGGTAATGAACATGCCGCGGACCCGAGGTTAGCACAGCAGGCTGCAATCTAATCAGCGCTGCGCCTTATTTCTATCGAGACGTGAGGGAGAATTAGATATTTAACGGCTGCAGTTTTTTCTCCCGGTCACGCGGCTTTGGTCTTCACCGCGGACACTTTGTTAAGCGCCTCGATGTGTCCAATCAGCCAGAGTAGGTCGGTTGTCAGCGTGAGTTTGTGCATGTGTGTGGCTGAAGGTGTATGGGTGCTTTCAGCTGGTTAGCGCCCTCCAATCAGTTTTGTGTGTCTGCTTGTGGCGCGTATTGGCGTTTGATGTCTGCAGACTGGCACAAATTGGCAATCAGGTGAGGTTGGCATGGACGAGGGCCTCTCCTCACCGGGATCCTGACTCCAATTGGCCCCTTCTCTTCTCTCCCGTCCTCTCATCCCTCTCTTCCTCTCCCACAGAAGCCGTTTTAACTTGACCCTGACAGGTGCTCCTGACAAAACCCATTACAGTCTCAATTACGCCATATATCTCTCTCCTCGTCCGCCGCTTGTTTTTATCTCCTCTCCCGGCATCCCTTCTCCCCATTCCCTCCTGCGACGCTGGGGGCAGCTCTAAGCGGTCGGCGTCGGCGCTTCCCTCCTGACTCTATCACCAGTCTATCAGCGCCCTGCATCTCATTCTTTCTAATTAGTCATGGTGGGACCATCGCTTCATTGGGAAAACAGATGTGTGTGAGGGAAAGAGAAAGTACTGCAGGGACAAGAGGCTGATGAACAGGAGGACACGCTGGAGGGGAAAAGAGCAGTAAAGTGCAGCAGTAACAGGGTTGAGGGTTCCATCCCCTGAAGAAAGGTACCAACATTTGTCAGGACTCAAACTGCATGTAAAGGTGCTCGCAGATGGAGAGCAGTTACTGCCATTACCTCCATTGATTCCAATGAACCTTGACAGCAACCCTGGTGCGGAGGTTGGCGGCAGCGACAAGGAGAGATTGAGTGTATGTGCATGTTTATCCAGCAGTGCCTGTGCCTACTATTGTTTTAAAGAATATCTGACTGGAATTTGGTCTTTATTTGATTGTCAAGGTAGACAGAGATTGGACAATTGTAGACGATTGTGTGTCACGCGATAACGATTGCTGGCAAGTGTCAGACTGCGATGTAGCAGCTATCCTCCTTACTCCCAGCCCCCACGATAGCTTGGCTAATTAGGGTTGTGATTTCCGTCTAACGTGGAATCAGTGTTTTCTGTGGTTTTCAAAGTAGATGCTTTTAGAGCGATTGGTGCACCATATCATTCCTTCATCAGGGTGTAGGTTTGCAACTTTATCGAATGAACACTACACACGCTATAATTGCATAGTCCACTTACAACAGTTCTGATGAGCACCGGAGGCATCACCCAGCATCGTTTCCCCAGCAGCCTCCCCAGGAAAATTGTGGATACTGCATATTGCCTCTAAACCATTAAGCCAGTAGAACACCCATTTTACTGTTTTTAGCTTGTCTCGTGGCTCCACAACGAAAGTTAGCTTTTCTGGTATTCTGACCTGGAGTACTTTATACTCAACACATCAGCGTCTAAGTTTGATCAGCCAGTTTTTTTGGGGGTTTTTTTTTGGTCAAATCATAAACGATGTTTATGATTTATGGTAATGGTGACTTACAGACACAGTACGTAATTTCTGCCAGCAGGGGTCTCTCAATGAAAATCAAAACAAAAGACGTAATTAGTGTGGGATCCTGGGAGGTGCCGTCTGCAGTGTTCAACACCATTGCTGATGAAAAGCTATCCAAGTGGTTACAACAGAAGTGTTGACAGACGAGGTAATGTGTTCAAGTTATATTCACGTTACGGTTAGTCACGTTTGCCCCCTTTCTACCTCACTCTTTGACATGCCGTCTTAAGTCGTCACAGAAGTTAAAGGAACGAGCTACTAAATGAAACACACTGTTACCTTGAGTAAACTATCGTGCAGGGTTATGGGGTTCAATCCCTTACATTATGCAGAGGGTAAACCAACACACTACCCGGTGTTTAAGAGGAATCATTTTGGGAAAGATGCTTACACACTGTGTTGCCAAGAGTCTGCTTCCGGTCTTTATGATAAGCTAATCAATACCCACTTCCTTCTAGCGCCACGCTAACCATACTGAACAGTCATGGCAGTGCTACTGTTCTTCACATTGAGAGACCAAATAAATGTCTTTCTGAATATGTCCTCTAAAATGGGAACGGACCCAAGGCTCTACCGTTACAGTTTGTTCCCGGGATCTTTTTTTTGTGCGAATTTATGTATGCACTCATTATACAGCAGGAGCCTAGGATAGAATGGCATATATTAATATTATAATATCATCTCACCTAGATGTATTTCAGTCTCTCTTTCTCTCACGTTATACATTAATTCTCCCCTTTTTCCCCCCTTCTCCTTTGTCTTTCCAGCGGTTTAGCATCTTTTGCGGATGAGATGGGGAGGGCGGTGAGATGTTGAAGGAGACGGGCGAGAGGTACACGGAGCAGCAAGCGATGAATCTCCCCGCCGTCTGTAACACTCTCCGCTTCGTCGACTCTTCCCTCGTTTCTGACCCAAATCTAATGCGACAGGACTCGTTTTCGCTGTCCCCACCCACACACGCGTGCACACACACCTCCTCCCGCCTCCTCCTCCCTGCTATCGCAGGAGTCGTGCACCACCCCTCTATTTTTAGCTGTTTGTCCTTGAGTTACAATCCCTGAAAATTGCCATGATCCATAAAGGACTGGGTTGTGGTGCTTGAGGGAAAACACACACCCGCCTCCCGCCAACACCATCCACCATCCAGCCCCCCACCCCCCCAGTTTACCACCTCCGTATGTGTGTGTGTGAGCAACAAATCGTTACCAATTTCAAATCTTTCGCCATTACTGGAGCGAATATTCCTCTCATTAAAGAGGTGAAATGGAGGGAGCGTTAAACGAGTGTAACACCGACAGATCAGGCCGTTCTCTTCTCTGCCCCCCCCCCCCCCACGGCACACACACTCATCCCCCGCCTCAGAAAGTTATCCACTGTAGCCAATTAGCATGACTGCTCTGTCTAGCATTAGCCCCCCTCTTCCATATCCGACTCTCGCTCTCATTACCGTCTTTTTCTCTCGTTCTCTCCTATCCTCCACCAGCCCCTCTTCTCATTCTCTCCTTTTCTCATTAGGGCTGCGTCGTAACACAGTGAATCATAATAGGTGCTCTACACTGTGAAATGGTTTTAGCTTTGTCTCATTTCGCCGCCTGTAGCGGGAGAATGAGTAAACAGACAATCTTTTCCACGCAGGCACAGACACACACCGACAGACACAATCAGGGCCGTCCATTAATCTGTCGTAAAGCAGCTTTCTGTCCGCCTGAAGAAATCCCTGATATTCAGAGTCAGAGAAGGAGCAAGCGGGGGCTAATCTATGGGAGCTGCCATGCAAGGCCATGTACTATCCACCGATAATAAACAGATGAACCCGACCAAGAAGAGGGTTTTGGCTGAGATGTAAAAGATGAAGGAGGAGGGGAGATAACGGAAGGAAAAGGGTGATTCAGGTGGAAGGCCCAAAGGTAGACAGAGAAGACCGGGAGGATGGATGGGCGGAGGCGGGAGGTGGGAGCGGAGTGCGGCGGGGGGGGGGGGGGGCGGAGACGCCGGCACCGAGACGCATTCTAAGCCCTGAATGTAAATATGCGTGAGGGGATTATCACAGAGTGCCAGGCGGCGCTTTTGGGGCTTTGTTTCCGTGACACCGTGACGTTGGCTTTGTTTCCCTGACAGCAGACGTGTGTGTGTGTCTGTGTGTGTATGTCAGTGTGTGTGTTTGCGTGTGACATCCAGGCATCTGTTTCCTGCTGGAAAAGGTTAATTACATCTCCACTGCCTGACTGGACGTGCCATGCATAATCACACAGGCTAATGAGACCTGTGCGTGTGCGTGCGTCTTTGTCTTTGTGCCTCGATGCGCATTCTGAACAGGCAGTTCTATAGCACCTCAATAGATATCTCAACCACTTGTTTCGGGTTTGAAAGTCTATTGTTGCAGTCGAGAAGAAACAGAAAGGACACAGAGGCACTTTTTTTAGAGTCACACACTCACACAGGTGACAGCTGGAAGCGCACCACAGTGGCATTTGCGGACAGACACTCCACTCCCGCCGGGGGACATTAATTGATGGGTCTGCATCGGTGTGCGTGTGTGTTTGTAATTACTTGGCTGCCTATTAATGAGACCGAGATGCTACGGCATCAGAGGAGGGACTTCTCACAAACCCTGTTGCTCATTCTGACCCTTGACTCCTATCTTCACACTCCAGCTAAGCTGCTGATTGGACAGCTGCTCAGCTTTAGATTGGGCCCAGCTCAGCGTGAAAACCGAGATGGGCTCCGGCCCTCCGTGGGTGACTTTGGAAATTACTGTACACTTTCTCACTTGGCTGAAGTTTTTCGCTAAGTTGATCTGACATAAGCAGGCAGGTGAGGAGGTGCAGAGCTGCGCCAAGCTTTGGTCCCCGTTCTGCCTCCGCGGAGCTGCGATTAGATGGGCCGTCGCCGAGAGTGCGACTGAGAGAAATAATGGATTCCTAGGGTTCAACATCTCTTCACACCTTACACAGTACAGCAGCGAGACATGAATCGAATGCATAAGAAATGTTTTTTTTGGAATCACATCAGCAGAAGCAAAGTTCTCAGTCAGCTGCCAAGGGAAAATTAGAGTGCTGCAGAGATGGGTAATGGGGATGAGCTCAGAGTTCACAGGCTTTTAATTTCATCAATCCTGATTCATCCCGAGGAATATGGCTCAAGACAGGGCTGTGATTGTCGAGTTTAGGCAGTTTGAAAAGTGGAAAATAAGTGGAACATAAACCACTGGAAAGGATATGTGGCTCGAAAATGCTCAATTAAATCAGAATTTTCACTAAAAGCCTGTGTTTGCTGAAGCCCCTTTTAAATCCCTGTTAGAATATATCAGACAGTACTGAGCACCAGTAACCGGGGCTGTACATTCCAGGCTATTAAAGGATAAAACCCCCGAGAAGGTGAGGAGATCGCAGCTGACAGCGCGGCTATCACACCTCTGTCTCCTGATCCCTGCATTGTTCTACCTCCTCACCCTCCTCTTCCTCCACTTGCTCCTTTTTCTTCTTCTTCCGTCTGCGGCAGAAGCCGTTCAGGCCACAGAAGCAGGCACAGGTGAAGGGCATGGCCTACCTGATGCACCGCATCCACGTCAACCTGCAGCGAGAGAAGGGGGGGGGGGGGGAGGGAGGGAGGGAGGAGAAGAGGGGAGACGTTAGACCGTTTCTGCTTCATCTGGCAATCTGCCAAGGCATCACACCGCTCGTGAGAAAGCGTTCTCCCGTGAAGTCTTTTGAACACACACGGATATCTGGCATCAAAGAACAAGAAAGGGCTTTTTCATTCTTTCATGAAAATTGAGGCAAAGTGAGTTTTCTGATTAGAACTTTTAACTAAACTCTATGATGAAGAGATTTCTCCCTGTTTGGCTCAATTTGATTCACTCAAAGTTTGCCTAAAGGACTCGCCTGAAGTGAAATCACGATTCAAGTTGAGCGAGTGGTTTTCATTTCATCCCGCGCCGCGGACGCTCACAGCTAAAGTGCCTCCCAGCACAGCACAGCACAGCCACCAGCGCTTGGCTTATTCTTGTCGTGGCTACTTTGAACACAAACTGAGACATTTTACCTCATGAACTGCAATTCATGACCTATCATGAAGGACTTTGCAAAGACCTTTCAGCTATATAATCAGACTGTAAACAACTGCTCTGAGGAAGACCTCCGGCTAAAATTTGGAGGCGGCGTTGACGTGTATCGGAGCGCAAGGAGAAGGAGGTTTTCCTGTCAGGTCGGAGGGGGACCCAGCAAAGAATGCCGCTGGGAACTAGAACCAGAACTGGAGCCATGGTAGGGGGCAAGAGAGTTAGGCTCAGCGGCGTCTATGTGGACATTGGACAGAGGTGAAGAGACACAAGAGGACTTTGGACAGAGGAAGCTAAGAAGAGATGAAGAGGGAGTGATTGATGTGACCGGCTTGTGGTTGTTGGCGAGAGCTGAATCTAAACAAAATAATGATTTCCATAATGTTGCATTAATTCTGTGCATCCCTGTGTATTTCATCTGTGATAGAAGAGGACCACACAACCCTGTTTAAAGCCGTAACCACCAGGTCAACGTCTTTGTATTCCAGTGTACCAGAGATTCAAATCTGGCGTATGTCAGACCAGACTGCAGGTTTCTACGTTCTGAAAAATCAAGTTGCCCAAACCGAACCATAGTTCAACCCAGATCTTTCTGCTGTAGTTACTGTAAAAAATGCGCATTTTAACCCTTACCCTAATGTGACTTTTATTTCAGGATCCCGAGACACGTAAAATGACTCCACCTTCAACAGAACTCCAAATGTAAGATGTGAATTTTATCCCTGGCTGGGCCGGCGCTCCAGATTGTGATCGAAATTCAAAGGACATTGGGACACGTTCTGGAGTTTAAAGAGGGAACCAAAGTGGTGTGATAGTGGCACGATGTGTTTCCGAATTGTCAGGAATGTATGATCACGATCAGCCACATGGCTTTAAACCTTCTAAACCTTTTAAATCATCTGAGATTTACCGTCATTTATATCAAGTGCAGCAGGGAAATTGCTGTGATCCAGTAAATGTATACAGCGGACAGCTGTCGATATAATACTCAAGGCAATGTGTCTATGTGTGCTTCACAGTTTTGCAGCGCTCTCAGCAAGAAACTCAATGCAGAGTCAGTCAATAGGTCAGTCAATCACACACACACACACACACACACACTGCAATAAAGATCGGCATGGCAGTCTATTGAGCGCTGTCAATCAACAAGGAGAAAAACTCCTTTACCGTTATGCTTCTTCTCACATTTTTCTCTACATCTGTATTTTTTACTCTTTGTACTCGCTCTCCCAGGATGTCTCCCTCTCTCTCTATCTCTCTCCCTCTCTCTCTCACACACACACACACACACACACACACACACACACACAGAGCCAGAAGTGGTCTTAAGGCTCACTAAACCCCCAACGTTAACATTTTTCGCTAGCGTGCTTGTAGCCAATCGGAAAGGAGCGCTGAGATTAGGGAGACGCGAGGTGAAACTGAGAGCTTCATTAAATACCAACCTGAGTCAGCAGCACCAGCAGGCCTGGCTGGGGAGTGTATACTGCGCTTGTTGTGTGTGAGTGTATAATGCAAATGCATGTGGGAGAGAGTGGGTGACAAAAACAGGCTCAGACCAAACATTAAGTGTCTGCATTCATGCGTGTGTGTGTGTGTGTGTGTGTGTGTGTGTGAGTGTGTGTGTGTGCGCGCGCGTGTGTGGCTTTAGGGATTGATGCGCAGTTCAGCCTGTCTCATATGGGGGCAATTAGCTGAGCTAGACTGGGCTGCCTGCGAGCAGAAACAAAAATGCCCCAGGCCATGCAGTGTATACGTGTGTGTGTGTGTGTGTGTGTGTGTGTGAGTGTGTGCGTGCACATACATGCTATTAAACCTCCATGTGCTCTTCCTTTATCCCTCCTCTGTCATTCCATATATCCATCTAATCCTTGTCTGCAGATCTCCCACTCTGTACCCAATGGCTTTAGACCCTATGTGACATGCCAGAGAAAATCACATAGGAATAGAAAGCCATAAAACACAGCAGCGAGCCAGTCACGGCGGCAGCAGGAGTAAACTTTTCTCCCCCGCGCGGCGGTACGCGTGTGTGTCCGCGAGCGTGTGTAGCTCTCGCTTCATGCCTTTAACACCCTCAGCTTGTCTGACAGCTTACAAGGCCCTGCAGAGGATTTACAACAGTGTTGAGACACCTCTCTCCACTGTGTATCCTTCTTGTCTCCTGTGTATCCTGCAATCCCTCCCCTCCTGTCCTTCGATCCCTCCCTCTCTCACTCTCACCCGCTTTCCCTCTGTCCCCCCCCCCCCCCCGCCCACCACCTCCCACCCGCACGCTCCGCATCCCCAGCCACGCTGCCAGCCATCAGGAGTCGTTGTCTTGTTTTGGCGGTGTGTAATTACTAGGGGTTCTTTCACAGGCGAGCGCAGAGATGAGACAGATGAAAACACAGCCTGCAGACCCTCTGAATTATTAACTGGCTGAAAATGGATGAGTCAACGTTAACAGAGAGAGGGAGAGGGAGGCAAAGCAGCCCACGTGCATCCACAAATACACACATAAATGAACAGCCACGGGCCTGAGTACAGCGTGGCACCGTGCATGAACCAACCGCGGTGGGATCCAAACTCGGGCGAGGCCGGTATTTCTGATCGGTGATGCTGGCCAAAGAAGAAGAATCTGAATTATTATCTGAATTATTCAATACTTTTAATAAAAGTTTAACCAGTTCTTATGAAATTATTATTCTCAAGGCAGTGATACGCCCAAGTATCCCTACCACAGAATGGCTGGTTGGCTCATTCTGCTCTACAAAGTTGTAACCCTTTGTAATGAGCTGGAGATTTTCAGGATTGCATGTCCAACTAATACTGGCTCGTAGGTGAGTCTCTTGCTGTGGGGTTGCACGAGGTACTTGTGCTTGGTCGGTGTATTACCTGCAGAAGATGGTCAGCTGTGGAGAAGCAGCATGTAGCACCGACAACCGTTGAAAGTCCGACCCCAAACCGCTGCTCTGCGGCGGATACAGGCAGCGCAGGCACAGCTGCGCCTATGCGTAGGAATATGGACGGCTGAGGGAATGTGGTGGTCAAAGGAAAGGGCTGTCTGACGGAAATGTCAAACACAACCATTTTGTACACTTAAACAGATAAATATTGTTTTAGCTGTGCAGTCTTCTGGGTAGCTATAATACGTCTTGCCGCCGGTGCCTGTCAGCGGTACAACGCTCTGCTTCCCGAGCTGACCGTCATCTACTGCAGGTAATATGGACAAGTACCTCATACAACCCAACATCAAAAGACCTGAACTATCCCTTTAAGGCTGATACGTGATATGTGAGAGTTTGAGAATTCCATGACAATGTATTCACTTACCATTTTCAAAATAGACAAATGAACAGAGCGTTTTGATACCAGTAAAGACTTGTGACAAAAATATGTACGGTACATCTGAAAAATTACAATAGCCATACATCAGCCTTACTGACGTATCAGCCGTAGAGCTCAACCGAACTTTTAGGCTTTTTTAGGCAAAGACCAAAACAGCCCCAAAATGTGTGAATGTCAGTACAGACTGTATTGGGATCGGACCACTTGGATCAGTTCTGATCTAGTCTCATTTTATTCTAAATGTGGTTTTAAAACTATTTCTACCCTGGAAGAGTTACAGGCATGCAAATGGTTCGATTTAAAAAGAAGTGAATTTAACATAATACCGTGTCATCCATGAACAACCTTAACCACTTTGGCTCCTAAACGATATGCGACATACACAGTACATGACTGACCGGTGGGGAGTAAGGTTGGTTTTCTTCACGATGGCACAATCGTTTCTGTTTTTGATGCCCCACGTTTGGGTCACGCCAGTTTGGGTCACATTAGACTGATATTGTGAAGTCTGTTTCTGCCATAGATGTGTCAATGTTTATTCGAGAGATATAAAGGCGGGCAGATTTTTGTTCTCCTTTGAACACAGCCAGACTTGCTGCTTCTTCCTGGTTTTAGTCCCAAGCAGAGCTAACCAGCTGCTGGCTGTTAGCCTCATACAATCTGTATGGACCTGTGAAGTACTGATCTTTTCACCTTACTCCCGAAACCAAAGTGAATCGTTTCGGGAAATTTCAAACTTTTTCAGATCAAATGAAAAAGTGCATATAAACACAGCCGCAAAATGTCTAATGACGAGATGTCTGTATATTTCCTCTCTATCTGGTGAACAAAGCTCCTCTTCAGGGGTTGGAGTGGAATCACTACTTTTTTGAGCGACCGCTCCGGCAACAGGCATGGGAGTGGGAAAGTCGGAGAGCTGGAAAGACATGCAGAGATAAGAAGAAACGAGAGATAAAGAAGCAAAGCTCGAGAACAAAGCGAGAGGGGCACTGAGAGAGAGTTTTGCAGCAGGTAGGATTAATGTCAAAGTCATCCGTCTTTGTCTGCGTCCGTCTCCTTTGACCTCGCAGTGGTGAAAAACGCGCTCCGCTTCTTTGTATGTGCATGTTTATGTGTGTGTGTTTTTTCTTCTGTGTGTGTGTAAGCTGATTTGTGTCTTATTGAGATCCTCTGTGGAAACAGACAATGTGGTTTGTTTGTTATCTTCTTGTTTGGACGAAGCGATAAGGCGATCGGCGTTTGCACGAGTGTGTGGAAACGTGTGAGCATGCACGTTTGTGTTTGTGTGTGTGTGTGTGCACAAACGTATGTGTATGCGTGTCGTAGAGCAATAGATAAGCTGAGTGTTGTGCCTTTGAGTTTGAGTGACAGAATCCTAATGCTGATCCCGATGGTCAACAGCCCAGAGACGTTCCACGGAAAGCTTATTAGACCTTTATCCATTATTTATACCGTGCCCGCCTTCAGAGACGCACACACACATACAAAGCAGAAACACTGTATGTGAGCGTGATTCGTGCTGACATGTGCCTGACTTCGACTCATGGAATATAAGTAGCCACTGAGAAACCTCCCGTCCAGAACATTTCTCATCAGGCGGGCGACAGCCAGCCCTTCGACTGGTGTAGAAACCAGAAGTTTCACTCCGCAGTGGCCTCGAATATTCCGACTCCCTGAGCGCTCGCTTTCATCTACTGTTTTTTTAGGTCATTATATGCAGGGGGGAACACTCCGGAGGCACATTACAGCACACAGAATTCATAGAATACTTTTCAAAAGCAGAAAAAAAGGCTGATAAATATGAGAGAAATGCCTGCAGATTTCATTTTTTACTTACATCTGGTATTTGTCGGAACAGCTGCGGTCCCGCGCTTTTTTCCGAATTCCCCTCTCTCTGTCGGTGTGTCGCCACATACGCACTTTTTTTTTTATCTGATTGAGTCAAGCACATAGTCGGTCTCTTCGTCTGTTTCCTGTCTCCATGCACTTCTTTTTCTGGCTCCTAGCCCCAGTTACACTCTTTCTTGACCATCACATGGATATAAAAACCCAGTGTGTGCTCCGGATTCCTGCACTTGATTCTGGTACCTGCACACAAAGCTTTTACCTGTATCTGTCGCATTCTCGTCCCCCCCCCCCCCCCCGATTGTACCCACCCACCCAACTCTCTCTTTCTCCCCTCCTTCTCGCTGTCCCTCGCTCCAGCACAGAATGCCCTCTGTCCTGCTCTCAGGTAAAAACTCCCACCCACCGACCCCCCGGTATAGATAACCGAGAGGGCTGAAAAAGCAGGGGAACCATTCCTGTTGTTCCATCACAAAGACGCCAACGGGTGGGTGGGATGAAGAGGGAGGGAAAGACGGTTGATGTATAGAAAGAGAGTGAAAAGAAGTGGGGAGCGAGGAGGAGAAAGTCAAGGAAGAACTGATAAGGCGATAAAGAAGGTAAAGCAGGAACGGTGGACGGAGATTGGATGACGTCCTGTCGGGCTGAGGTATTCGGTCAGTGTGTGTGCGCCGCTGCACGTGTGTGTACGCAGGTTCAGGTACACAGTGGTACGTTGGAGTCTCAGTTCGTCCTCATGGCTAACTGTCTCCCAGTCCCAGTGAACAAAGAGCCTATTGACTCGGTAACACACAGGAGCTTTCTCTCTTCTCCACAGGCCAGTGCTTTGTGCTTCTCCCCCCCCCCCCCCCAACACACACACATCTTCAAATTCCCCTAACACACACACACACACACACACACAAATACACTCACACAACCACTCCACCTGCGCCTGGATACATCCGCCCTCTTTTCAGCGCGGCTCGATACTCAACATTGATACGTCCATTTTGTCGAACGAGATGCACAAAATGCCCATTTCTAAAAGTCACGCACAGCTCCCCTCCTTTCCACTGCAAATCAGGTTATTCTGGCTGGTGTCTATGAATAAAGTGGCATTTACTTGACGCTTGGTGAAGTGACTCATCGTGTTGACAGAGAAAGTACTAGTAGGTAAGTCAAAGCGTCTGGTGCAAGTGAGGTTTTCTTTGCTTGACTTTGTATGTCAAAAGTAGGACTTTAATTAGATTAAATGAGACAGAGCGGCAACTAATGACGACTTTTCTCACGTTTGATTGATCTGTTGTTCTATCATTTCAGTATCGTAATTCATGACCAACGCCAATGACAAGTTCTCAAGGCCCAGCGTGTCATCCTCCGAGGTCTTATTTTGTCAGGCCAGCAGTGCAAATCCCAAAGAGATTCAGCTTCTTATTGTGTAAAAAAAAATGAAATAATCAGCACATGGTTTTGCTTGATGAGTGATCCCTGTGATCGACTGATTGTTGGTTACTTTCTGTTTCAGCATTAAACAGTAACTTGTATGGAGGGAAAGGCTTGCTGTGCTGTCTTCTACGGATTGAGTGCAATAATGGGCTCAGTACGTTGAAATCATAGTCGAAGAGTGTCTGAAAAGTGCCCTCCCACACACCTTTCAGATGCCTGTATTACGACGGCTATCTCGTCCACTCCACACAGTTACTGGACAGGTGTGCCGAGATGAAGAAGTCAAAGCGTTTGAACCTCTCTGTCGTGCTCTGTTGTCGAGACTCATAAAACTACTTCTGTCACTTTTCATTTGTACCGTCGAGTGCAACATTTTTTGTGCAAAAGTGTGCGCCATTATCCTCATTTGTAGGACTGACTACAACAACGGCATTTTTTCACCTCGACCTTCGGAACAGATATAAACACTTTTTACCTTAGCGGGGGGGGAGACCCTTCCTAGGAATTCATTACTTTCAAACCTATACAAGCTTTCGAATCTGTTTCCAATTCTGTTCAAGTTCGGTCTGTTGCACTAGAATTTAGAGCCTGACCAAGAGACCTAATCGAATTTTGGGTCCCGATACTGTTATAAATATCAGGGAGCAGCAATTTCCAAAAATCGGCGAATAAACACTCATTTTTTCCGATGATCCGTCAAAGTTAACAGAGGCAGGATAGATTACAGTTGAACAATAAACCTTGCCGTCTAGAATTACAGAACATCAGTGCACTGAAACGGTAAACTGCACCGATAACTCATTATCATATCTATTATTCACCAAGCAACCTCTGAGATATAAAGTTGTTCCTATTAGGCACATATCAGACTCTGATGCCAGTGTATCTGTGATAGGCCAATATGGCTGATATCGGCCAACTGAGAGATCTGTCGGGCTCCGCTTGTGTTCTTTGTGGAGCAACAAAGGTACAGTAATGGGAAAGTTTTGGTGCAGCCTCAGCATCTGTGTTGCACCAGAAAAGTTGGCTCCAAACTTCCCCCAAGGCTGCTGACAAACACACTTTGTGTTGTCCGTTGGCTTCTATACATTTCTCGTGCCCCCTTGTGGAGTAAGACCAGGACTGCAGAAAAACACAACGAGGAGCTCCCGAGGTCTACGGGAGGTACATTAATTATAACCTCCGGGTTCCCAGTGGGGAATAAGGCTTAACGAGGCCCGGGCAGAGAGCAGGGGGATTACGAGGTCTCACTCGCACTACAACTGTCTGGCCAGGCATTGAGCTCCTCTATGAAGTTATGAACGTGCTGAATAATAATGCTGCGAGGCATTGGCAGGAGCCTTAGAGCGACTGTGAATTGTGTGTGTGAGAGAGAGAGAGGGAGTGTTTTTGTGTGTGTGTCCGGCAGCCGAGAGATTTTTTTTGCCTCGGCTGGTTGGACAAATTACCCGAAACTGAGAGCGAGAGAGAAGAAAACAGATAGCGAGTGAGAGAGAAGGCGAGGGAAAAGAGGACAGAAAGGTCACAGTGATCTCAGAGCTGTAGAGAGATGGGGAGAGAAAGATGGATGGAGATGGAGAAAAGAAGGGGTGCAGAGAGAATACCAGAAGAGGAAGTGGGGACGACTGCTGTATGAGGGAGGGTGTTCATCACAGTAACGCTGTGTTCGAAAGGATAGGTTCAATCTTATTCCAACACTCGAGGACTTATCGGTCACTGTTAGCATTCCTGATGCCATCTCTTCTTAGCTTGATGAAGAAATGGAGGTCAAAATCTACATTCCCTGATTGGTTAAAAAAAATACATGCAGACAAGCTGAGGCTCATGCTGGGCTTCCACAGTCTCAGTGCGATATCTTCGTCCTGTTAGTCACGTGAACCTTTGTTGCCCATAAAACCTCCCTAGTATAACTCCATCATGGCGGAGCGAGCAGGACTTTGTACAAAAAGGAGGTGGTGGTAGGGGGCCTGACGCTTTAGGCGATGGTAGCTCGACAGAAATGGGGCACTTCTGGAAGAAAAGATGGTTGCTCGTCACATCCGTGATTAGGTAACAAACAAGCTGTCAGAAGGATATTTATCCTTCAACGATATGATGTGACCGAACAGCCTCTGGTTACCATGGAGAAGACTGAAACCTTTCGACGCAGCACAAATTGAAAACCATTATAACAAACGGAGCGGCTCTTTAATTTCTGTTCAGTGACACCCATCACAAGTGTCGAGCCACACCATAAACCCGGGCTGAGACCTTCATAAACACTCGACTTGATTTGGCTAGAAGCTTGAACTAGGACTAGGAAGTTTAAGGTGTATTAGCCAGTTAACAGTACAGCTGTAAGATAACGACGTCTGCACAAACGATTGGTTCCATAAACCTCGCTAGTCACAGCTGGCAATGACTTTATACCCGAGTTGACGGCGTTCCAGTACAACAAGTTGGGTACTAGTTCTAGTCAGGTTAGACATCGTCACCCGCTGTTAGAAATGGCTGATTTGTGCATTCCAAACAACTGGAGCAAAACGTCCACAGATAGAAGTCGGACAGTGCTGCATCTAATACTGATTTAGTGAGACACAAATGAAGTGCTGATAAACACGATGTTCAGTTTTCTCAGTTGATGTGCCAAGCGGCCGTCTTTGAATTTAAAGGCTGGGGTGAGTCAGAGTTTTTGAGTCTGCCTTCATTCGGTGTCCAGTTAAAAAATGCCAACTGGGAATGCACCATGTGTGTGTTCGTGGAGTGTGACAGTGTCTATGTTGGAGCGTGTACGGATAAACCCGCGAATTGTTCTCTCCATGAATCAGAAATAGGAACACTTCAGCGTACGAGTTGAGCGAGCCCAAAGCGTCCTCTTTAAATTGCTCGATTTGTCTGAACTACAGTTCCGTCTTTACTGACCTGCAGTATACATGTTGGCTGTGCCGCGTTTGTGTGTTTGTGTGTTAGCTCAGACATTCGTCGGTGATGAAGCCGTCATAAAGCCTCTGGATGAGTGAGATTTTCTCACAGGTTCTAAAACTTTTAAACTCACATCACTGAGATTTGCATCGCCCTGAACTACTTTGCATCTATTAGCGCCCACTCCATTTCCTCACTGACTCTTCTTTGCAGCGCTGCCACGTCTGAAGAGAAGGAAGGGATGATTGCAGCGGCCAATAACTTGCTGGTGTTGCATTAAAATAGACTTGTGAAAGTTCAAACTTGTACTTTAAGCGCTCAAGAAAACAGAATAGTAAAAACGGTTACGAGAGGCAAAGGGAGGACAGAAAGTCGGAAAGAGGGGGAGAGAGAAGAACGAGAGAGAGAGAGAGAGAGAGAGAGAGGGAGAGAGAGAGGGCACCCTGCCCTAGTTATTCGCCTGTAAGCTGCTCACAATGCAGACATGGCAACGGGCCGCGTGAGGCGAACGCGGGAGAGGAGATGAGAGGAGAGCGGAGAGATGGGCAGAGGAAAAAAAGAACGAGGGACAGAAAGTCAGGCCAGAGAAAGGATTAGTGATCAAAGAAAGCCAGCGGCCATCCTGAAAGCCCCCCGACACACACACACACACACACACACACACACACACACAAACACATTCATAGAGAGAGGGGGAGAATAAGGGAGATTAGAGTTTTTCCATGGGGTTAATCATTTACCTTCCTCCTTCCCAGCAGCACCTTGGCTGTGAGAACGAGCACTTTATGCATAATTCCATTTGCATTAGCTGTAGTGTAAATGTGAGGAGGGCAAACACTCACCGGCGTGCGCGCGCGCACACACACACACACACACACACACATTGATTGATTATAGCGCTGTAATGAGAATATATGCCAGTCTAACTCTCTCTCTAATTGGTTTCATAGCTTTCTCCCTGGAGAAGTGCTTTGGGAAAAAAACACAATATGACATCTACCTTCTGCAGGAAATTCGAGCTGGAAGCTAGACTTCTGAAACGCTTTTTATTCCTCCTCAACCTCTGTGTCTCCGTCACTCCGAAGAGTCGCCGATGAAGGGATAAACAACGGGCCGAAGACACCAATTAGGCCGTCAAATGGCGGCACAGCAGTCTTTGGCACTCCTCTGCTTCCCAGAGGAGCACTGGTGGGAAAACAAAAAGAATGGAGGAAGGGAGGGGAAGGAGAAGCTCGTGCAGCGAGGAAGAGGAGGAGGGGAGGTAAAAGTTTTCGAGAGCTCACATCTAATCAGGAAATCCTTCTTCTCAATCTCTCCGTGCAGTGAAACACATAAATACACACATCTCTCCTGTCAGAGGCTTGACCTCCACTAGCTGATCTCGCTCCTTGGTATTCCATCGCCCTCCCACCGGCTGACCTGATTGGCTAATGACGGCTCATTTATCTTGATGCAGCACCTGCAGTGTCTACGAGCTAGAGAGAGCGCGTGCGCTAGAAAGAGTGTGTGTTTCAAAGTGTCTATATGTGCGTGCACACACACACACACACACTCACACACAGTGTATATCTCATCCCTGCTAGACTAGCTCTATCTATGCCAGCGCTGCCCTTGCTGCAACAGCTTGCACACATTGGTTCACCTCTGGGGAATGATGGAGAGGAGAGAGAAGAGGAGGAGAGGATAGAATGAGAGGGGTGGAGGAGGTGAAGAGTAAAAGTAGGGAGACAATGATAAAGGATCCAAAAAGGGGGGAAAGGAAGGAAGAAGACCAAGAACAGGTAATTAGAGGAGGAAAGAAGCAGAATAATGAGAGGCAGAGGAGGAAGAGAAAAGGCAGAACAACATGAGAAAAAGGAAAGATAAACAGAGGGAAAGAGAGGATGAGGATGATTAAAATAATAAAAGTGGAAAGCGGGGAAAAGGAGATAAAAGAGAATGAAACAGGGAGAAAAAGCAGACAGAGGAGAGGATGGAGGAGGGGAGCTCAAACGAAGGGAAGAGGGATTGATGCATGTTTTATTCACTCACCGCTAACACTTCTTTAATTACAGCAGCTCCAATCACTCCCAGAGTGTGATCACTGCGTGTATGTGTGTGTATGTGTGTGTGTGTGAGGGTCTCTGGGATGTGTAATACACAGCAACCATTAATTATCAATAGGATAAATAAGACACAACACAAGCCAAAGGGACAAGTCAAGCAGTATGCAGATGTTGTACAGGCCTAGCATCCATGGATCACTCAGGTGAAACAGTCCAAGTGTGCAGGGCACACTGCGGCACAAAGCTGACCGTTGGTCATTTTCGAGCAATATTGGAATATTCTGATTGTAGCCAGATGTGACAGCGACTCTGGATGTGATGCATTGAAATATTAACGTTGTTTGGCTAATGTGACATTAGACAAGCAGACATTTGTTTGAATCAAGTGGCAGCTAAATGTCAAAGATGAAACTGTGAAACTTTTAAGTTTATCTAGCGCTACGTTGTCGATGTTACCTGTTAAACATTAACCTTGCGCTACAAGTGACCTGTTTGTTAATTCACTCGGAAAGAGCGTGCTCTACTTCTTTGAGCGGCCGCGCTCTAATTTTAGTGTAGAGCGTCAGATCCTATTTACCAACACACTTGTAATTACTTTCCCTTTCTTGAGTCATTCCACTTTATATCGCTCGTGTGAACTTTGAAGTTTCTGCCTTGTATTAACATTTACATAGTCATGTTGCTGACATACCAACTAATTAACACTCTCAACAAACAGAATGGTAAGTGACAGTTTACTTTCAACAAGTCCTTCGACCCAAAGACCTGAGTCTGATACGGTTTTTAGATTTCATCGCTCACACTTACCTCTGACAAGGACATTGTGTTTTTCGCCTGTGACCATTTGTTGGTTTGTTGGTTGCTTTGACTGCAGGATTACACAGAAAGTACTAGATGGATTTCTACTAAACTTGGATGGCAGATGTGCCTCAGTCCATAATGGACTCCTTTAACCTATGTTCCAGAACCGGATAAAAAGATGGATCTAGAATTAAATATTTTTTCGATTTCTGTTACATTGCAATGTACACCGTTTTTTCAACATTTCCGTTAATTTCCCAGGCAATAACTGGTGTCTATGAGTGAGTCCCAAAGTGGATGCGCCACTGGGTGCCAAGCTGTAGTCTGAACAATATGACATGAAAGTTAGAACAATAGAATTATGATGACAAGAACTCCAGAGTCCAGAGCTACCGAATGAAACACGTTCCGTTCCGTTTTCTTCCGCTTTTTCCGTGAGGGTTGCGGAGATGTTTTATCCCCCTTTTTCAGGGGGGGTTACTGGGGCCAATTCCAGTTAGCTACGGGCGAAGGCCAGGGTACACCCTGGATGAGTCGCCAGCTCATCGCAGGACCCTTACTGATGGCAGAGGCTGCCACACAAGGTGCCAACTGCACATCGGGCGCAATTTTGGGGTTCAGTATCTTGCTCAAGGATACTTTGTCTGAGCTACTGCCGCCCCCGCATGAAACCCAAACTCAAATAAACAGAGTTTTCTTTAAAGTGGCATGGACAACGTTTAAGTTTCAACCTTGATTGTCGTGGATTTAATACTGATTGCACAGTGTATGCTGTGGAAAACTGACATTATTTGTTCTCTATAGATCTCACTGTTACTATGCTATTCAGTCGGCCACTGGATCGGATTTTCCCTCTTAATTAAGGACAGTTAACGGCACAAAGGAAGTTCCCTGGTCACTATCCTGTGGAAACTGAGGTAAAACAAGAGTGAACTGACGGCATTCACTCGATGGAGAGCTCCAGCGTCGTGTGTTTCCCCTTACCACTTGAGGTGGTTCAAAGCCGACATTCTTCCTCCAATCACTAAGTCAAAAAAACTTGCCTTTTCATAGCACCTAGTTCCGGATTTTTAGCTGAAATTGGGATTCTTATGTTTTGTGACAGCAGAGCCAACAGTAATACCACAATAAACACTAGTAGTACAGGCATTATACGACATGACGCCACACAAATTGCAACAGAAACTCTTTCAATTGTTCTAGTCTCATGAATATGTCATTTATAACATATCAAAAGTCCTAAGGAATCCAAGTGGTGGAAAGTATTGAAAGATACTGAAATTGGGGATGTCACAATTTCCCATAACCGCCCATATTAAAAAATAGATTCATGCATGTCTTCTTGACTGATGTCCACACAAAGGGTTCAATACTGTCCACTATCAACCAGAAACTGTGTTTTAGCTTTCATAAGTGGGTATCTCTTTGGAACCTTTGATTCTTATCAACTGTAACTGTCAGGTAAATTTACTATGGCCCACACAAGTATTATCTCTTTTACCTCAGAACATTTTTGATGTCATCAAATTGATATATTTCAACAACATATTTGCACATTCATGATTATTGTGTGAAAGAGTATGATATTATTATCATGTACCATCAAATTAGCCTACTTCATAGTTAGCTAACTGTAGCTAGCTAACTGTATATGGTTGTGTTGTTGACAATCGTTTAGCTTGATGTGCGTAACATGGAGAGACAGACTCTTAATTATAGGCCAGTCAATCTAGCCCAAAAAAACAAAAACAAAAAATGCAAAAGAAATGTCTCAGTTTTTATTGGTCCTGATACCCTCCTGAATCATATACTAACCCTAACCCGGCAGTAGATGGAGTGGAACATATTTTTTTCGAGATTAAAGGCCAAAGTTGTGCCCAAGTAAATTGAGTAGAATAGGGGAACATTTTCAATTAATAGCTATCAATATGAAACTTCTCCAGTTGATTTGTGACATCATACCAAAGAAAAATGTATTGCAAGCTTTTGAGATTTTATGTTTATATATAACGTTTTACCCCCTCGCGTCTAGCTGGAGGGTGGAGGGACGGCGGTCATGTCTATGTTTATGTCAGACAAAAATGTACCATGCAGTCCCAGAAACAATGGCACTTTCTCAGCTTAACTATGGTTGCAATATTTTATACCTAAACACATTGAGTACCTTTGTTTACATTTCAATTCGAACTAGAACTTCCTAGAGGAAAGATTTATAATTTAAGATGACTTTTTTTAATTGAAAAATTATCAATAGGTACTCTAATGAATTATTTGTTTATTACTACTTATTACTGAATCGATATCGAAGCATTTAAGTTAATATTGAATCGAATCGATATTGAATCGAATTGCGACCTAAAGAATCAAAATCGAATCGAATCGTGAGGTTCTTAACAATACCCAGCCCTACCACAGAGTCAAATCTATAAGTGTTATAGCCTACCTCCTATTTTGTATATTGAAGTGCCTACTGGGCTTTCCCTTCTACATCTGTCTCTTGAGTTGTGGTTTTGGGTACGTATTGTCTATTTATAGATTTCAATATCAATGACTTGTCTGTTAATAGTGGTTTCCTCTGAAAAATGTATTCCCTTTTACTATAATCTTTAAAGGGTGTTTTCTCAAAAGTAGGTTTTCGTACACTGTGGAGGAGACATCTCAACTTCAGATTTCTTCCTATCTATATTTTGTGTTTGATTAGTGAGGAGTTCTGTTGATATATCTTCAATATATGATATTTTCTACATTTTATACATGGCGAAAATAGATTTTTTGATGACTCTAAATAGTATTTTCTAATGTATGGGATGATAGAGAAACATAGACACAGTCCCTTCTTCAGTTTTGTCTTTTTGTATTGAGTCAACATAATGAAACAATCATTTTTAATCTGGCTTCATCTGATTTTAAAATTTTGTGTTTTGTAATATATGCAAATGATGGTACATTTTATGAAGAAAGGCCTAATTTGCATATAAACATAAAATCTCAAAAGCTTGCAATACATTTTTTCTTTGGTATGATGTCACAAATCAACTGGAGAAGTTTCATAGTGATAGCTATTAATTGAAAATGTTCCCCTATTCTACTCAATTTACTTTGAGTGTTGGGCACAACTTTGGCCTTTAATCTCGAAAAAATATATGTTCCACTCCATCTATGGCGGTAGACTTTTAGAATATGATTCAGGAGGGTATTAGGACCAATAAAAACTATGAGACATTTCTTTTGCAAATGTTTTGTTTTTTTGGGCTAGATTGACTGGCCTATAATATGGCCACTGTAAAGGATCGGAGTGTGCAGGCTGCATGTTATGATGATGAAGATGATGGAGATGAGCCAGACAACTTAGACTTATGATGACCAGCGATGTTAAAGTTCAAGTTCAAGTTAACATGTTTAGAGTGAAACATGTTAACTTGAAGTTGATGTTCATCAGTGCCAACATTTATGTTGTGCCAATTTGGAAGTATTTTGAAAGTAATATAAAAGTGCTATTTTAAGTGATATTTACATAATTTTCTTTTAAATGTATGTTAAGCAATCAATAAATTAATAAAACATTTATATGGATTAGTGCAAAATGATGTTGCCTTGCATACAAGTATATAGTTCATAGTGATGTTAGCATAAAAGTGGTACATGGGTATGGTTAAGAAACACCTTTGAAAAATATTTTCCACCACTTGGATTTCTTAGGACTTTTTATATGTTATAGAGGAGACTTTTATGAGTAATAAACATTTATCAGATATTCTGTTGCAATTTGTGTGAGGTTTGCCCCTTTTTTCTCATAAAATGCCTGTACTATAGGAGAAGAGTAAGTTGAAAAGTTGTCTGTTTCCGCTAAGGTTTGGTTAAGTTTGGATCTTGGCCATGCTTAAAAAAAAAAAAAAGCAATCTCACAGTCTTGCGATTTCCTCGGCACTACAGTGTCTCGCTGCTCACGTCTTAGCTTTGTAGAGAGGAAAGTCATTATTTGAGCGAACACACAGGGTTGCTTGCCAAAATGTCGACTTTGGTCGTTTTAAGAGTTCAAGTGAGGACAGACTCCTACCTTTTGATGTGATTCAGCTCATTACAAAGCTTCATCTGGGTTTAAAATGTAGAGTGTAGCCATCAAGCATTTTTTTTCATCAACATTTCATTACATTTTTGCGCCCTACCAGTTTGACTTTTCTGGAGCATCTGCCTTGCTGCTTATTTTTACTTTTATATCTATATTTTCTTTTCAATATAATCTGATTACTGCAGTCGCCTTACATGTTATGCCTTACTCATCCCTCTCTCGCATCTCCTCCTCCTCCTCCTCTCCTTCCTGACTGCAGAGAGAGGAGGGTTTGCATGTATTATGTCTTCTTTTGTTCTTTGCTGTCGGCTCATTGTCAAAGGAAAAAGAGGAGAGAGGAAGAGGGCGGTTAGCGAGGGAGAGAGAGAGGGGGAGAGAGAGGTAAAAGATGAGTGGGTCTTCGCGTGACGTCCGTCTGGACTGTAGGTAGATATTGGAGGCTTCACCCACTACCACAACCCCCACCCTCACATCCCCCTTTGTGCATTCTTATCTTTTATTTTCTCTCTCGAGCCAGGTGCTGCTTATCGAGCCTTCAGCACATCTTATCCTTACCCCCCACCCCCCCCCAACCCCATCCTGCTTTATCTCTCACACCGCTGCCACAAACTCACACTTTGACATATGAACACACACATTCCTTCAACCTGCTTCTCCGTCTTCCCTCTCCTCCTCCTCCTCCTCCTCCTCCTCCCTCTACCCCTTCCACATCCTCGTCTTTCCGTCCCTCTCTCTTCACCGCTGGAGGCAGCCGGCGGGCCGTGACCCATCCTATCGCTGCTCCGATGTCGGCCCTGACACATAGACATGGCGGGCAGACAGACAGGTAGGCAGGCAGATAGACAAGCAGCTAGAAACTCATCAACTCCAGATCTGTATCTTAACTCCAGTCTTAGAGGCTTAATCCAGCTGCTTTTCTCCAGCGCAGCCAGCTACTGTAGCAGCCAAGAAGCCGGAACAGACAAATCCATACAGCTTAAACTCCCCGCAATCTTTCAAAAGTCAAGTTTCTGGGAAGCAAATTGGGCTCTTCTGTGTTTATTTTGCCTTTTTGTTTTTGTGGGTCGTGCAATGCAAAATGACAAAAACCACCTAATTCCAGAAAGCTGCATTGTTTCGAAATCTTCGAAAACTGAGACGCCCTTTTGTCCTCACGCCTCCTGTGTCCAGTATCGAGGCCAGAGTGTGTGGGATCTGGCAAACGGCTTAGCGTTGCCGCTTCACACTGTCGCAGCATATTCACTCCATATTATTAACTGCAAAATGATACATTTGCAGCTAATCTTTGAACTCTTTTTTTTTTTTTTTTTTTGGAGCGCAAGTGTTGTAGCTGCTGGCTGTAGCGGGGGGGAGGGAGGGCGGGAGGCAGGGAGGGAGGCTGCCTGAGCCGAGCTCTCCGTCCTGATTTAGAATTAGATCTATTTCTGTTCACCCTCCAACCCCGCCGGGAAATATTTAAATCTGCCATGGAATGTGTGTATATGTGTGTGAGACAGAGAGAGAGACAGAGAGAGCAACTGAGAGAGGAAGAAAGAAAGAAAGAAAGAAAGAAAGACAAACAGTGAAAGAAGTCGGGGAAATATGAACATATAAACTGTTAGCTGCTTGCTGGAGAAAATGCATTTGGTACACGGCTTTGGCAGAGAGGTTTCCTATAGGCTGGCATGCCAAATAAGTCGCTGAAGTCAAATCAGACAGAATGGGAAAAGAGGAGGATAGAAAAAAATAATTGGACAGATTGGAGTGGAAAAAAGAGCAAAAAACTAAAATAGGAGAGCGAGAGTGTTTGCATGCTCAATGTGAACTAGCGGGAAGTGAGACTCAAGCCGTGGTCAGCAATTCATAAGCAGAGCACGTACAGACTTAGCCAAGCTCACCCTCTGGCTACACACACACACACACACACACACAGACACACACACACAGACACACACACACACACGCACACTCATAATCACGCCAGCAGTCTGGACGAGCCTGAGCCACAATCTCAGCTCCATGTCCAATCCAAGCCATTCAAATGTCACCACCAGCACCTTTGACCCCTGTTACAGCAAACAACACACACAGAGAAAAACTCACACACACTCTTCCATCATCCTCTCTACACATGAACTGTGACGGCAAACACACACAAACACGCACACTTTAAAGAGCGGTAAAACTAATTTACAGGCTGAAACTGTGAGAAGTGTGTTTATCGGATAAGGAGGTGACACACACTCACCTCAGAGTGGAACCCGGCGCTCGGCTGTGCTCTGCTGTAGAAATGACCGGCTGCACCCCCGTCCTCGCAGAGACACATGCACACACGCGCGCGCTCACACGCTCGGCCGCGGCGAGGTGTGTGTGTGAGGACAATGAGACCGGACTGGATGGAGCTAAGCAGCAGCAGTAGTAGTAGGAGGAGGAGGAGGAGGAGGAGGAGGAGGAGGAGGAGGAGGAGAGAGGGAGGAGGAGGAGAGAGGGAGGAGGGAGATGTGTGGTTGGGCGGGAAGGTGAAGAGGAGAGAGAGAGAGAGAGAGAGAGAGAGAGAGAGACTGGGTGAATAATGAAATACAGCAGGAAAAAAAAGAAAGAAATGTGAAAAGGGTCCCACTGAAGCGAAGTCCCTCTTGTTCCATTTGTCGTTTTGTCTGTGTCTTGAATGTGTTAAGGTGCGTGTGTGTGTGTGTGTGTGTGTGTGTGTGTGTGTAAAGGCTCGAGAGACTTGGCGCTCTGCCTCAGAGCAGAAAGTGTAGCGAGAGCAGCTTTACATCTCTTGTGTCGGTGTGTGTGTGTGTGTGTGTGTGTCCCACTCAATCAGCCAGCCTGTAGCTTGCCAGCATTACAACACATCTCATGTCGTCTTGTCTCAGAAGCTCCTCAAGCCTCCTCTTCATCCTCTTCATCTCTCTCTCTCTCTCTCCAGGGAAATACCTCTGCCTCTAATCTCTTCAAAGGTCTCTCGGCCACTCGAGCTACCAAATTCTCTCCCTCTCTCTTTCTTCGGGTTTTCCTTCTCACTCAGCTTTGCACTGTAGAACGTTTCTTACGAATGAGCGTGCCGCGAGAATTTTCTACAAGTTGGTGTCCGAGGCAGGAAAGAAGGAGACAAAGCAGGGAACTGCACGAGAGTCAAAAATGAAACTAGATTTTAGAAAAGGACCAAGACCAAAAAATGCACTGATATTGAATAATTACAATAATGATAGAGTGTTTAGAGTCTGTTCCTCCTCTGTGTCATAAGGCTCCAGTTCAAACAATTAAAAACACCAGTGGCACGCTCCTTCTTTGTTAATTTTGAGTCAACCCTACACACGCCTCAAAAAATCTGTGGAAAAACTCACTAGAGCATCAAGTGTGTATTCATTCGCGGCTGAAAATAGTCCCCAATCAACACATTATTTACTCCTGTTTGAGCAACGCTTGCTAAAAACTACAGTGCCCAGCTGTTTAAGGAAATGATTCAGCCTCTGTCAACTATGTTGTTTTGTCTCTTTCTGCAAAGTTTAACATCTTCGTCTTGAAGAGCCACACAGAGGATGTGGGAGTTCGAAAGTGATGAAAGACGCTCACACGCGTCGGTTTTGGTCTTTTCACGAGGTTCGCGGACAAAACCAAACTTTTTCTTTGAAAACGACCTAATAAATGACGTGTTAAGAAAATTATTAGATTGTGACCGGCTTACACCAGCACTCACAAACACACACGCACGCACACACACACACCCTGAGCTCCAGGTGTGTGTGTGTTTGTGTAACTGTGTGTGTGTCTGTGTGTGTGTGTGTGTGTGTGTGTGTGGAGTGCAGCCTCAATCCTCCGGCTCAGCCACAGAAAAGCCAATCTCCACATCCAATTATTTGCTTCTCAAAGGCAGACAGATGGAGAGAGGGAGAAAAAAAACAGAGCGAGCGAGAGAGAGACAGACTCGGAGTCGGAGAGAGAGAGAGGCTCTTTGAGGGTCTGCACAGGGGGGAGTTAATTAGAATGAAAAAGAAAATGGAGGGAAGAGAAAGTCTCTTCTCCGCTCGAGTCCGGAGAATAGTTTCACAATTAGTCAAAATCCCAAACAGAGCCTGTGGACACAACTCAGCAGAGAGGGCGAGCGAGCAAGCTAGGGAGTGTATGAGAGAGAGAGAGAGAGAGAGAGCGAGAGGGAGAGATCAAAACCCAAATGAAAAATGCCAAAAGGGACAGAAGAGCTGGGGTTGTTCGAGAAATGATTGGCAAAAGCATGTTATATATGTTTTTTTTTTTTGTTCTTATGGTTTCTGTGTTTCCATACCCTCCTGAGGCGAGCGCTGGCTGTCCTGCCTCCT
Source organism: Sparus aurata (assembly GCF_900880675.1). Lineage (NCBI taxonomy): Eukaryota > Metazoa > Chordata > Actinopteri > Spariformes > Sparidae > Sparus > Sparus aurata. The sequence continues at coordinate 33,371,305 of NC_044192.1, forward strand.
CAGTCCTTGTAGTCTTCCTTCAGTCCTCCTTCTCCTCTACTTTTTCTTCTTCTTCTTGCTCTTCTCCTTCCTTCTGCCCTTCCGCCGTCCGGGATATTCCATCAAAGAAGAGTCGGGCTCATGGTGGATGGAGGCATCGCTGCGCTCCAAACACACTCCAGCTCGAACTACCTTCTCCTCTTTGACTCTTTTCTGTGTTTTGTCCTCTCTCCTCTCACTTTCGTCGGACGGAGCATTTTTCTTTTCTTCCCGGCAGCGGTGACACACAGCGTAGGGGGGGTTGAGGACAAGGAGGGGTGGAGAGAAAGACTGAGAGAGAGCAAAAAAAAAAAAAAAGGGGGGGGGGGGGGTGAAGAGCAAGTGTAGGTAGATGGACCGGCAAGCGGGGAATGACGGGAAGAGGCAGGTGGAACTGGTAGTGACACATCGCGGAGGTGTATGTCTGCGTGTGTGTGAGTGTGTCAGAGCACGGGGGCTGTCCTTCGAGTCGACACACCACCGACGAGGAAGAGGTGGAGGAGGAATAGATGGCTGGATAGATAGATAGATAGATAGATAGATAGATAGATAGATAGATAGGTGGATGGCGGGATGATAGAGGGAGTGATTCAGCAAGCATGCCACCTCCTCCTCTTACACACACACACACACACACACACACACAAATTTGCCTTCGTTCATTACCATTCACTGGATTTCGCCATGACACGCATGGCTAACCTACTCACGGAGACGGAGCCAAGCCCTGAACTGAATCCTAATGGAGGAGAGGGAGAGAGGATGAAGAGGAGGAGGAGGAGGAGGAGGAGGAGGAGGAGGGTGTATCAGGAGAGCAGGTGTCCCCTCTACATCTATTGTTCCCTATCAATGTGTGTCTATGTGCATGTGTGTGTGTGTGTTGGGTTGTGTGTTGGGGGGGTGTGTGTGTACGTACGCACGAGTACGAGCACGTGAGCTTTTGCTTGTGCTAAAGTCGCTGAAACGTCGCACACATGCACACGTTTAAGCTACAAGCTCCACTCCTATTTTGAGATACAAACTTCCGTTGGACCAAATTTTTCAGCTCGAAGAGAAAAAGTACGGCAGGGATTCAGTGTTTCCCCGAGTTTTCCTCTCTTTGGAAGTTGAGAAGTTGTCTGGAACAGAATGTAGCTCGTCATGTAAGTCATGTGACAGACTGCGCAAATCTGTCCTGTTTCCTTTAGACAGTCACTGAAAAAGGAGCAGCTGGGAAACAGTTCGAATGTGTATGATCACGACAAACGCCCCCAAATGACTCTTTGCATTAACACAATTTGATCCATTTAGATAGAAGATGGACTGATAATGATAACATTCATTCCTGCGTAAAGTATGTGGTGCCAACGGCCCGCGGATGTCTCGCGGCTAAATCCCACCAAGTCCGTGTCAGGTCCTGCTCCGCTCCGCCACAGCAGCAGATATGCAGGACTTCTATTTCTGCTAGATGCCGGGGCAAGGTGCAGCAATTAAGCCAAATTCAACACAGAGCAGACAGGAAGTCACACACTGAAACAACAACATAACATCTGGTACATTTTCAAAATAAAACACTCTGTGTTGACGCCAGAACAAAACACCCCCCAAAAGGGACAAATACAGGCACTTTTCTTGTAATCCTTCAGCTGGGAACACTTTGTGTTGTTGTGTTTATAACGCATACCTTTAAATAAGCTTGCGCCGTGATTATGTAATGATCACGGGAACTCCTCACTCAAGCAACTTAAGCTGTCCGGCATTGCTGCGCCGTGCCGGACTCAAAATGCAGCCGGTGGGGGTTACGGACGACGGAGCACAACCGTAGGGGAGCCATTCCACAACGGACATGCATCTAGTGGAATTCTAGAGTCAGACCAGACCTCATTTTTGTCCGTGTGCAGAGTAGCCTAGCTTGGCATAAAGGTTGAAAGCAAGGGGATATAGCTAGCCTGCCCTGTGTTTGAAAAAAATCCCTGTTTTTTTACTCAGGCACAAAAAACCCCTTATATCTGGCTTTTGTCTTCAGCAGGAAAGGGTACAATTGGCATGTGGGCAAATACATTAACAGCAATACCATTATACACCAAAGATGTACACTGTAATACACCGATCAGCCACAACATTCAAACCTCTGACAAGTGCTGTGAATTCACCTTCTTGTTACAATTAAAGGTTTTGTTGGAGAAAACCCTGGGTCCTGGCATTCATGTGGACACCACTCTTGACATGCACCACCCATCCAAACACCATTGTGGACCAAGTACACCCCCTCATGGCGATGGCACTCCTCAATGGCAGTGGCCCCCCAGCAGGACAATGCACCCTGCCACAACACAAAAACTGTTCAGCAACTTCTCAAGGGATGTGACAAAGAGCTCAAGGTTTCAACCTGGCCCTAAATTCCCCAGTCAAGCCGAGCCATGCTCATTTGCTTTTTCATCAACAGTTTTACTGCGCTGTGTTGAGCCAAGCCGCGCCGGCAATGGACCTGCTCCGGAGTAGAGCCAAAGCCAGGCCCGCCCCGCCTCCAAGCAGGCCGCAGTGACAACACACAACAGTGACCAACCCATGACAAGCACCTGTCTCCCCCTAAAATCGATACTCATGTCTACGCTGGGTTTTAAGTCTGTGTGTTCAGCTCTCGGTACTTTTGTGGCTTCTAACTGAATCTCTTTAGTTTCATTCTGTTTGTACTTTAAAACATCTGCTGTTTCGTCATGTTAGCTTTCAGCTGTTTCGGGAGCTGTGCTTCGTTACTGCTGGTGAAAACACAACATTTCCTGTAATGCTGCTTCATAATAAAAGCTTTTAAATGACTAAATAACTGTGGGCTTTTATTGTGAAGAAGTTATGGTAGATTAAACATGTTTGTAACTGTATTAGCGGAGCCACTTTGTTGGTGGTGATTTTTCAATAGTCCTGCAGGGATAGAGACAAGCGATTCATTGGTTTAAGACCTTTAAGCAGGTAGCCAAGCTGTAGTGGAAATGCAAAATCAAACCAGGTAGAGCCAGGTTGGCAGATGTAATGGAAAAACGTCAATACGAGACCCAAAGGACTCCCCCAGAAGTCTTGTGACCATGCCTCGAAGGGTCATATCTGATTTGGCTGCAGAAGGGGAACATGCACAGTATTGTGTAGGTGGTTTTAATGTTGATCGGTGTTGATAGCTGGTATACCCGCTAAAATAAGCAACTGACTCCTTTCCCATTGCTTGTAGATGAGTTTGCCTTTCTGTTTGTTTTTCTGGTCTGGACATCAGGGAACATGTTGGAAGACAGGAAATAAAATATAGCGTGAAGGTCAGTGACGGTGCTGGTGTACTATTAAGCATGTTTGTCTTTAGCCTCAACTGCAAATGCAATGCCAACTGAACAATGCTCGAGTGCCTCCATCCTGCTTTCTACTATTTACTCTTTTCAGGTGTTTGTGGCGTCAATCGTGGCACACCAGAAAAAAAGTGCAAAAACCTGTGTAAACTTTTGTTTGGAAATTTTTTTACATAACGTGCAAAAAAGTGCAAGTTCAAAAAGTGCAGTGACTTCACTGAGGTATCCATTAGAACACAGGCGTTGCAAAGGAAAAATCTGTTTGAACAAATTTAACAAACAGGATGCATGGATGGTGCTGATAAGGCTTTTTTTTTGCAAGCTAACTATTTTCTTATCATGTGAGGTGGCTGGATCTGTGAGATCAAGTGATCATGTGATCTCAGTAGGGCTGTAACGATACACGTATTGAAACTGAAATCGTGACACTCAGATCCACAAACCTGTCTCGTGGTGTGAGAAGGCAGAATCATGACACAACTTCCAGTCCAGATCCAGCCCTATGAGTAATAATAAGTAGCCCCTTTCAAACAGGAGAAGTCGCATTAACATCACAGCGGTGGTTCGCCAATTCTCTGCCATTGGTCGTTCACACAGATTGAAGCACCGCTGTGTAATTCACACAGAAAGCTGGCGTGACGGTACAGTATGATGATGGCGTGTGTGTGTTTTCAAGGTGTTTCCCCTGTCAATCTAAACCCGCGGATAGTTTCTAATCATATGGATGCTGTTATAATGTGTAGTGATTGAGACCCTGACCCACCAAACATCCTGGAAAGTGACAAAGTCACTTTCGTCTGATTCTCTCTCATGAGGACGAAGGCTGTTTTCTGGGGGAAAGTTCACTGAAGTGTCGGTCCGGAGGGCTGACCTTCGCGGAGATTTATTTTCATCACAAACACTCGGTGAGTAAAAGTTTTTTACCTGTGACGGACGTTGTTTATCGGGCAGAAATGTGGTGAGGAGTCGGTAGGACGGACGGGAGGACAGACAGGAGGACAGACACTTCTCCACGTACAGCTGCGGTATTTTTTTCCTTGTTGCCAAAGACAGATACAGTTACTACGTTACCTTAGTTTGGTTCTGTAACGTTGCTTTGTGGGACATTTATCTTTATTTAGTTGAGCGAGGGACCTGTGCAGTTAACAGACCATCTGATCAACACGCCCTCCATACGCACAGCTGGTTCATCCATGCACACTGGTTCAATTTGTCAATACTGTGCCTCTGATACTATCAGACAAGTATCATATGCAGAAGTTATTGAAATGTTACATAAATAAAATTCGTTTTCTTTTCCGCTTTTCCTTCAGGGTTGCGGGATGTTGCCGCTTTTTATCCCCCCGTGGGGGGTTGCGGGGCTTACTGGGGCCAAATCCAGTTTGACTTATGGGCGAAGGCCAGGGTACACCCTGAACGAGTCGCCAGCTCATTACTGATGGCAGTGGCTGCCCTACAGGGTGCCAACTGCACATCAGGAGCAATTCTGGGGTTCAGTATCTTGCTCAAGGATACTTCGGCATGTAGCTCAGTCCCACCCCAGGGGAGCCGGGGATTCGAACCAGCGATCTTCTGATCACTGGTCCACCAGCTCAACCCACAGAGCTACAGCCGCCCCCATAAATAAAATGTTTAATTTAAAAAATAAATAAATAAATAAATAAATAAAATGTTTAATTTAAAAAAAAAATTATAATTGAGGTTTGTATTGAACCGTGGGTCAAAAATTGTGATACAAACCGAATCGTGAGTTTGGTGTATCATTACAGCCCTAGATCTCAGGGATCCATCTTGCCAGGTTTTAAATATTGAACACAGTAGTTGAACTGATCATCATTCTTTGGTCATGAAGACCAGTGAGACTGTTCATTGGAAATCAGTGCTGCGCCGCAAAAGGAGCCAGAACCCATGGTTAGAGATATGGGCTAGGGTTATAGGTTTATTAAAAGATGAGCAAAAACAGCACTGATGTCTTTTCGCAATGGAAGAACAAAAATGTTTTGCTCTTCTCTTTACTGGCTTTGGTAAGAGTTTGATTTACCAACTGGCTGGTTAGCACTCTCCTACTGTTTATCTGGTTGGTTGAAGTTAGCCTGTGACAGATGGTGACAGACAGATGGTTTCGCCCAATCACCAAGTATCAATTATCATTTATAGTCTTTATTCTACAAGATTCTCATTGGCTACTACTGATATCTTAAGCATACAGACATTACAGTGTTATTAATTTTGATTGATGTAACTTTCAGTAAGAAAGCAGCATTTATTTCTCAAGATCTCAACCACAGTGTCAAATACAACATGCATTTATACGTAACTCATCGTGACAAGAAGCAAAACTGGACCCAAATACGGGTTTCATAATGAATGTGTTCGTCAACTTCAAAATGACATCATTAAAGGTTAGAACAAGTCTCAGGGTAACTTTCATGCCACGAAACTGCTTTAACACTCAATGGGACAAAGAGTATTGTTCTTGCACGATCTTCTCACAAGACAGAACTGTCATTGATACAACAATGTTTTGACTCCATTTATGTCTACAGATGCCGTCACAATGCTGTGAACAATCAAATCATGTCATTTTTCTGTATGAGTTCACTTTAATGAGATTACATAGCTGGCAGGCAAGCACCAATTAGGTGGGATTAATCAATTCTGGTGGCAAAATGTGCATGTGTTAAGCACCTGTTAATGGCTGTAGGAAAGGCTAAGCTGTTAATGGTTAAGATTACCTTCAGCTGTTCACCTTTTCTTGACAAAGCTTACTGATTGTCCACACTGAACCTAAAGCTTCCCTATTTCCACTGGACTCCCAGTGGCTTGCTGTGTCCTGCAAGTGTATGCATGCCTCTGGTGTTGTTGTGACAACATATTTAGAATTACCACTTGGACATTGTACTTTCAATAACACTCTGATTTAGAAGTAGAACAACAAATCCAACTTTCTACAAACTGGTGGCTGCTGTGTGGTGTGATAACAGCTCCACAGCAGTTAAATAATGCAACAGCTGGCATACCATCGAAAGGTCATTCGACTAGTTTTGCCTTTGTTTCATTATTGTTGGACTGTTGTGTTATTAACTGCTGTGTTAGAATTCATAGTTTGGTGATAAACTTAGGCTACAATCTTTGTAGATATTTGTTTTGATAGTTAGGGTTTAGTTATTCTGTTGCTCATACTTATGACACCATATTCCCTGCTGCTGTAATAATCCCTTTTGCCCACAGGAATCATTGAGGTCTTATCTAGTATAAACAAATGTAATGAATTAAATGAAAATGAGTTCATTTTAAAGTACTTCAAGTCTCCAAGTCCTCAGTAATGAGCCGTTAAGCTCAAGTTGCAGTTTTTAAGTTCTTGAGGCTAAGTCATTAAAGCTTTAACAGTTGCTTTATTTTTCAAGTGAAAACAACAAATTATCATGTACACAATCTACTATAGATACATATAGATATAATATGTTACATGAGAATAGTTTTATTGTTCAGGTGTGGTTTATTATTGACTAATCAGATGATGTTCAAATTATGATTAAGTCCTCAAAGTGGGAGGGATCCAGTCCAAATCATAACTGAGCAAAGTCACAAATCATCTGAACTCAGGATTTAACTACTTACAGTTTGTTGATGTTTTAAACCTTATCAACTTCATCAAGTGTGAGGTCTTTGTCCATGTCTCAGCCAACTGAAAATACAGAAAGTGCTTTTTGGACTAGTATTTGTGATAAGAGGTAAAATATCAAAAGTACCAAAAATGCAATGCATCATCTGATGCGCATAAGTACAGCCACAGCTGTGCCACTCCAAGCAACACAATGCAAGCAGGATTGTTTGGAGTCACAAAAAACATGCAGGTGCAACTGCAAAGAATTGGCTGGCAAACCAACACTGATGGCAGTAGCTGGAGTGTCAAATCTCGAAAAAGCACCCTGACATATAGGAGTGGCAGCTGTGCCTATAATGAATTAAAGGGTTGTGTAGTGAGCTAGAGTACCCAATATTTACAGAAACTCAAAGGTCATCAGCAGACAACCCAAGAAAAACAACATCACAGTCCTGTCTACACTGTATGTTTGCCAAGTAATCTCAGAGAGGTGCTGGATAAAACCAGCACAGTGATGAGTGCTAAGAGATCACCTCTCCTGTCACATGTGTCAGGGCTCTAAAAGTCAACTGTCTGCTGTCGGTCATGTGCCCGCATGGCTCATCCTGTCACATGGGTTGGGTCCTCTATGCCCTGTGATCCCTGAGCCGGTAGACCTCGTTTAGAAAAAGCCAGGCCCTTTTCATTTTTTCTATCCACTCTGCTTCCTGTTCCACCGAGCTGCCCATCCTGAACTATCCGCAACACTACACATCCACATTCTTGCCCCTAACCCCTACCTCACCGACCTGACATGGAGGGATAAGACGCATCAGGTATTGATTTACAAGAGCTTCCTGTATATAACCAGTGTCATTGCATATGACTTGAGTTATTTGATTATTATGTTGGATTAATCTTTACATAAGTTTTGGACCTACATTTTCTTTGGATGGATTTTCAAGTAGCCTTACTGGTTTGAGGTGGGATCTCCTGAGGTTTCCATCATTTTCCATTTCTGAGCTGATGGTTTGTAGGGGAGTCTTTATTTCTTTCTGTCTGTCTGTCTGTCTGTCTTTTTTCTTTCCTTTTCCTTTCTTTCTTTCTTTCTTTCTTTCTTTCTTTCCTTTCATGGAGGGCTTGTGCCAAGTCAACTGCTGTTGTGTTGAAACTACTAAGAACCCATTAATTCCTCTTTAGATATCTACTAGAAAATGTTTGCGTCCTGTAATTTTCTCATACTGTCCATCTATCCACACTCTGTTTAGATCCTTTAGAAAGGCTAGTCTGCTACGATTGGTCAGCTCTTACATGCATAAGCAGGCACCGCCCACTGGTACCTTGCCGGGGCTGGGGCTGAGGGTGGTGATTGTATAGTTCTGACATCACAACCATACGGAAGTTCTGACAGCTCTTTCGAGGGCAATTTCTGAATATGGACTTTTGCATTTCTCTATAGATTGAGCATTTTGATACCATAACAGACCTGAAATGTATATTCATAAAAGACACCGAAATCAAAATTGCCATAATGTGGGACTTTAAAAGCCCTCAACTGGTGCAGATGCAAAACATTCTAATAGATCAGCCCAGGAGCTCATGACGATTTGGATTTAACCTCATGAATGTTACTTGTTCATGAGAAGGTGTGTATAAGACTTGTTTCATGAGCATTACCCGTGCTGCCAAATTGCTAATATAAGGCTGCAGGCTCTACATCATTTGTGGGGCAGGTTTCATAAACAAAAATGTCAGTCAACTGTTAAAAGGAGAACTTGCGAGACTTTAAGTCAGAAGTCATTTGGCGATCAGCCAATAACACTGAGAAAACACTGCCAATGGGAAAATGATTATATACTTTTCAGACTGTGAGAGAAGTCTTTTTTTTTCTTGAAGGCACAGTTCATTTTATATTGCTGAGAAAGAAAATAATAGATGTCCAAGATAAAGCTGAAATATTCTGTGATAGTTTCATATTTCTACTAATCTCTGTTTGCCCACTCTCTGCACTTTTACTCTTTGTACTGTTGTGATTGCAGACTCCCAGTGAAATCCTGCCCTGAAGTTTCTTCTTCTTCTCTTCTTAATAGGGCTTTGGTGGGTGGTTTCTCTTGTTCTCATTGTGGGTTTAAGGCTGTGGGGTGCCATTTTCATTTACTGTTTCATCATGTAGGCGTTACAAAGCCCCCTGAGCTTCCACCAGTTAGTAAGAGCTATACGAATATGCTTCACTTCTTCCAGCGCAAACATGACTAAAGCCTTCAGTTCCTGGGTACAGACAATGGTGGAGTTAAAGGCACGTAAAAAAAATAAATAAAATGAATGTGTTTATTGTGTTATGTATTTTGCAAAAATCTTAAACGAGAGAACAAGTAGCAGCATGTCTCGTTAAGCGCTGAGAGCGCTTTAAGCTGCATTTTTCATCTTCCTCTCTTTTCACCATTTGTCTTATTCTTATCTTCTGTGCACTCTGCTGCGGTGTCGAGTCGATAACCCCACAGGAGGTCATTTAAGTCTCATCTCGTCTGGCCTAACTGAATCTGCAGTCCAGCCGAGGAAACAAGTTAGTCACCCACCCTCACTGTTGTCATCTTTCCTCATCTTGTGACACCCAGTGTGGGGATCAGCGTCACCTTCGCCACCATCTCCCTTTCAATCACGCTTTCAATTGCAGTCTCCTAATTTTCTGCTGGCATGTTGGTCCGGAGCGCCGGTATGAGATTTGTCAAGTGCGAGACCGGGGGAGAACCGGAATCACATAACGCGTAGACACACGCTATTTCCTCGGTGTGCGGCCTGCAATTCATTTTATAAATGTCAGACGAAGCTTGGCAAGCTGTCTAACCCAGCCGCCCCCACCCCACAGCCTGATGGGTAATATTCTTAATAGAGATCATTTTGATTGGCTTCCTCTGCCCTTTTCATTGTCTGAGCAACAGGAAGGGAAGGGATGATGAGGTGTGTGTGTTAGTGGATGTTTGTGTGTTTGCATATATAGATATATATAGATGGGTGTGTGTGTATGTGTGTGTGTGTGTGTGTGTGTGTACGTTGAGGGTTTATGTAAACAGAGATTAGAAATGCAATAAACCTGTCACATGGTGAATGCTGCTGTCATGTGTCAACCTGAGCACACTGTCATTCTTATCTACCTATTTTACACACAGAGACACACACATGCTCAAATGTACACACACAAACACACACACACACACACACACACACAAACACACACATCTTATAAGGAAGGGGAGAGGATTACAGCTGGATATTGAGCATCTTAAGCCATCCTGACTCCCATGTCATGCTGTCGGAGTAGAGCACAGTGTGTGTGTGTGTGAGTGAGTGAGTGAGTGTGAGTGTGTGAGTGAGTGAGGAAACAGTGTCACAGTGGCTATTGAACAGGCAGCTTGCTTCCCTATTTCTTGTGGTGCCACAGATTATTTCACGGCCCTTCATCTGCTGTTTGTGTGTGAGTGTGTATGAGAGGCCTCCCTCTAAGAGTCATTTGCCATGCCTTCCATACACGATTGTGTGTGTGTGTGTGTGTGTGTGTGTACGCATGCGTTTGAACCATGGCCGAGGCCCTGATGGGTCCCTAGACACAGAGGATGAGTTAGCCTCTGCCCTGGTTTCCATGGCAGCTGCTGGCTTTATTAGACTCTCACTTTAGCCCCCACAAACACACACACACACTCGTGCACACACCTCATTGTACACTGACAGGGCTACATCGCCACCCCACCCCGAGGCGCTCGCATTTTGGAGCAGTTAAGCAACTTGTCAGGAATGAGAGATGGGCGATGTGTGGCTAAATGAAGCGCAATGGAGAAACCGTCACACGATTTCACACTTGAGTAGCCTCCGGCACTGCTGCCGCCCTACACACACACGCACACACGCTCTCCCACATGCACACACACAAACACAGAGGCGGGGTGAGATGAGCTTGAAATGAGAACCATGGCGAACATCAATACAGCCCTCCATATCTACGCTCGGCAAGAACCATTCTAGATCAATATTCTTCATACCAAACCAATGTCACATTCTGTATGCTACAAGCCAGACAGCATTAGAGACGCTCCAGCCAGCATCAATCAGCTCCGAGCCAACCGTCCAACCACTTACGTGGCTCATAACATGCTTCATAAAGGCTGTAACCACCTTGAGAGACACACACACACACATGTTCACTACACCAACATTCTGATCTGATATTGTGGTAAATACAGCAGCAGGGATCATTACAAACCAACCAATGCAATATGTATAAACAAATGCATTAAAGGCTGTGATAGACTTTTCAGTGGTTTAGTACATTGGTCACCAAACGTCTGGTCCATGTTAGCACAGCTCACTCTGTACTCTGACATTCAGTGGCCTTTCAGTATGTAATAAGATGATTACTACATGTCAATTCTGTAGATAGCTGGCTACTGTATAAGTGAACGGGGCAGTTTTTTAGTCAAAGCTCACATGGTTGTATTTCTGAAGTTGTGTCTGTGTGCAGTTGTGGAGGAGGATCATAATTGTGGGTTATTTGGAGGCTGTGTGGTGTAATCACCTCAATCCACTGTGGACCATCTAGATGAGTGGTTAATCAACCCGAGGGTCAGAACCCCCAAAGAGGTCAATCACACATCAAACGAATGAGGTGTCAAGGCACCCTTGACACCTCTTTTGGTTTATTTTATGCCAAGAGTATAAACGTTTTTTTGATGTCCTCCTGCAACATCACTGTAGATTAACCCACGTGGAAAACTCAAATGAAGTGACTGAAAGCAGGTCACGCTGCGCTATGTGTGTTTTTCCTTTTTTTGTCTTCACATGAAGACTTGTTGGGCATTAATAATAGTATAGACTGCAACTGAACCTCACACCGCATGTCAGAAACAGTGACACGGGTAAAAGAGGATCATATCTAATTTGTCAGATATGACCTGTCGAATGTAGCTCCAAAAATATAGATGGATCATGGGGTAGTCTCTGCTGGCATTGTGGCTCAACTCAACTGGGCTAAGCAGCTTCCAAGTAGAGACAGCTTGACGCCAGACTAGGACTAGGACTACAGCCTCCAAGAGGTTCAGTGTGAAGACAGGGGACAAAGTATGGAGGTGATTTACAGAGGCGCTGACCAGGACTATGACGCTAGGGATGAGAAGACACCGTAGATAGGGACAGGAATGGTGTAAAGCGGCACAAGAGGGATAAAGAGATTCGAGCATCAGCCATGGGCGAAAACATTGTGTTGAGCAGGAGTGATTTCACATCTGGCTCCATAAATTGACAACTTATTTTGACGAAACCAACTCTGGTTTCGTCAAAATAAATTGTCAATTGACTGTGGGAAGATGAACCAAAAAAAAAAGTTTATTAAGTTTATGTTGAGTTAGAATGAAGTATGTGTCATGACGAGTTAACAAGAAAATTAAGCTCATCTTTGTTCAGTAAAGGAGAAAAGCTTTAATTCAGACAGTGTAGGGGTCTATTATTCTGTGCAGTAGGGAAATTAGGTGTAAAAATATTTGCTTTCTTGACATTTGTGAGTTTATTTTGTACATTATATCACGCACTTACAAGTTCACAGTTGAAATTAAAATGTTTCTAAAAATGTCCAAACCCAGACAAAATCTACAAGTTGAACCAAGGTAATGGTGCATTTCATTAGGTTGCAGTCACTACTTTTGAGGTAGGGAAGTTGGTGAATGAGGGTAGATTGAATGAAGGTGAATAAAACTTGGTGGATGTAAACTGGTGGATGTTTAAGCAGTCCTTCCAGAAAAACACAGATTTTTTTTGTGATTGTTGCGGGCAAAAAAGACTGTGGCTCTGTCTCTTCTTTTGCACTGTCCTCTCTGTAGTGTTGCCATGAAATAAAGTGCATTTCCAATCCAGCTCCAGTTGGCAGTCAACATTACAGAAACTTGACAAACACCAACAACAACTCCACGGATTTCTGCTGCAGTCAGGATGATAAATAGGAGTGATAGGAGTGAGATAAATCCTGGTTTTAGTTCTAAATTGTAAAAAGTAAAAAGTAAGCTCTGGGCACTCCTCCCATCAATAAACGGCTCCATGTCAAAGCAGAACCCTGTCCAACTGTATATTTGTCAGGTCAGTCTTAGCACTCTATCCAGCTCTGAGGAGCTGAGCAGAAGCATCTCCCCACTCTGCAAATGTCTTAGTCTCCTAGAGATGCCACTACTATCAGTGCATCCAGTACCAACCACTCTGCACCAGTCTTTGTATTTGTGTGGTTAAAACAGGGCTCACATTGTTGTTTTGGGATTTTCTTCAACCACTTTTAGATTCAATAGTTCTAAAAAGAAAACCACTTTGATTATATAACTAACAAACAAGAATCTACACTCAAATGGTAATTAGATGTTCCTGTTGTTGAAACTTCCCTTATTATGAAACTTTTTTTCTTGTCTGCTCAACTGAACTACCGACATGTGTGTCATTAAAACTGAGCTCACCATGCAGCTTTAAAATAGCGGAGTACTTTTAATCACAGTTGGATTACTATGACATGGACTCTGGGCACAAATTCACTAAGGGCCCTCACACACACATACTGTATGCAAAAGGAGCTTGCAACCATACAGTAGGATTAATGCTGCAACCTACACACACCACGTGTTGTGCTTTCCTTTATGTTGTTGATTTAGCCTTTTTTTTTAAAAACTATTTTTATGTTCTGTTTTTGCTCTGCACAAATTGCACAGAATGAATTATTTTTCTGTCAACCATATGGGAATAATAAGTAATATTTTACACCACTCATTGCAGAAGAATACATAATTGACCATTAAAATGTAGTGCAGAGCCACAGCTACGACCGCACAGCTCAACACAGCACACAATTGCAGTGACAAATTTTCGACCAAGACCACCAGCCGCTTCTGACCTTCAGTGAAGTCATTGATCAGATCATCAAACTCCAGCTGCTGGATAAGTTTACATTCACAAGTGATAGCATGTTCATGTTCAGAAGCCTGTAGTTCCATACTGAAATTGCCACTGACACTTGACATTAGCATTACTTCATTTCAGCACAGCATTAGATGTAATAACAAAACACTCGTACAACACATAATTACATTTGATGTATTTTAAGTGTTGGGTAAATTGAGTCATTTTACCTTGTGTTTTTTTCTATCCACTTTAACTATCCTTAAGGCCAATTCCCTCTTGATTGCAGGGACCTCGGCACTTGTCCACTTCACCTCTGCTATTATCTGTCTATGCCCCTGATAAGATGTAATTGGGGGAGTTCACGCAAAAAAATTTGCAATCTTGAATACTTGCCCCATTAAACCTCTGAACCTCATAATAAAGCTTTATCAAAAGTTTAAAGCTGGAATCTTTTCTGTCACTTCTGCTATCCAACACCATTTTCATGAATTCATGATTCAGAAATTCTTCTGTGTTCCTTGAGCCAAGTGACATACTAGATACTACAGTTAGCATAGGCCCTGTGTTCAGCTCTCACTGCTTGACGTGCAGCGTTGACTGCTTCTTCAGTTCAGTTGTACGGTCAGTTTGTTCCAAGCTGTCACGTTCAGCCTCTACATGCACTGCACATATGGTTAATAGCGCCGAAGCTTATTATGTAGTCTGATTCAGTCATTGACAATGGTGATACGTGCAGTCAATTCAACAATCTTTGTTGAACATTCATTAGTCCATGTTCTGACCACCTCGACCAGGTACTGTATAGGAAATTATGTATGGAAATTCCAATCTGTTTTTCATTAGTTAAAAGGGTGCCAATATCGATATCTTGTTTCTAATTATATTTGACACAAAGTACAAAGAGAAACAGAACAACTCCAACATGTTACCAGGTTAACCTTCTGAATTGCATGTAAGCTTATGCGAAAATAACCCTACTTTGCACCTCAGTAAACAGTTTCTTAATGAGGTCATGGACTCAATCTCTTGTTTCAAATTTTCATTAACACAGAATGTTTAATGTTCATTTTGTAAATGATGGGCCTATTTAGAGTAAAATAGACGAAAGATGCGTCAGGCCACTGCTACCTTTTGATTTACTAATCGCTACCACGGTGATTGTCAATCAGGATAGAGGTGTTGCAATGCACATGCTCCCCAGCTCCACTCTCTCGTCGAAGTGGTCACTTCTGGCTCTAAAAAAGAAATAACATATAATATGTAACATATGTAATTCTAGACAACATGGTAACCCACACATACATATGTGATGTCACGGTAGGTCATAACACAACAACATTATTACTTAATTCATTGTTTGAAATCTGTTTGGTGAAATTGGATCATACTTTAAGGATACAAAAATGATTTGGTTCTCCTTCTGCTTCAACTGAGATAACTTTCCTTGATGAAAAAATAACTGTTAACTACTGCTAACCAGCAGTCTCTTAATGGACCTATACGCTGATCTGTACTCATCCTCCAAGGCCGATGAAGGCCAGTTAAAGTAATAAGATAATTTATGGAGTTTCCCGATGAACAGATAAAGGTAGCTTTATTGCCAAAGTAAGAACTAGCAGTTAGCCATGCAGCTAGCAGTCTTTCTAATAGATAGATCTCACTTCTAATAGATCCTAGCGTATAGAATTCACCAGCAACTGTCAACGATGTCATGATAATGATTGTAGGTTGTATATTTTGGATTTACTCTGACTGAGTTTGTTCAAACTCGTCTGTACTTTATGCTTCGAGGACGTTGTAAGGCATGTCTGCTCCCACCATGACTTGCAAGCCTCACCATCTGGCAGGGACACATTTCAGCAACAGCCTGAGAACACACCAAATTAGATTTATTTTTGAGTGAACTGCTGTTTGTGCCGCTACAAGCTGCCATTTTCCCACTGTTGGGATAACACTAATCACCTGTGATTACAAAGCATACTGTAGGCTAAAGGCACAAGCATTGTGACACAACTGTGCATTGTATAACTTAGTGTGTCAGTTTACAGGGGCAAGAACCAGACTTCATATGAACATTAATGGCTGTTAACGGTGGATAAAGTGAGAAAGAGTGGGCTCACAATCTACTACCTCCCTCTGACTCATTTCTATGTCAAGATATGCAAGAATAATACAGCCTTTACTGTGTATCCACATCCATTGGACAACTTAACAATATCCCATTCAGCACTCAAACAGCTGCATCCACTTTAATTGTCTATTAAAGAATTCACACTACAGCACCAAGGTTACATCAGTTATGCTGTATAAACTTTACCCACCTGCATTTTGTTGTTCGCTCCCTCGCCTCCTTCTGTCTCACCCCTTTTTTCTAACCCTCTTTCTCTCCTCTCTCCATCAGCCGTTGGTATTCTCGTCTGAAAGAGGAGAACAGAGCGCGAAAGAATAAGCATGGGGATGCAAGGACGCGTGGCGGAGAGAATACTAAGCACCGATGGGTGTTAAACACAAAGCCCTCAACAGACGCCGGTGTGCATACACACAAACACACACACACATACACACACACAGAGGTGTATATAAGCACACATTACTCAGCGGCACAACGGCACGCACACATGTACACAAACACACACTCTGTTGGGTATTAGCCGACCCCTTGGTGCTGGTTGAATAGAATGTATTTGTACCTCAGGCTTAAACAGTGAGGATTATGGGGGATACGAGGGGAATGCTAAAGCCAGGAGGGAGGCCAATGACCTTGGTATGGACTCAGAGGAGGAGGAGGAAGAGGAGGAGGTGGAGGAGGAGTTGGTTGTGGGTGGCACATCATTCAAAATTGCGGTAAACATGAGCGCTGAAAACAATGATGGCCTTGTGTGGTTTATGTGTGTGTGTGTGTGTGTGTGTGTGCGCGCGCTCATTTGAGAGAAATCAGTATTGCTGTCATCAGATATTCGATGCTGAAGAGTTTCATCTGCCCAAAATGATGCAATATGTTTGTGAACGATGAGCTTGGGCTTGTTTGAGATTAGCATCAATAACACATTCATGCCTTTGTTTTCCAACACTTTGTGTGTGTTTTAGTTGTGTGTGTCTGTGTGTGCATGTGTCTTCACGCACAACCACTTTTCCCATTTTGCATGTGTTCCTGTGTGCCCAATTGTGTGGAAACAGGGGATGTATCATATACTTGTTACGAGTGGTGTGACAGAATGCATAATTCATTTTCATTTGGCCTCCTGTAATAGGGTGTGTGTGTGTGTGTGTGTGTGTGTGTCGCGGTCACTGGGAATGTGCTTTTTCTTGGTCTAAATGTTTCGGCCTGTGTGTGTGTGTCTGTTAGCGAACGAGAGAGAGTTGGCACATCTGTGTAATAACCTGGGATTGGATGTGTCAGGTCATTTCTACAAGTGTTAAAGAAAGCAGGGAGGAGAGACAGGCAATCTGATGAGTGGCGCTGCATCTCAGCTCATCAGTGGGGTAAAGGGGATGGAGAGATGGTGAGTTGGAGGAGGAATGGGGGATGGAGAAATAACAAGGGTGTTGGAAGAAGAGCCAATGTAGGGAGTGAAAGAGGAGAATGTTAAAGTTCATGAGGAAGGAGGGAGTGAAAGACAAGACAAGATGGATCAAGAAGGACGAGGAAGGATGGATGAAGGGCAAGAAAGGAGTGGAGGTGAGATAGACTAGTAAGGGATCACAGGACTACATGAATGGGGGGAAGTAAGAGGAATCAACACCATAAAAAGAAATTACAGTTCAGAGGGAATAAGGGAGAGGAGATAGAGGATAAGGGTGAAGAGAGTGAAGGGAAAAGATGGAGAAGGAATGATAAAGGGATGGTTGATAGATAGGGGGTTAAAGCAGGAGGGGGGGTGGGGTGGTAAGTGGAGATGGATGCATAAAGACTGAAAGATAACCTTGTATGAACTAGCAAAAGGCTTCCAGTTAATAGTGTGTTTTTAAAACAAGCAGGAGAACACTCCCTGTGTATCTCGGGCAGTTCTATGTCTTATGAAGGATTAATATTTCAGCAGTGTAACTAGAAGGCTGTGTAATACAATGCTATCTTTATTGGTATCAGTATATGTTTATTTTAGAACAAGCACTTTGATCTACACCAGAAGGTGTCACTTATCATATATAAATGTTGATAAAGGAGAATAATTAATCTAAACTCACTCTAAACAGAAGCCTTGTAACTGCTCATGGTCCAGATGGAAAGCCATACTGGAAATAGAACAGGAGACTTTAGTGGGAAAATGATTCAGAGGAGATCATTGAGTTGTACTGCATGCAAGTCATATCTCATGGACAGAGGCCAAGTAAAGTTGGACTTTATGAACATGGTACAAACAATAAGAAAACTATTTACAAAGACCAGTCTATAATATCTGTCCTGGGCAATGCACGAACCATTCCAGTTTGCAATAATATTTTAGTCAGGATGCTTTCTATTACTCCTCTGTAAAAGTTGGCAGCAGAATTTGGCCTTATTAAGTTTCCTTAAGAAGTAGAGTTTTTCTTTTCTTTTTTTTTATTTATTTTCTTTTTTTTTCAACCAGGGTGGTGATCTGTGAAGACCATGACAGGTTCTCTGCGAAATCGATTCCCAGGAACCTGAAAAACTTGACTTGTTCCACCTCAGCTCCACTTATGTAGACAGGGGTGTGTGTCTTGGCCTCAGCTCTTTGTTTTGCTGACATCGAGCAGTAGATTGTTCTTTGCACCACTCTACAAGTTTGTTGATTTCCTCCAGATATAAACTCTTATTGTTGTTTGTAATGCGGTCGATGATGGTTGTGTTGTGGGTATACTTCAATAGATTTCTCTTGATTTTTTGATTGCACTCACGGGTGTACAGGTTGAACAGGAGGGTGCTGAGCACACAACACAGAAGAGGTGTGACTGCCAATCCAAACAGTCTTGGGGTCTGTTTGTGAGGAAGTCCAATAGCCAATTGAGAGAGTGAGATTGTGTTGAGTGCTGAGCTGAAATCAACAAAAATATTTCTGATTAGTTTTTATTTTCAAGGTTTGTGAAGACCACTGTGAGCGGAGGTGGATATGACATCTTCTGTGGATCTGTTGGTTTTTAATTAGGGCTGTCAAACGATTAATTTTTTTAATCGCGATTAATCGCATTTTGTCCATAGTTAACTCGCGATTAATCGCAAATTAATCGCAATTTTTTTGGCACATTTTTTTCTGTTCTAAACGTACCTTGATGTATTTTTTAATGTTCTTAATACTTTTAACAACATAAGAAAGGGCAAATATGCTTGCATTATGAACATTTTTGGCGGGGGGGTGGGGGCTCTCTGCATCTGCCCTGTGTTTGGCTTGCAAGTGATATTTGAGACTCAATGTACTTCGATGGTAAGTCATTTCATGTCGATAGTACATGCAGATAACTTTTGTCCTATCGACCGAACCATCTGGCAGTGTTTCGAAAGTAGTTTGCCGTTCATACCGTAAATGACCAAATAATATACGGGTTTCAATTATCCACAGGGTCCCTTTAAACGCCGGTGCAGATGTATATTTTGGTAAATAACCGCCGGTTCCAAATAAATGTCGGTTCTAATTTTTTATTTTCTAAAAAATTAAGGAAGAAGAGGTGTCCACTGACACTGCACGTTTTTCTTCTTCGCCTTTTTCACGCAGTGTGCTGCTTTCTGTCAGTCAGTATCACACTGATGATCGCCATGGCTCCGGTGCAGCAAAACAATAAAAAGTACCACTTGAAATTCAAACTTTCTGTTAAAATATGCAGAGGAAAACTCGGGAGAAGCAGCCGCTAGATGTTTCTCTGTCGACCAGAAGAGAGTGAGAGAAACGGAGCTTGAGCGTCTGTCCGAGGAGGACATCAACAGGGCCAGGCTGCCTGCTGGAGGGAGGAAGAAGGCTAGCGAGGAGCCTGAGATAAACATGCGGGGATGAGTTATCAGCAAACGGGCACGCTACGAGAGAGTGTCCCGCAGAATGATCAGGACGATGGAGAAACAAATGTCCGCCACCGTGAGTGACAGCAGAGATGAGGAGTTTGCAGCGAGTGCTGGTTGGCTGAATCGTTTCCTCCGCCGCAACAACTTCACTTACAGGAGGATGCCAGAGAATTCACCGAGAAGCTGGAGAAGTTTGTGACATTTTCATCCAGGATTATTGTGAGGAAGGAATTAAACGCCTGTCCCAAATTGCCTTTTGGTCTGTTAAGTGATTGAAACAACTAAACCCCCCGGCTATTATTTGGTATTTTACGGTAAGTCCTTTCTCAATTTCCTCACTTTTCAGTCCACCGTGTTTTTCCCGAACCGCCAACCCTGCTGCATCTTCTTCTGATTCCCTTTCTGCCACCCTCTGGATCAAGACTACAGGTGCCACTGACGGCCGTAAATCTTTCAATGCGCGTTTTTTTTAATTTATACCGAGCGTTAATCGCGCGTTAAAAAAATTAACGGCGTTAAGAGGATGTTGCGTTAACGCGTTATTAACGCGTTAACTTTGACAGCCCTATTTTTAATGCATGCTGGTAGTTCCATGCTGGCTGGGATGATGCCTTTGATATGCTGGAGAACCAGTTTTCTCGAAGCACTAGAGACGGCACACTTTTTAGGTACAGAAACGATGGCAGCCGTTTTGAAGCTGGTGGAAATCCTCCTGTGAGAATGACATGTTAGAAATGTCAGTAATAACGTCAAATAACTGATGTTTTTAGTGCATGGGTAGGGATGAGATCGGGCCCAGCAGCTTTACTTATATATACCATCAGCCCGATTTTTCTCACAGCCACTGTGGATACAGACAGTTCCCGGTCCTCTGATGTTAGAGAAGACTTTACAGCTGACTATTTGTTAAATAATATTCTTAAGCAAGCACAGAACATCTGTAGCTCATCTGGAAACATGGCATCACACATGTTGTCGCCGATAAAGTCACCTGAATTAATCAATCAGTTTGTTTCCTCCAGACAGCTGAGGAGGTGTTTGACACTACATGTCTGCTAGGACCAAAGTATGGAAATGAATATCAGAATGAAGATTTGAGGATAAGTGGCAGAATATGCTGTAAATGGGATTAGACTGAGCACAGAGATGCACTGAATGGAAAGAGATTTTAAAATGGAAAGGTACGGGTGGACTGAGTGATGGAAAAGGATGCTGGAGGATCAAATAGAGATGTGTGGACAGAGGAGAAGAACCTGAAGGGGGCTACAGGGGTCGACAGGATAACAGAGACATGAAGACAGATGGAGGACAGGCGGAGGGTCGGAGCAAGCTATGGATGGAGACTGAGGAACAGGTGGATGGGGGTTGTAGAATAGAGAAATGGAAAATAAGAAAAAACAGAAAAAGGATTTAGGAAGAGGATGAAGGGAAGGATGATAAGACTAAAGGAGGGATGGAGGAGTGTTGGTGGGAAGGAGAAATACCTCACTTAAGAATGGTGTGTGTGTCTGTGTGTGTGGACATTTGACGTTAAGGTGAGCTGATCAGTCACCGGAAACTCCCTCATACCTCCCACACTACGGCTGTTTAAGGTCACCTTGTCCCCGTAGCAACAGGAACGTCAGTGAACATCCCTCCCCAAAACCCCCACACGACTCTGACCAAATGCCACCATCTGTGTGTGTGTGCGTGTGTGTCTCTGTGTGTGTGTGTGTGTGTTCCCTGAACTTCGACAAATGCCACTGACCAGTGACACCATGAAACCAAACAACAGGGTCTTGGTAGGGTTTTCAGATCGCGTTAGGAGTGTTCGCTTTACAGCACTGAGGCCACACACACACACACACACACACACACACTTATAGACGCACATGAACACACACCTACTAACAGTGCCCATGTTCTCTCTGCACTCTTCTTTTGTACTCCTGTTTTGCCTTATCCAAAAGTTTAAACTGGCGAGAGTTTAGTACAGCATGTGCGCTGTCCTGGCCACGCATACAGTACATGCGCGCTCACTCACAAACACACACAAACCCACACACACACGTCTGAACTTTCTTCAGGTATTGAGTTAATTGGACTTTAGGCCATGCATTTACTTTATATGCATGAATGTGTGTGCACGCGCACCTATCCTTGCCCCCTCTCATTTGCCTGCAGTGACAGGCTTGCCTCTCCTCACTAATGCTAACACGCTGCTGCTTAGCTTCTAATTAAGATGTATGAGTCACCATGTCTGCGTGAGTGTGTGTGTGTGTGTATGTGTGTGTGTTGTCATCACAGTCTGCCACACATGAATAGCGCTGTCTGCGTTGTGTTTGGCAGGGTTCAGTGGTTTTGCGGCCAGGAATGTTGTCTAATTTAAGATGTCACACATGCTTGGTGGCTCATGTACGCCATCCTCTCACACACTCACTCCGCTGTAGTAACAGGCAACACGCCGCGGCCCAAAGGCCACACACACATAGAGCCACACTTGTGCCACAGAACATCTTGACGGATAGACAGTTGGGCGAGGGGGTGTTGATGAGAAGCACACACAAATGTCATCTGTTTGCGAACCCCCCCCACACAAAAACGTGCCATTTTTTTAAAAAAAACAGCAACCACAGTGCCATCAGTTCCCTGGCAGGGGGTGATTACTACTTTTATCATCGTGCTCATCATCACTCATCATCCCACAGACACATGTGCACTATGCTGACATAAAGATGCTTCAGCTCTTAAACACATATATGGTCCGAAGCATCCGTCTTAATGATTGTACCAATGATGAATGATGTTTCTATGAGCACACATTCATGTCGGCGTAAATAATGGAGCTAAAATGTTTTGTCCGAATCGAGTGAATAAGTGTGTGTCATAAAACCTTTATTTATGGTGGAGCGATTTAACAGACGTAAAGCATGTGCATCGTGTATTAAGCTAGGCTACTGCTTGAGTTTTGGTGAGTGTGGGCAAAGATAAAACACATTTCTTTGTTTTAAGTATGGCTCATTACAGCCCACCCTCACTCCCAAAGTGTCAAATATCCTCAAGCACCCCTCTAGGTGCAGTAGTATTTAGCTGAGTGGCTGAGTAGCTTTTACCTGACCGTATGATCTCTGAAACTCAAATTAGCCGACTCATCTCTTTAGAGGGCCGCTACAGTGTGTGCACAATATTTCGTTTTAAATGCACTTTTTATTTCCATTATCAACATAATCATACAAAAATGCAAACAGCGGTGAGTGTACACTTTTATATGATTAGTTTTTTACATTAAGTGCAAAACTTTTTTTTCCCTCTTCTCAAATAACATATTGAAACCTTGGAACACTGAAATAACAAATTCAATTGAATACGTACTTACCATTTATTGCCAGAAACCCGGCAGCTCCTCTGCTCATTTTTTCTTCATATTTAACAAGAAAAATGCAAACAGACGAAAACATCTGAATGCACATTAGCTTTTAACAGTGCAAATAATAGTTTTTCCTAATAAATAACCTTGCACTAGACCCTCCATTGTAGTCAGTAATCCTGGTGTTACACTGTGGTGGTGCTCACACCCACCTGACCATTGTTCACCCCTGTTATTTTGCTTTTTAATAAATCAATAGTTTGGCTCAGCAGGAGTCACTTTTAACTTTTAGCGTGGAGAGAGCATACTGACAAGACCATGGTGGAGAGTCGTCAAAGCGAAAAGCAATCACTCCTGTTTGGCAATATGTAGGATTCAGAGGAGGCTCATCCATAAAGGCAGAGGAGGTTGGTCCTCCTCTAATTTTGAGAGGCAAGAGGAAGATCAATTTCTTTTTTTAAGAAAGAGTAACTGGTTGAAATAAATCATTACCAAATCTCAGTATCATTTATAAAATATTATATATATATATTATATCATAAAAAAAAGTTTCTTCTTTGGAAGAAAATCCACTTTAAATGGTTCAACAGCAACAGCTGCAAACGGAGGAGACAGAACAGTTTGTGAGAGGAGCAGGGAGCAGGAAGGTGGGGGCTAGAGGAGGATGGAGGGCTTCTGTCCTCTGTGGGAGGGATCTCCTTCCATTCACTCAATGCATTTAGGATTTTTTCATGCTGATCTATGTTTGGCTAAGACACGTAAAATGACGCGCTAAGGGAGGACGTCCTCCCTTACCAATCAGCAACCAGAATACAAGATTGACAGCTGGTTGGTCCAATAACAGTTCCCAAATTTCATTCTCACATTTATACAACCGTAAAAAAAAAATACTTCTATGTATTTTACAGCTTTCACTGCCAGCCATGCTCGGACAAGAAATATGGAGTTTTCAGCGACATTGGAATCGGTTTCAAAGGAAATATAAGCACATTTCTGAAAGAAAAAAAAACTGTTCGGAGAAATCAGAGAGAAGCAGTCAGAAAGGTAATTCATAGTTTTCGTTCCGTTCGTCCTGCTGGAGGACATAACGTTAGCGGCACGACCAGGACACAATACAGAGCAGCAACACAGTTGTTTTGGGCGATTGTGATGAGTGATGAGTGTGATGTCCTGTGCTGTCGTGAAGTATGTACGTTGGCTGCTGTGGTAGCACAGTGGGTAGAGCAGTTGCCTGCCACACAGGTGACTGGGAATTGAATCCCGGAAGGGGTACACATTGGTACTTTTTTTGTCTTGTATATTAGCCCACTGTACATTATTAGCTGGCCGGGGACACACCGGCCCATGTTAACCGATTTTATACCATGGTCTGGGGGAATACTCGATTCTGATTGGCTGCAGGGTGTCCATTAACCCCTGATATATGGACACCTACTAAGTAGTTCCAGTCAAATTGACTGTTCACCGCTGTAAATCAATGCGCTAGCTGGCGTATCAAATCTGAATATTTTATTTCCAGCACTGAGTTCAGTCCGTCAGTCCTTCAGTGTCTTATCCTCTGAACACCACAGGGTGGCGACTGTAACACACAAGCTGCAGAAAGTTCATTTCCCCTCTAAATTTACTGATACGCGAATAATCTCACGTCCCGTTCGCTGTTCAGCTCTCTACTTCAGGCTGCGGCCACAGTAACGTTACACACGGCCGGTCATTTGTTCGTGAAAATCTTGCTATTCATTTGGGGACAATGACATGACTGGATAGTTAGCTAATCGTATTAGCTAGCATACTGTCAAATTATATTTACTGTCTGTCAAACGTATGCAATGTTATTGACTTTGTATCTTGCTAGCATAACATTAGCTTTCTGGCTCATGGCTGAGCGGACTAGAATATCTCCCGTTGCCAAGTCGTATCTATGATCCGTCCTATTTACTGGAGGAGTGAACAACGTCTCCGTTGCATAAGAATCTGACGGGAGAGTAATGACTGTTCCAGGTTTTAGTCAAACCCTCAGGCGTTACCAGGGAAACGTAGTTATGGCTTGTGAAAAACTTTATATTTCGATTGTAAAACGCATGAAAATGTAAATTAATGGTCCGAATTTCTTTTCTTTGGCAAGTGACCATGGTATAAGCGGGATAATGCCCTTCGAGGTGTCCATAAACAGCAGTTAAAGGCCTCCGCGTCATCCATTAACTCCTGTTTATGGACACCTCGTCGGGCATTATCCCTTACGTGTAGTTCACACACCAACAGCCAACAACAACAGCCTTTTGCCATTTAATAAAATGTTTTTTAAACAAGTCTTGTAAGTCATTGTTTTATTGCTTAATTTTCATTGAATATAAGAAAGTAGGGATAAGTAGTTGCCTTGTATAAAATAACATGACACCGTGGACTGGTTTTCCTCCTGTCCTCCCCAATTTTTTCAGTCACCAGCCGCCACTGGTAGGATTTCACCTTAAAACAGGTAACATGACAACGTTAATGAAGGGAAAAAAGTTGTTACCTCTCTGATAAGTTGGAGGTGTACAGCCTGTTCCCTGCTGATGGTCTCTTTCGTTCAATAATCCCACAGACTGAATAAAACTACTCCTCGGCATATTTCAAATGGATATGCTGTCTACTAATGTCAAAAAATAACGAAGGTTTTGCTCTGTAGATGCATGTTTGATGAACATCAGCTGTGCTAATTGAAGACGTTGCATTTCCTGTGACTAGTCTACTTGCAAATAAAAGTCACCTGGAATTTTTTTTTATTGAATTAAAATTCTGTTTTTATTTCACTTGCATATGAAGGCATAGATGAAGTCTTTCCAACAACAAAAATATTTTGCTGACCGGATTATGTTACTGAAAGTGGCCCGGTGCGGTGTGGCAAGAATAATGATTGTTTTAAGTGCACTGAGATGGAGCGCATCAAAAGGAGAAGAACCCAGAAGGGAAGTGTCACCATTAGCTGTAAAATTAAAGATATCTTCACGAGCAGTGTTGGGGCTTGTTACTCAAAAAAGTAATATATTACACATTACACATTTCTATCAAAAATAGTAATGCCTTACATTACATGATTACTCCCTGAAGAAAGTAATTAGTTACATTACTAGTTACATTACTCGTTACAATACTCATTACATTCATGTTGCTCCACGGTTCCTTAGCAACAAGCTTGGTGTGTGCATGCTGTCTCTGTAGGTGCTTTGTTAAGTTTGAGGTAGTGTTAGCAGCGGTGGAGAGAAGTTTCCAACACGGGTAAAGTGTGCACCTTACAGTCAAGTTATTTTCCTTACGTTCAACAAATTCAAAGTAATGTTTGTATCTCCAACCGTCAAAAGTGGCTTTACGCAGCGGGGGGACTTCAGGCAAGTCGCATGCAGCAGCATGTTCTGCTCGTTTTTTTTGACGCTGCCATTGTTATCCCATGTCCCCTTGCGGGTGGCGACTAACCATTCGGTGATACCTCGTGCCAAACCCCAACCAATCACTGTTCCATTATTGACGGTTCATAACATGCCAAAAGTGAAAGTCATATCACAATTGTTCAGAAAGCTTAATTTTGAAAGTCTTTTCAGATGTTGCACAGGCATTATTGCTAACTTGAGTGGAGGCAGGAAGCCAAGCTGCCGTGTTTGATGAATGTGCAGTAAGAATGTGTTGATCATTACAAATAAGCCATGCTATGTTCAAAACATAGCAAGCAGTCACTCAGCTATTAAAAAAAAAATAATGAATAGAGAGATTTGATGCATTGCTAGTCATTTTATGATCCCATCCCAGCCCTCTGAATGTGAATCTAATTCCAAGGTTCCTAGGGATTCCCACCCCTAACAAGTGCCACTGGGTTGTTTGAAACAGTTAAACAAGTGTACAGTATGTCTGTTCTGGAGCAAAGCCACCAAATATCTGGGAGCGCCAAAAGAGGATTGAAAGGGGATTCTCTCAGTGAGCAGGGGAGCAGGAGACAGAAAAATAAAACCTAACTACAGTAATGTGTTGTTGCTGCTGTTGACTTTCTTGTGCAGGATTAACAAGCAAACTACTGTAATTATTAACTGTAGAGACTGTGAGGCTGCATTTACGCTCAGCAGTGCTTTTAGCTAAATGCTAATGTGGGGACCTACAGATGAAGTTCATTGTGGAATCAAAACGGACTATGAACTGAACTCTGTTTCCTAAAATTCCTCAGTCTTCACACCTAGGTGCAAATTCAGCTTTGAGCTACTATTGGTCAGGGTGACAGACCCCCCTCTGTCCAGATAGTCAAAACTCCAACTCTTTGTTCTCTCTCTTCTCAACCTCTCTCCTCACCTCACCTTTCTCCTGGATTCTATTGAGCCTAAAAGCTGCTGAGCTACATTTCCAGCAGGTTCATAGAACTTGTCTTCACTGCAGTGACACAAAGTCCTGCTAGTATTCCAGATCAGTTAGCACCAGCAGCTAACGCAAAGCTTTCCAGCTAACTCCACAAACTGGCAAAGTGACAGTTTAGTACCTTATTCTGAGACTGATTTGGTGTATTGGCTAGCTTCTATCTTCTGCAAGGGTGGTGCCCCGAGATGATCTAGTATAAATTAGATCTTGTAATTTATCATCATAATAATTAGCCCTGATAATGAATGATATCAGGGATAATTATTCTTTATTGTATGTTTTATTATATCAAATTTAACCCCAAACTCCCTGTTAATGTTGCATGAAGCACTACACAAATGTTGGAATGGCTACACACACAATAACACTGTTTGAATGTCGATGTTAAGCAGGTCATGTTTACCACTGTTTCTATCCAAGTTTCACATGTTAGTCACTGAACTCAACCTAGTGAGGCTGATGGGAATGGTAGTCGATAAGTGGTGGTAACTGGTCCACAGCGTTGTGTTAACATTGGAAAGAGGACACACATTATCATTCCGCTATAGCAGGAAAAATGCTCTGGCTTTTTTTCAATTTCTATAAACCACTCACAGTCTTGGAGCGGCACAAAGCCCAGGATGCAGCGATGTACCCTTACTTAAAAAAAAAAAAAAAAAAAAAAACCTTCAAAACTCCAAACAAACAAATTCATCACTAAGGAACGTCTTTTTTGAGTTTCACAAAATAAAGTAACACTGCTAACTCTGTCAATCTTCAGATCTAGCCGATTTGACTGTTAAACTGCAGAGTGCTTACTCGCCAGACTGTTTATCATCCACAAGGGCCTGTTTGTTTCTATTGCTGCTGTTTTCTTGCCACTGAGGCATGTTGGCAGGCTGCTGCTAGGAGGCCGACTCTACCCAGCCAGTACGTCACTGGCCGACCAGGAGCCTTTAAACAAGTGCACCCACACACAAATACACCTCCTCCCTTTCATTCCATCTTCATATCTTTCTGAAGCATGTAGGCCTATGTAGCCTTTCTGATTCCTGATACATATTGTATGATTTTACACAAATAAGCCATTCAGATTCTATGTTTTCTTCCCTATTGTTCTCCATGAGACATTTGGTTTTGATTGCTCACTTACAGTATTTAATTAAAGGCCCTGCTGTTCTTCAAAATGACTGAAACGTTTCCCTGAATGATGTAACGTGCTAAAATGAATCTGCTGAGGAGGAAGTTGTTGATTTCTTGTGCCAACTGATGCTCTGTTGGGCCTTTGCATCTGTTCTGTTTGTTCCTTTTTTTTTTTTCCTTCCAACTGAGTGAACCTTTTAAATGTTGGAAATCCTTTTTATCACCAACACTGAAGCAAAAAAATAAATAAATCTTTCACAAATTATTATTAGACAGGCTCATCGTGGGCTTTGGCTACTTTCTGTCATATTTCATGCTGTTTGAAGACCAAAGACACAAGTGATACTCTAATGCAGTGATATTCTAATGTATTAAGTGGAGACCAGACAGTCCAAGACAACACAATGGAGGTCCATCATAACTCTTGCCCTGAGCTGGTCCTGCAGCGTTGGCATTATGGACCAGGCTCATCCAAACGGGTCACTGTGACTTCTCTGTTAAATTCATGCACTGCCAAAAGAAATCAACCAACCAATTACTTATATTACAAGTTTGATGTTGCAGTTGGACTTTTCCTTGGCAGTGAAGGAGGTTAACTCAGACTGTGAACGTGGCATGCACAACATAGCCCTGGTTAAATAAATCTGGACGTAAGGAAGTGGTTTGGAAAAGCATCGTATTGGTCATATGTGTCACTGACAGCCACTGAAAATATTAATCTGACATTAGCTCAGTTATCAATGTATTTTCTCTGTAGATTGCCAACTAAAGCCGTGTATACGCACAAAGACAGAAATATGCATACACAATCTTTTCATCAGATATATATAAAGCTGCGTGAAAGCATGATTCTGTTTTATAAATAAGAGTCATTGTGGAAACAGGTGCTAACACCCTTAAACAGCTGTTTGTATATCGATACTTGAGCATGCTCCATCCGTCAGAAAACCTAGAAGAAAAAATGAGAAGTGCAATGCGGTTCAACCGAATGTGTTTCATCAGCGCGTCAACGGCTGTCATTACATGCGCTGTGGCTATTTAAAGCACTGTGCCCGAACATATACCTGCTAATATCAAAATCATAAAAGTGCTTTGCAATTCAGGATGCAATGAAAAGAAAAAAAGAAACCGCAAAAAAGTGCAGCGCCGTGGAGAATAAGCTGCCAAACTGAATACGGAGTCCTGTCTGCTTTAAGGGTGCAACATCTTACTCTGACATCTCACCCAAAGGTGTCTCATAGAAAAACGTGAATACATGGTCTGCAGTATGCTTGACGTACTCGTGTTCTCACTGCACGTTCTTCCTTCAGAAATACAAGTCTACATGTGTACACACATGGTTTCTGTGCATTGACATCGTTTGTGGTTCTTGAGAAGGACCCTACGTTGAGAATCTAGGAACATTTGAACTGACCGCAGACATGCAATCAGCTTGTGCAGCTAGCTTTTGATATCTTTTAGCTAGATCCCTTAGAGAGAAAAAATCTGTAGGCGTTTTAAAAAAACTGGATGAACCATCCCACTGTAACTATCCCTCACAGGCTGACTTCAACCAATCGCACAAACAATAGGAAAGTTTAACCAGCATCTTTTTCAACTTCAGTGCCCTTCTTCCTTCCTCTTTTAATGAAGAAATGTTGTCCACTTCTGATTAAACTGCTGTAGCAGCATCCATGCTAACTTCTTGGGGGCTGCCATTGTTTAAGAGCTGGCAGTCGCTTCTGGCTGTCGTCAGATCTAACCCACGTAAGTGGCTGCCGCCTCTATTTCCTCTAAAGAACCTGATTGGTCACAAACATAATGGCCACAAATGTAAATCTTGAAGCCTGACAAAACTGACTTGATAACATACCTGTGATTTCACAAATAAAACTGCCTCAACATGTCTCTCCTGTTCTGTACACACTGAGGGTGGTATACTGATTTCCTCCGATGCATCATTCATGTATATGGTTGTGTGGGTGTAGTGCATGGATATATTCAAAGATGACCAACGAAGTTGATGCCAAAATATCCCAGATTTGTACGCTGCCATGACGCACTGTTGACGTCATTTGGAGTCAGAGACTGTGAGGTAGTGATCGGGCGGTGGAGTATTCCTGCCCACACCCGCCAGCTCAGCTGTCAATCATTACATCTCCCCCCTCTTTTTATTGCATCAGAAAACTAATTTAAACCAAATCAAACAGAAAAATGAACATTTGAAGATCAGCATGATAAGGAAGACCTCAAATTCACAGAAATCATTATAGCGGCCAATTTATTTAAGGTTAATTTATATAATAATTTCATATATAACATGGAGTGGGCAGCGTTTACGACTATACTGCAGCCACCATCGATAAGTTTTGGCCTCCTTATGGTGAACTGTCAAGTCCTTCATCTCTATATATACAGTCCAAAGTGTTTTAGTGTACACAAGTTAATGTTAATCATAATGCACTTAATAAAAGCATACAGCAAGGTGAAAGAAATGTGTAAAGTTATGTCTGTCCACTCTGGCGCCAATCCTGTGGTCCTGTCTTGGTCTTTAATGTACCCGCAAAATTCTCTGACATGTGAAAAACTGGTTTCTGTTGAATCAATACACAAAGTCAATTCACTGTTTCAGCGAAGCCTCCTGAGGGCCTTAATGAGGCATGTGTGCGACAGCCACAGTCACTTTGTAGAGAGGCAGTTGTGATGTCTTTAGGTGTTTAACATAATCCCTGATGACCTTCAGTCCCCTCTGGGTGTCAGTGGTTGTTCACAGGCTTTCAACATCAATAATAGAGAACAGGATGAATGAATAACATTAAAGGTATCCACTGAGTGTTAGCAGGCCTGAGTGAGCCGGACTCCTGGCCAATTAAAAAGACTGACTGGCTTAATAATGAAAATACATGTGTTTGGCATGTACAGGGTGGACCCATGAGATTTGGCATCAAGCTTAAAGTTGTGCCGGTTGTCAGTCTTTTGACCAAGAGAACTCACTTACTACACTTCTATGACCATCTTCTGCATGAAAAAGTAATAGAAAGTATTTAATAAGTATTTAATCATGCAGCTTTATTTGACAAGGACATTTAACTCAGTGGGGCAATCATTTTGAATAACAGTGACAAATTCAGCAAGTTTGAAATATTGATGCTGGTGCCATTCTCATGCACGGGAGGAACGGGAGACCTACAAAAATAATGTTTACTGAGGAGATGATAAAGATACTCAAACATTGACTTTCTAAGATGGAAAAACTACCCTACCAGGAAAAAGGGATAAAAATATATTAAATGGTACTGTGAAATGTCTTTTCTTGCTGCATGGCTCTCTTCTGCAAAATATGTTCAAGACTTTGGTCCTGACTGAAAAATCTATTGGATGGATTGCCATGAAATTTAGCCATACAGTCACACATGGTCCCCAGAGAACAGAAACAAATTACTTTGGTGATCCATTCATATACCCTCTAGTGCCATGATGAGGTTGACATTCGTGGTGTTGCATGAAATCTTTCAAGACAGTCCAAACATTCCTGTTTTCCTTAGGATGAATTGGCCTAATTTTTCCTCTAGTGCCATCATCAGGTAAAAATGTTGTCCAATACTTTATGTTATATTTTAAAATACCTGCAACACTAATGACAACACATCCTTACACCAAAATGACTGAATAGGGCAGTTATCAGTGACCCCCAAACATACATATATCACCATTCCAAAAACAACATGACCCTTGAGCATAAAGCATAAAGTATACCGGACCTTCGTAGCACGGTTCCAGTTTGGTTAGGTTTAGGCCAGAGAAGTACATGGTTAAGATTATAAATACATAAGGGTCTGGGTTCAAATAAAGACAGTATTTCTATTTCTTCAGTTGCAAAAGTAAAGAAAAACTCACTGTTTGGTGCTGGTTTCGTACTGGGCACAAGCAGTTCTTCCTGACTGAAAATCCTGTGCTTGTTTAAACCAACCATCTCCTCCCTTTACATCCTTTTGGCTTTTTATACTACTCCTCCTCACTGCTGCCTAGCAGGAAACTAATGACATTTCCAATAACCTCAGCTCTACTTTGTGTTTATCGTCTAGCATACCAAGACAAGTTAAGGTTAGACAGAGAACTTGGTAAGCTCTAAATAATATTAAAATATACAGTAAATCTATACACTTCATTATACCTGCCTATTACTATGTCAGCAATGCCATTGTGAACATGTTACCATGCTGATGTTAGCCCAAAGCAAAACTGTTGCTAAATACAGCCTCATAGAGCTGCTAACATGGCTGAAATCTGTAGTTTGAGTGTGTGGCACTGACCATATGTAGGTATGTGCCAGTGACAGTGGATATCCACATGGATTGATTATTTTATAAATAAGAACATTTTCATTGTATTGTTATTGTCCATTATGGATTACTTACCTTTCCTTCAAATTCTGGGAACTGGGAATACGCCACTTTGGTTTCTGTCAGAAAAATCTCATCACTGTCATACTTGCAGCAGCTAGACGCCAGATCTCTGTTATTTTATATCAAGCTGTAGAACAGAGGAAATAAATGTATGTTTTCTTGTTTAGAGGCAATTATCCATGGTAATTCAGATTAAGTGTCTTCCTATGGTAAACACTTGACATTGTCACTATGTAACCAATAAAAACATCTCTAAATAGACAGTGATTAATCCATGTGCCCAGAAAAGGTCACATGACATGAACTCTCCATCTGCTACAACATATGGAATTCTAAAGATGTGTCAGCTTGTTTTTTGTTGGAGAATAAAACGAAAATGTACATCAGTGCCATCAGAAGGCAGAGATGTCCTATTTTAAACTGCAGGCTCGCATTAGTGACTGGGGTCCCTTTCCTGTTTTACAGTCAGTATCAGTGCATGCATTTTGATTTTAATCTATTGTCCAAAATGTCAACACTTTTTTTATTTTTATTTCATCAATATGCATGTTGGTAATTGTGTCTTTATAAAATCTATAAATAAAGAATTATAGTAAAATTTCCTTAGCCTGTAATACTTTCACTAATAATTGAAATCCCTTAAACTGCAGGATTTTACTTGACAGCAACAATATGCATTACAGTAGTTGAATTTGCAAAACTGGTATTAAGTTGCCAAACTAACCTGGATCTGCAACTAAAGCAGCACTAATGGATTTTTTGGCAACTTGGGGCCAACGCAAAAGGCTTAAAACACAACTGTGGCACTCTCCAGTAATCTCTCCAGCACGAGTTCACAATAAAAATAAAAAAAAACATTGTTTATTCCTATTCCACACCAACACTTGAGAACTGGTTTACAGAGAGAATAATAAATAATAAAGAATAAAATGAATTAAATGCATGTATGACCGTCGAATAGCCAGATATCACACTGTATCAGTAAACATCCACATCATATCATCAATTAGCTTATCTGTAAGTTATTCTTTTACTTAACATTATCTTTACTTAAACAAATCAACTCACATAGCATATACAATTGCGCACTTACAATACATGACAGTAAATAGAACAAGATCAGCACTAGAGACATCTTGCAGATGAACCACACCAGTCGCAATGCCTGTAAACATGCTCACGTTCACGACCAGTGTCCACTCTCTGGTATTTACTACTGTATTCCGCGAGTAATCAGAGCTCATTGGTCCAGCCACACCCATCTTCAAAAAAGGCCTCCATTTTGATCTCAACTACACATCCATATTGTTTTGTAATTTTATCTTGCCCATCTTGACGCTATCACATTGACAAAATCTGTCCTCTGACAGACAGTCAGACATGGCAAAATACTCAAACCTGCTTCTGTGTAGTTCCACCTACAAAAGGTGTCTCCAGGACCAAATCGTGTCATGATTGAAAGCACTCACTCACACACACACACACACACAGACTCACAATGTGAAAACATCAACCGATGCTGTGGCAGCTGGTAACCAGGTCCAATGTTTAAATACGTTGGAGATATACAGTAGAGAAACAGAGAAAGATGACGATAGAAAGCATTTTATTCATTTTGCATTTTTAGTCCACAGATTTCAGTGTTGTCATAACTTAGAAGATATCTGAGTTCATGTCTTATCTAATAATGGTATATCTGTAAAATTACTTTTATTCAACTGTGTGCAAATGGGTTTACATGCAGCCACCTCAATCATTCAGCAATACTGAGATAACTTCTACAGGAACTGTTTTGCAATCCCTGATGTCTGATACAACGAAGCAGTTCTGTGAGCGCCTGCCTGCCAAAATGTCAATCAAAGATCTCCGTGACATACCTAACAAAAACTTCAGAAATATTTAGCCTGATAAATCGGTTGGATTAAAGAAAATATGAATTCCTGTCATGATTCTGTCATTAATGCCTCTTGTAATAATAAGACAACTGAGTCAGAATGTCATGACAGGCTCAGGAGGATAAATGGTTTTGGTTTTCAGATTAATTTTCTACCTGAGAGTCATGACCAAGAGAGATGTGCAGCAGGAATTGTTTGACAGAACGGCAATTACCTCTGATTACTTTCCTAATCATAATCAGACAGGCTCCATGTTGTCCATGACAGGGTTGAACTCAAACAGTGTCCTTGTCAGAGAGCAGTGATAATGATGGCAGTTTTTTTTGCCTCAGGTGAGAGGAGATGTGTGTTTGAATTGTGTTTACTTCCCACAGTAAACACATGCTCTATCAGATGCACTGCTTTGAAATGGAATTACCAACTTGTTTTCTCCTCTGAAATGATAAGGCCTGAATGGCGCCCATTTGTGTGAATCACCCACATGTTAATTGCCTGCAGCTAGTCTAATACACATGTAAATTCGGTTTTGCAGTTCATTGACAACAATTCCCAACCATTTAGCATCTCATCTGTCCGCCTGGTATTAAAAAACATATCATCTCAAGGCCACTGCAGTGTGGGCATTGTGTTGTTATTTTAGGTGCTTTACGAGATGGCACAGTTACCCTAATGGATTCTGCTGGAGACCAGTGCACCCGGCCAACTCATCAGCCTTATGAGGCAACTCAAACTATTGTACCCAGGAGATGAGACTTCGGTTCAAAGTAATCGGCTTGGACGCAAATGATAGGAGAAGCAGAATAATAGCTAATAATAGCTGATGTGCACTCATTTTTACATTCTGCTGAGGTAATAATGTGGTCACCCTCAGATACTCAGTTTATCGTTTTATTTTATCTCTATCTTACAATAGAAAATAAATTACTCATCCAACATATATATTGTAAATGGGTCCTCCAAATGAAAAAAAAATGGAAATGGAATGGCCCTTCAATATACTTTAATCTGATGCACCTATTGACAAGATGTCTGTGCCTTCCAAAACCATTATAAATCACGGTTGCAAAAATGAAAACCTTTCTGACAGCA
Organism: Sparus aurata; assembly: GCF_900880675.1. Classification (NCBI taxonomy): domain Eukaryota; kingdom Metazoa; phylum Chordata; class Actinopteri; order Spariformes; family Sparidae; genus Sparus; species Sparus aurata. Next base: position 33,407,299 of record NC_044192.1, read on the forward strand.
TTATGGTTGAAATTCAGGTTAGGATTGGGCACAAAACTGATTTGGTTAGGATTAGGATCATGGTTTGGATAAAAGGAATACTGTGATCTTTTGGAAGAGTTTTATGAGAAGGTCAATAAATCTTTTATATCTGTTATTTACAAGGCTTTACCCAGCAATGTGAAAACTAGACACATCTTCATATTCACGCCACAAATCTCTGACCTTTATAAAACTCTCACCTCTCTCAAAATTATTGGAATTTAACAAACAAAATAATACAAAAAGCATGAGAAACCCGCTCTGTGGTAGCATTTGGTGTACATGTAGCTAGCGGACAGTAGCCATGTCAGGTTGCACAGAACAGATCGATCCAGACAGGAAGTCAGACAGCATAACGACATAGAGTAACTGGTCAATTTTTAATATAATATAAAACACCCTGTACACACGCACAGCGGACCTGGCAATGCTAAAAGAAAGATTTACATGTGATGAAACCCATATCATTGCAGAAGACACCAGAACACACGGAAACCCAAATACTGCAGAGGAATGAATGTATCATTACTGGAGAAAACGATACATGAGGTCATGGCACTGAAATCTCCCTTTGGTCTGGTGATAGAGAACAAACCCAAAAAATTTTATTTCTGACAGCCCTAATAGTAAGGGTACCTTTATTGCCATCATTAGAATAATAACTGCTTTGGTTATGGTTAGGGAAGATGGTTACGAGCTGGAGAGTGGAAACGAACATTGGTTTCTCATATCTGGGATTGATGTTTTGTTGACCCATCCATTCATCTGCAGACTTTGGCTCTACACCAGTGCCAGCGTTTCCTTTTCTCCCAGCTAACAAGAGACATGAGGGCTCTTGTCACTTGAGGATAAACACACCTCGTTACAGGCATTTGGTGAAACAATTGATGGTGTCGCTTTTCTTGGAAGAACAGTCTCATCTCATGAGTCCAAAGTCTTCCAAAGTCTTTTTTTAATGAAATAATTGCTTATTGACGTTACAGACTTATCATCAAGATTTATTCCCTGCAGCCAAATTGCGCTGTCTGGGTGCACTGACATGTAGTCACAAAATCAACTCCCGTCAAACAAGACATGTAAAACTAATAAATAATCAAAACTGTGTCAGGTGTCACACAGTATTGCATTGCATAATCAGAAATAAAATACACATTTACACTGAATATAACCAATTACTCAGTGCCATGAGAAATAATCATTTCTGTCCCTTGCACCCCTCAGAGAGACAGCAGGAGCTGGGAAATCTGCCGAGCTGTCAGAGGAGACGCAGAAAAACAAGCATGTTGTTGTTGTTGTTGCTGTAAGGAGCTGTCGATGGAATCTAACCATGCACCTAAACTGACATTTTTATTTACTACCTCTGTTTTTAAAGCCGAAATTCCCACTTTTCACACATTTGTGCCCTTTTCAGTGGTAGGAGAAAAAAGTGTGTAATGAGCAATGTCAAAAATGCACTAATCAGTGTTTTTATATTAGCATTGGCTCAAATTAAATCTAATGTCAAATTTGTCAGCGAGTGAAAAACCCAATGATTATTATCAACTAACGCTGCAATTCCCCTCAGCTCTACAGAGCATTTTTAGTGTCCTTCAGCTCATTGTTTTGGTTTGCAGGTTACAGCCCCCTTACCAACTACGGTTCTGGTTCAGTGTCCTTTACTCATTGCCCTCATGGTAACTGAGGGGCTTTCCAGGCAGTAACTACTCATTATCTCAATTGTTAGTTTCAAACAGATATTGTAAAAGGGCTTTTTAAGTGATCGACAACTTCTATCAAATACATAACTGTGGTTATCATGACTTTGTTCCTTTGCTTTGCTAAAATTGGCGGATTGTGTGAACGGTTATGATTATGTCAACCACAACAAGTCACAATGAATGCTTACCTCAGATACCATCTCAGTTACTGAAACTCCTGTTTTGTCTGCATTGATCGCCCCATCCTTAACCAGAAAAATGACCATATATGTCAACTTTGCAATTACCTTTTAAGACACATATTCTTTGGTGGCTATTATGATTACTAAGGCAGCATAGGAGAAAGTATCAGGTGAATTAGTATAAAGAGGGATATAGTACACATTGGAAGGATGAACAAGCACAGGACTTTCACCCAGGAGAGCTGTTCATGTCCAGTGTGAAAACAAAAGTCAACGCTGAGTAATTTAAACTAATGTATTTCAGTTGTCACATACATGATGTTTCATTTACGTTTCATTTGGTTGCTGCTGCTAATTCCGATGTAGGGAGGTTGGCAATTGAGACTTAATCTAAGGTAAAAAAAAAAAACTTTAAAATACCACATCTGTGAACAATTGAAATGAGTTTGACAGCAGGATAATTTCTGTGTATTTGCTTTACTCATGCAGTGTTTATCCGCCCCAAACAGCCAGCTTTACTTTGCTGAAGACTAACCATGAGCTGACGTTACCAAGCACACTTACGGCATTCATGTGGTTAAATTCAGACAACTCTCTGTGAATTTAGTAGCTTTCTTACCATAGACTCTGCTTCTCTCTTTTATTTCCCTGTTTTTTCTCTGTTATGTTATTTGTGAGGTAAAGTAGTAGAGACCGGGGGCTATTGTAACAATGTTTGGTTTTGATGTCATTACTCAGAAACCTCTTCAACTAGTTGGTGAAATTTTCTATGTAGGAAACTCCTATCTGTGTTCGATTTGTTTTTGCCATCAAATGCTGTTTTAATCAATGTTAGACTCACAATATTGATTGAAGCCCCAGAAGTCAAATCTGCCCCCATATGCAGGGGCGATTGTAACGGCAAGTGTAACTCCTACATATACTTTAAACACCAAGAACCACAATAAACTCCCAAATATATAGATGTTGTTAAAACAATGTAATATCCATTAAAAATGTATTCCATTATAAGTCCAAAGTTAAAAGTCTTAGTAGAAAACTGGTAGAAAGACTTTGATAGGTGAGAGACATTAGTCTGTTTGTCGGCTGGCAAAGAGACATCATCACAGACCACATTCATAATGCTTTCATAGCTCTGTGTTGTTTCTGTTTTTCGCAGTTCCAGATGTTACAATTGCCCCTGGTCTCTACATTTCCCCTCCAGCTCAACTCAGCAGTCAACATAACAGAAGATAAACATCTGGAGATGGAGTTCAGCTCCACAGATCACTGCTGCAGTCAGGAGTGAAGATGAATCCACTTTTTAATTCCAAGAGTTTGAAACTAAGTCCCTCCCATCAGTAAACAGTCCTGGATCAGAGCAGAATCTGAAGCCACTTAAGGTGTTTAGTGTCTAGCTTGCTCTTAGCCGCTTCCTTGTCTCGTGCTAAACTTGCAAACTTGCTTTAACTTATCATTCTGAAGTAAATACTACATGTTACACTTCATATAAATTGGTTCTCTACTGTGCTATTCAGTCCACATTTGATATTTTTCTGCATAAACAAAGGTTGAATTATGGCAGGAAAAAACGGAGACACATTGTATTTACTGGTCACTAAAGGTAAAAGGTAACATTGGAACAACTGGAATAACTGTGAAAACTATAAACTGCTAAAGAAAAAGAACGAGGAGGTATAGAAGGTGGAGAGTGACAGAAACCGAGGTAAAACTAGAGTGAACGGCCGAGCATTCACTCAATGGCGAGTGCTGTGTCACAGTCTGTTCCCCCGCTGATATGTGTCTCAGTTACCACCAGGTAAGCATTCTTTCTTCTAGAAAAACCTGCCTACTTGTTGATACAACTGGCTGTTACTCTGCCCTTACAAAGCACTTAGACTGGGGTTTCCTGGTAAAATGGTAAAATGGTGATTCATACTGTTTTTTTTTCTGCTTAGCTTTGGACAGTACCGCTAGCAGTAGCCATGTTGCTAATGTTGTCTGTTGTGATGGCACTGCCAACAGTGATGACACAGGGAATTGCTGGAAATGCTGCACTTTTTGTAACCCAAACTGCGGTATTTTCCTAAACCTCACCAAGTACTTTTCTTGCCTAAAGCTGATCAAAGTACGAGTTGCAATGAAGGTTCGGCACGCTGCATCAATGATGTTACATTAGGAACAATGATACATGTTGTTTGGGGAGTCACTGTCAACCATAATCAACCTATTCAGTTGTACGGATGTGAGGATGTGTTGGGATTCATATGTTGCTCTGTATTGCTTCACACTGAGCCCAGTAATCATATTGATTTAACTGTCAATATAATGTAGACTTCCTGCGGTTTCTGTCATGTCGGTTTCTGTGTTTGAGGTTTTTTTAATTTAATTTTTTCAACACAACTTAATAGCTCTTAACATCACAGGAACATTTATACAATAGCTGGTGTGCCAGGGTTGAAAGTTAGCAACCAAACTACACCTAACTTATTATGACTAAAACTACGAAGCTGTGATCTGATAATTAGTGCTGCAGTTATAATGTTTTCATATGCTGTGTTAGAAATTGAATCAGATGGTATTACTCCTAAAGCCCTGTAAGGTGACACTGGTACATGTAGCAATTTACAGTCAATAAAGCCCATAATGATTAGAAAAGTGTGTCGCCATTTAGAGGAACAGCACGTTATGTGAATATTGGATGACTTGGAGCGTATTTAGTGTAAAGGAAAAAAATGCAAATTTGTTGAAGTCATTTTGTGGACTGCAGGGATCCTCCTTATGGAGTGAAAGGGATAGATGGATGCGGTCATGTTACTGATGACTTTGTGTCATGCTGTGATGAATTTTCCTTTGACTCGAACATTTTACAAACTAAGGACGTAGCAATAAGTTTTCTACAAGATTAGCACCTTCTGTAATCGAAGGCGAGGAAATTGAGTTGGTGGACAGCTATAAATATCTGCTGCTGATAGCAAACTGTGCTTCAAGAAACATACAGGAGTAATCTGTACAGGCGTGGCAGCAGCACCTGTTTTTCCTGCAGGAAATGATCTCTTTTAATGTGGGTGATAAGGGATGACCTCGCTTCATCAGAATTCTGTTCAATATGTTTTGACATTTTGTATCGTCGGCTGAATTGACGTGCTGAGTGTGTATAAATCAGACTGAGGGGAAATACAGCCAGGAAAGGTTATCTGTGGGAGAAGGACGAGGTAATAGCGTGACTTGATGTTATCATGTGCTATAGTATCTTTCTGCTCTTCTGAAACAGCACTGGTAGGCTTATACTATTAACCATTCAGTAGCTATATTTTACAAACAGTATTTTCTGCCATTGGACTGACCTGCTGACTTATGTATCGACTTCTTGTTGTTTGTTTTTGTGGTACATTGCACATGAATGTGCACGGTGCTAAACATGTTAAAGCTTTTTAAGTGAGTCAAATCAATCATTTCTATGTTAGTAATAATAAATTATCAAATGACAATGTGACAACAACCTTAAGGCGGCACTTGTAGTGATGAACCTACAGAGAAAAACCCCTTGAATCTGCAGTTTAGCTCAGCTTTACGGTTAATGTCCACTTAGCGTTTTTTCTTTTGCAGGCAGAAAAGCACTTGCGGTGCACTGGGAGAAAAAACGCTGCTCGTTGGTTTTGATTGACAGCTGCTGACACTACGGTAACAGAGGGCTGACATCACAAGCGTACACTTTGCGGATACGGGCTAGCTAGGGGCGGCTGTGGCTCAGGAGGTAGAGCAGGTCAAAGTGTCCTTGGGCAAGATATTGTACCCCTGCCCCTGATGGTCGTTCCATCTGTGTTGAGTGGATGTATGAGAGGCTGTGCATAGAAATATCAGTGGGAACTTTGGTTAGGAAGTGTTGTTTTGACTAGAAGGCGTTATATATAAGTACAAGTCCATTTACCATTTATAGGCTGTTCTAACTTTGACATTCTGGTTCACTCTCACCACTTTCATTGCATTGTTTTTAAAGAACCACTGAATGCTACTTGCTCCGCACCAGGCAGCAGACAGACATGGTTAGAGACTAGCTTACTCAAGTAAAAATAAGTACAGATTCTGAAATGTACTCAAAGTATAAAAGTAAAAAGTGCCCCAAGCACAGCAAAACTTTTATCTCACACCTCACAATGTTTAAAGTAGACACAGGAAACTTCAGTCCCCACTGGTATTCGCAAGTGGTATTATCATTGGCATGGCTGTAGCAAAGACGACTAGATTATTTCCATTTTCCTCAGAGTAACAATTGCGACAATCACCGGACAAAATGTGAGTAAATTCTTTCATTTGATCTCTAATGGAGATGTGAAACCAGGTAGAAATGATGTCAGGCTGCCAGCCTTTGTGCCTGGTGGCAGACAAAAAAAAAAGTATAGTGAAAGCAAAGTTTATGGGAAACCAATGCTGATGCTGGCATTATTCTATAGCTGTTGTATTGTGCAATCAAATTTTACTTCATAATGATACCTGAAAATGAAAAAAAACAACAGAAAAAACAGCAGTTGCAGTCATTGGATGCACCAGACAGATAGAAGCAGCACAGGTACAGTCAATGACGTGCCCATCTGGGAAGCAAAACTGATAATATTGCCGCTTTTTGTGGAGAGTTTCCAGACGTCGACATGCTGCAGGTGTGGAATTGTGTAAATAAAACACACAGAAAACAACAACAGTTGGTCGATGCTGCTCCTGGGCCAAACAAAGTGAAATTTAGTTCACTTTGTGCAAGGTAATGTTAATGTAGCTCACTCAGGAACATTTGAACTAATAGCAGGTGTGATTGTGTCTTGCCCAGGCAGATGGCAGACATCCCGGAGCAGTCAAACAGTGGTGTCTTGACACACACACACAAAGTTGTAGGAATTCGTCCTGTAGGGAGCATAAATGTCTGTACAAAATTCCATGGCCACTCCAATAATTACAGAAATATTTCCGTCTAGAACAAAGTGGTGGACCAGCAGTCCAGCCGGAATTGCCATCCCTAAAGCCACACCACTAGCAGGGCTTAAAAACTAAGAATTTAAAATGAATTTTGCACTGCAGTCCTATCCAGATTAATTTGCCATTGCTAAAAAACTGATAAAATCTCGAGAAAATATGCAATTTGGTACCATTTGTCTGGCAAAGTTGATGCCGCTAATGTGTTGTGAAATGTTTAACACATCTTTAAAAGCTTAGCTGTGTTTACTATTCCCTCTATCTGTTTAAATTGTGCCAAAATGCTGCCAGCGGTGATAAGGGCTGAACTAAACTACATTAGGGCAGGCTCCTGTGCAGCAACACCATCTGTCTGTCTGTATCGCTCTCACACACATTTTCTTTCTCCTCCTCTCTGCTGCACAGAGGTGCTGCTGTCTCTTCCTCTTTTCACCAACGTCCCCCTCCGCTGAAAGGAAGATGCCCAAAATCAATTGCATTCACTCAATTTATATCAGGTCAAGTCAACACGGCTGAATGGAATGGAGGGGATGTGCCGCCTCACGCCAGTCTAAACAGCTGCGACGCTAACACAGCTGATAGACATCAAGTACAATGAAAGGGCACAGAAAATAAGCATTACTGTTGAATCGTAGATAACAGTATGCTTCATTCTCCTGAGCAGTGCTGAGGCAATTCAAAACAGACCATTATGTTTACTATCACTTCCACTCGCAGCAGCAGCGGTCCTGTAAGTGAACCCTGCTGCAGGGACTCTATCATTTCAACCCACTAACCAGGAGGACTGTCATGTGATACACAGAGGGGAAAAAAAACATGTCTGAGTCTCTGGAATTCAGAATTACTTTGAAATTTGTTTTACCCAGACGTTCAGGCAATCAGCATGAGTATAAATAGTCAATAAGTCACTGTCATGAAGATGGATAAATGTATTATTCCAGTAAAGGCACTATGCACTATGTAGGATTTATCAGTTGCTATTTGTAAACACATGGTTTCAAAAGTGTAAGATAATTGATTGGTGAGTCTCATTCCCAGGCCATGGGTTGGTCACAACCAACCCAAAATGACCTGAGACAGAGACTCAACAATTATCTACAATTTCTTAACTGTGGATATTGTTAAGGAGAACTCAGGACAGTATCCAGGCAATTTAAAAAATACACAATTGGTCATCTCCAGCGATGTTCGTAACGACAAAACCAAGTATTTTAAGACGAAACATTATTTTTCCTCACACTTACCACATGTTTTTTGTGCCTAAACCTAACCAGACAAAACACCCAGGAAGAGTGCCATGTGCCAGTGATGCACTGGGGTACAGAAAGACTTTTTTCCACACAAGCTTACATTAAGTCTGAAACTCAGAGCTCACATGCGTTGTAAACGACGCTGTGCGAACACACCCACACAGAGTTTAAAAGCCAGCAAACCCTGTTCCAGTTAGTTAGAACTGAAGAAGCCTCTTGGATGAGAGGTGAAACGTCTTCAAGAAACTGAAAAAACTGTCCAGTTGCCTACGATAGAGCACCTAGATTTACCATGAACTGGATGACTGAGAACCTTCATCAACATACAGTGTGGAAGATATGGCTGTAATATACATGGTGGATTTTTTTTTTTTTTTTAATTACTCTTTTTACTATCAGAATTTGATCAATTTGGTCCAACTGAATTAAATTGGTCCAAGAACTACAAGAGTTACATAATTGTATAACCATTTTAGTTGGCCAGGGGCTAAACCAGAAGTCATCCGGCTCAGCCAGCCAGCCACAGTCAGTGCGTATGTTCTATGGGCCCCATGATGTGGAACATTTGAGAGATTGCACCTAGGAAGTCGAATTTCTTTTGGCTTCGTGTGCCACTGAGCAGCTTTCATAGGTAAAAATCCTGCATAGTATACCTTTGATCAACCATTGTTTCTTACCTCTGTGGCTTGTTCATGTTTATATTTCATAACCTCCTTTAAGAGGACAAAAAGGAACAGAAAGAGAGCGATTTACGGATCAATAACTCACCTGCTTATTTAACAGTGAATAATTGGACGGTTGAGCCTCACTTCAACAAACAGAATGATCATGTGATGCAAAATGAAGAATTCATTCTGAACACCGGCTCCACCTCACAGTGACGAGTTTTGCAGAAAGCAAACTCCATTTTACCTTTAAAATATTCATAGTCATAATGTACTGGCAAACACAAACAGCTGATGCAAGTGTTTGCCCTGGGATATTGGGCTGGAATGGGAGCAGCATCTTCCCCTCGCGGGAGGCAGAAATTCAATTGAAGGATTTGGAGAAAATCCTGTCGGGTGAACTGTGTCTGCTCCAGTTGCAAATGCAGTGTTCTCCAGCATCCTGTTGTTTCCCTCTGGGCTCTGTGTATGTGTGTATTAGTGTGTGTGCCTGTTTGTCAGAGACTGTGAGGTGAGGGGGCGGGTTATAAAATCAAAGTTTTTTAGTTCCCAAGGCCTCAGAACAGTAAAAAGAAGTGAAAGTAACAATCTGCTCCATTTACATGGAAATAAGTCTACATGTTGTGTTATTCTCCATAGCTGTGCAGCAGGGATTGAATCGATGACCACAATGCTGTTAATTTTGCTGTTGAGCATTACTTCTTTCTTCAAACACCTGCTGTAACTCAAAAGTAAGCCTGCTAGACAGAATATCTGTAATAAACACCATGGAGTGTTTTATTAGAAAATGAATCTTTCTTTGAATCACACGCCCTGCAACTCTGCAACCTTCAGGAGCTTAGGAGAGTACAAGAACAGCATACCCTGTACCTGACAAGAGAGTGGCAACTCAAGACCTCACAGTGATACTCTCTACATGAGGGTTAAAGTGGCTTTCAGCATGAACATGTTGGAAAGTTAGGCTGGTGATTCACTGCAGACTCCCAGAGGTCCTACACATCCATGCTCCACAATTATGTTGCTTGATTAGAACTCCGCGCATGCTGGATTTAATGTTTGCATCTTTATATTACTGTGTATATTCTCAAGTCAACATCCATTCGTAATTATAACCAGGTTTTCCATCTCAGTTTAGCTAAAGGTAACTAAAAGCATATTCGCTGCATTTGTAAGGGATAATGGCCAATGAAGTGTCCATTAGCATGAATGAATGGACAACATGTTGGCCAGAGTCCATTATATCCTGATAATGGACACGTAAAACCCTTAATTTATATTTTCAAGCACTTTACAAGTGAAATTATGTTCTGGCACATATATACTTGGAACATATATGGTAATTTTGACCGAAAGCATGAACGATCATTACAACCCCATAAGGTCCTTATGGAATGGAAACCAGGGGTGGATTTAATGGGGCATTTTGTAGTTTTGAAGAAGTGATTAAAACTCAGAATTTTACAACATTAATGAGAAAATTAGATATATTTCTCTGTGAACGAAAAAACAAGATATTCTCAGAGGTAAAGAAGGTCACAGGACATTGTCTGATGCTGGTGGCAGGGTCCACCAAATATCAACAAGGTTCAAAAGTATGAAATTGTGTCATCCTTAAGGTAAGTTTGTTTATTCAGTCATGCAAACAAGTTTAGTTTGTTTAAAATGAATAAAATCAGTCAGTGACGATCTTTCTGTTCTGATTAAAATGTAATCCCCAAACTACAGAGTGCTCCTTTGACTTATCATTCAACTTATTGTAACTAAGTCATTTTTGTGGGTACTTTTATGTGTATTTTTCAAATCTGTAAATGTACTTATGCATCACACCGTGTAATCTACTCCTTTGCTTTTGAAATCGTACTTGATCACTGATTACAATTTGAATTCATATCTAAACCTTTCATCTGCATTTTCGTAGCCAATACGGCTATCTAATTACAAACCAGTAGTTTTACAGGGATGTAACCGTACCCTACAAATGTACCCCTTCACCACTGATGGGAAGTTTATTCACTACTCCAGTAACAGCATGCAAAAACAGACACTTGCAGTCCACTCAGCTCATAGAACCCGTTGGCTCAGTTATTAGCCAGAAAGTTAACATTATGCCAGAAAGATTTAAAGTCAACAACATCGTGTAGGACTGATAAACAATAAATATAATTTGACGTTGTTTATCAACAAGACTAGCTAGACAGCGATGTCATTCTCCCTTGTCATTGATGTGGTCAACCCACCACGCTTCCCTTTAACTTGCATTTCCAGAATTTAGCTGACCCAATCCAGACCGATCTCTGACTGTGAGTGTAGATGAGATCAAAGTCTTCACCGCAGATCGAAGAGCCAGAAATTGTCTATTTCAATGTTAGACCCGGAATGAATGTGAATGATGTAGAGGCTACAACAGGAGCAGAGAGCAGAGTTAACCAGGCAGTACAGTTCTTCTCTTTGTTGTTTGTCTTAGATAAAGCTTAAGAGGAAGATGTGAGGGCGAGACTCGGAGGTTAGAGAAGGACGTAGGGGATTTTGAAGAAACGGATTCCCTCATGTGCACGGCATACAAGAATCAGTATTTGATGTTCTTGATGGAATATTTTATAAGGCATTTACCAGCTCAACGGTTGCTTTATTCTTCAGAAAACCACAGAGCGCTCTGAATGGAGGTGTCTGCCTGAATGAGGAAGGGCTGATAAGAATTCCTCCTCACAACTGAGACAACAACATCACCTTTTATCTGCTCGCTTAGAAATCAAGCATTTTACTGACACAATGTTACTCTATGTCTTTGGTATCAGTAAAATAAAAATAAGCACATGATCATTAGAAGTATCAGAAGAACCCCTTCATTTAAAAGCTCTACCTCTCTGTGAAGTGCCAAGTGCTTCTGTGCTCAAGGATCCCTTCAAAATTCATGAAAAGGCCCTCCCTGTTTCCCCCTATCACATCATGACATCATCTAATAGATGAGATACGAAATACAGACTCACTGGAATGTATGATTGAATCAGAAGGGCTGCTGACATTTGACTTCCACTGGTCCCATCATCCTTTGATCCTTCCTAACTGTGTCTCAGAGCTGGCCCGGGGCTTCAGTGAACTGAGAGGCTGCTCAGGGCTCTGCAGCCACCACGGGCCTCCAGATGAAACATGTCAAACCTCACAATTTATGTCCAGTGCCGACTTTCAGGGCCAATGACGGAAGTAGTGTGTCCTTAATGTAATGGGGCAGAAAGCAAAGGCGTTGAGGTCGGGCGTGTAGTGAGTCTGACTTTGATGCTATGAGGGAGTTCATGTAGCGTCATAACACTTGTTCTGAACTGTGATCATCTTTCCCCAACAAAGAGTTCTAGTGCAAAACTTTAACCATTAGCACTACATGTATTCGCCCCGACATGTCACGGTGCGGATGTCACGGTTAGATGCAGTTCAAGAGTGGTCCATGGTGGAGGGGACAACCCTTTTGATCCATACTTCAATCCAGTAAGTGGCAGTCATTTTCCAATTATCATTAAGCATTCGAAGCATTTAATTTGGTTTTTATCAGACTTGCTTAAAAATATCACCTATCTGAGAGTGTATGCTCACTGTTTACTACTTTATTCACTAAAAGCTCTGCCAAGTACCTCAGGTGGAACTTTAGGTTAAAGAAATCTGCTCTACTATCTGTTAAAAATAAATAAAAAGAAACCTAGCCTTACAAATATGAGATCTTTTGGTGCTTTTTCTTTTGTATATTCAACTCATACTGAACCAAGGCATGTACCAAACTGTTACACCCCACAATAACCAAATTTTATTTCTCAAACCTATCATCTGACCATAACCATATCACAGTTGCAGACATGTGCACCATTGTAGAACACGGGGATATGAAACGTTCTGAAGCATACAATGCAGAAGAATGATGTCCGGAAATTCAGGGTTTTATGGAATTGTACAAAATTGACATTCATGTTTGGCAATATGGTTGTTGTACACATTTTCACATCACAGATAAATACTCTTAACTGGAAAACAACACAGGTTACACAGCTGTTATATCCTGTATACTGGTTGTGACACTACTAGATATTTTGAGCCACTATAACATATTTTTCTTACCCTAACCAAGAGTGTTTTTTTTGTTCTTGTTCTGCTTAATCCTAACCAGACCAGGAGCACAGCATTGTCACAACATGAAATAGAAAAATTTAACCTAAAGAAATGTAAAGTTGCAATGTATATCCGTGGTTTTCAGAAACATACACTGACAACATTCATTCATTCTCGTGATTTGGTTGTTCAGTTTTTCAACAGAAGGCATTGGCAGCTGTTTGAGCATTTGATAAGATATGTTCAGGCCTATTCATGGCATTAACATCAGGTTGCTGGTGTTCTGGAGATGGACATGATAACATTGAGGCATAGGTTCAAATTTATATCTATATTATTCTATATCAGTGTGAACAAATTCCTAAAAAGAAGGGAAATCCATTATGGTGGTAGTCAGATAGGTAGTCAGGTAGTCAGGATGGACTGGCCCACCGTTGAGTAATGATAGATGAACACATTTCCTAAAGTCATTACATTTCTGCCTGTGATTGACCACAGTGACATATTGCAGAAACATGCTGCTACCTCCATTTTGTGGAGCTTTGACTCAGTGTGCCATGTACCTTTACGTTTCACTAAAAATGCAACGTCTCGCACTCACCATTGCATTCTTTATGATTTAGTGTGTTGGACATATTTGACCACTCACAGGCCAATTCACTGGTATGGATTTGAATTATGGATTTAAAGCTGCATCATATCCATATGATGGAGGGGGAGGGATGTTGCCAGGCTGTGGAGACATTGGTAAAAAAAAAAAAATGTATCCATAAAGCAATACTGCTTAAACTCCTCACTTACCTCTGTACCCTACTCTGTCTAAGCTCTGCAAGTTAACTGCTATGCTCCTCCAAAAGTGGTTGCTTTTTAATGTACCCTGGGTTTTCAGGGATTTGGACAAAACATATGCAGCTTGGTAATGGAAAAACTTACAAAGAAATCTGAAAAATTGACTGGTGTTCGTCATGGATAACTGCATTCAAGTTGTGAGTGAATATAAAAGTCAATTTTATCTTTCTGCTTCATCGCCTGGATTTTTTTTCCTGTAGTTAACAAGAACAAACTCAGTCAGATTGTGGTGTGAGTGTCGGTGAACAAAGAAACCCAGACTGACGCTGCTTTGAGAAACCTGAGTGGCAGAAGAAGACGATGTATCACACCCTCTCTATGGAGAATGTGTTGCTGCCATCAGGACGGAGGTACAGGGTACCAGCTTTGTGGACTTCCTGTGCCCAGAGATTCTTATTACCCTCATGTAGAGCTGTTAGACAAATCCTTCTGATAAAAGGTGTGTGTCACTTGCATTTTTACAACTGTTACAGACAAAAAATATCTTCTGTTAATAAAAAAAAACTAACTACATATTTAGTGATCGATTTTTTTAGGGAATCAATGGAATATGATGAAGGAGGCATGTGGGTGATTTGCTTGAGTGCTACTGTGTTTGACTGGCTGTTTTATTGTGCATTTTTGTATATGGAGCATTTTAATACATTGTGATTTTCTACGGCTGTTATAGTGGCTAGGTCTGACTTGGAAAAGAGATCTTGATGTCAATTGGACTAAAACAAAGGTGAAATAAAGCAAAATTATTAATAATATTCTAGGATGGGAAGCCTTTGCAGGACGGATGTGGCCAGAGGGCCACCAATTTATGATCACTGCTTTGGAAACATCATGGGCCAAATTGCTTCAGTTACAGGTGGAACCACAACATACAATCCAGGAAGCCAAGTCTGAGTGATAGCTTCATGAGTCTGACAGCTTATCATGCACCAAAACCCAATACAAAGTTAGAGCAAGTACAGATGTCAGAAGTCTACAAAGGTATGAGAGTGAGTCTTTTAATGTTCTGCATCGACAACTTCATGATAAATGGTGGATATACCCTGTTCAAATTACAAACTTATCATCTAACGCAGCATCCTGCAAGATAATGTTTCCTTGTGTTACAGTAAAGGAGCTCTCTCTGTTGGCCGCAGTCGTCTCAATGTAATGAATGATGACAGTTCTAATTACAGTCTAACCTTTTCCTCATCTGAGTGGATTTAAATCTTATGCACTTAATGCTCTGTTTCAGCAGTTCTTTCATTACTAACAATTAGAGCTTGACCGATAAAGGATTTTTAAGGCCGATACCGATACAAATATTTGGTGATTTAAAAATCCGATATATCGGCCGATATATATATATATATATATATATATATATATATATATATATATATATATATACATATATATATATATATATACATTATTTTTTTAAATCCAGAAACATGTAATAAAACATAAACAGATTTCCGTAACATTAGTTATTTGTAGTTATTTATGAGTCCTCACTGAAATAGTATGATAATGCAGTTCAAAAATAAACTTGTTTGTTTAATTGTCACAACAGAACAGAGAAACATCAAAATATATTATAGGGTTTGTGGCGTTCTAAGCACGAGTGTTGCCAACAGGGACGTTGTAGAGCAGGGCTGCCCACACTTTTTCAACTTGCGAGCTACTTTCAAAATGACCAGGTCAAAATGATCTACCTACATAACAAATACAAACATCTATTTATTTATACATACACTGAGTATACTTTATAACACAATGCATAACTGATATTGAGAGAGTTATGTAACCCTTGCTATTGCACATAAAAATTGACAGCAGTAATGCACATAGGTGACAGACAGCCATCAATACTGCACACAGTTTACACACTGGGAGCTGGTGGTTTTCTCCATAAAGGTTTTGAGCGCCTGAAAAATGAACTCTCCCCACATGTGTTCTTTCATGGGCAGTAATGTTAGTAGCTCCTCTTTTCCAGTCATATCTGTAAACACCATCCGAATAAAAATGAACAACTGGGCTGTATAGCTGGTGTCTGTAGACTCGTCTAATTGCAGTGAGAAACACTCGCAGTCTGCAATGTTTCTCCGAAGCTGCTGTGTCAAATCCTCTGTCATTACTTCACGGCGCTGTGTACTTCTTGATAGCTGAAGAGCTTTGACTGATGATAATATTTCTAGTTTGTTTTTAAAATCCCGAAACAAGGAGTCAGCTGCCTCAACAAAGGCCTCTTTTATCATCTCTCCATCTTGGAAGGACTTCTTATGCTTTATGATGGAGTGACTCACCTGTAACGATGCCTCGGTGGCGGCCTTTGCTTGTGAATTCCCCTGTGTGAAAAACAACTTTTTTTCCGATTAACTGTGATTTAAGTTCCCTCACCTTTCTCAGAAAGGTGGTAGTTTGACAAATCAACCCATTTTTTATATCCCTTCTTTTCTTGATATCAATTGTAGCCGCTAACCAGGTCACTTAGCTTGTGTTTTGCAGTAGCTAACCTAGCGCATTTTTGCATGCATGGTGACCCAATACTATCGGCCCGCCAATAAATCCTATGTGCATGTACATTAGGGCTGTCCAGTCCACCCACAGTCCTCTGCTGGTGCCACTGAACAGCTTCTCTCCCATTTCTGTTATACTGGCTGTTTGTCTGCTTCCAAAACACTGACTGGCTTTGGAGAGACACAGAATGCCAAGAAATCCTCAGACCTCCTCTTCTCAACCAACAGACAGCGAGGTGCCAACATGAGGTTTTCACAATCTGTTTTCGTCTCACGCTTCTGTCTTCAAACTGTTTCACAGGAACTCCAGAAATGCCTGCAGATGTGTTGGAGCTCCATAAAAAATCAGTTAAGGAGAAAAAAAACTCTCTCTCAATTATACACACTTGAAGCAGTACAGCATATTCAATGTAGTTGATGTGTTTGCTTAGGATAAAATCTGAATAATGTAATGTAATGTTCTCAGCAGGAGCAAATATCACATGGGATATGTGGATCCTGGCTGCCACCCAGTGGCTGCAGTGGAGAATCACATGTTTCTTAGCTGTCTTGGGTATAAAAGCTGTGAGGACATAGAACTACTTTCCATCTCACAATACTCTCGGGCAGTTAAACTGATATAACACTGACTGAATGTCATGGCATGTTGGCAGGAATAATATATATTATGGTTAAACTATTATTTTTAGTTTGTTTATTAAGGGAAGATCACAGTTTCTACAACACAGTGCAAAATACAGAATGTTATTCACAATCAGGACTAAGGAATTATTAAGACAAGTCTAAAATTGCTTTATTTGACTTCGCTGATGTAAATGCTATTCCACTTTCCACTTTATAAGAGAATAATTCAACACCTGCATTCAATCCACTTATTGAAATAGCATTTGGGGCATTTAGCGGACGCGTTTCCAAAGCAATACATACATCCATTCATACGCTGATGGTGGTGGCTGTAATGCAAGGTGCCAACCAGCACATCAGGAGCAGTTTGGGGTTCAGGACACTTGCAGACCAAGGGAATCGAACCAGTGACCTTCCAATAACAAGAAAAACTGGCCCTACCCCTGAGCCACAGCCACAAGGTTCCTAATGACAAAATGGCCTAGCTCCCACTCTCCTTATCATTAGGTCGACAAATTTAGTGGTGTATACTTTTAACTTTTGGTATTCCTATGCAGGGTTGTATGGCCTTATATTGAATGACAGATGCGTTCTGCTGTATATACATATCTGGTGGGAAATCCGCAATAAACAAGACAGACCAACATGTGCAGCACCCTACAGTATATCCACAGATCCATCACTTCAGTTTTTCCCAGTCCCAGTTTGGATTAGCTTTGTCTGCTCATGTTATGAAGGCATGAAGTGTGTAATTTGTGCCGCTAAAAGACTCACAGGCTACCAATTGACCTCCATCAAAGAGATGGAACACTGGAGCAGTGGAGCACATCACAGCTGACCCTGCATCCACAGATAAACAGCCCTGTTCCATTAAAATGGCCCCGTGGCACCACCTGTCACAACTCTTCCAACCATTACTGGCTTTGTTTAGATTTAGACTTTAACTCAGATTAACGAGTTTGCCAAACTGGTTTATGGACACGGCTGGGAGCTACACTCTAATGAGCAGAACAGAGTTTTAAATGTACCCCAAAGCTGTTAAAGGACAATTTCAGCTTGTGATGCAGAACTCCTGTGGACATTTTTGTGCGCACATTCAGTTGAGATCCAAACCAGTCATCTACAAACATACGGTAGATGCTTTGTTAAAGGACAACAGTAGCATCATCTTGAGGAACAAACAGTCAGTCAACCTGGGTTAAGTTGTTTCATAGTGGTCAGTAAGTTGCTTGAAAGATGAGAAACGCCAGCCTTGAACAATGGGTTCTCTACTGTACTCTGTATCCCCATCAAAAGTATCTAGAGGTGAGCAGGCCTCTCTGGATCTTGTCCTCTTTGTCCCTGGGCAGCTGTACGCACTGGAGCTGAATTACATTTAAAGCAAAGCTGCCCTGCTGCATTCTACTGACTCTGCTGAGTCCATTCGGCTATTTTTCACACTGAACACTGATGAATGGTTTAATTTAGAATAGAACAAATACTAAAGAAAGCAACAAGATATAATTTAATCTGGATTCCAGTTGATTGGCCACAGATAGCGCACCTGCACCAGAGTTTATCAGTCACTTAACTCCATGGCTACACCTTCCATCAAAGCAAGAATTGTGTTGTCACAAATTATGTGACAACACTGACATGCTGCCTTGACTTGTAGTTACAAAAAACACCAGGCTGGGTCACTGCAGACACATCACCACTTAGTTTCACTCCCTGTTAAATAAATGGGTTCATGGTTAAAGGCCATGGGTAGCCACCAATCATACTACCAATGGAAAAAACAGATCTTACACCGCTTAGTCATAACATTATAACCACTGACAGCTGAAGGGTATAACATTGATTATCTTGTAACATTTTCAGTTCAGTTCAGTTCAGGTCTTCATTGTCCCTTGAGGGGAAATTTGATTTACAGTAGAGGACCAAAAAAGCACAAAGACAACATAAAGAGGACATGGGACATTAATCACAATTACAGCAAACAATCAACGAAAAAATAAAAGTAAAAGTATCAAACCATTGAAATAGTATCCATAGTAAAGTGCTGCTAGTAAAGTGCTGCTGAGCAGTCAACCAGCATCAGGGTCATGGGCGCCCAAGGCTCAGTGATGCGCATGGAGGGGAGAGGCCAGCCCAAGATGTCCGAACCCACAGAAGAACCACTGTAGCAAAACACTGCTGAAAAAGTTAATGCTGGTTCTGACAGAAAGTTGTCAGAAAACACAGTGAATCGCGGTTTGCTGAGGATGGGGCTGCATAGCCATGGACCAGTCAGGGTGCCAGTGCAGACACCTGTCCACTCCTGAAAGCTGCTAAGAAGGGCATGTGAGAGAGGCAGTGCAAGAAGGCAAGCTAATGGAGGAACATTTCAGGCGCTTTGCTTTGCCATTAGGCAGCCTTTTCCTCTGGCGCCACATTTCGCCTGTCCGTAGGAATACAGATGTTGCACAGTTGATGGAATGTACTGCCAAAGGAAAAGGCTGTTTAACAGCAACATAAAGGGCCAAAAAGGATCCTCTGTCCTTTTTCCCATGGTGCATCCTGGTGCCATCTCCCCTACAGGTAAATGACACACGTGCTACCAGCCATCCAGCCTAAATTGTGACAAATACATTGTACACTCAAATGGATATGTATTTTAGGTGGCTGATCTGTGTTTGTTCAGTTATGCTTCTGTTCAAATAATCATGTGATACATCATGTCACCTGCTAAAGAGGTGCATCTGGATCTATCCTATTTGTCTTTAAACCTGTATGCAGTTCACCCTCGGATCCTAGAGCCAAAGTCTAACAGAGTAAACAAGACTCTAACAAGTTACACCTTCTGTGTTGTCTGTGAGGTTCAAGGTGCACTGTGCACATCACTGATCACAACAATTGGGTACAATAAGAATGCATAAATGCAATGTATACATGTGTTGAAATTACGTTTTAATCAATTAAAGCCTACCTGTAAAGTTAATTAGTTTATTAACTCAAAATATTGTTTCGGTAATTTCGTGCTCAGCAGCATGCAACAGTACGGCACATAGAAGAGAATTTTTCTGTCACCTGTAATAGGAAGATGTTTGAATAGTTAAACTGTTGGCACCAAAAGTCTCTTTACTTTCTTTTGTGGTTGTTCTCTCTGTAGCGGTACTGCTCTTCAGAGGACAAATTGTGTTACTGTATCATCTAACACTGAGCTCACATTGTAATTTTGAGATGGTTCCCAAACTCTTTTTTTCTCTTTTTTCACACAAAAATGTGCATTCATTATCAACATTTTTAGATCACAATGTCCAGAATATGTAATAAATATAATATAATATAATATAATATAATATAATATAATATAATATAATATAATATAATAAGATATAATATAATATAATATAATATATAATGTAACATTATGTGGTCAATAATAGAAAGTCAAATCAAGCAATCCCTCAGTAGCAGCAGTGCAATGTCAGTAAGTGATATTAGGTTATAAGCATCAGCTTTAAGATATCATTGCTGCTCTTCTCATATTTCATCAGCTGGATGGTGTCCATGCTGCTTGTGAGTCATCACCATCTCATATGCACCTGGAATTACAGTAAAAGGTCAACTTAATCATCCGCTTTGAACTGAAATGCAAATATTAATTAACTAACATATATTTGATCATTTCCATACACATGTTGACATGATAATCCAGAGCAACCAGGAGAGCTCTAATACTGGCTTTATTAATCTTTTATTTTATACGTTTTTTATGAATGCACCGCCTGATTCTCAGTATTTTTATCGTTCCTACTGAGGAAGTTGCAAATCACTGTTATTAGTGTCACTCCACACCATGCTAGTGCCTTTTATTAGTATAGAAAGCATTCTTTCAAACTGTAGCTGTTCAAAGATCCAGTGTGTAACCTTAAAACACATTTTCTTATTTCATTGCTGGTAGAAATTGTGTGTGTTTCTCATTCCCTCCACCAAGGACGCTACATTTTCTCTCTTGCCCATTTGTTGTTTGGTTGGTCTGTCAACAGATTTTCATGAAAACTATTGAGGGGGTTTCCACAAAACTTAGGTGGAGGAGTCTTGGCCCAGAGCTGACAACATTAACATGGTGCAGATCCAGATAAAGGGATGGATCCAGGACTTTTTTCTACCATTCCTTAATATTGCAAGATATGTTTTTTTCTTTTTTCTTTTTTTCACAAATTTCTCAATTGATAATGTATGGATCTTAATGTGACTTGTAAATATGTATGATAGCATTTTTGATAAAGGGGACTGTTGGGCAGTGGTGGTTCTAGACCAGTTTTAATAGGGGGGCCAGGTCGGGGCCAGCTTTTTTGTTAGGGGGCACAAACAACCCGGAAAAAAAGATAAATCCCTCATTCAGACAAAACAGTGTTTACAATTTCAGCAATTTTGACTGGGTAGTAAACTGCTGAGACATTTATTTCTGTCTTTCCCTTCAAAACATTATCATTGCAAGAAATCTGTCATTGTATTATTGATGCAAACTCCCTGTCAGGGGGGCCACAGGGGGGTCCAGACTCAGAGTTATGGGGGCACTGGCCCCTGTTGGCCCCCCCCCCCTAGAACCGCCCCTGCTGTTGGGCTTTTGTTTCTACAAACACATACAGCTACAGTACATGCAGTAGAATTGCTCTTTTTATAGGGAAGTCCCTTTCTTTAATGATGTAGCAAGAGAAGCCATCATAAATGCTGTTTGCTTAAATTTGAGTGGGAGCAGAGCTGCAGTTTTAATAAACTTTACTTTGGCACTCTGGCATCTCCCAGGTTCCAGAGCTCCTGCGGCAGACATACAACACGTACACTTTATGTGGGCTTTTGTGGTTGAGCTGCAACACAGCCTTGCATACTCTATGGTTTAAGACTGCAATGTCATTGCGGTAAGGCATTCAAGTTTTTGTCAGTTTCCACAAAGCAATTTAAAATCTTGAGAGAGAAAAAATGAAATAGAGAAAAAAAACAAGACAAAAGGGAAAAATATTAATTATACAGTCCAGCTGGGCAACATGAACTCTCTGAATAACAGCATTTTGAAAGCGCATCATGTGTACAG
Organism: Sparus aurata; assembly: GCF_900880675.1. Classification (NCBI taxonomy): domain Eukaryota; kingdom Metazoa; phylum Chordata; class Actinopteri; order Spariformes; family Sparidae; genus Sparus; species Sparus aurata. The sequence goes on from NC_044192.1 coordinate 33,429,180, forward strand.
CTGTTGGAGGAATTCACCTACAGTGTGTTTCACCATGACACTGAATTCACCGCTGCTGATGACTGTCTGCTGTAAACACTGACCTCTGCTGGACACCTGTGGCATGTACACCATTGTTAGAAATTCTCCAACCATGTGAAAACCTTTCAACTGCTTTTTGCAAAAGAAAACGATGCGATGTGACAAGACTGTGGTTAAAGTTTGGTCTGGTTTAGGCAAGGAAACTACTCTGCAGGCAGAGGGGAAAGTTCGTGGTTCGGTTTGAAATAAGCTCTTTGTTCAGGTTTGGAAAACAGTGCCGTACGTTACACCACACAAGATATGCAGCAGGCCATGAGGTCGTTGTATGGAGTCTGACTGAATGAATAAGAAGTAAAATGTGTCGTTGTGTGAGCAACTTTATTGAAATCTTACGACAACAAAAAGAACTTTCCCGCAGTGCAGTGTGAACTTAAGATTTGTTTTTTTGTGCAGTAATTGGCATCACTCTTAGTTTTTCAGCACCATCTGTTTTTGATCCCTCCACCCATTTACCTTTCAAAGGAACAAGTGCAGACAAGTGCAGATGAGTAGAGAGCCGGCGGGAGCTGGAAGTGCAAAAAGGAGTGAAAAAAAGGACCTCAAAAGGTACTGTGGGTGGAGGTTAACCACACCGTGGATGAAGGGATGTGGGAGTTTGAAGCCAATGCAAAATTGGCTTTTCGCAGTGACGGACACATCATGCACTGACAGATGCATACACTGCAGTAGTGAGTAGAGAGTAACAAACCTTTAATTTGTCTCCATTTCCTGTACTGTATTAGATCTCCTGTTTTGTAATTGCCATTTATTACAATATTCCAGAAAGCTTGATTACACCTAGAGATTGCCTTTCTAACAGCTGTCAGACTGGTGGTACATCTGTGTATCGATGACTCTGGCAGAGATATGAACTGGAGGATCGATACAGGTACAGGAAGTGAAAGATTGATTCCATAAACCTCATTAAGGTCTCTTCTCTTATAGACCAAAACCCTCTCACTCAGGATCTGACAACGTGCATTAACCTGCAACCTGACAGATACATTTTAATATAGTACCCCTTAATAAACCTATTTTTTTTTTGTTTAAAGGAGACATGCTAATTTTCAGGTCAATTCTTACATTGTGGGTTAGTACCAAAAAAGGTAAACATGCTCTAATGCTCAAAAAACACGACAGGTTTCTCATACTGTCCAGTGCTGCAGCATTTTATTCACAAAGTCTTTATTTGAGCCCAGTCAGCTTTGACTGGTCAGTTGCTGAGCTAATATTTCAGTAACCTATAAACACACAAAAAGAAGCATAGAAATGCCGGTCCCAGCAAACCTACTGCTCATTATTTGGTTTTCTTTAAATGAAGCTTTATGTTCATACATATTTTTCTGACTGTTTCTCAGTATTACCACATTAGTTCAGCATTGACCCAGACTGGGTGTAAGCACAACGGCTGAGCAACATGCTAACGTCTGATTCAACAGGCTGGCTTGCAAAATATACCCAATGCAACATAAAAACATGGCAAAACTCACAGCCAGGGACTGCTGGAAATGACATATTCTTCACTTCGGCCAGTTAGTGGGACTCATTGATAATGGAGTCTGTAGCAAAAACCACTCATCTAACCCTCGCCCAAGGACACTTCAATATGTAGACTGCAGGGGCCGGGTATCAAATTACCGGCCCTCCAGTTGGTGGATGACCAGTCTGGCCCCTGAGCCATGGCTACGCAATCCAAAATCTAATTAGCCTGCTGAATCAAATTTTTTCTGACCAAGGCAGCCTTCAAGAAACTGACAGGGTCGTCTTATATCACAGTTTGAGGGTAGGTAGTCACTCCAGATATCCAAATGTATGTGAAATGTATGTGTATCTGAAAAAGTAAGCTTGTAATAGTAAGATAAAAATCTTAAAGCCCCAATTTCTAAGATAGATTGCTGAGTCTCATTCCCAACTTCAGTGTTGGCACTCTGGGTTGGTAGGTCGGGCTGCACATCAACCCGAAACGTCAGAATTTAATGAGACTCACTGTCAACTATCTTTAGGAGCACAGGCAACCTCATTAATGCCTCTATCTGCCTGTTCAAAAAAGCAATCAACCATCAGAGTTCTGTATGCTGGCAGAGAAACAAGTATTATCATGCCAGAGAGAAATAAAAAAGAAACGTATAAAGTTTCACAATTTGGCACAGATGGGTCCCACCCCCTGCAGGACACTATCACAGCGCTGGGCAGCTCCTTCAGCAATAGACTGATACACCCCAAGTGTGTGAAGGAGAGGTATGGCAGGTCCTTCCTTCCTGCTGTCAGACTGTACAACCAGCACTGCTCCCAGTAGACCTCATTGTGCACTGTGCAATACAAACTCTATACATTTCTCATTTGGCTTTGCACTTACTGGGCAATTTTCATAGCCATATTTCCCATTTATTTATAACAATACACTGCCACACTGTTAGTAATTTCACAGTTTACATCAGGCCTATTTCTATGTTTTACCTTTTTATTATATTCTTTATTTTTTTTCTACTATTATTGTTTATTGGTATATTGAACTGTCCTTTAGCTGCTGTGATGCACAAATGTCCCCGTTTCACTACTAGAGGAATTCTGATTCAGTGCAGCTGTAAGTGTTGTGAGTCGACTTTCAGAGAAAGCAGATTTTAGATTGGAATCTTTCTTTGATCATTACAAATAAATGTTGAAGTCTGACATTTTGGGTAATACACCTGCTTCTTTTCTGTGCATATAGAGTTTATAGCTGGGCCTGTGAGAATGTGACAAACAGCTGACTGTCCGAAGTAAAAAAGAAATAATCATGGAATAATAATCTACATTCCATCACACCTGACTGAAACTGAAATGTAAATCAAGTGAATGTGTTGTCACTAGCCCAGCACTTCATGCAGAGTCTTCACACGTTGCCTGGTAACCTAATGCCAATAACGAGACTCCAGGAAGTCACTGCCCCCAGCTGTTGTTTGCCAAGAACTATTAAGAGCACCTAACTCCCTGAAAAACATAAAATACTGATTAAACAAACTAAATCAACTGACTCCATGTACATTTCCTTTTTGTTCTATTAAAGGAGAACTTCGGACAGTTTAAACATGCAGCTTCATTGCTCAAGCTACCCTTGACTTGCCAGCACCGAAGACGTGAACAAATTTGGTCCAGCCATTACAGAGCTCCGTGAACGGAGACTTAGCATTGAAAGCTAACAGCAGGGGGTCAGAACTTTACACTGTGTTTTAAGCGTCTTAACATGCTCCACATCTCACACCAAAAGTTATGCAACATCAGCAGACACCTTAGCACACAGCACTGTAGTGTGTGTGACTCAAAATGAATAAAAAAGTAGTTAAAACAGTGTGTTTGTGCAAGCAGCTACTTGCCTGTTTGTTGACATCGGTGTCTTCCGGTAGCTAGACCAAACTAGTCAATCCGTTGAGCGTGCATTTACTCCCTCACTGGCGGAAACGGAAACGTATTCCAGCATTTTCGTGTTTCTGTTCATAATGTACATGTCCATGTTACAGCCTGTCATGAGCCATGAGCCTTACAATAGCCTGTTAAGCCTGTTAAGTGCACACTCGATGGATATGCTAGTTTGGTCTAGCTACCGGAACACACGGATGTCAACAAACAGGTAAGTAGCTCCTTGCACAAACACACTGTTTTAACTACCTTTTTATTCATTTTGAGTCATACACGCTACAGTGCTGTGTGCTAAGGTGTCTGCTGATGTTGCATAACTTTTGGTGTGAGATGTGGAGCATGTTAAGACGCTTAAAACACAGTGTAAAGTTCTGACCCCATGCTGTTAGCTGTCAATGCTACATCTCCGTTCACGGAGCTCTGTAATGGCTGGACCAAATTTGTTCGCGTCTTCGGTACTGGCAAGTCAAGGGTAGCTTGAGCAATGAAGCTGCATGTTTAAATCGACCGAAGTTCTCCTTTAATATATACTGCCAATGAAAAAGTATTCAACCCCTCGGATGTTTTCTCCTTTTATTGCTTTTATTATAAGTGAAACATGTGGCCAATATTATTCTGCTTTTTGACAAAAAAAAAAAAAAAAAAAAAAAAAAGATCAGGCGTGAACAGCCCTTTTTCAAGTCCAGCCACAAATTCTGTATTGGATTGAGGTCTGGGCTTTGACTCGGCCACTCCACAACAATCACCTTGTTGTCTTTAAACCATTTCTGTGGAGCTTTCACTGTACACTTCAGGTCATTGTCTTGCTGGAAGAATAATCCTCTCCCAAGTTGTAGTACTCTTGCAGACTGAATCAGGTTGTCCTCCAGGATTTCCCTACATTTTGCTGCATCAATTTTACCCTCAACCTTTACAAGCCTTCCAGAACCTGCTGCCGAGAAGCATGCCCACAGCATGATGCTGCCGTCACCATGCTTCACGGTGGGGATGGTGTGTTTGTGGTGATGTGCAGTGATTGGTGTCCACCAAACATAGCATCTAGTCGGATCCCTTCTTCCAGTTGACCTTGGAGCCTGCCACATGCCTTTGGCTGGACTCTCGTCGAGATTTAATGAGCTTTCTTCAACAGGTTTCTCTTGTCCACTCTCCCATAAAGCTTTGACTGGTAAAGAACCTCGGCAAAAGTAGCTGTATGCAGCGTCTCTCCAATCTTAGAGTAGCCATAGGTGTCTTGGTGGCCTCCCTAACTAGTCTCCTTCTTGCAAGGTCACTCAGCTTGTGATGACAGCTTGCTCCAGGCAGATTTATACATGTACCATATTCTGGATACATTAAATAACTAGATGTATGATTTATTACCACTTTAAATACATTTTGTAGAAGTCTGGACTTCCGGCATGGTCTGTACTCATGTAGTTAACTTAGATGTACATATAATTTAAATACTTTAAGACCGCGTTTTAGGCATAATCATTTCTTGAGTGCTTTGTACACACCTCTAAATGTTATTACTCTTAACTCACAATTGTCTGATCTCCCAAAAATATTGCTCATGTATTGGAGTGAATTTGAACAAATGAAATTCCCAAAAAAAACGCAAAAGTGGAAATGAAGGATGTGGCTGGCAGTTACTATTACACTTTTTAAGGCGCTCTTGGCTTTATACATGTTTTATTAATCTCTGAGTAACGGTTGGTTGGCTGGCAAGAGTCTTCGTAGTTGCCAGTTGGTGGTGAAAGAATTGGCTGGGTTCAGTGTGCGCCCAGCATACCGCAAATGTTAGCCAGCTTTAACGTTAGCTGACGTTAGTGTTACACCCTTGAAAATGGGGGAGAAATAATCACAAGAGATATATGGTATTTTACCTTTTCAACCTGTTACATTAGCAAGTATTAGCAAAGTTAGGAAAAAGAAGAATAAGATTTTTTTTTTTTTATCACATATCGCACAACATAGTGAAACTGGTGCGAATTTAACCCATCCAATGGGAGCAGTGTGCATTTTTATGGTAGAGGAAATGGGAATACCCAGAGGAAACCCACGCAACATTAACGTTGGCTAGTGTTAACAATGTTAACGTTTACAAGCTAGCGCAACAGGTAGATAGATAGATAGATAGATAAATAGATAGATAGATGGACCTTTAAGATGCTTTGAGAAATGAGCGCTTTTGGGAAATAGAAAGACAGGTTTTTTTCTCATGTAGCCCAAAACTCTCCCCATACATACCCTTTGTTTACAATATTAGCACCCGACCTTTATTTGTCCGTGCAGGCCGTGTGTTATTTGAGAATAGAGTATTATTTGTATAAGAGCCTGTATGTGGAGTTTACAGTAATCTGATTGAGCATTAAAGATCGCTCTTGACCTTGGAAGTGTAAGAAGAAGATGTGGAAATGTTTGTGAGTACATGCAGCACATGCTCTGTTACTGTTGAGGTGGAAAACTAGGCAGATTTAAGATTTTTACTGCAAGGTGACGGTAGAATCAGTGGCTTCAATGTGTGTATTAATTCTTTAAGCCAAAATGTTCCAAAGCTTGAGGCGATACTTGGGAGTCTGCTCTTTAGATTTAATAGGCAGAACGAATGAATCATTCATACTGATGCCCCCAAGAGCCGAGTTGAGAAAACTATATTTCTTCTTTGTAGTCTCTGGTGGGGTGGTGAGCGTATTGGCCATTTCTCACCATTTCTAGAGCATTCTTGTCAAGACAACAATTCTGTCATAATTTTCTCCCAACTAACTCCATCGTTCCCTTCCTCCCACACAACTTCCCTCCTTCATCCCCCTCTGTAACTGCTTCACTCTTAAGCAATCATGCCTTCTCCCCAGTGTCCACTCCCACAACCACAGCAGGCACCTGTCCCTGAAATGTGTGAGTCCAAAGCAGCCGCCAGACGTCCAAAGAACTCCCCTACCCTGACAGTGGATGTTAGTAATTAGTGTCAGCTAGTCTAATTAATGTCAAATCTCTTGGACGACGTACAGCCCGGAGGAAACCACACAGCCAGTTAATGCTGGATCTGCCAGCACACAAACACTTTGAGCCTTCTGTAACAAGCTGCCGTTAATAAATATCTTGCTGTAACTAAAGAAAATGGTGCAAATCATTATCAACAGCAGTCTTGTGAACTTGTTGAAAATTGTTATATAACAGCGACACATCGCCAGCTTATGTTTGCAGTGAGAGGGCATCTTTAAAGGAAAACACACAACTGACAAAATACAAAACCTCCAGCTCACGTTATCTCCAGAGCCCAGATGGAAGGGGCAAAGTAATATTGATGTTGCAAAATTTCTTTTGAACTTTCCCGCAGACTTGGACTGCAGGAGCAGTATATTATTCTGCAGGCCTGACATTTTGATGCTGTCTATACCTGGCATTAACACGTGTCTTGTGTGATCACGCCTGGCATTAGAGTGTGTCTGAACAAACATCTCAAAGGAGTTGTGAACAGATCTCACTTCCCAGCTCGGAAAGATAGAACTTAATGTACAACAGTTTACAAGGATCTTTAACAAACATCAATTCCCGGTTCACTTTAAATCTACCAACACACTGACGCAGAAACTTGTCCATCCTAAGGACAGAACACTCAGGCATAAGCAGAGTAATGTAGTTTGTGTTGTTCAATGCAGCCAGGACTGCACAGATTTGTACACTGGGGAGACAAAACAACCTCTCCATAAACGAATGGCATTGCCAGCCCTGAGCAATTTGGTGCCCTAGGCAAGCTTTAAGCTGGAGTCCTCTTGCATCGCAGTCAATTTCACAATCAATTTTCATATACTTGCACTTGTACAACTGCATGTATGTATTAAAAGTGTATTTCTTTTAAGTCAAAAATATCACACCAAATAAAAACTAAAGAAAGAAACAAGTGATAAAAAATACAATATAAAGAAGGCATTGCGCACACATATTATCTCTCAGCCTCAGAGTGCCATCTCTCGCTTATCTATTGTCAGCCGCTTTGCAAAATGCCAACTCCTTCCATGTTGCCATGTGGGTATTGTGCTCCTGGCTGTCCTAATGAACCTTCAGCAAGTGGCTTGCATTCCAGTCCTTTAGTCCTTCCTTATAAGTCTGTATTCTTTTGGAAAAAACATTTAACAGCAGAAGCAGTGCAAGCTATCATTTCTGTTTGAGTACATCAGCCAGCTTCTTTTGATTTTTTCCCCACTGACTAAGACTCTGATACAAAAGTCATGTTGACACTCTCCCATCTTTGTTTTGGGCAAAATGTGTAACTGCTTTTTTATTTGAAATGGTCCTCTGTGAACTAGCTCTCATCTCACTTTGTCAGTAAGAAGAGATGTCCAGTCAGCAGGTCTGTTGGTGCCTTTAATCCTGATGCTGTGTCACTCTGCTGTGCTGAGGTAGAGGGACAGGAGCACCTGATGCTGTGTCACTGGGCTGGTGGTGAAATATGTTAAAAATGCATCTGAAGAGAGAAAAGAAGTATATGTGACCACTGCATGTTACATTTTAATAAAAAACAAAGATGATTGATGTGTGGTATACATAAGACTAATATAGACTTATAATGAAAATGTGATGAGATTCATTCAACTTTATTGTCATTGCAAAGCAATTCAGTCTAACCAGAGTGCAAGTGCAGTGTATATATGTATTTCACATATGAATGAGGGAAAGCTAAGGTGCAGAGTATTAACAGTAATACGCTTTAACTGCATTGTAACATTGATGTAAACTTAAACAAACATAAACTGTAACACAATAAACCAAAGGCTTACAACGACCCTATTACTTATAAAGAGGATGGAAAACTAATGGCATTTTAACTGAAATACAAGCAGGAAAACACACCCAACAGGTTTAAATAACACCTGAACAGGCCTAACGTTAACTTTCCAAATGTCCCTGGAGTGACATTAACTTACATCGACTCGAGCTATGTAATGATTATTATACAATGCTACTATCGTCCGAAGTAAGCTAGCAAGTTAACACTCTGCACCAAAACTCTCATCACTCACTTCATCACATTGATGTCACTGTACCTCTGTCTTCTTCATGTTTTTCTTCCTCTTCTTTCCTTCTTTTCTTTCACTGGGCACTGGAGGGTTTCAGTCTTTGGGAAGTCATGTTGCCGTGGGCTTATATAACATTTCGAAATAATAGTAGCAATAGCACTGGTAAAAAACAGTTTTTTATGCTTTTATTATTATTTTTGTATTATTCCCTCCCCCCCGTTTGCGGCGCCCCCTTGGATGACGGCGCCCTCAGCATTTATCTATCCAGCCTGTGCCTAAGCTGTGTAGTCCCTGCTGTCCACTTACATCTGAAGGAGAAAAATCATTCCTTTGAGGACAACAATGTGAACATCCTGACCAGAGAAGACAGACGGTTTGAAAGAGGACATAGTGGATCTATGTCAAACTGGAGCGACATTCTTAGAACGTTCTTATAGTTGAACGTGGGCGTGTAGAGGGCGTGATGTGAGGCTGTGATTTCGGCTTCCGGCAAACATACAGTTCCGATCCTGTGCCCTGATTTTATAAATGAAGCCCTTCTACTCTGTGTGCTGTCTGCCAGTGAGAAGGGAGAAGCTCAATAATAAACTCAGTTCACTCACATTTAAAATTAAAAAAGTTGAACTGCAAGAGAAAACTCACCCCGTCTCACTCACTGTCTCTCTGGTTAACCACTGTGCCAGGACCCTCCTGCTCGTCTGTCTGGCTGTCCGTCTGTCAGACTTTCTGGCTGGCTTCCCATGAAAATGTGTGTCTGATTTTCACACCTCATGGAGCTGAATGACGACCTCACTGCTAACAGATTAAAACTCCTCAAATTTTAAGTGGCATTTTATTTTTCCATATAGCAGCATTTTACTTTGTAATTACTATTATTGCATTACTCTTTGTTATTGAACGATTACAAAAAACGAGCACATGGTAGTAGAAAGCTCATTTTCGTGTTCCATGTCGGCTGTCTATCTGCCTTTCTCTTTCTGCTTATCTGTCAGTCTGTCTGTCTGTCTGGAACGCACTGGGCCGGACAGCCCTGCAATCAAGCAGCTTGTTCAGTATCGTCTGCTCACAAACCCAACATAGAGGAACTGTTAACTTCTCATTCAACAGTGAATCTGTGCCGCTGGCCATCTTTTAGCTTTTTATTAAGCGCTCTTTGTTCTGTCTCCCTTTGCAGCCATCTGTCTGAGCCTCCACACTCACCACTCATTCTTCTTTCATCTCTGTGTCTCAAAAGCGGGGATTGCATTATTCATTATGAAAATTGACTTGGTATCAATGATGTGGGCTTTCACACAAACACACACACACACACACACACACACACATACACACATAATTACAATGTGATTGCGGTTCCTTTTTAGTTGAAGGAACAAGGGCAAAATTGGAAATGTGAGGATGGAGACATTGTGACCAGCAGCCTGCTACAGAGCGACGTATTCACCAAACTGTCACAGATTACAACACTTTTCAACGATAAGAGTCACAGCGCAGCCCAGTTGCCAGAAAAAAAGGTTGGCGGTTTCCTTTCCTGGCACATTTTGTCATACATGCCATTTTGAAATATTCACCATATATTTACAATCACATTACATGTATTTCAGCTTACCTTCAATTTTCACTTTTATCTTGTGACAATGCTATGCTTGTGATCCAAGAATCAAAAACACAGGACATGATGTTGAAATTATCCCATGTGCCAATAGGTCAGACCTGGCACGAGGATGAAGTGATAGGGATTCATTTACCAAAAGAAGGTCAACATAAGGGATACGAACACAGAACAAGCTCAGTGCAAATTTTTTTGGGAATCTATGAACATGAGCAAAAGTTGATGCGAGAATGGATGGGCCGAAGGGACGGCGTAAGCACTGTGCCGTTATTGGTTGTTATCTCACAGTCGAAAAATCTGATCAGACTCAGATATTCTCTGCTCGTGTCTATTTTTTTGTAGTGGCTGGTTTGTATTACAAACAGCCAGTGGTGGTGGTGATAGAGCGGCACTCAAAAAGACCCATATCTGATGTCAAGGACTCACAGATTCAAGCAAGGAATCAGAGGTGGGGGGGGGGACACAAGTATTTTTAATAAAACTCCAACTCTTTCAGTTCACTGTGTTTTCTAGTAGTTCTTCTAGTTTTCTATTGCTACTTTTAAGTTTACTTTTCCCTTTTTTGGTTTGACTGGTTGTGAAGCATGTAGCAAAACATTATCACCCAATTCTGTGTTTCACCTTGTTAGTCTACTTCACTCCAACTCAGTACCACCAATTTTACACTTATTTTTGGAATATATGGTAAACAGACCTCATTCTATAGAGGAAAAAACTTAGTTTCACAATTATCATGAGTTTGGATGTATAAAACCACGTTTGTAATCCGAGGTTTTACTGTATTTTTCCCTTAATCTTTCATTGTTGGTGTTTTTTTTAAACAGTTAAAGCCTTTCAACATAAAAATAATACATGAAAATAAGTGTATCTCTTTGGCATTAAATATAAGCTTTTTTTTCAATCTTTGCATTGTTGAGGCTCTACAGTTATAATAATAATAATAATAATAATGATAAGAATATTTTTATTACATTTTATTTATCAGCAGTTTCAATAAAACTCAAAGACACTTTACAAGATTATTGAGAGCTTTGTAATTAATGAGGAGGATCTTGAAGTGGATATGCTGCTTTATTGGGAGCCAGTGAATGTGCTGCAGGATGGCTGTAACGCATTTCTTTGAGTACCATAAATTACCAAATAATAGCCTTGTTTCAATTAACCAGGGTCCCCTTTAAACGCCGGTCGCAGGTGTATATTTTGATACATAACCGCCGGTTCCAAATAAATGCCGGGTCTAATTTATTTATTTTTTTTAATCAAGGAAGAAGATGTGACCACTGACACTGCACGTTTTTCTTCTTTGCCTTGTTCATGTATTGTGCTGCTTTCTGTCAGTCAATATCACATTGATGATCGCCATGGCTCCGGTGCAGCAAAAAAATAAAAAGTACGACTTGAAATTTGAAATTTCTGTCGTAAAATATGCCGAGAAAAACTCGGGAGAAGCAGCCGCTAGAGATTTCTCTGTCGACCCCAAGAGAGTGAGAGACTGGCGAACAAAATCAAACTGAGCTTCAGCGTCTATCTGAGGAGGACACTTGCAGAAGACGCACACCTGTTGAATTAAACGCCTGTCCCAAATAAACGCCTGGTCTGTGATTGAAACAAATAAACGCCCCGGCTATTATTTGGTAGTTTACATCCTGGCTGCGCCTAATTACCAAACACACATACACACGCAATCACGCACGCACATACGCACATGGACACCCACATGGAATCCTTCTAGCGGACATGACCCAGGCAGAACAAACACCCAATTTACAGTGGCAGATTAATAAGGACTTCTGGGCAACTAGCAGACTGGTGTGCAAGCAAGATGGAGTGACAGGGGGGATGGCCAATCAGACAAGAAACGGCAGAGCCAATCGAGGAGCTGGTGGGCGGGTCTAAACTCAGGGAAAGGGAAACAGGCTTCAGCTTGAGTGGCTGTTTTCCGCTTGGTCCTAGTGCTTGACGTGTCTCTGTTTACTACAGCGTAACATGGTTTTTGGACGGTAAAAAGTGCAGGGGACCAAAACAGCCTTTTAAAAAACTGCAGGGGACATGTCCCCTGTGTCCCCCCCCCCCCCCCAAAATTACGTCCGTGGATTCAAGGTTTCAAGTGTAAGGTCTGCCACACATTATTTTCCTGTACATTATTTACATTCATCAGGTGGACAGAAACATGACGCCAAATGACTGGAGCACACAGTCTGCTGGATGTGTAATTGTGCAACACATTCCCCACACCAATTTCTCAAAGTGGACAATTCGTCAACCTTGTGTTTACAGCCACACAGCAAGAAAGATCTGGGTTCAGACCTACCAGCTGACTGGGACCCGTCTCTGTTGAGTTTGTATGTTCCCAGTTTGCCCGTTTTTTTCTCCTGCTTCCTCCCACAGTCCAAGGATCGATGTGCAGGTTCGGTGAATTAGCTATTGTACACTGCCTGTGGGTATGAATTGAGCGTGAATGGTTGTCCACCTGTTTGTTTCTACCCTGTGATTGTCTGGCAACCTGTCAGACTGGGATAAGCTCTAACCCCCATCCAGACCCTCCAAAGGACAAGTGGACATAGCTAAAGGATGGATGGATGTTTTTCACACGGAAAATTTGAAATGACCATCTGATCACAGTCATTGATATAAACAGGAGCTCAAAAATCTATCACACAGATGATTCTATACCCTGACCGCTCACTGGTGACAGTTAGACAAAAGGCTTTTGAATGGCAGTAGTAAATACTGGAGATGAATACACAGCTGTTCAAAAAGTAACCTACACCTTAGCCACTTTAATTTCACCCTGAGCCAAAGCAAACACCAGAGATGCAGAGGAGAGCTGTTGTTGCTGAAAATATCCCTGCTGTCTCTATCTGAGGTGGTGCAGCTGTTGAGAGAGAATAGGGGTCTCAGCAGGGCTGGGAGGCAGGAGAAGGTGTATTTATCCTCCTGCTGAGAGCTGAGCTATTCTGCAGTGCTTCTTCTCTCACTGTGCTGTTCAATCCTAGGGGGAAACTCCCCCATCTGTTTCCCTGCAGGGAGAATCTCATTTGGCTGAATGCGATGACCTCAGTGATCCTGGCAGACTGTGAGGTTCATGCGATGGTTGGTAGAATGTGCATGTCTGCCTGTGTGAGTGCTCTCTCTGTAGTCTCGTAGAGACGGTTGTGTAATAGGCTGCACTTAAAACGACAAAATGTACATAAAAGACACATACTGTGTCTATTCAGTAGCATGGCAGTGTTAATACCCTGTTCTATGCTGTAAATTATTGATAGACATCACAACATCGGTTCTAACCTGAGCAATTTTCTGCTGAAGTTATTGTTGACAGTTCTTTTAAGGTCCGTTCTAACAAACAACACAGAGAACGAGAATGTATTTTTTTATTTTCAATATCTTCTATATTTTCTCAGCTTTTTGAGTATTGCGCAGGGATGTGGTGTGTTCATTTGTTGTAGAACGTAACCACATAAAAACAATCCAAAAATAATATTTTAGTTCTTTAAACTAAATGTTACACTGCTTTGTTCTCACTAACACCACTTCCTATCTTCATTTACTCTCTAGTTCGCCCGACCACAAGCTGCTTATTCTCACTCTCACAGCCGTTTAGCAAGGAGGATGGGCCAACTTTCAGTAATGATTTTACCAACAGTAATAACAAATCCTTCATAGTATGCCATTAAAGGATACGGCTGGTGATAATCCCATGAAAAGACTGAAATTGCGTGCCAAAAAATGCGTAACAATGAGCTGAAAGATGCTATAATCTCTAGAAGTAGTAATGTCAGTTTGGTGAATTTAGCTTTTTATAGCTTGACACCCATTAACCTGTGAAACTATAAAAATATAAGAGGGACTTTGCTTTAGTCTGGTGCAGCATTCACTCAGTGAGCTCTGGCACACAGTGTCAGCTCCTCTGAGAACAGCTGTTTCCTCACCTCGTTTTGTCACTGTGTCAGAGAAAAGAGCACAGTGGACTGCATCTTTCAGTCAACACTGATGAGGTCACAGGCTGTGTGGAGGTAGCTGTCATTTGTGAGAGCTGTCCAGCAGTCACTAGCTATCCAGTCACTAGCTTTCCCAGTTCTTGTGGTACATATGGCTAGTAGTACTGTTAAACATTTGAGTTGCATCACACATTTTTACTTACATTTGACTTTGTTGCCTTTCTGAAGAGAGGGTTGCTGTTAGCAGACAGTGTGTCCTGTAGGTAAATTAACCTATAGACCAACATACATAACCAGTCAAAAATTATATAACCAATTACAGGTTAACTGTTGATATCCCTCACTAGAGCTGAGAAAAAGATTAAGGTGATGACAATTCTTTGGATCCACTCTGTGGATGCAACCTTTTTCACATACTGTGCAGGTAGTCATGTGGCCCTTTGTTATAATAAGAATGTTGACCAAAGCCATTCTATAATCTAGTTATTTTAATAAGAATGTTGACCAAAGCCATTCTATAATCTAGTTATTTATGAATTAGAAGTTGCCTGTGATATATTGCATACATTTGTAAAACGATACACAACTAATTCTAGCTATTAAATGTGTATGAGGAAATACAAATGTGTTTGCTTCTGCACCCACAGATTGTCCCTGTGGAAAGCACACAGATTTGATCAGATTTATAAGTATTTTTTTGTTTTTAGACATACGGTAAAGGAGGAGCACACTTTTCTGCCTGCAGCACAGAATCATTAACATATGCTCTCCAATATTAGGATGTTAGTCACCTGCTGTGTCTCTTTGAATATGTCCTCAGGTCTTATGTTTTATTTTGTCATCACTGCTAACACTAATTCATGAGATCGGTTGTAGAGAAGAACAGTTTCAGACAGAGCACAATTATGGACCCTTTTATGACATGATTTCAGAGGTTTTCAGTTTCCATGGGACACTGACGTTTGGTTATTTCAAGTGAAGCTGTTTGGAGTCATCATACAGTCAAAGCATTGCAGTTTGAAGACATAGTCAAACGTCTTTGGTAAAAACAGATGTTACGCATCTGGTCTAGGGGAACCCAAAAGGGTTATCAAAGAAAAAGGCTTCTCCCTCCTATTATGATACTACTCTCTATTTACAAATGTACAAAGTACTAGATTGTACTTCAGCGGAGTTATGCACAACAGGTGTACGTCACAACAATACCCTAGTTAGACTGGACACTGGTCCATGTTGGTGGTGGAAGAATTGGTGGAGAGGGAGATTCAAAAGCTGGCGGTTCAAAAAGGGCTCCTTTCCTCCCTCTGACCAATCCTGTGTCAGCAATTAGGCTAATCAAGCCAATCAGCAGGTCCAACCTGCTCTCAGTCACAAACACACACACTCAGAGAGGCTGCTCACACACACAGCAGGGAGGAGGGACAGATCAGCAGCAAATGTAAACACAATAATGACACAGGGTCATAACACAGCACAGGTGATGTGGTGTTTACTACCTCCATGCCTAACTGTGAGGGTTCAACCAGCGTTTGACGGAGGGAAAGGGAATTAGAGAAGGAGACAGAGAGAGAGAGAGAGAGAGAGAGAGAGAGAGAGCTCCATGTTTGCTGACCAAATATGAAACAGCTTCCTTGGTGCCAGCAGCTCCCCAGGATAGATTTTAATTTTCTGTAATGCTGTGTGCTTGTACACTTTGTCCTGTGTCAGTGTGAGAGAGTGTGTGTGTGTGTGTGTATTGAGAGAGAGAGAGAGAGAGAGAGAGGGAGGGAGAAACTTGTCCTGTACTGAAGGACAAGGGCAATCTAATCACAGTGAAGAATGTTCTAGGCCAGGCTGTTGGCTGTACCCTGTTCATTGTTGTGTTTGAAGTGATGTTTTACATCCTTCTCCTCTCCAGTTCAAATAAGCTGAGAGAAAAACGTTTTTTATTTGTAATTTCTCCCTTTCTTGTGCATTTCAATGGAAATCTAATCTTTATTTTGCTTGACGAGTCATTAAGGGCAATCTCCTATTCACAAAATATAATGCATAACATTACAGTATTTCCAATACTACTGTATTCTGCAAAGTGAAATATTTTACTATAAAGTTAAATGATACAGTCATACTCTGTGAATCTCATAAGCTAATCAGTCAGTGAGCTCACTCTCCCAGGACCTCCTGGAAAGGTCCACTGAGGTTTACTGTGGAGCAGTCAGACAGTGCAGCATGCTGCAGGGTTGTCATTACTGTTTTATCACTGATGGAGTCTATTTGATCACCACCACAGTCCAATTAATCTTGTTTATGACTAATGAATGGTTTGTAATAAATCAGTGTAAACAATGGCCACCTGTTTGGGTGTCCTGAGGTGGAATTGGTTGTTGAGCACCTGTTTACCCCTCCCCCATTCACCTAACATCTTGCCACTCACCCTTTGTGCTTCCTGTGTCATGGTGACAAGCTTTTTTTCCTCTTTGTTAGCTCTGTTGCCGGTCTGCCTGTCACATAGCTCTCCAGACAATTCTCTCATTGTCCTGCAGCGGTCCTCGTGGTATTTCCACCTTCTCAGCACCCTGCTGCTCATCAGCTCCTCACCTACCTGTCCTGCCGGCTGTGTTTATGGCTGCCTGCCTGTCTTACCTGTTACCTATTACTGTCCTTTTTACTGACAAAATAATCTTTGCTTTACCTATCCCATTTTGCCTGTGAGTAATGAACACGGAGGGCTAGAATCAATACCACGCTGGAGCGCTACCTATCCCAGGTTGTCTGTGAGTCTCATCAAGGAATGTACACCATGTGAGCACAATCTTGAATAAACGTCATGGACACATACTGATGTTTTGGCTCAGACCCAACCTTCAGTTCCAAAGAAAAAAGAAAGCGGCATTTGGGCACTGCTTACAAAGCTCAGATCAAATTGTTAAAAATGAGGTGGTGCTGATAAAATATAAATTAGGATTCTGCTACTGCGTAGTCTATTTCTTGCTTCAAATGTTCTAGAGGCATGTTTTAGTATACAGTTTAGCTATGAAATGTTTTTTGAGAAGCTCTTACGAGAACAACATACACACAGTGTGATGTCATTTCCAGCACACAGCAAATTGTTGTTTGTTGCTATATTAATGTTCTAAATCTCAAATGTTCAAAGTCCTACTGTATGTTGTGCTCTGGTGGCACAGATTTACAATTAAATAAATGACTGTTTACCTGCTTTACCTGGTTGGCGAGTTTAGCCTTAAACTACCTGTTACTTGCCCTCAGATCCAAAAATGTTGTGTTGGTGCTTGGTTTGGCTCGAGGACAAAAGCAGAACATCATAACCTCCATAAAGGTAGGAATTCTTGCAAGACTGTTGGATTGAACTGCATCAGGTTCAGGCAACATTTAGAAGTTTGCATTTTTAAGCAATCTGGCGCCCCCCCGCATTCTCTGAGTGCGACACAACTGTCGTACATACAAATCCCAGGACTGCAACACTTGTCAGACATAATGTAGGTGCTAACTACAAACAAAATCATCACATCTCAACATCGTTACGTGTGTTGACAACACATAAACATCCCTTCAATCTGCTTTACAGCAAATTATGATGAGATAAGATGAGTTTACATGACCATATTTTCAGTTTTCTCAACAACACAGTTGTTATGGATCTGACAAACAGATCAAAACCTTCAAAGAGAAGCTAGAAACAATGAGAATGTACTTTTGATTCATCTTCTTCCTCTTGTTTCCCTGTTCGTTTTGGATAGTTAACATAAGCAAAGCACCTATGTGAATTTACAGCAAACAGACATATACACCCCTAAGCAATCTGGATGACCATGAAATCTTGCCATAATGTCATGATGGTAAAGACGAAAAGAAGACAGAAGAAAACGTGTCGCAACAGCCAAGTTCTCCATAGGGATTTCTCTTCATTCTGGACCAAACCAATTAATCTTCTGAGGAGAATTCAGGGTGTCAGTATTTTATTTTATTTTTTCTCATTGAAGGAAGTATAACCTCTGGCACCTGCCACCCATGATCTAGTAGTATAAAGTATAAATCAGCATGATTAAAAATATCATGTGTGATGAACAAGTGCAATTGTACTTAAGTAATGTACAAGGTAGATTTTTACAACGTGTTCAAGGCATTCTATTCATGTCATATATTGGGTTGGCTGCATATAGCATATGTGGCATTGGTCCATCGATGCCACATCCTACAATCCTTTCATTCAAGCCTAATCTGGTTTTCAGTGCCTGTCCTTACTGGTTCTGTCTAGTTTTAAATTATGTAAAACAATATGTACAATATAACAAGTACAACCAACTCAAATGTGGTGTCGAGGAGAACATAGACCTGCTTCCAGATCTTGGTAGCATGTAATATTGGTAACTGTGACATTTACTCAGAAAAAGTAGAAACGTACAGTACAGTGACTGCATCCTGTAGGGAGCACTCAGTCATGTAGTTAAAGTCCAGGAGGTTCAGGATAGCATCTTGATTACTTAATGAGTCTGTTTTGCAATAAACAATGTCAGAGAAGGGTTGTTTGCCTCAGGGCTTGCAAAGCACGTATGAACCCCCTCACAACCCTTACGCATGTAAACTGTGGCCACTTAAAATCACACTTGCATGTTGGTGTTTGTGTGGTGTATGAAACTTTGAGAGGGGCTAACTCTCTATCCCCGTGCAGTGGATCATGCTCTGCATGGTACTGCTGCCATTAATCATCACTTTACCAAACACACACCGAGTGACCTGCCACTACTCCTCTATATCTAGTGCAATCTATGTGAAAAGCCTGCAAATGGACTGTGATAGCTGCTGAGTCCACAGCGCCAGAAGGAATTTTCACTGTTACCTGAAATGAATAAACTGTATGTCTGTCTTGTTGACAAAATTCTAAAAAGAGAGCTGGGCAATGATAACGTTGGTCGTTAGACTCCCACTGAGCCCAGTATGGGAGGCGAAAAAAAATAATTCAGTGCAGCTGCATTCAAGAGAAATTGCCCTATTTTAGAAATGGCTTACTAGGGCTGGACTAGTTGACCTTGTTAATTATGGGTATTACAGAAAGAAAAGACCAGCTCAGGGATCAAAATGTATCAAAGCAGCACCATTTCAACACTCTGTGACTTGAAGCCTGCAGTATTGACAGTAAAACTAGTGGACAGAGCCATCGTGCTGCCGCCCATTGATTACTGAAGGGCCAAAAAGAAGCTCAAGTAGGGTGACGCCGGCTGCTTTACTGCCACATCAAAAATGTGTAAAAAGGTGGAGCATGTGTGGAGCTGAAGCAAGCCTGGTTGGTTGAACAGACCCACCTACCAAGCTAGCTAAGGCTCACAAGCTATCCGTGTTCACACAAACTAGCATATTTCACTGCTCAGTTTAACCAGAGGTTTTTTTTTTTTTATTATCCCAAATAGCCCGAATACCTTATACAGTATATTAGCCACAAGACAGCGAATAACAACTGATTGTGTGTGTTGTGTGCATCTGTTTTCAGTTTTGTCTGAACAAAGTCACCAGTTACTTCTTTCTGTTATCCTGCAGTGTATATTTTTCCCCCATCTCTCTCAGTCAGATAAAAAAGAATGGCAGTTAATTACGGTGGATTTCGGCACCTCTTTCGGCACCTCCGTTGTTGCGGACAGCTTAAGCAGCAAGAATGAAGATTGATTCAATTTTTGATTCCAGTAGATTGAAACAACTGTACTCTCCTCGACACCCCGGGGTATTCCTCCAGAAGCTCCGAGCTCTGCCCACGGCTGTCTCATCCACAGCTCACTGGCCCCAGCAGCTGTCTGCTGGTTAACCCTTACATGGTAGCCTATTCATCCAAAACAACTCTGTTAGTCCAATTGACTTTAAGCACGTCATATTATATATGGCCAGTATTTGTATTAAAAAGTCTCCAAAAGGCATCAACACCACAAACAAGGCAGAGAGGCGAACATCAGTGAATTAGCTGAGGTGTAGCTTAGCAGACAACTCACAGCTAGCTGTCACTGACAGTGACCATGCTCTATTTATGTATAGCTCAATGCCTTAAACAAGTATACAAGTGAGGTACAGATTCACCTTTGTACAGTTGTCATGAGCAAGGTAGCTATAACGTGCAGGGTTATGGGGATTTACTCTCTTTTGGAGCTGTCCTCAAGGAACTGCAGTCTTCCGTGCTTCAACGTTGTCCTCATACTGCCCTGTGAGGACAGACTGTGACCTGTGTGACACACGTTAAATATTTTTTTGTTTGCCTTCATACATGTTAGGAAGAGATTTTCAATAACAATGATGAGGAAACCTTAAAGTAGACCATGAGGTTTTCAGTGACGAATGTTAATAAGTCATAAATTAAGGATAATAAGCCATGAATGCAGTTAAACATGTTTATAAAGTTACAATTGATCGAAAATTATTTGAAAAAATTATAACAACAATGATTATTATTTTAATAATTTAAGTCATTAGTTACAACTTGTTAACCCTCATTAGAAAATAGTATTGTGCTTTTTCAAATATGTTGTGTCAGTGAATAAAACCAAACCTGCTATATGAAACAGAGCTTCACCTCATGATTTACCTAAGTAAGGTTTTCACAGCTGACAGCCTTGTTTTATAAAACAGAACTTCATCATTAGTTCATCAGTACTCTGTTTAGTGAAATGACCCATGCATTTGCTTTCAATTAAAACATGTCTGTCATGAAACCCAAACTTTTGTCAACTCATCCCAACAGAGAAAAGTTGCTCGAATTGCCTCACTAACAAAGAAAACGAAAAGGGTGAATTGTTTTCCGAGTTCAGTACTTCAACCTCTGCGCCGTTGACAGCAGAGGTGGAGCTCACAAAGAGTTTCTATCTGGAAATGTAATGTTGACCTCCGGCATGAGAAGTGGGAGTTGCAAAGAAAGGTTCAGTATGATATACTCATGCTTCTAAATATATGTGACAAAAGACCACTAAGTGCCTTTGAATGTTCAGTGGGCCATAAATTGGCTGCATGTCTATCTAACGTTGCTGCTCCAACTTATCTCATGCTATCAGCAGCTGCTTTGTTTGTTTTGTAACTGTCACACTCTTGCACTTAATTTCGTGCAAATGGAATTACAAACAGGGACACTCACATCACATCAGGTATAAATACACAGCTGCTGCAGAAAGGAAGGAAACAAATATTCACACTCACATACACTGGTGCAGTACAGCAAAGGTGCATGCACATTTTTACACACGTGTTAGCATACAGACGCACAAATATATGCGCATTTATCCACTCTTCGTTGCATGTGTACAGATTTCACACACCAGTGTGCACACACACACACACACACTGTATAATCATACTGCACACATACAGTTGCATACATCAATACCACCATACCAATACACATGCAGACTAACACACACACAATAATAAACACATTTATCTACATTCTTATATACACACAAACATACAGACATGCTCTCACTGGTGTGACAATCCTGTCACCACCAGAGGCCAGCCGAAGAGGAGGAGGAGGAGAAGAAGGAGGACGGAGAGGAGGAGGCTTGTGTTATGCCAAGTGGTGATTGGCCGTCGCCATGCCAACAAGGGAGGGCCAAAGTCAGAGATTGGTGGAGGAGGAGCTGCAGGCTGATTATAAAACAGTCTGAGCAGCAGTTTCTCCTCTCCAGAGCTGTCTCCACTGTATCTCTGTCTCTTTATTTAGCCTTTACTGTTATCTGGCCAGTTAGTCAGCTCGCAGTGCTCTGTGTGGAGGACCGAGGGAGGGTGGAAGGGTGAGCTGTCAGAGGGACTCGTGGACAGGTCGCATTTACCCAGCCTTCCTGCCGAGCTGTATGTCAATCACTGTTATAGGGCTGCTTGCATCTTGTGGATTTATCTCTGTGTGAGTGACACCTGGGAAAGCGAGGGAGACCTGAGCAGAGAGGCCGGAGGCTGCTCCGTCCCTCCTGTGCGTGTGGATGACCTGTGCTCCTCTGTAAGTAGCTCTGCTGCAGCCACATCCACTCACACTCTTCATTAAAACATGTTGACCTTACAGCGAGGGTCAGGGGTCAGAGGATGGCAGAGACAGAGGTACATGTTGCTGATTTGAGGCTGAACGTGTGCTTTGAGGATTACTTTTGTTCATGAATTTTTATCTGGATCCCTCATCATCTCACCAGACATCTCAGGGGGTGTTCCTACGCTCCAGTGAGTCTACTAATTGGCTACATTAGTGGTTACTTTTCTCTCTTGTTGGCCTTAATTTCTATCTTGAGATTGGACTGTTATATTACCCTGTATGTCATGAAATCCAGAAGTTACATCGCTGTACAAAATACCAAACTGATGTTACACTTGAACCGCACATACTGTTCCGCATAACACAGTCGGATACTGATAGTTCTGTGCGCAGTGGTGATCACAAGGTCATGCTGTGGTTTAACACTTTATCTTCAACAGTGTCATATAGATAGATGAGGCTGCAATAATTGATTTGTAAAAGTCTGAAATTATTAACTGTTCCTCCTGTTCGTGAACACTACAGAAGTAAGAACATCATAGGACATCTGAAACCCCCTCAACCACGCACCAACCCACACACTCACCCAACCACCTCTCTCATCTCTGATGAGCCTCATGCATTAAGTACTCACGTGTCAACTGACACTGACACAGTAGTAACAAAGGAAAAGGGCCACTCCAATATACTGAAGTCTATCCATAACCACTGAACAAACAGCACTGTTTACCTACAGTACAGGGCCTGCGGGAGGAGTAATTGGCTGCCTGGGGTGTGTGTGTGTTTACATGCACAACTTGTGACCCTGTTCCATATCATTGAAATGCGTTGTTGAGTCATGCAGTGACTGCAGTTTTGCTGTAGTGACATTACTGCAGTAACTAAGTATAGTATCTAGATGTCTGAAATTATGTTTTAATTTATTGTAATTATGTTTTGGGTGCATTTATCCAGCCTTTGTTACAGGTATACAGGCTTCACACACAAATGCACACACAAAACAAACACTGTAGGCACACACGCTCATTTTGATGTTGCTCTGACATTTGATAAATCTATCAGCAGATTCCTAAGTTGACTTCTGGATAAACAGCAATTGTCCAATCATTTCACAGCAACTGTTATTATCCCATTTGACACTGTGTCAACATGCTGACACAGTGTCAAAGGGGTTTTATAGGAGTGACATCTTATAAGTATCCAGTGTGTTCACAGTGATATGTACAATGTTTCACCATTCCATATTTAAAACACAGGACAAAAATTAGTTGCTAGCCAGCTTGCTGACAGTAGTAATCTAGTGTTATATCCAAAGCCACAGAGTACTATATCATTACCTTATTATTATTTTGTGTGACAACAGGTGACATCAGAGATTCCCATTCAAAAACAACACTTCATCAGATTTTGTGTTAGCAGCTCTGTCCTGCTGTTTATTGGATCTTGGAAAGTTTAGCTATTTTGCTCATACAGTAACAGCAGTGTCCTTTAAAACAAGTTAGAATGAGACAAAGTATAGCCTACTTCCTACTCACAGCTAGCCATCTGTTAACTCTGCCAGCGACAGTTGACAGGTGGCAGAAATGATTCAAAAAAATGATTTAAAGTAAAGTTTTAGTCATAATCTGCCTTCGCAATCACTGTAATTTGTAAATGTGCAGTGCTAACATGCTTAGCAGTGTTAGCGACAATGGGCTCTATCTTACGCTTAGTGCAAAGCATTTTCCACTGTTGTGCAAATAGTAAATGTACTTGCACCCACATGTACACCCCTGGGCGTGTTGTTCTTAAAGTTAGATGTGTTCAAGTACTGAAGGAGCATTGTTGTCTTGGGGCAGCAGAAAGCAACAGAGCCACTGACTAGCAAAAAGCTGGTCTGAAGTAAAAATCGCAGTCTGTTTCCTACTATTTAAAGGAGGCATTAGACGCGCCTACACAGGTGGCACACCGTGCATAAAGTCTGATTTTATGATTTGAGAGGCTGCTTTCAGTCATTTCAAACATTTCTATGAACTCAGCAACGTCCCTGTTACAAATATCGTGGCACATTTAATCAACAAAGGATCTGGAGAGGAAACTCTCTGGAGAAAACACATTTAAAGCTTCTAAATGTCAGGACCTTAAGATTTATCCGGACAGCTGCTTCATATTCTTACTGTATGACTCTGTATTGTGTGTCTGACCTTTCGATGTGTAGAAGAACACAGAACATGAAATACTAACCGATCCTGTCGACTAATCAGGAGTTTTAAACAATCATTAAGGTCGTCAGCTGTTCCTCATGCACAAATGTGCATGCTAATTTAGAGATAGCCGTATGGTTTCTGCTGCTGGTAGACCGCTGCAGTTAATCAATAACTGATCAATATTTTCATAATTTAGGACATAATTCTCCCCATCCATTCCACTCATTATTGATCAGCATGATCCATGGACTGAGAATCGTGCACACACAGAGGCACACAGCAGCGCTCCTCTTCCTCCTCAATTTAATATCAGTGTATCTTTATATTTGCAGTCAAACAGAGTTGTTGATGGGACAGATGATTGTGGGGGCAGAGGGTCCAGCAGCTGAGGACCACATACATGTCCCTCCCCTGAAGACAAGTGCTACTATCTGATATGTGCCGGGCCCTGGCTCACCTGGCTCTTGAATAGAACGGGAGATGACACTCAGATTGGTTTAATCTATGTTCCAGCCAAAACACACCCATGACCAATTCAGAGTATAAATACCAGCTCTTTGTGCCATTCACTGCACTTTGTGCTGTTAAATCAGCAAAATTGACTTGGACACACCCTAAATGCACCGTATACCATCCAAATAGGGCCCAATGACGGGAACATGGCCAAGGGGCCGGATGTAGAATTAGTTAAATGTGCTGAAGCAAAATTTGGGGATAACCAGGCTAATGAAATTAGACAAATAGAAGTTTGGGGTTAATTTCAGCCCCCATATTTAGGATTAATACAAAGCTATAGTAATATGCCTGACATAATGTTACCAGATATTGTATTCTTTATTTTGGTCAGATGTTAAATAAACAGAGATAGGTTGCTACTGTAATTTTTGAATCCATAGCATGCTGCAGCTGAGGCACAATAACAATGTTTACATAAGGAGTTTATTATTGAGTCCCTGATTCATCACACAGCCCCCAGGCCCACTCAGCCATGATAATGTGAAGATAGACCCCTGCATACTAAACAATAGCCCTGGCACCAGCACTAAACACCACAGATGAACAAACACATGCAAACATTTGGTCAGACACACCAAATGGAAGGCAGTTTACCTTTCACACAACACCGAGCCCACTGGCTGCTGTAGTGAATGGTTAAATGCTTCATCAAGCAAGCATCATCAAGCAAGCATCTTATGTGAAAAGAAGTCCATCATCTCTTCCACCTGAGACTCCATGGGTCCTTACTATGTGTCTAAGTTATAATATGATGGCTTTAATGGTGGAGCCACTGGAGAGCCAACATCAGATCAGTTGGCTCAGTCACTGCTTTTGTGTTTTTTGTGTGTAGACATTATAGACTAGCTGTGTTGGCACACATGAGTGTTCTATTTTCATGTTACTAATGTTACAGAATTTCTCAGTGAAACATTTGTCCTCTTTGCCATTTTGAGATGCCAAAATGCAAAATTGCCAGTTGTACCATGGAATGTTGTGTTCCCAGTCTGTTCTTGTTTCACTCTCTATTGTTTATTTGGAAAAATGCACACTAGCAACATCACATTATTGCTCGTTTCCTGTTGGACAGCACTTCTCAACTGGTCAGTACACAGTTGAATAAACTGGAGAAAAAAAATCACACATAATTCAAGCAGCAACTAGTACCACACACACACTGATTATTCATAATTCATTTGTCGTTCTTTATTATTACTTTATCATTATGTAACTGCAGCTGCCAGTGAAGATTCACACAACAGCACACTGCCACACAATTCTTTGTCTTACAGAACACAATGTGGAATTTTAATACTTTGTTTAAATGCCAGAGTACATTTACATTCGCTGTTGATCACCACAACTCAGTGTGTGAATGCACTTCCCGTCTCATTGAACATTGGCAAAGCCAATATTTAATGGTGCCTTGGTAACACGCATGTTTCCTAGCTAATAGCTCATAAAGAATCACCATTGGCATATGTAAAATCTTTTCTGGCATAGTGAAGCTTCAGCATCAGCACCAGGATGTCGTTCGATACGATTTTGTGGGCATGAGCAGCAGCAACATGTGCCACTGCTGCTGCCAGGGTCACATCTAAATTACTAAAAAAAGACCTAAAGGACTTGAAGTGTTGCTTGGCTTGTTTCCCTCATTCACGCCCAGTATGCTTCAAAAGCTCTTCACAGGTGGGCGGGCGGTGCATTTAAAGCCGAGCTATCTAGCTCATTTAAAATCATACACCCTATGTGAGGCTGCCAATGCTTTATATAGAATTATGTTGTTCTCTACAAACACTGGAGAAACACAAATGTTATGATATGCACTGTCTGGTGGAATGAAGGTGTTCCATGATTGCTAGGCACCCTGAAGTGTTGGATTTTATTCTCTGGGCAGGAGGGCAGTCAGTGTGTTCACTTTTAATTGTGGTGATCTGCAGTGTGTTTAGGGGCTTTGCATAATTGCAGGCCTTTTTTCTCCCAAGTTACTTGTCCAGTGCTGCAGTGGTGATGGCTTATTAGAGGTTGGCTCCCACACACAGACACAAGCAGAAGCCACCTTGGGAAATTGTATAATGTGATTTGTGCAAGTAGTCTGAGGTAAACTGTGAGTCACAGAGCTGCTCTTGTCAGAAGCAGGACCATAAGCCAAAACCCCAGGGGAAAGTCCTAACAACCAGCATATCAGAATAATCACACACATAATGTGATGTGAAGAGGCCTGACAGACATAAAGGTCTGAAACACTCATGCATGTTTCTGACATTAAGGTGAATTGACTTTTATCTGCAATCTTGAGTCTTATGTAACTAATTTAATAGTCATAGTTTGTCTGCTTTGTCAATTATTAAGTAGGCAAATTCTGTACCTTTATTATTTAAAGTAAATAATGCAGGGATTAGCTTCATGCGATAATACCTTGTCCAGGTGTGCTGTAGGCCTATCTGTTTGCAAAGATATGACCCACTGTACAAGGGGTGAATAAAAAACTATTCACTTAAGGAGGCTGCCTTCATTCTTTTATTCACGGTACCTAAATTGATTGATTCTTGAATCAGTTCTTTGATTTCTGAATCTATTTTACAGCAACAAGCGCTTTGCCCCTTGGCTTGATGAGAATACATAATGGGAATTCCCATTTACGTGGTAACGGAAGTTAGCATCCCAGCAGATTAAACGATTCATCTTAATTGACACAATTAACATTAAATAACATGTGTGTTCATTGGCAGCCACACGGTCGTGGTCGAAAGTTGATATACACTTTTAAAGGACATGTATATTATGGCAGTCTTAAGTTCCAATGATTTCTACAGCTCTCATATTTCTGTGATGGAATGAGATGATATACCCACTAGACAAACACTACAATGGGAAAGTCTAAAAAGCTCAGCATTGATCTAATATTGATTGATTTGAACAAGTCAGGAACAAGTCAATCACTTGGAGCCATTTAAAGCAGGGTTAGGGTTAGGTTACAGGTCCCAAGATCAACTTTGCAAACAATTGATTGTAAATATAAAGATCATGGCACAGTTACTGCCATGAGGAAAAGCCTGCCGGAGGTTAACTCTTTGGTCAGATGGAACAAAAATGTTGTTGTTTGGCCACAATTATGCTGTGGGTCTGTTTTGCTGCCAGTGGATTCTCTGCTCTAAAGAAAGTAAAATGAATAATGAAGAAGGAGGATTATCTTCAAATTCCTTAGGAAAACCTTGGAATGGCCTTCTTAAAGTCCTGACTTGAACCCCATTGAGAACATGTGGACTGTGCTTAAGAAACAAGTTTGTGCCAGGAAGCCAACAGATTCAGTTGA
This sequence comes from Sparus aurata, assembly GCF_900880675.1. Taxonomy (NCBI): domain Eukaryota; kingdom Metazoa; phylum Chordata; class Actinopteri; order Spariformes; family Sparidae; genus Sparus; species Sparus aurata. Next base: position 33,457,176 of record NC_044192.1, read on the forward strand.
AATACATGGATTCTGTCAAGAGGAGTGGTTAAAGATTCAGCCATAGGACTTCCAGAAGTTTTTGGATGGTTATCAAAAGCACTTAACTGAGGTGAAAATAGCCAAGAGACATCAAACCAAATATTCAAATTACTATATGTTTACCAAACCGCCATTACACTGTGCAATCAGTTTTTGCTTCAGAATTTTAATTTAAAGCAAAAAGAAGCTGACACTACTTTAAGCCTAAACTCTAGCTAATTAAAGCAATAACGAAAGCCTCGAACTGTTTTATTTATATGTGACTCGCTCTGTTGAAAATTCAAAATGTATGTGTGTAGACATTAACCAAAAAGGGAAAGGTAGACTCTGAATACAACTGAATGCTACCAAAGATCTAAGGTGTTTGCTGCAATACATATCAGGGGAGGAGTATGTTAGCAGGGAGTGATAGCATTAAGATTTGTGCACACATGGTTTGGCTGCTCAGAAGCTTCTAGCATTCAGATGGAAAGTGAAAACAAGGCTTGAATAAATTAATGGGCACTCGCAGATTCTTGCAAGTTGCAATTCAGACAGTTTTGGCTTAACTTTGTTTCCTCCTGTCAGCAGGAGGTTCCTTCCTAGCCTTGTTTGAGTAATTTCATGCTTTTAGTCACAAGAAACAGACGTACATTAGACTGAGCCTGTCTGAGGAAGATATCTGTCTGTGTCGCTGCTCTTCCAAAGTAATCCCTCCCACTCTCTGTTTTTATCTCCTGATCTGTTCCTCTTTCTCTGTGATTGGTGCAGGTGGTGGGGTAAACCATATACACATTTAAATTGAGTCGTGCCTCACATCACGTGGTAACATATCTCACCTTCTGCATCATGACTCACCTCTGATGTCACTCTGACATCAACGATCAGTGTGCATGTGCACTTTTTGGTAAGTTGCGCGCAAGAGTTAAAAGAGAATCGACATTGTAGGAATGAGTAAACTATACCCTCATCAGTCACAGACACCGCATGTTATTTGTAAATCAGGTTAGACAACCTATCCTTTTGACATGTGACTGCAGTTATAATAATAATAATAATAATAATACATTTTATTTAAAAACGCTTTTCTAAATACTCAAAGACACTGTACAGAAAACGAACATCAAACCAGCAAAACAATATAAAAGAATACACTGAAAACACAATAGACTGAGCTAAACTTTAAAAGCCACTTTAAAAAGGTGTGTTTTTGTCCTAAATTTGAATGTTGGAGGATCGGAACAGTCACGGATGTGTTTGGGGAGTGAGTTCTAGAGGGTGGGGGCAGCTACAGAGAAGGCTCTGTCTCCCCAGGTTCGATGCTTGGTCCTGGGAGGTGGAGTCAGGAGGTTTGCATCAGATGAGCGGAGGCTGCGGGATGGATTGTGGTGATGGAGCAAGTCAGTGAGGTAGGAAGGGGCCTGGTTATGAAGAGCTTTGTGTGTGAGAAGGAGGATTTTAAACTGAATACGCTGTGGAATTGGGAGCCAGTGGAGGTTCTGGAGGACAGGAGTGATGTGATCACGGGTGGGGGTGTGGGTAAGCAGACAGTTAACCTTTTCAGAAGCTCTTCTGTCTTAAAGACAGCTTCATATGTCACCAGAAAACCCAAAGGCTAAGGCTGAGACAGGTTTGCTCAAATTTGATGTGCTGTCTTTCCCTTTAATCCATGTACGGTATCAACTAAAAAAAACTACTAAACAGATTTCCATTTCTAAGGAAGATGTGCCTCAGCCAAATAAAGACCCCAATAACTTTTGGTGACGACACAAATAAAGGGATGGATCCAGGAATTCTGTCTCACTTTCTTTAACATGGCGGGATAGGGCATTTTTCAAGACATTTTCATTCTAGATCTGTTGAACTTAAATTGTGGTTATGCAGTCATTAGTGGTCTATGATGTAGAGGGATACGGGGCCATCAAGCTTGATATTGGATTAGGCTTGATTGAATTTAAGGGAACTGTTGGCAGCAGCTGCTTTGGTGTTGGGATTGAGTCAGGGCTGCAAGGGTACTGTTCACTTCTGGGAGCAAGATAAAGCGGGGGGTCAGCTGGTGCCTCAGCAGTCATGTGGACACTGTTATGGTCTGTTACAGTTAACAGGGATCCGAGCTAAGGCCTGATGTAGACAGATAAAAGTTCTGCTTGAAAAAGCAGCCCAATCATTCATTTGAGGCAAAACAACTACACCAGACACCTTCATCTAGCCCACATCCTGCATGGAATGATGGTACTTGGGCGATACACTCTTATTTGCTAGATCAGCGCCGGAATAGCACAGAATAAACCAACTCTGGGCCATATCCAGCCCACCGGAATAGAACAAAGTTCTGGTTATCCGGTTTGAACTTGACTGACATTTGGCCATACTAGGGCCTGCTTGTGGCTTAGATCTGGCAAACAGGAGTGGACGACCCAAATGTCATCATTCCACGTGGTATGTGGGCTAGATGAATGTATCTGCTAAGGGCCAGATCTGGGCCACAAAAATGTTGCTATCTGGGCCTGCCTTTACACATCGGGGTGCCAATGCAGTGGGATGTGGACAAGAAATTGCAGGGTCATCTGACAAAAAAGTTGTGATTGACTTTTGCTGCAACTAATGAGACATCATCCAACATTTACATTTACATTTTAGGGCTTACATCAGATGCTTTTGTCCAAAGCAAATTACAGTAATTCATACATCCATTCATACAGTTATGGCGGTGGCTGCCATGCAAGGTGCCGACCAGCACATCAGGAGTATTTGGGGTTCAGTATCATGCCCAAGGACACTTCCACAATCGACCTTCCGATAACAAAGCTGGCTCTACCAGCTGAGACACAGCTGTCCAACATTGCACTGCAATGACCAAACACATAGGTGTGGCTCGCATTCCTGGTAGATGACTTTGCTATGTGGAAACTATATTTCAATGGTATATCTCAAGATCGTTGTGACAAAAGATAAGATGATTGCCAAAATTATGAAAACTTTCAGAGCATTCAGCTTCTTCATCATGATATCATATGAGTAGTGTTTAGCCTCTGTAAAGCCTTTAAACTCGTACAGTCAATAGGAGATATGAGGGGGGAAGTCATTCAGCTTGTTAAGAAAATGACCAAAATGCATCACTGATACCACTTTTTAACTTGTCACCCCCCCTCTCCATTTTGCAGTAGCAGAGCCAGTGCAAGGCATAGGGTTGTTTGGTTAAACATGTTAGTGTATTCTGCCTGACTCATTGATGCTCTATTTGAGTGAGGTTTGTCAGGATTAACCCCTGACCCTAACCACAAATCAAAGCTCAGTTTGCTAGTCACGGGTGAAGGACACAAATTGGGTCGACATACAGTACATCTATTACTCAAACGTTTTCATTATCCCACTGGTAAAACACCAAGGTCTGAATGCCCACTTAATTTGATGCTAGCCTCCAAACCGCATAAGTAGCAGGAACAGAATTATAATTTATTCTTATGAATCAAGTAAAAGGTTTTCGATTCTTTGCAAAAATATTGGTACAGTATGAATGCCTGTGAATCTCCAAACAAAACGACAAACTTGATGTGTGTTGCCTATTGCACAAACCATGGTGGCCTGCGATACAATAGGCCAGTCTGATGTTGACCCCCAACACTGTTGTTATTCACTCAGCCACTGGACACAGTAGGCCTACTGTTCACATGGGGGCAGGGGGTGACATGTAGACAGACACAGACAGACAGAGGGATTTATTGTTGCTGTCAACACTGTTGTCAATTTTTCTGCAAGTGATACCTCTGTTTTTTGCACTTCTCTTAAACTATTCTGAGCAAAGTCCTGAGGAGAAGTGAGTTAGATGAGGAGTCAAAGACAGTGAGAGATAAACAAGTAAGAATAAACATCGTTATGTCAGGCAGAGGAACAAGGACTGTGATGTATCGACATATAACCAGCAAACAAGGTAGGGATTGTTGTCTAGTGGGGCCTAATTCCAAGAAAGATGGGATGGGACGAAAGAAAAAGGTCATTTTTAGTATGGCATCAGCCTAGACACAAGAAGAATAAGAGGACAATGTGATATCATATTTCTGACTACATCATAAATATTTGTCATAATTCATTGATTTATCTCTCGAACACTGCACAGAGAGATGTCTGGCATAATTGATTACCACTGTGGGACAAGGTGGATAAAACCCTTTCTTCTATCTCCTGAACCAATCATACTCAGGGCTTGAGCCAAGTGTCTTAAAGAACACTATTCAGTGTAAAGCTGCTATCAGCCTGTAGGTCGTAAAAGTGGGGCACCTCAAAACTGTCTTCAGCTAACTGGGCAATGTTGTTTAAAGCAACAACCAGACTGGGTAGTGAAGAGTCTCGCTTCAAGCTTTGTTTGAGCCTGAGAATATAATGTGTGATCTGACCAGGCTACATGAAGCTCCGTTAATTTATAGACTTAATACAGATGTAATCATCCAAAAACTTTGCTGATTCCTAACTTTTATAGTTCTTTGGTTTTGGTTTGCAAATTCTGTCTAATGAAGAAAACGATCACTTCCAGGTGACTGGGGTAGATAAGTTACAAATGATTATGTGTGATGTGAATGTTGTTGCTTTTACTGACAAGCTCATCCAACCCTGTAGTTTACCTCAACTAGTCAGCCTTTGTCCGCAGCTTTTTGGCCAATTGAGAACAGTGAATTGCAGTGGAGCCCATTGGTGAGAGAAAACAATGTGATTGGCTTTTCAGCTAAGCCATTACTGCCCTAGAAGAAAAAAAATCAATAAAGATAGAGAGAGGATCTTGAACCTGTTGCTGAAGCACCCATGACTTCGTTTTGGTGTCTCCCCATTTTCCACCTCACCGTCTTCAGCAGGGCCAATTACAAACTTTTATCTAACATATTCCACATTAAAAGTGACTACATTAGTGAGATGGGTGTCAAAAACACTTCTTTATCATAACAGTGGTTTTATACAACTGCCATCCAGTCTCTTGTTTTCTTTTATGAATGACGAACACAGACTAATGCCACCTGGTGGTATGAGGAGTTATTACCTCTCTCACACACACAAAACATATGAACTATTTGAAATTGCCTGTTGTCTTTGAGGAGTGTTCAAGTGCAGTTAAACGCAACAGTCAAACTTTGTGGCTGCTAGGTCTTTGAGGTCGGTCAGGTCTGCCCTTATACGAACAAGAACTGACAGCCTAACTGTTTGCTCCTGCTTGTTGTCTTCATAATACGTTTTCTAACTTAGCTAGCTTCATATTTAGCGTAAAATCTAACTCTCAACAAAAAAATTCAATAAGCATATTTCCGAACTGGTGTAAGTATTCGCTTAAACCCTGTCTCAAAGCTGTGAAACCTTTACATGTGAAAAAAGGAAAAGGACAATTGTACATTTTTCTAAGGCCATTAACACAAGATCAAACAATTTGATTTTAAAATCAATCTTTTAGATCTAAATGTACTGTGTTTCTATTACAAAGTTAGAATTATTGTAAGAACCAGGGCGAACCCAAAGTCCTCTTTTATTCCAGTACATATTTACACAGCACAGCTTGCTAAACAACTCACCTGCTGGCATAACATTAACATACTGTATGAACTCAGGTCATGTTACCCTAAGTTTCAGTTTGGCAATGGACACAACCAAACAGTTCACTGATACAAAGACGTGTATTGTCTCTATTATATGTGTATTTTTGTTGGGACGTGGAAGGATAATGGCAGCTAAAATTGGATTAGCTGCAGTACAGACTAAAAACACCAGCTGTTAAACAGTGATTCTCCCCAACCACTCTGGTTCCTGTGAAGCACCACCATTCTTCTCCTTTAGGGAAAATGTGTGTGCGCACACGTGTGTGTGTGTGTGTGTGTGTTTGCAAAATAGAGAGAGCAAATGAAAGACAGAAAGATAGGGAGAACATCTGTGTATGTGTGTGCTGGGTCATATGCACTAAAACTGACCTTGAGCCTGAGGTTACATTACTGTGTGCTCCAGTAGTTCATATGGGCTGAAAATACAGCTTTGCTTACACAACTGTGTGCTCACACACACACACACACACACACACACATACACACGCATGCATGCATGCTCTCTGTCAAACAGTGTAGGAAAGAAATGAAAGACTAAAGAAAAAAGTGCAAGGATTTCTTCACATATCGTAGTAGTGCTATGCATTTGTTTGAGTAAAAATAAAAATAGATAATTCTCTCTCATTGCCAGTGGACAAGTTTGCCTTTCAATTTTTTGCTTGTGTGACATATGATGTCAGCGGCGCCAGAAAAAAGGGAACAGGAAAACAGTTGCATGGAAGCCTGTTCAAATGTTACACTGGTTACTTTTCACCTCCCCCGAGGCTATGTTGTCGCCCATGTCCATTTGTTTGTTCGTTTGTGGGTTTGTTGGTTGGTTTGTCAACAAGCTTACACAAGAACTACTGATAAGACTTGGCCCAGGTTAGACTCCTTTAGCTTTTAGTGAGCATTCAGATAAAGGGACATAGGGCAAGGGCGGTTTTTTTGACATTTTCATTATTTTCTCAGGGAGTAGTGCATGGATCTTAATGGAAAAAAAAGAATGGTATCTCTAACTGATGTGGATAGAATGTCTACCAGGCCAGGTGTCATGTTTCTAATCACTTCTGGTAGGCGCTGGAGCTGATAAATACCCATGAATGAGTCATTTGACTAAGGACTGAATGCTGATTGTCCCCTTTACCACAAAGACAAATGAAATGTTCTAAAGTGTTGCTGAAATTCTTTTTTTATCACCAACATAAGTGGCTTAAGGTTATTAATGTGACTTTAGCAGCAACAGAAGACAAGAAACCATTTCTTTATTACACAAATAAAACGTTGTTGCATCTGCATCTGTTGCTCTTCCTTGAAAGATCGATCGAGACATGCACACACTCTCCGAATCACTTTTCATTCTGTCACGGTTTGGCCGTGGCAGTTTTTGGTTGTCTGCTCTTACCTAGTGTGTGTTTGTGTCCATGGGTGTGACTGCTGCAGTGGACAGATACACCTGCATGTCATCATTTCATCAACTCCTGGTATATCAAACCGGTCCCTTCACCACTCAGACCAAGATTGTTCCATATGGTGAATGTGCCCATGCTTTCTTCTAGTTTTCTCGACATCAGTGTTTTTCTAGTTTTGCTACAGTTTTGGGTTCCTTTGCTCCAGTGTTTTTCCCTGTTTGATTTAAGTTTCATGTCGTGTTTCGTCCTTCCTTGTGTGCAGAACCGTCAGCATCTGTCAACGACATTCTCTGTGACATACTAAACCGGTTTGTGTTTGTCTATTTGGATGACATACTAATCTTCTCCCGGAGTCAGGAGGAGTCGTTCAACATGTCTAATAAGTACTTCCAAGTCTCTTGGAAAACGTCCTCGCCCTTTAGGAATGGAGATATTGGCCGGAGGGAGCTGCCCACCCTTTCCTTGTGTGGACTGACCATTAAAAACCACACCTATCTTGTGGCCAAGCGGCTGAACTCCCGCCAGGCTCGCTTTGCTTTGTTTCTCAGCTTCCACTACACCCTCACCTACCGCCCCAGCTCCAGGAACACTAATCTAATGCGCTTTCTTGTCAGCTCACCCTCTCCAAAGGGGAAACTTCTGAAGAGCCCATCATCAGGGCTGTACAGTGCGACATATATGTCGCACGTGCTACATCAAAACATGCCTGTGCTAAGAATTAATCTGTCCTGTAGCATGGGTGCTACAGGGCAGATTTAGCCACAAAAAAAAAAAATCTTTTTTCGGAATCTTGTTTGAAAAAAAAAAATCCTTCTGTGTAGAACCAAAGTAGAACGATGGTACTACGACTATCCTTCCTGGTAGTTGTAGTCAACTGTGGTCAATGATTAATGTTATGTCTTGTATATTCAATTCCCCCAATTCCTCACAGTCGCAGCTTTTACTCACGCTCTGTCCCATGCGGCTGGGATGGCACACAGTGGCTAACGCTAACGTTACTCCCACGAGTCAACAACGTGAAGAGATTTTTCCAACCTGTCCGCATTGAGATCACGAAACGAACTAAAGAGACCCCAGGCACCCCGGACAACACAGACAATAACGTAAATGAAGTTAACGAGGACTGACCAACACCGACCGAAAACGCGCCAACGACAAAAGTGAAAGCTAAAACATACAGCTACAACACCGAGTGGGAGCAGGAGTTCGCCCGTCTCAAGTTCGATGCCACAAAGCAAGTAATGTATTGCTCCCTTTTTCAGACAGCACCGCTTAAAATAAGAAAGGATAATCCCTATGTTAATGGAAACCACATACTAAAGAAAGACAACGTGCAAAAACACAACGTATCCCACCGTCACATCCTGGCTCGAGATGCCTATCTCGCTCAGCAAAACCCGGAGCGGCCCGGTACTGTTCGCCACTCCATCGCCCCCGATGTCGCCCAGGCAGACAAAGCAGCCCTTGAAGAAGTATGTTAAACGTATTATAGGCAGCTATATTCTGTCTGTCTGTGTGTCTCTGTCTGTCTGTCTGTGTGATCCATTCATACAAAGATGTAACATTCATTCATTCATTCATTTTTTTAAATTCTTTTTTTTTTTCTGATAAAAATGAAAATGAATGTGGCCTACTGTGTGGCGAAAGAAGAGCTGGCTTTTACAAAATTTAGGCCTTTGATTATTCTTTGTAAAAAGAATGGAGCAAACATTACACCATCCTACTTTACCTCTGTAGAGGTGACGGGCATTTTTAGGGTGTGCTTCAACTCTCTGGTCCTGTGCTAAAAAACTGTCAGCCTCTGTAGCACTAGTGCTATGTGCTGAAAAAGTTAACGTACAGCCCTGCCATCATCTTCCTAAAGTGGGTGGTCACAGCAGCTAGGTGGGAGATTGAGCGCTCAATCAAGGTGGCGCAGCACTCTCAACTTTCCCCAAGTAATTGTCCACCTAACCCTATGTCCCAGATTCAGCCAAATCCCTAGTGTCCAGTGGCGACACGCCTCAAAAGGTGGTTTGGCGTTCGGGTTTCCAAAGAACTCTCTACCTCACCCGACGGCGGTTTTGGTGTCCAACTGTCTACACCCAGAAACTACTCACCATTGTCAACAGATTCTCCAAGGCCATTTTTTCCTCCTTCGTATGCAGAACACTTAGCATCTCTCTGCTCAGCCTGCAGCTCCACCAGCTCACCTGTGTTTTCACCTCATCACTTCCAGACCACTCAACCTGCCTGCCTGCCCTCCTCTCTCGCACTTAGTTTTTTGTTAATAAATACCTTTTGAACTGTTTGCCTGCCTCCAGCCTCTGCATTCTAGGTCCACCAATAACCCCAACCTTAACACATTATTTCTATTTCACTCAGTTTTCTGCATCTCTGTTGTTGCCCCCTCCATCTTGACCGTCTCAGAGATCACAGCTTGTGTTGGCAGCCCGTTTGGCTGTCAGGAACAGGAAGTGGCCATGCAAGGTTTCAGTGGACAAACACAGCGGTCAGCTGAAGCTGTTAGTGCGCTAATGGTCTGCCCTGACACTGTGCCAGAGTTCCTTTTTTAAGGGCTTCTCAGAGTTATTCATTCATTCAAATCCAACAAACTGGGTGGACGCAAAAAAAGACAAAGAGCTGAGAACTTTTGCCTGAAGGTTTGATTTAGAGTCTGTGTATGTGTGAGCTAATCACCAGCATGAGTAACAGTTTTATATTTCCATGCCTGTCTTGTATTTTGATTTTTGAGACTGTTGAATGTGTGTCATATTTTCTGATGACTATGCCCACTGACCTGTATAAAACCATGCAGCCCATGCCCCACATCTATTCCATCAGCTGGCACCATTCTAAATGAGTACACATGAGGGGAGCTGTGTATGTTCATTTAACAGGAGCTGACATGGGTCACTGCACAACTGACATATGGCTTTTTTCTGAATCAAACACAATTGTCCCCCCAGAGGCAACAACCACTGAACTGCCACAATAGGTTTGGTCACTGGCCAAAAGGGGAACATTTTGTTTGCACTAGGCATCTTGTGTTTTTACCCCTGTCTCCCACTGTAGCTCCACAAGTAAATCAGTGTTACATGTATTGATGTAGGCCTGAATGGATTACTGTCAGCTTTCTACAAAAATATGATTTCTCCAGTGTCGCAAATAAGAAACATGGTTATATCCATGTAGGGGATAAGAGGCACCTCATTTCCTCAGCTTCTTGGACGTGCTCACCAGGTTCACATCAACATTTTATAGCCGACATTTGCATCTGGAAGACTTCAGACAGGAAAATAATGTTGTGAAAAAATAATTAGATTCAGTCCAACAAAGTCAAACAAACCAAAGCCTTGAAAAGTGTAAGCAATTGTTTTGTAACTTTTATGTCAAGTTCCACTTGATATATATGGGCCTATTCACACCTTTGACCAATAGGAAAACTGTCGTGACAGTGTTGACCTTTGCATGTAGAGTAGGAGAGTCCAACATGGAGGAACCCTGCTTATTAGATTGCACAATAAAATAAAAACAGTTATCAGACAGAAATTGATGGTACAAATGTGGCTTTTGAACTTGTGACGATTAAGCTAGTTACATCAGAGAGCTTATTGTTCTGTCTTTAGTATCACACTGAGTAATAATGAAATACTATCTTGAGTACAAGACATTGTAAAGAGTGCAGTACAGAGAAAACAGAAGTTTGGATAGCTATTATGACCGACTAGTGCTGCCATGTTTTTGGCTTGCTGACAGTGGTTAGCTCTGTGGCTATTATCATCCGTACTAGTGTTTTCACAATACTGGAATTTCTAAGTTTGATGAAATACCTGGATGCATATCGTTTGCCTGGCCATATGCCTCAAATAATATGAATTTCCAAACAGCACTTCTGCAGTTTTCTTGGTCAATCAAAACCAGAGACGATTGACAAGAAGATGCAAGCACTTTGAGTGAATGTATCAATGCAGGCCTGGCTGTATCGATGCCGCAGAAAATAAGGGTTAAGGTAAGCTAGCTAGGAGGCAGGTCCAAAAGGTGTCACCGTTAAAATGGCATATTTCTACTCTTGACAATCTGGTAATCTTGACTACAGACAGGTTGCAATAAGTAACTATTTCCACAGTTTTATCATTCAGTGCTCAGAGTCTGTTTCATTTCAGTAAACACATCAATGACTTCTTGTTCCCATCTTAATATTATAGACACTGACTGGCCTAATGTCGCATGACTGTATTTTGGAGGGTGCCATCTGAAATGTACGAGAATAGAAATGAAAGTTGCATCGAAATGTATGAAACTACAAACATAAAAGATGTAAACCCTCATGGAGATGCATGACAGGAGACGGAGAGCTGAGAGAGATGAACAGAGACCAAAGAGGAACTGGGTTTAAAATAAGAGTAGAGAGGCTAATGCACTAACATGTAACATGTTTGTGTCCAGGGTGAATCAGAGCTACTGGCAGACTGTTGATATGTTAGCACCTCGGATGGAGCAGATGCACTTGTGACACTGGGTGTGTATGTCCCTCTGATAAGGTAGCTGTGAGAGCAATGCCACATGCTCCTGCCTGGCTGCAGGCATTCAGACCCTTAAATTTTACCCTTCTTCAGACAGAGGAGACTGTTGTTCATGAGATAAATGAAGCTCACCGCCAGTTCTGCACACACATACACACTGTTCATCTCAATCGGGAATTTTCTCACTCACATCCCATGTAATTAAGTTGTTCGAGAGGGCAAATGAGGGAGCAGAGTGAATAAAGAGGGGCTCACAATCAGAGTGGGGGCTGGTGCATTTCTCTGCCTCCTGTTCAGAAAAGAAACACTTTGGATTCTATTTCAAACACCAGATGAGAGGGGAGCAGAGAAGAGAAGGCAAGCGAGGACAAGAGAAATGGATCTCGATGTAAAAAGAGATTTCTCAGTGCAGTCTCCCCTGGGTGACGGTGCCAAAGAAGTTACATCCCCATTTGTGACTGAATGCAAACACTATGGTGTATTTGAAAATCTGTGCACGTTAGTGATTTTTAGTCACGATTCACAGGTTCCTGAGTATAGATGGAATGATCTATAGTGGAAAATAAGGTTTCAGTAGGATTATATAGATATACTCCTGGCTATGTCCTCCTCTAGATTGTAAACGGGAAGGAATGCTAGTAGCCTACCAAAAGTTGCTAGTTATTTTCCACGCATATAGACCCTGGAGTTTTACTGCACTCACCCAAGGCTGAAAGCTTCATTGGTTATCTTCCCATATTAAAGCCAGAGTTGATAAGAAAAAAAATCTTGTGCCTGTGGCTGTCTTAGGTCTATATTATTGTCTATTTTCATTTGGATCAAATTAAATGACTGGGCGGCCTACATGCTTGTCAACCCACGTACACGCCTGCCTCTGTGCACTCGTCCCGCGGCACTCATTGTACATGACCAGAACCATCCACAAAGCTCAGCACTGATATAGTGTTAAAGCTATAAGATAGCTAGTCAAACAATAATGGCAGAGAATGTGCAACCAAATTTGTCCCTCAGTCAAAAAACAAGTGAACCGCAGTGACAGACTGCCGTTCAGCCGCTAACCAATTGACCTTAGCATATAGCACATATGCACATCAGTGAGCAGACACTGCCAGGCTAGATAACCTTTTCAGGCTGAGTTATGGTCACAGCAGCTATTTTTGCTTTTGTTTGTATGACTGCGGCATTTAACAGAGCATTTAACGCAGTATAACTAGCCACTCACACACATTATCTCCCAGGGGGAGTTCTGGGACCGTCTCTATTAGTTTTATAAGTCTATGTGAAATGGGTGTTTGTTACGATATGGAGAAAGAGAGTGTATCTTCGGGTCTGCTTTAGTACAGACTTTTATCCACCCTACTTGGATGGCTCTGGGGATGGCAGTGTTGGTTTGTCAGACAGTTGCTTGATCCGAACATCACTTTGGTTCAGACTGAAGCAAATATTGACTGGATTGCCCTTACATTAGGTGCAAATATTAAACTCCATTGTAATCCTTTGGAAAAAAAAGTGGCAAGGATGTCTGTGTCATTTCAAACATTCTTCTTTTAGTCTAAACTTGGTCTTTACAATTCCCACAATACAACTGGACCAGGCATTCAGATGTGTTTTGCTAGCAGCTGCTAATGTAGCCTAGAGCAGGCGGCTTTATACATCTTTTTTCACATATACAGTCATGCTCAATAACACGCAAACAGAGAGTTAAGATGTTCTCTTAGGTTTCTAGGGCCCATTTCAGTTCAGCCATGGTTGGCTTTTACCCATCACTACCAGTGACCCTAATGTCCCTAATGTCATCAGGGCCACCACAGAAGCCACCAGCGTTCCTACTTCCCCCCAAATTTTGATCATTAGCCACTTTTGACTGAGATACCTCACAAGAATAGCTAATAAAAAATTAAAAAATGTTAAAACCTTTTTTTTTAAAATGGTATGATTACTTACTAAATGTGATACACCAAGGCAGATTAGGAATCCTGTGGACGGGGTAACTTCCAGTGAGCCTGTCATACAAACACTGACAGCCACAAGTAAGGCAAATAACAAATACTAAACCATTACAAAACAAGAAAACATTGTGAATGCTTTATATTCCAGTCAAACAGAATTCAACTAAAATCCAATTCAAGGTTTACCATACCCCTGTATCCTCTGGACTTCATCATCAATGGCTTCATAAACTTTATCCACGGAGAAAGAGTAGGAGGATGTTAAACTCATGAGTTAGTGGAAACAGTGAAGGACCTGCGTGAAATGAAAGATAATCCGCTGTATATATTAATTTTCTTCTAGAATAAGAACAATCAAGTCACAAACAGTGTTGATTGCATGGATTTGCAAAAACAGCCACAAGTGTCTACAATAAGCGCAAACAATACCACTTATCTGACTGAGAGCACTCAGTAGAGAATACATGTTGGCATCAGAGAAAAGCTGCTGGAGCAGAAGAGTAAAGGTCATTTTTCATCCACATCATTACAATAAACACTGTCCTCCTCCACGCAAACATCACAACAAACCAAGCGCGTACAAGGACCCAGCACTGTTACTCAGCTCGTAACATAAAGAGCTCTTTGTTCTGCCATTTTTCAACATTACACGTCTGTTTTAGAGCTCAGTGTCAACTACAGTGTGTTTCAGTTGAACTCCTGTACGTATTGAGGTCCTCCCTTACTATAAAGTTACCTTGCTGAGGCTCTGGGGAAGTCTGCCTTCACAGAGGCTGCGTTACGAGTTCTAAAAGAGCAAAACATCAGCAACAACCACAAACACACCAGAACTTAAGCCAGCCTAGTGGTATTGATTTCTCTCTGCAGAGTAAGCCTCTTTCCTTTCCATTCTTAACCCTTTAATCTGCTTTATATCTGATTGCTTTTTATTATTCAAGTTTTCTCTCTGATATTGTGTATTTTGTCTGACGGATAAATGCAGAGTGATTTTCAGATTCTTCCTTTCATTCCAGATAATTTAACCGTGTAATGTCACCATCAGAATATCTGCAGTGAGCTGGAAGAGAACTCCTGCCAGGCTGTGGGAAATGAAAACTAGTGACACATCTGTATAGATGTTGACTGCACCTTTACAGTTGTCATGGATGAAATGGTATGCTACAGAGCTAAAAGCATTTTTCCAGCTCTGAAGCAAAGGTCTTTTGTTGCTGCTTCAGCTTCTCACTGGATGTGAACGGTGCTATGAATTACATAAAAAAAAGGTTGGCATTCCTGCTTTGAGCATTGCTGTGGCAATCTCGTTGCTCTTTCCTGCTGACAAGATGGTGTTTCCCTCTCCGTGGAAGAGTCACATGAGTTCAATTTCATTGATTTCTAATGGCCTTTCCTCCCTTTTCCACATTAGAAATCCTCCTTTTTTCTGCACTGATCTGGGGATAATTTGCTTCCACAGTTGCCTTTTGAGCTGCGTCTTCTTCTCCGGCTATTCAAGTTCTAGCTCTCACCCACACTTCACTGGTTTGACAGCGCCTTTATCAATTTATGCAAACTCCTATTTTCCTGGAGGTCTGTGTGTCAAGTAGATTTCCTTCCTCATAAAACATTTGCAGAGTATTTAAAACTCCAGCAAAGTTTATATCCATGTATGCTTGAAGTCATCTACCACCTCTTGATCAGTGCAATACTGCGACACGATTTGTAAGACAGGCACTCAGCTGTGGTCACGAGCCCGCTGATCTCCCTCCCTCTTGTTGTCCAGCAGACTACCAGGGCCACGAAAAACCTCACATTTACTTTGTGATGGAAAGAAGGCGCCTATCAGATGAACCTCACCACTGTTATTGTGCATTTCTATGCATTTGTTGAGCATATGTGTACATGGCATGTTCCTGATTGGTTTCAGGCAGCATTCTGACCTGCACTGTGCAGATACCGCAGCAGTCAGAGTAGTCTGACAATACACTGATAGCACAGAGACAGTAATATCCTGATGGGTTATTGGGGTTTAAAAATAACAGTAGGTAAAGTGGAGTCTTGCTGCAATTTAACTCACCGTACACATCTCTTAGCCTCTCACAATAATGAGCAGAAATGCACACGCACGGACAAACCAGCGCTAGTAAAGGGAACGTGTAGACCCCATGACACCCGTTTCTGCAGCGAACAGACAAGAGGAAAAGAGGAGAACAAAAAAGTTATGTGAAGCAGAGTGAAAACTAACTAGCAGGGCCGGATGTAGTTATGCAACCTACTGAGGGAGAGGGTATACTGATCAGATGCCTTCCTGCTGCTTTCCGCCTCATTATTAGATGACACAGAAGAAGTCTTTGGTTAAACTGCACACAGCCGGTGTGCAGTTTGACCGCAGCTTGTGTCATGTAGGCATCACCCTTCGCTCTCTTTGATTTATGGTGTAGCAGCCAATTTGTTCAGTACATACAGTACAAACAGTGCTATGCATTTCTGTCTGTAGATTGCATTATAGTACATGTCTAAACTAAGTATTGCAGCTGTAATGTTTTTTTTCTTCAAGAAAAGCATCAGAATATGATGATGCTGGGCTCAGGGGTAGAGCCAGCGTCTTGTTATCAGAAGGCCACTGGTTCCATTCCACTGGTCTGCATGTTGTAGTGTCCCCAAACTATGCATGTAGGATTATCTGTATGTTTATTGTTGTATATCAATCTCTCTTCGTCTCTTTCTTCCCCCAGAGTCTGCTCCTCAACACGATGAACAAGATGAAGAACTTCAAAAGGCGTTTCTCTCTTTCTGTTCCTCGCACTGAGACCATCGAGGAGAATGAGTTCACCGAACAGATCAACCAGCTCAACATTCAGCACACACAGGGTAAGAACCCTCATTTCCCTTTCAGCCACAAGGATCCGATTCACACACTTAAAGCTCCACTCGCTAATTTTGTTTGGGTCTGAAAAATTATTTTTAAATTAAATCATGGTGTTTCCAAACCAAAGATAATTGCATTAGTACAATAACATTTTTAAACTGACAATCCCAGTGTTTTAAAAATACAAATATAACCCATAATCCAAAATCCTTGTATGACAAGTAAGCTACAAGGTCTGGTTGAAGTAAAAACTGCACCAATCAAAGTTTTTAGATTACCAACTGATCAGTATATCTGGAATAACATAATAATAAGAAATAACAAAATAACAAGAAAGAAATAACACAGTTTATTTTCTCTGTGTCTCTTAGGTCAGGTAGCACCAATTGTAAAATGGCTATGTATTTCAACTGCATAGACAGCCCAGTGTTAGGCAAGTGCTATCTTTTCAGCAGTGACGCACACCCTTAAGTCCATCTAAGCTTTAAACCTTTTAGCATCTTTCACTTCATTGTTTTGGTTTTATGGCCCATAACTTTACTGTTTTGGCTTACTCTCACTGTCCTCTCAAACTGTGTTTCCAGGCAGCTGTTTTCAGAGAAAAACCTCTGGTCACCCCACTACACACTTCCTGCCCAGCACCAACTGGCAAATAGACAAAGTGTGCAACTTGCTGGTGAACATAGTAGTAGCCAAAAAATCTGATACATTTCTCAGGAGTTGAGTGAGACCAAAACAGCGCTAAAATGAAGGAGAATAGCCTGTTGGACATAATTCATCAGGTGGCCAGAAACTTGGGTCCCAAAAATGCTAATGCTGCTCTTCTGTTCTGTGTTATCCTGCTGAATGCAAGGAAAAGATCATAGTGATGTGAAAACAGTGAAACTCTTTTCATTTCTATGTGTCACTATACCTTAAAAAAGGCACAAGCTGATACGTGTTGGTATACTCTTTATGTTTCCAATGAAATAAAGGCCTTTTACATTTTTCAAACCACCTTGAGTGCCTGGACCTGGATCATTTATGCCATTTTTTCTTTTGGTCATAAGTCTTCCTAGCTTTTTTTATGTTGGAAATGGCTTGAGATGAATGACAAGTTCAGCCTCCAGCACTAAAGTCTGACACACGTGTACATAACCACCAAAAACCTTACTTCCTCACCTGTATTTTCCCTCTAGCTAAAAAGTGCCATTGCAGTTGCATTTTCATTAAGCGCTGACACTGAATTAAAATTTTGCACTTCGGTATCGTCACAATACATAATTCCCATTGATACAGGAACTATGGGCTGCTACAACAAAATCCGCAGACCGTCCTCATCAGAAATTCAGTCATATAAGTTAAATTAGGGAATTAATTTTCGCTCTGGGGGCGGTTCAGCGAAAAGAGGAGGCGTGTTCTGGCGCAAACGTTCACTGGTGCCATTTTGCTGTTTCAGAAAACAATTCCGCAACAGACCAGGAAAAACCTAGTCTAAATACAGTGGCGCTTATTCAGATGCTATATATGGGGCGCATGCTTGTCCATAATGTGTAGCGTCTGCTCAACGTGCATACACTTTGCTTCTCTCATCTACAAGGAAGCAGTTCCCATTTTTGCAAACGATACAAAAAAAAGTTGAAAAGATTTAAACAGAAGAACTAATTATTTTTCCCTCCAGGAGTGGCAATGCGCGATGTGCTCCTAGTGGAGCGGGTGGACGGAGATGGAGTTGGGGGAGGAGGAGGAAGGGGCACAACAGGAGCAGGTGGTGCGTTTGGAGACTTGAGGTGATGCGCCTGAGAGGCCGCAGCAACATCGCCACCCGGTCAAGACAGGCATTATACCTTGCCGCATCCCGGACAGTGCAGCCCGGTCTGACAATGCTGCCACGGCGTGTAGTGGGTCTGGATCCTCTGCACCTTGGTGTTTACCCTGCTCCATCATCAGCTGCCCGTTGCGCACTGCTCGGCCCGTGCGCACTGCTCCCGGGTTAGGGTTAGGGTTAACCCATCCCGGTGCGATGTCCTGGGGATGCCAGCTGTAGAAACAATTTTCTCCCAAGCCCGTTTAACCAAAGCTAATTTGGATGGGTTTCTCCCATCACCATACAAGGCCACTTCTCGGTCTTACGGCCCTGACGAGAACATCGGTCTCCTCGGCTGTGAACCGCTCCTGGCGTGCGCCTGGCATATTCGCCATTATAATAGCAAACCGCCATGGAACAAGCACGCCTGCTTTGAAAGGGAATGTGAGATGACGCTCTGATTGGTTTATTGCACCTTACGCCCAAACCACACCTATGAATAATGTAGCTACTTCAGACCAACCCATTTTAGATTTGTGTTGGGCGCAAGAGTCATTTATCCCGCCGGCATAATAGCAACAGCGCCTGAGATCCGCCCACAAAGCTACTTGCGTTTTGCGTTTTATACTTATGTTTCAGAACGTTAAGATAGAGCCCAAAGTCCGCATAAGGGAAAAACTGAAAGGATAATTGGGTTAAACATTCAGCCAGGATATCTGTGTTCATGTCCAAACCAAAAGTTGACAGCAAGTTATTTTAACTTAGTAGCATATTTACCTCACAGCACAAACATAATGTAAACAAACTAACATATGTAACATCTGTGCATATGAACACAAGTTAATGAAGTCACCTTAACCTTACCAAGTAGTTTTGTTGCCCAAACCCAACCAAACTGCGAGCATACGACTAATGTCCAAGAGAACAATCACTGGTACACTGCAGCGGTCATGTTGTTTTTGGACCAGTGATATACAGTATGTCGTTTTGGGAGTCACTGGCAATCGACCTATTTAGTTATTTATGTATGAGGATGTGTTGTAGCCAGCCCTATCTCTCCGCTGTCACCTTTCCCAGGTATTTTTATCCTAGGCTGCCGGTTAGAGATATCTTTAGTCACTCCACTCCTACCCACTGGTTAATTAAGCAAGTTCGAAGCCCTGAACCCTGAGCTCCATACTTCCTTGTGTCTTTCGGTCCCTGTGTGAATGAACAGCTAATGTCTAATAATAGAGCACAAACTGCAATCTTGTTCTGGGTTTTAATACCAAATACAAAAGCCTTCCTTCCTTCCGTGTCTGTAGCGGACCCTCACAGATTAACTAGGGTTTTTCCGGCTACGACTGGTACCACCATCGGCGCTGAGCCACTGAGGATCAGCAGGCTTCAAAGGGAAATGAGGGTTATGGTAGGGATAAGTATGGGTAGATAATGCAAGGGAACTGAATGCATTCAGAATAGGTTTTCAAGTGCCTCTGTCTGATTATGTAGAGTTTGACTGTGAAGATAGCACAAAGAGATGGAATAACAATGAATTGGGTGAATGCATAGCGATCACAGAGCTACCGGGATGGTTAACACTTTCATCCTACATAATGTCATCACTGTGCAATGATGTTTATAGCAATTTGCTCTACGGGAGATACAGCTTAGATTTGATGCTTCATACTTACATTTAATGCACAGAAGTAACTGAATTGTGCAAAGTAAATAGGAGGTGACAAGTGGATCAAGTGGGATACGAGGTCACCCTGGGTGTAATAAAATGATCTGCCAAATCAAGTGCACAGCCATTGCAGTACAATGTAAACGCAATGGACAGTAATCAGACCTCCTTGTATAACATTTAAGTCAACTAAACACAATCAGACAACGGAAGCTTCTGCCTCCTCAGTGAACACAGAGCTCAGTAAAGTGATGATGTTATTCAACTGCCTGATAGAGAGAAGCAGCTGGATATGTAGTTTAACCCTCCAGAGGACATCCGTCTGCATCACTGTCTGCTCCTGAAGGTCAGGAAAGAGGTAACCAGACAGAGAGAGAGGATGAGGACAGGGAAAATGGAGATAAACAACTGAGCCCAGACGAAAGGACACACAAAGAAAGCCCTAGTGTTTGACCCAAACCCAGCAGCTGACTGATGTTTACAGTCCTCTTTAATCTTTTACCATTCATGTCTCTTCCATCTTGCTTTCCTCTCTCCTATGTGAGGGATTATATCATGCTCCCACAGCGTAACCCACAGCATATGCTGCTGTTTAGACTGAAAACATCTTCTGACATTTTTGCAAAGATGTTATCATCACATGCCCGGAGCATTTCTGTAGCAAGAATATTTTTCATATAATGGTCCATATATATTTCATTAATGGATCCAGTGAATATTAAGGCCAGTGTGGTGCATGTTAAAGGAATGATTTGGCATTTTGGATATGTGCTTATTAGCTTGACTGCAGAGAGTTGGTCATGAATTCAAACTTGATTTTTCTGGGGGGGCGATTTGAAAAGGTTGGATCAAATTATTGGTATCATTCGGTATAGTAGTCCACCACACTGCAGTTGGATATTGGACTCAAAAACAGACTCGAAGACAGGCTTGGCACTCACACACCTTCACGTTAATGCTTAACACCAGAGCCCCCCAGAGCTGTATGCTCAGCTCCCTCCTGTTCACACTGAACACCATGATTGTATTCCAAAGCATCAAAAGCACTCTATATATATATAGTATATGTAAGTATATGTAAGGTATATATGCATGGCATAAATACCATGACCATCTTATGATAATCGATGTACCTATCAAGTAACTCGAGATATCATGACAAATTGAGGAGACTGTGTACATATGCATAACTATGCATACAAAACATATTGAATATACAGAAGAGTTGAACTTCTTCAGTCTTATCAGATTATTGGATTCTTTGATGTTGTTTCTTGCATTTAAAAATAAGAGCTGGATCAAACTGACAAACACAAAGAAAAGTCAATCAGTCTCAGATCAATGAGCACGGTGAACTCATTAGCATCCCCTGAGGTTGCACGTACATACAAATATGTGTACGTGTGTGTGTGTTTCAGTCAGTGTCGTGGCCAGGACTTTTTTGCCTGACTAATGACTAATACTTCACATTAGACAGAATCCCCTTGTTCACTTTCCATATATTAGTCCATTTAAAGGTGTTTTGCTGAGCTCCCATATGAACGAACGTGCCAATGTTAAGATGAGATTAATCACATAAGCCACTGTGACACATGAGCGTTTCTTCTTGATCACAGCTGAAAACCAAAACTGCTGCAAGAAATGAATCCTGATGAATAACAAACAAATGATTCAAGTTGGTTGAATTAAATTGGTTCTGTGTGACGGTGAGTTGGTTGAGCCTTCAAATTATAAAACCCTCTGGCACACACATGCAGAGTTGCAGAGAGTGTATTACGAAGCAGGTGAGATTCTTATCATAATTATGTTGACTACTTGTCGCCCAAGGGAGAGTGCCATTTTCTTTTACAGGAAAAGCAAAAAAAAAAGTTCCTGTGAACAAAGCAAACTCTGCATTAAGCCTAACATTGACATGCTAGCACCATATTAAGCTGTTATGGTCATGGTGATGGCAAACAGCTGCCGAAATATTACACATCCAGCAGACAAGGAGCAACATTTTCATTCATTTGGAGTCATGTTTCAGACCAGCACTGTATCCTGATGAATGCACTTTATGTCAAATCCTCACCCACATTTGAACTCTTTTTTTAATTTCCACTGTCTCATGAAAAAATATCAATTTCTTCAGTCACTCGCTATTCACCAACTTTCTCTGATATTTTGTGCTTGGCAAGTGTTACTGGCACAAGACCTAGGGGAAATCTGGACCAGCCGCAAAGGATACACAGGTTAGGAAGCACTGTATAGTAAATAAAACATCTATGGATTGATGAGAAAGGACTTGCTCAGGCCAGTGCTTGTTTATTTTTGACACATCTACATAAAACTCTCACATCAGTTACTTAAAGCTGTCTAATTCAAGTTCATGTCACGTTCATACCAAAACACTAAATTACATAAATTAAATAACAGGTGTCAAAACCAGACTGTCAATAAACAATATAAAACATTCTACTGTTGATCAACTGTTGATAAGAGTAAAAACATGAAACCATCAGAAGAAATGTCAATCAAAAACTCCCCAATGTATCTTGAAAAACCTACGTGTTCTTTTCACAGTTTTAACCAAGACTGAGAACCACAATTATTATTACTGATTGCAAATATTTAGTCACAAAAACAGCCATACTAGTGGGTATTATGGGGCTAAGTGGTTGGCAATATCAGGAGGGTTGTTAGACAGCCAGTCCAGCACTTTGGTCCAGACTGAAATATCTCACCAATTATTGGATGGGTTGCAGTGAAACTTGGTATGAACATTCAGGACCATAACCATATCAAACATTACAAACTACAGTGCTGCATATGGTTTGTTCTAGTGGTGTTGTCATACCTAGCTGTACAAGGTGACAGATCTGCTTGCTCATGTGCTACTAGTGGGAAGCTGCTTAATCCAAGGATGTTACAATTGTCAGACATGAGAGCAAAGTCCCATTCATTTCTATTTCAGCTGCTGCGTAAAGCAAAATAACTCGCTTGTCTTCCGCAATAGTTCCGCATTGTAGGGCATTCGAGACTTTTACTGACAAAGTCGGCTAACTTCCGGTTTAGCGCCAAGCCATCATGAACGAGGAAAGAATTATTTAATCGTGTGGCTCTTCAAAATCTGAAAGTTTTGAGTTGAAAGTGAAAAATGAGCATCTGTTGTACTGCCGTCTTAAGCTGCTTGACCAAATTTTGTGCTTGAATGTGTGCTACTCGTGTTGTGTGAAATGTACTCAAACATAGCATAGGATTCATTCTGCCACAACCTGTAAAGCTTACTACCCAACTTACCATCGTAATGTCTCTCCTAACTCCTCCTCCTATTTCTCCTTCTCACTGTAACCATAGTTTCAGATGGAACTGCTACGAAAACATCATGTGGTGCACCATATTGGATTGTCCTTTTTCAAAGATGTCTAGCGGGCACCCATCCATATCTCACAGCAATCAGGCCCTGTGTGTGTGTGTGTGTGTGTGTGTGTGTGTGTGCGTGTGTGCGTGTGTACATGTGTGCGTGCCTGTGCGTGTGTGCATATATCTGTATCACCTTCACTGACCATAATTAGCATTGGGGGATCAAAGGAGCACTGTTGCTGTGATGTTCAAATGACTAGCAATCAGGTTGTCATTTCATACCCGCAGCCCCTTTAAAGTAGACTGTCAATCTATCAGACACAAAATGGCCAGTTAGAGACCTCTCTATAGTGCTGTTAAACATTCCCAGTAAAACTCATCCAGACATTTTAAAATCTGAGATGCCTTAGCCTTAACTATCTGCCTTATTTATCTGATATATCTTACATGTTTCACACCAGCACTTTGTTTTATGAGGTGCGTGTTTGCTGAATTCATACTGTTAATAATTTCCTGTAGTGCAAGAGAGGCCACAGGTCATGCGGTAACTATTAATTTGTGTGTGTGTGTGTGTGTGTGTGTGTGTGTGTGTGTTTTAGAGCGAGAGAGAGAGAGAGAGAGTTAAGGGGTAGGCTTTAAAAGAGATAAACAAGCCCTCCTTCTTAACATCGAGACCTGCTTCCCTTGTTAGCCATTGGCCCCATTGAAACAAGGAGTTAAAGTGCTTCGTGCTTCACCACAGGAGGGAACAGCTATAACACACACTCGACTGGTGGGTGCCTATAAAATGGAGACAAATGCCCACACACCACGCTCGCCATACCGGTGAGGAAGCCTCACTCGCGGGAGATCAAACTGTCGCTGAAACCTCACAGCAGGTAGCATTAAAATACACCGACCAGCCATCAAACACACATCACATGCAATGCTGTATGCAGATCAAAGTCCATTCTTCCCACCGCACTAGCTGGATAGCTGTCACGCTGAAATGCTGGTGTGCTCACAGTGGAACTGTCTGACAAATTCGATTCGGCTGCTTTGACTCTGACATCATCTGTTGTTATGTGAGCGTCGTCTCAGAAAACATAACGATAAGAGTCATTTTGAGGGTGTCTGCAGACATTTGAGCGTTTCCTTGTTTTGATATATTTTAAATTGTCTCTTAAGTTTTGTTAATGGTGTCTTCACTACCGTTGATTTCAAACAAAAAGTCAGAAACCTGCGTGAGAGACACGAGCAGTCGAAGCAAATCAGTGTTGAAATGTATCATGTTCCAATGACTGTGACAGAATTACTACCCTTTAGCTCCTTAACGCAGAACCATATATCCTGCTTCAGTCTGAGGTAACTCAGAAATGGTGACATCATTATACAGTTTGCCTATCAGAGAACAATGACAAGTTGATATTTCAACTGTAAAAAGCCTCTCTGGTATCATGATCACAATTCTTTAATGCAGCATTAATCTACAACAAGCTAATCACACAAACATCTGACATCTTATAAATGTGCTGGGGAACAGTCTATTTACAATCCAGATGGCAAGGCAGATGGATTTCCGATCTTGCAAAACCAGCTTGCCAGGCTTCAAGCTATGGACAGTTTTTTTAACCAGTCAGTCTCCTTTGAGGCACTACTGGCAGCTACGAGTGGGGTTTAGAAGACAACCAGTGAGGGAAGCAACTGTTGGCAGCACTTCAATGGGTTAGCATAAAGATGCTGTTATATCAAACCTGAAGAGTATATTTCATTGAAAGAAGACTATCTGAAGGCTTTTTGTGATGGTAAACATGTTTTCACTCTTCTTGTGACTGAATACAATTAAAGTTTGATTTACCCACAGGCCTCACTGGTGGTAGCAGTGTCCTACTGTTAATCCGATTGGTGGATGTTGTCAAATCAAGGTTTCTATTATACAGCGCATTTCTTAGAGTAGAGCGACTGAATTAAATCAGTAAAGTTAATTGCTATAAAACCAAAACAATGCTGAAAGCCTCCGCACAGCAAAGGGGCTACAGAGTTTGGTAACAATTTTCTGTAAATTCAATAGTGACCCCTTTTACACTGCAGACAGTGCAGCATTTTTGGAATTATGTTTGCTTTCTAGCCAAGAGTAAGATATGATCGTTACCAGTCTAGTGCCTGGTATGGTAAATATAACTGTAGCCAGCAGCCAGTTAGCTCAGCTTCACAAGGACTGGAAACAGGGGGAAACAGCCTGGCTTTGTGCAAAGGTCTTCACCAGCAACTGAAGTGTGAAATGATAGAAACCTCCATAAAAGGTAGAGCTGAATTACTGAAAATATAAAAGATAAGAAATTTGGGTGAGATACAGCTTTGTAGGTGGCAAATGTTTGCACAGGCCACAGATGGATGTTTGCAGTGGATGTTTAAATGTCATCTATTGTTCTGATTAAAAAACTTTAAAAACCCTAAAGAAGAAACAAAATGGATTCAGATTTTTCCAATAGGGGCACAAGAAGGTGTCACTGAATGTTTAATGATTATGAAGTATAATATAAATCATATGACTATTGCACACCGGTTTTGGAATGACATGTTGAGCTTCATCAGAATCTATGTCACTGATCATTGAAGTTGTTCGTTAAAATGGTCTACAATCGTTAAGTGATCATGTTTCTCCTCTGTCAGGCCTGACTCCAGACAGGCTGGGTCCTCCATCTCAAGATGCCAGTCCGGTGACACCTGAACCAACAACACCGGGAGCTCAGTCTCCATCCCACCTCCACTATCACAGCAAGGCCCAGCACAGACGTTTCTCCATGGAGGTAAGTAGCAAAGGGCTAAAAGAATGGCTGTAGGCACACAAAGGTTTATACGACAGATAAAGGGTGACTGGCAGTGTGTTAACTTTAGTTTCCAGTCATGCTGTAGTCATACGCTGCCATGCTTTTCTCCCACGGTAATTTAAGTGTTGCTGATAAAGTAATGATAGGAAACTGTCTAGGTTCAGGTTGCCATTAAAAGCATTAAAAAGTCACTCTGACATAAATATCAACAGTGGCCTCAGTTGTTTGTTCTCCTGACTCATTTCTCCATTTCCACCTCTGCCAGCTCAGTGAAATGAGTCACCGTAGATGCTTTTAACTATCCCCAGAGCACCAGGCGTTTTTATTGGAAATATATGAGAGTTCACAGTTCCACCTTCTCAGAAAATGTCCCTGTGGAGTGAGTATGATTCACTTCGAGTCTTTCTCATACTCCACATTACTCGTACCAGACAGTCAGGTGAAGCTGTATGCCAGAGGGAAGTGACTGCACCGGAGGGACTTGCTGTCAAGACAGAAATAGTTATAGATAGTGTGACAGAGAGCGAGGGCTGGGATCTGAGGCAATCAGGATAGCTTCATTCAACAAAATGTAACTACTGGATGTGTGGTTAATTAATGCTTTATCAACCATGGAGTTGGGCAATGTCTAACAAATTGGATATGCAATGTCCAACAATGTTGCTATATGTTTCTGAATGGCAGGAGTTGGTTTTTAGCACACCACCGTTGTCACTGCTGTTTCCCCACTGTCACTCTGATGACAACCTCCACAGTTTCCCATCACAACATACATACTCATACTGGGTTTACACGTGTTTGTCTCCTCACCACATGTTTGTGACTTAGAGGTTAGCTATACATAGCTAAGAACACGCATATATCAACAGCACAACTGAGAGAATCAGCAGTCACAGCAGCCGACAGACATGAAGCACCGCTGCCACAAATGGCATGTAGATGAAGCATTAGTGCATTGAGCAGCAGTAAACTCTTCACTTTACATAAAGTTTTTCTGATTCTGATTCTGATTCTACTCTTTCACATTTCGAAAATGGCAACAAGTCCTCCCTTACATCATCACTGATGGAATACACTACTTTATTGGGCTCTCTGGTGGGGCGGCTTTTAAATCACGATGGTGCAGGGTTCAGTAGTCAGCCATTAATCATCCATTGGGCCAACCCTAATCCATCAGTAGGCAAATGAAAGAAAAAAAACATGGTTGACAGGAAGTGAATAATCTATTTGGCTTGTTTGTAATGTTGTTTTTTTGGCTAGATTTACAGAACTTGAGAGCATAAACATTTACAAGCCAAGAATTGACTTATTATCGCAGCAGATTCATGACTTTTGAAGGCCCTGCACAACCTCGTTAGCCTCCACCTACACAGGTGATTTCACTTTTGACTGATCGGCCTCATCGCAGGACTGTGCTGAACAGATATATGAAGATGACTCATTCTCATGGTAGGTCCACCGAACTTTAAACAAAGTAAAGATCCAAATAATTTCTAATCAAGGGAGAAAGTCTTAACACTACTGATCCACTCACTTCCTCATAAGCCATCATGTCTGCAGTTTGTGTGATTATCTTGTAGCTTGAGCAAATTGCTGCCGGGATTTTATGAATCACTCCTTAATATTAATTTTAAAAAGCGTAAAGCATATAACTGGCTTAATTCACTTCATTATCTATGGGTGGGGACATTAATCTTTTATAATCAATTTGCTGAAGCACAACATGACACGTTGTGATTTATTGAGCTAGCTTAATGTTACACATCAGAGCTGATTAATAGTCATCAACAGCTGTGCCCAGTGACTGCCCACAGCCCTCATACTGAAGCTGCTGGCTTCTGGTCTGTTTTTGATGGACAGGTAGATATCATACAACATGTAAGTACATAGCTGTTGGAACCCATGTATTTTCCTCTTGTGAAGGAGATTAACTAACTCATCTGCTAAGCTGGATGCAATCAGCTTCACATGGCAGGCTATCCTGACTCGTTTTCTTCTTTCTTCTTATTTTTATTGTAATTATTATGATAAAACATGTGGGTGTATGTTAAAAGTCTGTTTTTTTCTCCAGCTAGCGTCCCCCTGTCTCCCAGTCTTTATGCCAAGTTAGCACAACTTCACATTTAGCATCAACTCCTTGTAAGACGGCAAGTCAACTTACTTCCTAAAATGTTTGAATAAATGAATTTTGGTCTGGCTCTGCAGCTATTTTACCAAGGCTGTCTTCTGGACTAACTAAAAAGCTATGTAAGTTAGGCAAGGGGATACACAAGTCAAACGTATTTGTCAAAAACCTGGGAGATCAAAAATTGTCATTACAGTTAATTTATAAAGCACTCATACATGATTATGGCCTAGCACATAATGCTTCACTGGCAGCTACCCTGGATTATCCAATCCAGGGTAGCTGCCAGTCAAAGCAATCTGTGTTCCTTGTGCCCTTAAAATGCAACTGATATTAAATAGCTTTTTTGTCTGCTACAGCATACATAATGCTGTGTGAATGTCTCCTTTGTTCTCCTCAGGGGAAAAAATCACAAACAGTTGGGGACAAAACTACTAAAATTTTATATTTTGTAGTTTCAATGATGCCTGTAGTTTTGCAAATAATTCAATGGAATATGTTACGGTATACGGTAGCACAATGTCCTGCACCTAAAAGTTAGCTTGTTGAACAGACCACGAAACAAACATTTACCAGGGCTAAATTAACTACTACGTTGGTTTAACAGCACGTAAACACAACTCTGAATTTCACTTCGGTCTGGTTTGGTGGTGGTGTGGTCCTTATTCTTCATGTCTGCCCATTACATGTAGGCTACAGCACGAGTTTGTTTCAGAGTTGTGTGTCCTTCCCCAGGGAGTAACACCAGCATTGTGACAGCCTGGCAGCTGTTGTCAATCAAACACAGACAGTAATGCGCTCCTCCAGAGTGCTGAGATGAACATTCCTGATATTTTCTGAAGTAATTATTTCTTTCTTTCAGTGATTAATAGAAGCAGCAGGCAAGAGCTTGTAAGATACAATAAAAAGTAGTATTATGTATGAAAAGGACTCAATGTAATTTGAGCTGGCATTTAATACAAATGTCAACGCAGCACACATTAGCAGAAAAGGAGCAGCTTCTATGCCATATCTGTGTTCACAAGAATCTACACAGGATGCATTAAGGTACAGTCCGCAGTGTAGGTCGGCTGCGTTTTGGCAATGCTCAGAACCCAAAACACATTCTGTAACAAAACAAATAAAAAAAGGAAACTTGTAAAAATGAAATGAGAGGAACATTTACAGAGGTATTGCAGGTGCTGTTACATTGCCGATGTAGACAGTGTAATTGATTAAAATATAAGCGTAGTTGTTCTGTCGGATGCATTTGAAATGGATGACTGTATTTGTGCACTTGAGTAAACTACTTACTTCCCTTTTCTGAATTCAACAGTTGCCCTGTTTTCTTCTTAACTTATAAGTGACATGTTTGAAGCAGTTTTTTTCTTATTCCCAAATGATTCATTAATGATAATTAAGCCACTTTTAATAAAGAATGCCTCATTATAATGTGGTATCGTGTTTAGCAACAACAGTAATACTGGTCAGTGTTGGTAACCAACATGATATAAGAACAGAGCAGTTTAACAAAATGAGCAGACTGGAGGCTGTTGGAGTCACATGTCGTAGTGACCATATAGATGTTTTATTATCATTTCAGATGAAGCATGAATGATGTTGAACTTTGTACTAAAGATTTATAGTCTAAATGGCAAGCTAAACTTTCCATCCACAACAGAAATAATAAGGAAGAGGTGTATTTTGTAACATGAACTTGTTTTGACTCGCTGCAGGACGTCAGTAAGCGCATGTCTCTGCCCATGGACATCCGTCTGCCTCCAGAGTTCCTCAAGAAACTGCAGCTGGAGAGTGACAACTCACCGCTCTGCAAACCTCTCAGCCGCATGTCTCGACGTGCTTCACTGGTTAGTACTCTACTGTATACTACAACAACAGGTCTATGTATCTATCCATCTATTAGGATGCCCCCCCATGTTCTCCCAAGACTTGACATTAATAAGGAATCTATCTGTCTGTCCGTCCGTCCGTCCGTCCGTCTATTGTGGTCAATATTTCATCTGATGTGAAACTCATTTTGGCGACCATATTTGCCTCTTTTTTGTTTTACAATCCATTTGTTACATTAGTCTTGAGCCAGTGAAGGCAGCTCATGATGTAAACAGTATTTTCCTCTCTGCAAATGACTTGTCCTTTAATCTTGCCTCACTGTTATTATTATTATTATGTTACTTTTATTATTATAATAAGAGAAATACTCTAAGAATGGTGCAGGGGAACCGAAACTACATTAGCATGAATGAATTGCTATGCTGAGCACAAGCAGCATGCAGAATCCTCTTGTCTTAAGATAGTTAAGTATCTTATCTGATGAATATTGTTATAATGAGTACATTATTTTCTTTAATATTTATCACAGTTCTCCATTAAAAGGCAATTGTATCGTGCCAGGTTGACAGAGTAAACATGGATTTGTGCTTACTTTACTGAAAAAAACCTATTATGAGATATTTCAAACTTCAGAGTTTCATATATGTTACTGTGCATGTAAAGTTAAAAGGTCACCAGAAGCTCCTGTCTGCCTCAGCATTAGTGTGGCCTTCAATTTTTTTTTTCTACATCACCATGTCATACATTTCAATAATGCTCTGTTGCTGTTCACGGTGCTGGGTCAGGCATGTGGGACTGAGATGTTTTTTTGGCAATAAAGCATGTCAACCTAGTCTAGTAGTAACCCAAATGAAACTTACAAACCTGAAACTTGGCATGTCTTCTTTATCTAATCCATGCAAATGTGATTTTATATGACTGCTCTAAAGTATAATCAGAGGAGAAAATTATAAGAGTAAACACCCTAAATTAAATGACTCTCTCTTTTTCTCTCTGTCTCTAGTCTGACATAGGCTTTGGGAAACTGGAGACGTACGTGAAGCTCGGCAAACTGGGTGAAGTACGTCAACACCAATTATTCAGACATTCACTTTGTAACATGTTTCAGAAGGTCGGTGGAAAGTGAAGAGGTCAGTTGAGAGATGAGCCTACAACTTTCAATACTCCTACTACTGCTCCCAGTGCAGCCAGTGAGCGATAACTTGAACCTAGATGGAACATCCCGTTCTCTAGATGGAACATTCTCAAAAATAATGGACCATGCTGACGACAGGTTGTCTGAAAGTCTTCATTATACTCATCAGGTTTGCTGTGAGTCAAGCCTGGGTACAACACTTATTTTCTATAAGACAAAGTGTACAGTAAACCCATGTGTCCGTTTTCTTGCCCTAGTCAGGTTTGGCTGGCACAGCTTCACAAGAATAACAGCTACAAGCCTTAACTCTGTATTCACACCATGTGCTCCAACATGTGTGAATACATCCCACTTTGTGCGTTCACAAAGCACGGCCGTGCTGAAGATGAAGAGGGCTTTAATACTGCAAAACTCTGCCAAAATCCCTCAACATTTATCTGAGAACAGTTGTTGCCTTAAGGAGCAAGGAATGATTAGTGACAGACGCTGTCTGCATTAGTCTGAGTCACAAGGCTTGGCAGCAAATAACAGTGTTGCTGAGGGACGGAAAAAAGCGGCTTTTGTTGTCAATTCTCATAACCTGCTGTTCACAAAGGCATGGTTTAGATTATATGCAGCGGAAAACAGTGATTTGAACAGTAGCCATTTACTATTGTTCCTGCTCTCAGTATCCGAAAGGATTTGCTCTATTTTCAGCCTGCGGTAGATGATCTGATGGACAGTTATTGCATCACCAACAGTCAGCTATATATGAATGGAAGAATTGTCAGCATTGCAAAGCCAGGATTTATAAAGAACAATCATTAGGGAGCTGTGATAGTCAGTCATGAGAAATCCCAATGATCATTTCGCAAGGAAGTGAATAAGCACTTGATTAACAGATTAAATCAATGCCTGCTCGAGACACTTGCATAACATTGATGTAATGTTTTGATGCTACTTATGGATGATAGCGGTTAAAACCTCTAACCTTAATCAGTTGGGTTGGAGTTAATTATCCATCCTGATTTCTGTTTATGTGCTAACGATGATGTTGATGAGAAAGTAAACAGACAGTGAAAGTAAACAGAATTCAATTAAATTCACTTACACACGGAGAAAAAAGACAGAAGTGCAGTCATCCGCAACAGTTCTCAAGTATTTTCAGAATGTTACCTAGAGTCTTATGTGTGTGTGTGTGTTTGTGTGTGTGGTCAAAGGGGACGTATGCCACGGTGTTCAAAGGGCGAAGCAAGCTAACAGAGAACCTGGTGGCGTTGAAGGAGATCCGGCTGGAGCACGAGGAGGGAGCACCTTGCACTGCTATCAGAGAAGGTGAACGCACATCAACACACACAAACACACACACACACATACACAAATAAAGATTTTCCACTCAAGGGCTGCTGCCCCCAGGTAGATAATTATTTATTTATTTTGGGGGGCAAGTCATACAATAAGGAAATGACTGAAGTGCATTTTAACTGTCAACTATTGCTGAAATATAGCATCTAAACCAAACGCAGAGCTTTTTGCAATTGTCTCGTAAAGTCCACGCCACTTAGTCAGTTCAAAGACACCGCATAGTAGCTGTGTACTTTCACTCTATATAATGACTTGCATTAAATCTGTGGGCAGTATGTGACGGAGCGGTTCACAGGTGGATGGACTGACCTCGCGTTCAACTTCATGTGCTGCTGCATTCATAACACAGGGTTGACGGTTTGCAAAATAATCAATAATTCTCTGTGTGGCATCAGAAATGAATAAATGCAGATGGAATATCAATTAGGTGCAGTTATAAACAGTTGTTTTATCACTCTTTATAATAATGTGTCTAATATAATATGTATATTTTTACTGTATGGACTATGTGGTAGTATTCACAGTGTGGGATCATAGTGAAAAAAATGTACCTTTTGGAAAAAATAATTCCGTCATAGTTATATTAATCTGCCCTCGTTCTGACCATTATTAACCTACCATAAACCTCTGCTGCATAAAGTTCCAGATTCATACCACATACTACTTCTAAGCAGGTTTTGGGTATGAAGGGTACACCGATAAAGAGCTAAAGAACTAAAATTATGCGTAAAATAGCCAAAAAGTGTGCAATAGATGGATTGCGGTGTCACCCAGTGCAATGGACAAAAGAAATGGAGGAATTACTGAAGGCGGAAAATGAAGGAATTATTATCTCTTATGAAAAATTATGAGTATCTACTGTATATGACTAGTATGTACTGGGGTATGTAACTGGGACATAGCACATGTCTGCAGTCCATTTCAGTTAAACAGACAAAACAAGTTTAAACCCATTGTAAGTCTAAAAGCATAGCTCCAAGGTGTAAGAAAGTCATTTTGTCTATTGTCTCTATTCACCCGTCCTTCTTCTGTGTACCCAGTGTCTCTACTGAAGAACCTCAAACACGCCAACATCGTCACACTGCACGACATCATCCACACTGAACGCTGCCTCACTCTGGTTTTTGAGTATCTTGTGAGTACACTGACCGTTCAGCTTGAAGGAGTTTTGAAGGTCTTAACCTCAATTACACACACGTGGAATGGATATATTAAAGTGTGAACACTGTGGCTGTTGTCTCTTCCAGGACAGCGACCTTAAACAGTACTTGGACAACTGCGGGAATCTCATGAGCATGCATAATGTTAAGGTGAGCCTCCAGGATGAAAATGACTCAGCGTTGTTACTACTGACTGTATATGAGGGAAAGGAAGAGGAACACCTTAGCAAAGACATGAATCATAACACGTACCATGTTCGATTTCATTCAAATTCAGATTCATTCTGTCATTTAGGGGAGTTTTTAATTCAGCTGCTTGTCTCAAGCCCAAAAGCTAATTATCAAGCAGAATTAGATTTGCATGCTAGCTATGCAGGCCTGAAAATGGAACAACAAAACACAGGTATTACCTGGGGAAACAGGGCACTAATCTAACAGAATCATAGAATTAAAAGGTAAGTCCCAGTTTGTGCCTCTCGTGCATTATCATTACAAAACATTGTTCTAAACATCAAGATGACAAAATGTTGTCTGCTGCAACGAAAATATTATGTCATCGTAAATTGTTTCTAACTTTGTATTTCCATTTGCAGTACTGGAAAGCAAAGGCTCAAGTCACACAAATTGACCAAGGACATACAGAAGGGTCAAAAGGTGTGAGACCACTAGTGAAAGAACAATCATGGGTGACTGTGGAGTAGAGGTGCTGATAGGACCTTTTACAAACTATTGTTATTGGCTGAACTTAGCTCCGATAGTTGGAGGATACTCTTAGTCAATCATTTGAGAGCCACTTCTGCTGAAAATATCTAAATCCCCTTAATCTCCCTCTCCCTCTGAATCTAAAGTAAACTAACTGACACAGGCAGGTAACTGCTGTACATTAATGTTATTTATGCAGCAGGCATACGTGCACTACAGCCCAATTAATGTCACGTTTTTCAGTTTAGACTTAGAGAGACTAAAGTTACATCAGAGATATTTTTGTCATACAGTAATTATCCACTCCATGAAATAGCCTCCACGTATTACTTTGGTGATAGGGTTAGAAAAAATGGGCTCAACTATCGTTATTATATCGACCTTTAAAAATCCACCACCGGTTAACTACTACTGTGGAGGAGGTCGGTCAAAATGCAAAATAGAAGACACGTGGTCTCAGACCTTTTGAACCTACTGTATGTCATTTCGGACATTTCTATCTTTGTTTGAGTTGGGAAACCGATTCGCTGGTTTGGAAGTAGGTTGAACTTTTTTTTGGAATTATGTAGCATACTGGCTTTTATTCATCCACATAGTTAGAATATTAATTGAGGATTCTGGAAATACCTTCAAAACAGCAGTAACTCTTTAATAACATCCTGTTTTAGACATGCATACATTTTTAGCTAAATTGAATGCTTAGCTCCATATCTGAGGTGTAGCAAGAGGCACAAAATGGGACTAAGCGATACATGAATCTTTTCATTCTCTAATTGTGTTGGATAATTGACATCTCTGTTCTTGAGAATGTTAATTATTTCATTGTTTTAGCTCGAGACTTTCAGGGAACAAGAGGGGTTTTTTCACAATTTAATTCCAGGCCACATAAACATTAGAGCTGGCCTTACAAAGGGCTGGTTGTAAATGTAAGACTCTATAAATGCATCTACTTGTTGTCATATTATATAATTGCCTCTATATTTGATTTTCTTCACAAGCTGTCAATGTAAAAAGCGTGTTTCTGGTCAGGATACACAACTGGGCAAGTTCTTTAGCCACAATAAAAATGACTTTCACTGTTCATTTTATTGGGTAACTTTTACAAACTTTTGAGAACGTAGGCTGCCTTTCATTTCTTGGTGGCTAATGTTGGCATACTTGGATCCGTGTTTGGCGTCAAAATGCCACCGTAAATTATAATCCTTCAACACTGCCAGCACCTCATTACAAATAAGGTGTACCGAATTGTCTCCATTAAGCATCAAAAAGTAAGAAAAAAAGATTGCCTCAGAATTACCAATACAGTAAACTGTAGAATTGAAGATTCTAAAGCTAAAAGGTTTTAACAACCTAAAATTATTAGTCTACTTTATTTCTTAAGAGTCACTTCGTTAGATTTTACAGTGTAGAGCATTGAGGAAAGACTTACATAGGAGGAGGTCAATTTGGTCAATTTGGTCATAGGTTTGAGGTTTATTCCCAACTTATCTCCGTACAGTAAGTTTAAAATCCATATATTATTTTAAGATGTCTTATGTTTGATCTTCATCATTTTCATTTCTCTTCTATAGATCTTCATGTTCCAGCTGCTGCGTGGTCTGTCCTACTGCCACAAGAGGAAAATCCTCCACAGAGACCTAAAGCCTCAGAACCTGCTCATCAACGACAAGGGCGAGCTAAAACTGGCTGACTTCGGTAGGAATAACAGAGAAACACTTGCATGTACGGACATCAACGAATGCAAATGTGGTCGTAAAGGCAAATACACTTGGGGATAGAATAGCAAGTTTCCTGCCACAATCGCTTTCCAATTATATTTTATTGCAACTCGGAGACCTTACTTCCTGTTTCCTAGCAACTGTGCTCGCTCTCCGAGTTTTCTCAGTTTTTTGCTGGAAGTGGTTAGATAAACCCACCAGTAAACCTTGACTGTTTTTCAACAGTTTTACCCAAAAAACTGTGCTAATTGGAGACTTTCCAACTATTTGAGAGTTATTGCTTTATACTGTTTCATTCTACACCTGTGGAAACACAAGAGACTTGTGACTTCAAGGGAGTTTTATTTCAAGGTAGCAGAAAAAAAAGAGAAGAGGTTGAACATTTGCACAGAAAGCAGGCCTGCTGTAACAGCCTCATAAGGTCTGACATCAGTAAACCCCGCCCATGTTGTGCTTCCAGGACTGGCGAGGGCTAAGTCTGTCCCCACTAAGACCTACTCCAATGAGGTGGTAACTCTGTGGTATCGGCCCCCTGACGTGCTGCTGGGCTCTACAGAATACTCCACACCTATCGACATGTGGTAAGTATTACATTATGGATATTTGATTATCAGTCCTCTAGTGAACGTTTGATCAGTTTGGTAGATTGGACACTGCAATCTGTCCCAACTGTTCATTATCCATCATCCTATGCAGAGGCTTAAAACCTTGATGGAAGTAGTAAATAACATGCAGCCAGTTTACTTGCACATGCTTTGTGATCCTAATGAGGGTTTATTTTTTTGGAAGATGAGATCACAGCAATAGTAAAGGAGACTGAAGCCAGTAAACTATAGACTGAACAGTATAGACTTTAGGGCTGGGACGACGCGTCCTCCTAAACAGGAAGTGGTACCTGCAGAGGCTGAGAATAGCCCCTCTCACACAGAGACGCTGCATTAATGCTGCAGCGGCGGTTCGTCAATTCTCCGCCATTGGTCATTCAAACTGTGCAAAGCACGGCTGAAATAAAGACAAACCGCCATGTAATTCACACAGAAAGCTGCGCTGCCGCTCCTAAAGAGACTTGACGGTACACGTCATGATGATGACATCGGGGTGTTTCCCAGGTGTCCCCCCTGTCAATCTCTATCAAACCCGCGGACCGTTTATAATGTATAGTGATTGAGAATCCAGCCCCCTAAACATCCTGGAAGGTGAAAGAGTTACGTTTTTCGCGCTAAATTACATTATTACATAATCGCCAGCAGTAAACAGATCGCTGCGTGACTCTGTCACTTGCGGGACGGATGCTGTTTTCTGGGGGAAAGTTCACTGAAGTCTTGGTGGGGGGGGCTGACCATCGCGGTGATTTCTATCAACACATTCACTTGAGTGAGTTAAAGACCGTGTAAAGCAGAAATAAATTTGTGTTATGAGTTTGTCACGCCACAGAAACATGCGTCACTGACCACTGAGCCAAATTTGAAAGATTAAAAAAATTGCCAAGTATATAAAATTAGGTCTCAAAATCATGGAAAAACAAGCACTTCTCTCTGCTGTGAAACACTGGGGGCGTGTCAGTTAGAGGCGCTGGAACCATGCCCACGCGCGAGAGGGGAGCCTCCTCCGTGTACTGTACAAGGACGTAACCTACAGTAACAATGGAAGCTAGCAGCATCATCGGAGGACCCAGCCCGACCTGTTTGACCCATCAGAGCCAGAAACTGACTCTGAGTCAGACACTGATAGTGCTCAGTAATCATGTGATGATTAAATGCGATAACATTTGCTAACATTACATGGGCATGACAGGATGCACGATGTAAAATCACTTTCAGGATTTGCACCTTCAGCAAAACGCATTTAATTGCCCAAATGTACAGTATTTATAACATACATATGCACACACTTACACTTAGAGCTTAGATCTGGCCCAAAAAAAACAAGCCCGACCCGACCCGACCCGACCCGAGCCCGTGCAGGGATGCCTGTAGCGTTACTCTAATCTGACCACTCTTTTCAGTGAGGAGTAATCTCACGCGGTAATATTTCCAAACCACTAATCAGATTAAAGTTACTTATTCAAATCACTGTGCCTTACTATTATTTTTGTCATTTTCCTTAGTAAAAATATATATTTTTGCTTTCTTCTTGCGTCTCGGGGAGTGACGTCATGTGCGCGAGAAGTCACGTTTTCAGTACGAGGACACTCACGTGTAAAACCACGCAGCAGCACAAACAACATGGAGGGAGGAGAGAGATGCGCCTTTTGTAGCTGGAAATACAGTCATTACTTTGAGTTATTAAAAAAAACACACACACACACACACACACACACAAATGCTTGATCAAGGGCCGGCACGACCTGGCCCGAGGATATTGACGGGAAATATCGGCCTGACCCGGCCCGTGGTCCCGGTCAGGTCAGGGTCGGGCTCGGGCAGAGAATCTAAACTCTACTCACACTCTGTGGCGGGCACGTAATGCCAGATGAGAGCACCTGTTGTCGGCAGGACGGTCGCAGGCTCGCACATAATGCTGGCGGCGGAGATGAGAGCATGCGCTGTCGGCGGGACGGGAGGATGCAAGCCGGGGGCGGAGAGGGACGGTTCGGCCCCACTGACCAGTGTCAACGGACTCTGCAGATATCCAGACTTTACCTGGTGACAGTTGCTGTAACTATTGGGAGTAAAGTGGACACTGCAGAGACGGGTGATGGTGGTGATTTTAAACTCTAGCTCCCCTTGACAAAATCGATCCACCGTTTCCTTACGTTGTCGTCCGTTGGAAACTTAAATAAGCTAACAGCGGCGTTACCCTGCACACTGTGGCATCCAGGAAAGATGCACGAGCGATGTAAAGGGGGGTATGACTCCTAGCTAATGCACTGAATGTATTTATACCGCTTACGCAGCAGGGCTGGGTTTATGCAAATCACGCGGCCATGATTTCTGACCCGCCCATTAAATCCTGAACACAGAAATTTTGAAACACAGTTTGTGAGCCTAGCTCCAAAATTAAATTCTAAATGGTTGAATGGCTTTTTACATGTTTTAAGGAAATACATTTATGCCCTTTTTAATGTGTTTAGAAGAAAATTTACCTCATATAAGTTAACGACAGTTACAGTTACTACGTTACTTTTGTTTGGTCATGTAACGTTAAATTAATCATTAGATTAGTCGACTAATCGAAAAAATAATCGCTAGATCGTTTGGGTCTGAAAGACTTTGCTTAGAGATGAGATCATTTCCAAGTCAAAGGTTTTATAAGTTAATACCTAAGGGTGATTTTCTGCTGAACTCAAACTTAAGACCAAAACTGATCGAAAGTCTGTTTTAATAGGCCATGAGGCCACAGGACTGTCATGCCTTTTATTAAACAGTGATGGGAATGAAATATTGGTGTAGCAGTACATAGAATTTGCTTAGACAATATGATTATTGGTACACCGGAACAAAATATCAATATTTTTATTATAACATGATGTGTGAACTTAATTTACACAAACTGAAAACAATTCAGTGAGTCATAGATGTATCCTTCCTTTCTTTTTTAAAACATTTTACCTCCACAACTGTTGTTCTTTCTGGCAGTTCAGCCTTTTTGCCACTTTATGGCTGTTACTTTGAAATGATGGCACACATGGACATGGACAAGTTAGTAAGACTCAGTGCACTATACATCATTTCATCTCAGTTCATGTCGAATTCTGTGAAGCTGACACCACAATGCAGTGAATAAATACACAGTTCCAGCACTTCCCTTTTGGGGGGCATTTTGTATTCTTCAGTTAGGTGATGCAATGTATCGGTTGTCGCAGAATCGCTGTAGTGTGATACTATCCTTATCATGGGCAGTGTACTGTGTACCAGATCGTACTGTGACTTACTCTGCGATTTGCAGAGTATCACAGTCATCTGTTGCCATGTCTGTAACACTGATTACCTTGTCATATTTGTTGTGAGAAAAAAAACCTTGAAAATATATAATTTTTTTCAGCAACTCAGAAGGTAGGAAAAACAACTCTATAGGCAGGTGCAAAGTAATACAGCATACACCTTCTTTCTCACTGGCTCTTCAGCAGAGCGCTCACCACTGTTTCTGGTGGAAGACATAATACACTACAGAATAAAACGGCTTTATACATGACCGAACTCTCGAGCAGCAGTCGGGGATGAGGAAGAAACTTGTGATCTTTGATGCCACAAGGTGTATAATGACTTTAATGAAAAGGAGACTCTCTTGGTTGGCAAGTATACTTTAATTAGTCTTATAAGAGGCTAAGAGGATTGCTTGCCATCCCTTGAGTTTATTTTTCAACACTTCCTGTAACACAGTTCATGAGCTGCTCAGTGTAAAGGAACATGAGATGGTTGCTCAGGACTATGACAGGCCTAGGTCTGGGCTAATTGTTGTCATATATAATAGTTTTATATTGCTGGATGTCCTGTGTCATATCATTTTTTTTTCAAAAAGCATATTGGTTTAAAAGGTGAGACGAACATCCATATCCATGTCTGTGTCTATGTTTGACATTTCTGACTTTCATGACTGATAGAAGTAATCCATTTATCAGACTCTGGGCAAGTGAGAACAAATTGGTTGTAGGCAGCACATAGACTATACCTGTTTTCACTAAGACTGTCTCATTTTTCTTTCTAAATTGGATTTGAACAGATCTCACAGGCTGAACCCTGAAGATGCAAGGCACTCAGGGCCCTCTAAATGCTCACATCAGCCCTGATAATGAGCAATACTGGCTCGTTGGTAAATTAGATGACTGTCTAACAGCTTGAGGATCGTCCAGGATTCCCATGAATCATGCATATCTATTAAAATCTCCCAGGTTATTAGCAGAGATATGAGTCACTATTCATACACGCTCTGTGGCTCATCTGTAATTCACTTTTTCCTATGCTTTCTTTGCTCATTAGCAGTTTGTCAAGGTGAGAAAACCCTCACAGCACTGTTAAACCACAGAGGACTAAATGTGGCTCTGTAGCAACACAGTGGCCTTTGATGAGCTCACCTAGCTACATATCCTCTTATCACACCACGGGGCGCCTCTCCAACACACCACCCTGGAGGGAACAAAAGGCTGCACAGTGCCCACTCACACCATACATGTTTGCACTTATGATTAGCACTCTTTGAAGTGTCTGTGTGTGTTGGTTGAACACGGCTTCAGCCACAGTTGTATAATGCTGGAGGACTCTTTGTTGTTTGCTGCTCCTCCCTCCTCCTGTAGGGGTGTGGGCTGCATCTTGTATGAGATGGCAACAGGTCGTCCTATGTTTCCTGGAGCCACAGTCAAGGAGGAGCTACACTTAATTTTTAGGCTCATGGGTAAGTAAGCAGCATATTATTAACTCAGGGCAAGGTAAAATCAAGTAATATATGACGTAAGAACAGGTAATATAAGTGATTGTGTCCTGGGACAGCAGACGAAGATAAGTGTTTTTGTTTCTGTTTCTCCTAGGCACACCAACAGAAGAGACTTGGCCTGGTATCAGCAGCAATGAGGAGTTTAGGTCTTACCTGTTTCCTCAGTACAGACCTCAAGCGCTCATCAACCATGTTCCAAGGTAATACTACTTTATTTCACTGTCTGTTCAGTGGAGCGGTGTCTGGAGGCTCTATGAGGTTGAACTATGAGGGCTGCACAGGGGTTTTTAGCTAAATGCCCCATCTTCACATGCTCACAATGTCGATGCTAACATGCAGATTTTTAAGAGGTTTAATTTGACCATGATCACCATCTTTGTGCAGATTGTTAGCATGCTAACAATTGCTAATTCAGACTAAATACAAAGTAAAGCTAATTCTGAGGGACGAGTTCAATTTTGACTGACGACGCAAAGTTATTGCAATTCAATCTGAGGGACACATAAGTATGTGAACCAAATTCCATGGCAGACAATGGTTTCAATATTTGTCAAGATGTTTCACTTAAACCATCAAATGTGAAGCTCATGGTAGTGCTTGTGGAAAATAAGGAGATAACCAAAATCCCCAAATCAGTAGGATACATCATATGGTAACCAAGAATGTCAGTAAACTCCTCCTTGTATCAAAAATTGACCAAAGTCATTAGGATTCATCCTTCTGTTCAAATTTAATGACAATCTACCCAAAAGTTGTCTAGTTGTTTAAGGCAGACCTAAAGTTGTTGACCGACAGACCAATGTGCTGTTAACAATCCAAAATGTATTTAGTTTATCTGTGTGAATCTACAGATAATTCATAGAAACCAGGATGAATTTCTGCTTAAAGCAGGGGTTTTGTACAATGATCTAGGTACACTGATGAAATGGCCCTTAGTTGGCCTTCATTAGAAAAGTAAAGTCTTTAAGTAAAGTTGAGTATTCGGCCAAAAACACAAGCTCAGGCTTGGTGCAAAAGTTTGGAGATTAATGTTAATTAGGACTTGAGAAATTATTGCTTGTGCCAACAGTGATTTTATAACAGACTGTTGTACTTGACAGCCAACTAGTTGAAAGTGTTCAAAGTTGTTTTGGTAGAGTTCTGGGCAGCTTCTCTGAAAATACCAGGCTTTATCTTTTAAGAATACTCAACCGAATTAAAGTTAGTCAGGCTTATGAAGATATATATATATAAATAAAATTTTGATTAACAGTATTTTGACATTAAACTGTATGTAATGGTTTGGTAACCTCAACTGCTTGCCAGTGTAGTTGGCACTATATTGCCAAAAGTATTCGCTCACCTGCCTTTATTGCATATGAATTTAAGTGACATCCCATTCTTAATCCATAGGGTTTAATATGATGTCACTCCACCCTTTGCAGCTATAACAGCTTCAACTCTTCTGGGAAGGCTTTTCACAAGGTTTAGGAGTGTGTTTATGGGAATTTTTGACCATTCTTACAGAAGCACATTTGTGAGATCACACACTGATGTTGGACGGGAAGGCCTGGCTCTCAGTCTCCGCTCTAATTCATCCCAAAGGTGTTCAGGTTGAAGTCAGGACTCTGTGCAGCCACACCAAACTCTTTTATCCATGTTTTATGGACCTTGCTTTGTGCACTGGTGCACAGTCATGTTGGAACAGGAAGGGGTCATCCCCAAACTGTTCCCACAAAGTTGGGAGCATGGAATTGTCCAACATCTCTCGGTATGCTAACGCATTCAGAGTTCCTTTCTACTGGAACTAAGGGGCCAAGCCCAGCTCCTGAAAAACAACCCTACACCATAATCCCCCCTCAACCAGACTTTACACTTGGCACAATGCAGTCAGACAAGTATCGTTCTCCTGGCAACTGCCAAACCCAGACTCGTCCTTCAGATTACCAGATGGAGAAGCGCGATTCATCACTGTGACTGATCTAGCGTCCAGTGGTGGCGTGCTTTACACCACTGCATCTGACGCTTTGCATTGCACTTGCTGATGTATGGCTTGGATGCAGATGCTCGGCCATGGAAACCCATTCCATGAAGCTCTCTACCCACTGTTCTTGAGCTAATCTGAAGGCTACATGAAGTTTGGAGGTCTGTAGCAATTGACTCTGCAGAAAGTTGGCGACCTCTGCGCACTATGTGCCTCAGCATCCGCTGACCCCGCTTCATCATTTTACGTGGAATACCGCTTCGTGGCTGAGTTGCTGTTGTTCTCAATCGCTCCCACTTTGTTATAATAATATATTACTGACAGTTGGCTGTGGAATATTTAGGAGCGAGGAAATTTCACATCTGGACTTGTTGCACAGGTGGCATCCTATCACAGTACCACACTGGAATTCACTGAGCTCCTGAGAGTGACCCATTCTTTCACAAATGTTTGTAGAAACAATCTGCATGCCTAGGTGCTTGCTTTTATACATCTGTGGCCATGGAGGTAATTGAAACATCTGATTTAAATATTTGGATGGGTGAGTGAATACTTTTGGCAATATAATGTATTTCAGAAACTTCAGATGAATTATTCACTGTCAGAATAAGATATAAACTAAATTATCACCTTGACAATTCTCCTTTATTTCGCGATGGAGACTCTGGGAGGTTCTGTATATTAGCATGTACAAATATTTCTACTTTGACCATTATTATTGATCATTATTACTGCTCAATCGGTATTTTAAACCAAACTACTACACGAATCTTTCATCAAGACATTATATTTAATAATATGCATTGTTCAGTAGCATAGTGCTGAAATGTTTTATTTTGACCAGTGAACTGTGTTTTATATTTAAGTGGTATTTTCATCACCATATTTGTTATATATTTCTTGTTCTTGGG
The DNA here is from genome assembly GCF_900880675.1 of Sparus aurata. Taxonomy (NCBI): domain Eukaryota; kingdom Metazoa; phylum Chordata; class Actinopteri; order Spariformes; family Sparidae; genus Sparus; species Sparus aurata. The sequence continues at coordinate 33,501,304 of NC_044192.1, forward strand.
ATACTTTATGTTTCCATGAGCTAATGACACATTTATTAAAGCTACATGAAAAAACACAGGAAGAATATTCACCCCCTCTGCATTTACTTATTTTAGTCATCAGAGTGTCATTCTTCTGTGAATAGTCATAATACAAACAGATTTTTTTTTTTGTCCTTGCCTCCATCAGGTTGGACACAGAGGGGATCGACCTGCTGTCTGCTCTGCTGCAGGTACGACACGAAAGCACAAAGTTGAGCTCTGAGACAGTACTGAGATGTTATTTCAGTGGCCATCTAATCAGCTGTTTTTTGCATTCTAATTTCAGTACAACACAAGAAGCAGAATCACCTCTGAAGCCGCTCTAAGACACCCCTACTTCCTGAGTCTGGGGGAAAATATACACAATGTGGCAGACAGTAAGACACACGCATTCACTGCGAACACACCTTTAAAGGCTCTTGGTTGTATTTGAGGTCTGCAGCTCTGGGTTACTGTTAACAGTAGGCTGCACTAATTTGACATCTTAACTGTGAACTTTCTGAATCAAATAGTTGAATAAGGGTTTTGGGTCACTTCGCAGATTTTGAACAAGAATGTTACAAAAAGTGCTAGTTCTCAAAAGGTCAGAAAAAGGTCTATCAAAACCTAAAAAAACCTAAAAATAAAAATAAAAATAAAAAAGGAATTTGTAATGAATTAAACATGCTGCTCTTACTAAACATTGTGCCAGCACGAGCAATATTTTTGAAAGTTTAATTTAGTTCAGTATTTTCCCAATTTGATTTTTTTAGCAAATGCTCCCTCTATTAGCATTTAGCCTGTTAGACATCATCCATTGAAAACAATACCGCTCCGAAAAGTATCAATCTTGAAATACTAAGACTAAATCTTGAAGGGGGCAAAGGAAAGCACACTTTCCCTTTTATGGCAGAGAGCAACAACTAGCTTATTCCTAGTTAATATATTCAGCACTGGCTCAGTTCAGTCTTAACAGGCTAAAGTATACCTTTTTAAATCTTTCTCTCTTACTTTTATGAACAAAATGTAATAATGTAATAACAAAAAATCCACAGCCAAAATAGTACAGTGTTACTTTTGTACTGAATTCAATTTGAATTGTGTTATTACCCTTTTTGTTGTGGACCACCTGCAGCCCTCTCTGGGACCCCTGGGGAGAGGTCACTGGACCCCACTTTGAGAACAACCGCTGTATGAAATAAGTGAAACTTAAATAATTGGATGTAATGATGGACTAACATTTAACCATTATATTTTTTGTTACTTATTATTGAAGATCTGCAGATCTGTGTCATTCAGCAATCAATGATTCTAAGGCAATCAACACTGAATGTGTGCCTATTGTCTCACACATATTTGTTTTTTTTATTTATTTATTTATATTTTATTTGACAGGGACAGTGCATATTAATAAACATTTCTGTAAATATACCAGATTTAGCCAGAAGGCTAGTTTTCATCTGCAGTCCCTGGTCAGATGTAACAATAGGCTCCCTAAAAGGCAAATAACAAGAAGGGTTTAAAAAAACAACACATTAACTAAGATAAGAACAACACTTTCTGATAAAACATTTATCATAACCACATATCCTGTAAGTATTCAATAGTTCACGGCATAAAATACATAAAGCATGCAGGACAAACAACAGTCAGTATCAGACAAATTCAAATAAAGGTAAACAGATAGAGAATACAGAGAGGCATGCGCATCACATACAGGCAGTAGCCCAACAGAGCAGACAGTACATGCACACAACAGGACAACATACAGCAACACTGCATAAAGACAAAAACAAAAAAGAAAACAACAACATGTCTATCAGTGATAAACGAACAAAAACAAAACAAAACAAAAAAAAAAGCACATAAGAACGAATTACATGGACGACCTAAGCAAGCAGGACAAAATCACAGACACACTGACACAAGAAGGCAACAGCAGGGGGATCAGGTTCAGTGCTGGCAGCTCATATTATCAGTTGCTTTTCTTGTATATTTTACAATGTAATTGTCTTAAACCTGACTGTGTACTCGAGGCCAAGGCAATAGAAACATTTAAGCCAATGTAATTTTCCAAAAGACCGGATATATATATAAAAAAAGCTAAGTGATGTACACATTACAGATAAGTCTGTTTAGTAAGATGTTTGCATAATAACAGATATTGGTTTTAACCTACGGTATACAAAATGTTCCTCACATTTAGGGATTTCCCTTACAGGATTCTCCATTAGGGATATCATACAGCTTCAGTAGTTGTGGCATTTTTTTCAGTTTGGACTATGAATTTGACAATTATAACATATTGCAGCTTTTGTGCACCCCTAATCATTCTTTCTCCCCTTTTTATTTTAGCTGCATCAATGTTTTCCCTCCGAGAGATCCAGCTCCAGAAGGACCCAGGCCACCGCAGCTCAGTGTTTCAGCCTTTAGGTAAGGTTCCAGCGCTCTACCTCACATTCTCCCAGCAGGGTATGACTTTACTGCAAGCTTCAGCCTAGTCAAGATAGTTTAGTTATTGAGAGCGAGTCAATTCTCCACAAGGTGGGCTGCTATAATTATTTTGTGCATGTTCTGCACATAATGTGGGTACATCATCAAACCTGTTAATGAGAACGTGGTGCACAAGATGTATAGTACATCCTGTATGTCTGCTGTGCATTCACAATTGTTCTTTGTTATGTTCTTCATAGCTCTATATTACACATAATAAGACAAACTAATTAAAAGTTTTGAATTAAGAGAGTTACTATAACACTTTAAGTTTCCTTACCGTCTGAATGAAACAGAATTTAACGCAGCTCACTTCTGACCACAACATCTGAAATGTGTCTGCAGATGTACTTAGCTAACAAGCAAAGCTCTGAGAGAGGCCAGTATGCTAATTTTGTTTACTCTGACACAAATGAAAACACCACAGAGAAGAGTCTCAGAGGAACTGCAATGAAAATAAAATAGTTAGGTCTTGAAGTTAGCTTCCATATTCTCTGCTTTTCTACCATCTGTTTTTAATTGGTACTTGTTAGCAATGAATAATCATCCATTTAAAACAACTGCTCAGTCTTGATTTGTCTCTGATCAGGCCGAGGAAAGAACCGACGACAAAGCATCTTCTAGAGGTCACAGGGGACCGGAGACAAACACAAAAGAGGAGCTGCCTTTTCAGACAGCAGAACAAAGGCCGACACAGCTCAGTACATTCATAAGCATGCTTACCTACGTGCACACGTCTGCATGTTCAAACAAAATCATGTGCATTCACTCATTTCCATGGCAGCTGACTGTGGACACACACAGGGTTTCTGGAAATAAACTTGTACTGCACGTGAAATGTCTGAGCTGAGATACACTCTCCCTCCACACACATACAGGTACATATTTGCACACATTTGCACAATCAGCAACATGCTGCCATTACTTAGTTGCACACACCAGAGTATCCTGCTGACACACATACACACAAACATCAATCCAAGAAAATATCAGCTGTAAGTAAAACTTCCCCGGTCTCCTCCTTTGTGGTGTACTCTTGTATGCAAGCTTGTGTAACTGCCTATGAGAGCACAACCACCGCTTTGACCATCCAAGGTGGCTACCACATCTTGAACCATCACACCAAATCCCCCCCAAAATTTCCAAATTTTGATAAATGCCGTTTGTGTTTAGGCTTGTATCCACACCGAGATAGCTTTAAGGGATAGTTCACCCCACAATCAAAAATGGCTTTTTTTTCTCTCTCTTACCTGTAGTGCCATTTATCTATCTGGTTTAGTGAGAGTTGCTGAGTTTTGTAAATATCAGCCATAGAGATGTCAGCCTTCTCTCCAATATAATGGAACACAATACATTTGCAAACCTCAACAGCAATGTCTCTTCCCAGAATTCATGACCTGGTTACCCAAGATAATCCACAGGTCTGTTTGTGAGCAGCCTCTTCCCATGTCATGACACAGAAAGAAGCGCGAATCTACTCATGGATGACTAAGTTAGCTCAGCTGAGAAGGATGCCATTATGTTTACATCCCACATTATCATAAGCACAAGCCTCTCATCCATGTGTAGATACGTTCTCCCCTGTCGGCGTGCATTTACTCATGGTTGGTGTGTGTGGTTAAGAAAGAAAATAGTTCCTACATGATGCTGTTCACAACAAGGTCTGTAGAGTATATTGAGTAACCAGGACATGATTTCTGGAGAGAGAGATTGCTGTTAAGTTTTTTTAATGTATTTTTTTGCCGCTCTTAGCAACATAGACTGATTACCATCTAGGTTCATTATATTAGAGAGAAGGCTAAAACAATAGAGATGGATAAGTAGCTCCACAAGTAAGAGCACAATTACGTACTTTATATCCCTTTCAAGAGTCCCTCTGATTTTGGTACAGCATGCAGTGATGCCTCTGAGTCACAACAATGCCTCTATGCTCAACAGTGACACTCCAAGATCTGTGGTGTTTTCAGGGCCAAAGAAAGGATCTCAGAAATACTAAGGTCATAAATTCCACAAATGCACCCCTCAACTCAAAGATTATTTACATTTTATTTAGAAGCATTAAAGTCCTAATGGTCATTCAAGCATTCTCAGTAAAATTCGAGAGAAAATACAGAAGATTTTATTTATTTATTAAAATTGTGCCCTGCAAGTAGTCAAATCTACATGCCAACATTCTAGATACAGAATCAGCTTATAAAATGCCCATAAAGTCTCTGTTTTAGTTATGGTGGCTAATGATGGTGAGCTGTCTGTATCTGTCAGCTAGCTAATAAGCTGGCTGATTAAATGATTCCATCCCTGTCAAAAGACTCCCCAGTATGGCAGCTATGGGTGTGACAGGTCACCTGGCAGTCAGTCCACACACTGAAATAGTAGCAACAAAGTGTTCATAAACAGTACCTCTTCTCACGTGAAAAAAAATAATGAAGCAACCATACAATCTGACTCCATCATGGATAAAAAAAAACTCCAGTGTATAATGGATTCATGTTGGCAGACTTGCCTTGCTACAGCAGCCCTGTGTTTCAGCTCAGTGTGGGGGTTTGTTCCATACAGTGTTACAGCTGACTCTCACTCCAGTTTTTGAAGTTGCCTTAGTAAACTGTGCATGATATTTTTGACTTGTGAAGAATCTATATTTGATCTTGTGTAGCCAATGTGTTAGGAGGCATTTGCTTTGTGTGTAACTCACTATGAGTATGTGTATGTATTTCTTAGTCTCCTATTTGCACAAACCAGAAGTGTCCTCTGAAGCCTGCTCCCTTCCCTTTGTGTCTTACTTAACTCGCTTCCCAAACGTGCCACCCGTATCATACCAAAACCTCCTAACTATAGACCAGTAAACTGGGAAAGTATGATCTACAAGTACTTTCTAGTAGCAAAATATTATCAGTAGGAGTCACCACTATCCCTTATGTTTTGCACAGCTCTTTTGCAGCTATTGCTAGGGAGTTGCTTTTGGCTGTAGGACCATAATAAGCAGTGTATAAAAGTAAATACAGTGAAAACTTTAGAAAGGATATGTGTCTGCAGATGTGAAACTTATAAATCTTCCTTATCTCATGCCTCTCACAGTTCTTGTGTGACTGGGACTGAGCTCAGAGGTTATGCTCATGAAGATGAAATGACAAGAAAGTGACTTAGCTCTTCGTTCTCTGACTCCGTGACTCTCTCTCCATCCTCTCCACCTTTTGCTCAGTGCTGCTGGGACGAGGTGTAGGTGCCACATTTATGTTTGATCAATGTTGTCTGGTAAACTCACAGTGCAATAAGAAAGAGATAAGTCAGCGTGGAATAAATAGTGACTACCTTCTTGTAGGTAAGGCTGAAACAAACTTGTTCATACGTTCTGTCGTCTAACCACGTCTGAAGGCAAAAGCTGCTCTGAGCAGCCACTGTCATAAGTGGGGCGATGAGCCTGCAGTCATAAAGAGGGGTGAGATGTGATAATCCCTCAAATGGGAATAATGGAGGACAGTCTTTCTTTGAAGGCATTCACAGTGCTCCACTAGTCTGTGGACACAAAGAATGACCAAGTAGTTGTGTGACGAATGAAAAAAGAGCTTGGAAGAGAAGGTCAGATCTTACATGCTCTGTCGTGTTTTGCACACCTGGTTAGTCGCTGCATAGGTCATACATTCTTCTCAGGATGTTAACATTCACAATTTGAAAAAGTTGCTAAGGTCCTGTTGAGGGGCAACCCATCAGTCTGCCTTAGTCTAAAAGCTTTGAGGACAATGATTTGCAAATATGAGCAGATGTGGAGAGATAGTTTGAAAGGGTAGTGAAGGATGCACTTACTGTGAATCCTTGACCGAATCACACCGTCACTCATGTGACTCTAAAGTGGTCAGTCACTTCAGAAAAAGCGTACTTGGAACCCCTTCCCCCACACTTCACAATATCAGAATTGATGGGGTCCTTCATCCCCTACTTCATGCATGTATGCCGCATCCAAATGACAGTCCAGAAGTGAACACGGTTATCCCCAATTGTACAATAACAATATCACGCCCTACAGTCTCTATTATTTGCTCCATCTTAAATCCGCCATCCTGCATCATTTCCCAGGCAGTTAAAGGCTCATTCACACCTTGACCCATGACTCTAAGGACCGTACTTGTGCAACAAATTTGAGACATCGCACTCTGAGCTTGTGGCGACTGCACGTGGCTCCTTGGTTATGTCGTTGGTAGCCCCAATCAAAAAAAGATAGCAGGAAACACTTAATTTCCTGCCATCTTTTAAAACTCGCAATCAGATAATAAAGACCAGAGACCAAGCAACATAAAAGAAACATTGGACCAATCTGACGGATGTCAGAATGTTTGTTTTTTTCAACACATCATCGATATACCAAAACAATGGAATCTGTCGTTTAGGTATGAGGTATGTCCATTGCAGCATACCGGCGGTTCAAACGTTCACGTTTTACGTTCTCCTTTGCTGTTGTTATAATTACTATGGCCACTAGAGGATGTGGTTCACCACAACAGAAATGTGGTTCATGTTTTTTTGATGCAGCTGCTTTTTTTGGCTAAATGGCAATATCTGTTTCACCCTGACACTAAACATGTCAACCAGTGCTTTTAAAAAAACACAATAATTTCAATCGTATGTATTAATAGTGTTGTGTGGTGTAATTGTTTTAATTTAGTTCAACAGCTTGAACAACAGTACTGTTGACCAACTGGTTCGATTGCCAGCTAACGTAATTGGCCACAGCAGTGTGACACCAGGTTGCATTTCTCAAAAAGTTGATTTTTTTTTTACTTTAACAGCAACGCTCAGTGTGGCCTGAATGAGGCCTAAGAACCATCAAGTTCTGTTTATTTACTGCAGCAGCCTTCCAGTGTCCTGCTGCAGATAAGTTCACAGGTCCCTCAGTCAGAGAACAATGGCAGTGCAGCCCTCACAAGTATACACTCATTAATTGTTGTGGACAGTGTGCGCACAACCACTGAGCAGATCACGGTTGGAGCACAGACCATGCTGGGGGCTTAATGACTCTCATGACTGCCATTTTCTCCACATGTCAATCTAGTGGCTCTCAGTGTGAACACAAGTCTGCAGCAGTAGCCTTTGATTTAATGCTTCTAGATGGTTGGATCCACAGAGCTGAACAGGTCATCAAGAAAAAGCCAGTGACTGAAGCCTTGAGACTCTTCAGGGAAGACAGAGGTAAAGATCTAACCAGTAACTAACCAAGATTTATTGCTTCGACCCTAAAAAGAATGGTGTGTTCAAGCTCCCAATAGCCAGGCACTGAAGCGCTAAAGCACTCCAGCTCCAGACTGTTTGAAAGAGTTGTCTATGTACAGGTCAGAGGTGGTTTAAGTCTGTGTATGAGTGAGATCAATGCCAGTGAAAAGTTAGATGAAAGTTTTTCTACCTCTAAAAGTTAAAGCCGATTTCCAATGTTGTGATCCATCCAGCTCTCTGTTCGAATCCCAGCTCGGGCAAAGAAAGGTGAGGGTCATAAGGAGAGAAATTCAGGGCGAACCTGCTGGGACTTTTAGAGGGATGCATCTCTGTCCATGTTATACTTCCAGCCTCCCCCTCCTCCTCCCCAAGGTGGCAGAAGTATTTACGTGTGTTTTAGTCGTGGTAAATGAAGCTATTTTAAATACTGTAATGAAAAGAAATAATATATATATGTATTTTAACAGATGTTTTCATCTCTCTCAGTGGGTTTTATGCTGTTAAAAGATGTAGAGCACTGTATTTCAAACAAAATGAAGAAAAATACCTGCAGATGATGTCTAAATGTTTTATAAAAGATAAGTTTAGATTTTGTATGAGATGTGATATTTTGTGTGATTTGTCTACACTGTTATAAAATGAGAAATTGAATGTATTGTGATTGCCAACAGGCGTGCAATTGATAAAATAATTGATTAATTAATGAATAAATAAACTATTGGAAACACACCCACCTGTTCTATGTCTTCTTTGGATTCTCACAGATACCATAATAATTTCATAGTGTGTGTATGGTGTTGTTTATAAAGTACAAAGGAAGAGGCGTCGTTACATATGCGAACAGAAGATGGTGCTGTTGTTCTACTGCATGTTGTACAGGATGTCAAGTTGGAACTGATGCACTGCACATCTGTTGACTGGGGCAGCAATACAAAATGTATAGCAGCACCAGTAGTTATAATATAATAATCCATTGCTCCTTAATCTTGTATAGACAGTGACAGATCTGAGTTTTAATTTAAATATACCAGACTGTCTATGTATGTATATTCTGTTTTCAGCAAATACAAGAAAAACTTGTTCATTTCCTATTAGTTTAAATGTTATTTACTTGAGCTTTACTTAGGCCTTCGGTAATGAACAGAGTGGGAAATACATTTAGCAGTGACAACAAATCACTGACTGACAATGATCAGTCACACTACCATCACAATGTTTGTCTCACTAACAAATCTTCCAATGACTTATTATAGATAATTACTTACATTTACACTTAAACTTTTATTGAGGCACTGGTATACTGTAGTGCAAACAGTGTGTCTGCATTAGTGCAGAGGATCATCTGACTGTGTATCATTTGATGTCAGAATAGACAGAGAATGTGCTTTGTTCATTTTGATTCTTCACAAATTTTAAGAAACTGTAGCCATGACATGTCTTGTCCGTTATCATAGATGCTATATTTTAGTTCTCCTCTAATTCGCTGTGCTGGTAATGTAAGGTGCTTTGCATAGATCTCTTTACTTTAGTGAGAAGTTTAGAGTTTATTGAAAATATGACACATTGTCACTGATTGAACTCCACCAGCTCCAACATTAAAGTAGACTGATGTGCTTATTTGGTCAAGCATAAGTTGTCTATGTACAGGTCAGAGGTGGTTTAAGTCTGTGTATGAGTGAGATCAATGCCAGTGAAAAGTTAAATGAAAGTTTTTCTACCTCTAAAAGTTAAAGCTGATTTCCAATGTTGTGATCCATCCAGCCCTCTGTTTGAATCCCAGCTCGGGCAAACAAAGGTGAGGGCCATAAGGAGAGAAATTCAGGGCGAACCTGCTGGGACTTTTAGAGGGATTCGTCTCTGTCCATGTTATACTTCCAGCCTCCCCCTCCTCCTCCCCACGGTGGCAGAAGTATTTACGTGTGTTTTAGTTGTGGTAAGGTGCTTTGCATAGATCTCTTTACTTTAGTAAGAAGTTTAGAGTTTATTGAAAATATGACACATTGTCACTGATTGAACTCCACCAGCTCCAACTTTAAAGTAGACTGATGTGCTTATTTGGTCAAGCATTGGTAATGATAATCAAAAAATCTATGTATATTACTAAAGATATTCTGCATAATGACAACTTGTTATACTCAATCAGAGTCTTAAAGTAACAGGTCGATTGAGGTTTTGGTTAATATTTGCAGACTTTCTATATATTCAACATATATATATATATGTATATTCAATAGTATAGTCTTTGTCTAGCATCATAAAACTATCTCACATGCATAGAACTCTTTGCTTTGAACAAACTCAGCCATACGCCTGACTTCTCATTTTGTCGTTTTAACAATGTATAAAGATGCCAGGAACCCAAAATAGTAAAAAGTCAAAGGCCCCTTTGAAAGAGTTACAAGTCCTTTTTGAAAATCACTCAAAATATTGGGCTTGTACAGTTCACTAGTCATACACACAAATGCAGCTGAAAAATATACGGATTCCAACCATAATACAGCCTGTTTATATGTAAAGTGACTCGTCTCATATGGTCAGTTAAAACATTAAAACTATTCATAATTCACAGTTTAAAATTTGTTAATTTCTTTCAAAAACTAGAATAACACTTCAGTAGAGCACATACCTCCGCCAAAGCCCCCTTTTGTACTCACTCATAGACTCCAGCCCCCAAAATACACCTGACTTTTTTCATCAAGATCCATGCATTATTTACTGAAAAATTTATTAAAATGTTATCCTGCTATCAAAGTTGGAATGTAGCTTAGTACATTTACTATGTACTTTCATACAGTTTTGTGGTGGTACTTTACATGAGTATTTCTTCTGCTGCTTTATACTTCCACTCCACTACAGTTTGCAGGAAAGTATCATACCTTTTACTCCACCACAGTTATTGGATAACTTTAATTACCAGTTACTTTGCAGATTGCATGCTGCATGAGAGCCAAAGAGGTGGATTTTTTTTATGTATTTATCTTATTCTATCATAGTTAAATAGGAGTGTATGAAGGTACACAGGTTCAGGAATGGAAGGAAATTGACTGAATTACTGAGCTGTGGAGAATGGGTAGGATTAAATAAGTGTATACTTCCTCAGACTCCTTTTCAGTTATGTCAGTGCTTGTAAATGGAATGTACTTTGTAACATACTTTTCATTTTATTTTGCTTATTTGTCAGACTAATTTAACCTTTTGTTTTGCTTTTTTCACGTCCTAAATAAATTTGCATCCACTCATTTGCATTCATCGGCAATCACATCAAAATAACCATGATTCCGATAATTGGCTGAACATCAGATCTCATAAATGGCCGGACCGATTGTTTGTTCAATGCCTAGTATACGGTAAATACAAACATGTAAATATTGTCTATGTACAATTTACTTTTACTTTACTTTTGATACTTACAGATATATAACAACATATACTTTAAAACTCTTACATAAGTACTAGGCTATTTGAACGGATTACTTTCACTTTCACCAAAACATTGTTTTAACACAATATCTTTACTTTTGGCAAGGCTTGCAACGGTGATGCTGCCGATGATATGCTGTGTATAAGCCCCACATCAGCACTTTCAACTGGTTCCTCAGCTGGTCTCTTTATGACACATCAGTAAAGTTCTGTTCCTCTACCTAAACATGCTCAGACAGACTCCAGAAGCTGATAACACATCTGTTTTTTTTGTTTGTCTGTTTTGTTTTGTTTTTTTATAATATTTGCACGGTGCTTTACTGTTACTTACAGTTAAGAGAATGATGTGAGTACTTCCTCCACCATTGGCTACATGACCCGAGTGTTCATGCGCGACAGAAACTGATCTGAAACAAGTCCGAAAGTGGGTTGTACCTCAGGACATCAGCCAATCAGCATCTCGTCCGTCAGTGGGATATGCAGCTCTTGTCACAGTGCCCGTGCTGGGTGACTGCTGAAGCTGTCCACTTTGTCCGGTAACACAGTGTGTATCTGAGTGAGTCCAGTGTAAATGAGTCGTGTTCGCTGTCGGTCCTCAGCAGCGCTCAGAGCTCCTTCAAAAGGTCCGACATGAAGCTGCTGGACGAGCGGATCTGGTCGCTGTTCAAGCGCCACTGGCAGCAGACTCTGACCTACTGGAGTGTGTTCTTCAGCTTCGGTCTCTGCATCGCCTTCCTCGGACCCACCATCCTGGACCTGAGGTGCCAGACCCAGTCCACCCTGCAGCAGATCACCTGGGTCTTCTTCTCCCAGCAGTTCTTCCTGTTGGTGGGCAGCAGCATGGGAGGACTCTTCAAGAAGACGTGAGTATAGTTAGACTGCTCGTGTGTTAGAGACTCCGGGACTCTTTTAAATTGACCTCACATTGTTATATCTCCTTGTATCTTCAGGAATTTCAATACAGATAGAGACATTACTTGAGTTTGGGTTTTCATATACCCCTGCAGGTTAAACACAGTGTGCCCTATGCTCTCTGGGTGTGATTGAAGTGGAAAGTACTTTTAACACTAATCCCAAATGAGTCTATGTGGATTGCTCTTACTGGAGTTTTATAACAGTTTGTTGATAGGAATTAACCAGGAGTTCAACCTCTGTGTTCCCTAACTGACTCCAAACATAATAAAAGCCTATGTTTGCTTATCATATCATTCATGCACAGCCCACACTTTTTGTCACCTTCAAATGTGCAAGCCCAGTTCATTGCAAATGGGGTCATTGCCGCCTCAGTACTTTCCTTCATATTGAGTTTTAATCAAACTCAGAAGGAGTAGGGTCTGTGTGTTATAAGACAATAAGGAAATAAAGCCAACAAAACAAAAAGTTGAAGAGCAGTATCATTTGATATTACATTCATAGATTTGGTCATAATATTGTTGTTGTGATTGCTGCGATTGATAATTGTTAAGTATATTATAGGCAATGAAATAAAACATAATAATAGATATTGTTCTCCATCAGGATTACACACCTGGCTGTGAGGAAAATGTTTTGAATGACAATAGATAACATTTCAAGAGAGTCTGAGGATGGGTTGAGTTAGAGTTTGGTTGGTAGCGGGTCAAACATTCCATAGGTTGGTGGGGCTCTCTGGGTAACTTGGACTCACACCTCAGTGTTTCTAAACGACAGCCCTGTCCCTGAAGCTGCATAATTAATAAGATTTAGTCGTACTTCAGTGATCATATTGAGACTTTGATCTCTGACAGTTAAGACTGTGTTCCTAATTTGACTGGCAAATTTACAACATTCAAATGACAGATGGTTGTTTCAGGTCTGTGCTTTAACTCCAACATTTTACAGACAGTGAACCGTCACCTAAAGTTATAATGTGAATGTGAGTGTGTGAGACGTCCTCCACATATAATACAGAGTTTTATAAATAGGAGGGAAAATATCCCTCCTGTTTTACATATAGACACACCGACATTGATCCATCCATTTACAAGCTCTGTGAGAGAATAAGACTTATCATTACATTATTCTGGGCTTCAAAAAAAATTAAAGGCAAGAGTCTATCCATGCTAATGTGAGCCTGTGGTTTGCTGCTAAATGCTAATGCAAGCCTGCTACCAGGCTAATAATGACAATGCTAATCTGCTGATGTTTAACCTGGAGGTGGTATTGTAGAAACCAGCAAGAGCAAGTTAAGTTTTTAAAGTACTCACCTGAAAAAATGACACCTCTTCCCTTTAGAGCCACTCATCCAAAACACATGAATGTGTACGGCTTGACTTAACCAGTGACTGGTCGTCAACTGCCCCGTATTTCCACTGGCTAGGTGGGAGATGTGTGTTAGTGTGCTAATTTGTCACGTTAAAACAAGCCCTCAAAAAACAAAATACATAAATTAACTAATTATAAATGCCATAATCTTATAAATACAAGCGAACGAGCCATCATGAACGAACAGGGGTACTGTTCTTTGGATCAGGGGCTGTGTGCTTTGTGCCACTGAGTTAGCTGCTGAACACCATGCAGTGAGAGCAGGACGTCCTTGTCATCGCTAAATGTATTCAGCTTCCTCAACTCACACTCACCAGTAGGAAAACACTGAATGATATAATGAAAACAACAATGAACATGACTATTTGTCAGTAGTCGCCGCTGTCAAGCTAGCATGTTAGCATTGGGAAATTTTGCTTGCACTTTCTCTGCCATTCTTGAGCTGCTAGCTCGCTAATAGCATTACATCCACCTAGCGTTGTGGTAGAGTCCAGTCATGTGGAAGGCAGACAGACAGGTAGCCTGTCCCGTCATCTGAATCTTAATGAAACAATTGAACACACTTATTCGAGGCCTGTGTAAGCCCCAGATAGATTTTCCACAGATATAACAAAACTGCATCTAGAATAGCCCTCAGTAGCTACCATGTCCAACATCTTAGTTCAGCATGTCAGCATGGTAACATTTGCTACGTAGCAATAAATACAAAGTACAGATGTGGCTGCTAGGAATGTAATTAGTTTTGTCAGAATGTAGTCACAAAGTAAAATATTAGACACATTTCTCGAGATGATGGTGCTAGATGAAAATTCAGGGAATCACTATAGTTATTACCATTAATCTTGAGCAGGGTCTGATTGTGTGTTGCACATTTCATGACAGTCTGTCCAATATTTGTTGAGATATTTCATTCAAAACCTAAAACCAAACTCCCTGTAGGGTCTGGAAGATGTGGTGGAAGATCACCAAAGTCAGTAGGTAGTAAGTAGTTTTTGAGCTATTCCAGTCTAGACCACAGTGGTGGGCTGTCCAACCGACAGACCAACACAGATGCTGCCATTGATACTAAAAATCATAACCCACACATATTTGGAGCTGAAGGTTATAGTAGCTGAACATCTTGTGGGGCATGCACGCATAGCTCCTCTACTCATTCAGTCATTTTCCCAGAAGTTTTGCTGGCTGATTAGATTGCTGCTCTCTGAGGCATGTGATATTGATGGAATATCTCATACTTGGGGAAGCTTCATACATCTAGACTACTCCAAATAACGGCTTTAGAACCTGTTTATTTCAAAATAGGGTTGATATGTTATCTGTGACATAAAGTCCCAGCTTTTACTTCTAGTAACTTCTTAATGGATGCAGGTTGCAGTGTGTTGGAGTTTATACTCCGCCACTGTCATTACTGATTGTGGCTATCTTTCCCGGGGTGCAATTCTTCCCTAAACAAACTCAACGTTTCTAAGACAAGGTTAAATGGAGAGTGGAAAGTTGGCAGGAAAGGAGCATACAAGGTGAAGATAATGTGGAGGTGTACTGTTGCTGGAGTGCTGTGGTAAAGCTACAGAGTAAATAAAAGTTTGTGGAGCAGCAGACCATAAAGGTGACTTTACTGCAGCAAGAAGAAGCTGGAAATCCCCGGTTTTATTTGGCCTGAGCTGCAGTATCACATGGTTTAATATGCAATCATTCAAATTAAACAACATTTACACCTGTCAATGTGACTGAAAGTGTTTTATGAAGTCATAAGCAACCTAAATGAACAGCATAATGTTGTCTTCCTGTTCTGTGTCCTTTACAGACTCCTGTCCTCCCTGATAGCCCTGCTCTCCTGCACTCTCATCATCTCATTCGTGTTTGCCATCATACCGCTATGTCACCACATTGTACTGTTGTCCATTGCCATGGCAATTGCTGGCAAAGCCATGGGGGTGATTGACACCATCGCCAACCTGCAGCTGGTGAAACTGTACCAGAAGGACTCCCCCATCTTCCTGCAGGTCAGAGAGGAGATGGAGGGGAGGGGAAATGACAGCTGTGACAGTGTGTGTGTGTGTGTGTGTGTGTGTGTGTGTGCGTGTGTGTGTGTGTGTCCAGTGTTGATGGCATGACATTAAATGCCTGGCCAGAATCAAACCAGGAACGCTGTACATATATTGTCGTAAATCGGCTTCCCTTTTCTTGGTTGGTCCAAAGGATTTCAAAGATCAAATAAGTCACCAGGAGTCCTTAAGGCTGAGTGAAGTAGAAGTTTATTTGCCGGCAAACAAAGCACGAGATCAGATGCAGACAAAATCCGAAAAAAATCTAACTGACCTGAGATTCAAAGCATTGAGCATCCTCTTTTAAACATAAACAACTGGGAGTGTCTTCCCATGCCTAATGGTCTCAACAAATCCCTATTCTTCTTTATTTCTACTGACACTGCTATTTTTCTGTGGAAAATCCCTGTTCTTCCTTCTGCACCTGTGCGTAGCTTCGGCGCACGTGACTCCAGTATCTTCGACTCCGTGCATAATTGCATGTACACTAGTAGCTCTTCACCTTGCTTTGTTTTTTTTAAACAGCTGCTTTCCTCTATCTATATCAATGGCTCTTAGAAACTCTGGCCTTTAGGCTTTTAGGTTTTTTGATAACTCAGTCCCCTTCTTGATATATCCCATTATATCTGATCACTCTTTGCACTGCATTTTTGAACATAATAAAAGTGTCACATATTTGGTTATATGATTTAATTCTTATATTTTTGATTACATTTTCACACTTCACATCATCACACTATAGTAGCTTTAATCAGTAGATGCACATTTCAGCCAGCTGTTGCCGAGTAGTATATTTCAGCATCTCCTTCACACTTGATTACCCTTCACTACTTACTTTATCATCGAATAGTTATTTTCAGTTATAATTAGTCACTATATACTAACTATGGTTATTTTATACTACTATATGATATGCCTGTTAACCACTAGACTACTCTGTGCTCCCAATATAATCTTCAGGGAATCTCTGTTCATGTCTCGCTCTAGGCCTTGCATTTTTTTATAGGCCTGGGAGCACTGGTCAGTCCCCTGGTAGCTGATCCTTTCCTGTCAGAGGACAGCTGTGTCCTTGGTGCCAACTGGACCACCAACTCATCCTCATCAGACCTGGAGCACCTCCGCAGCAGCATGGCTGGGCATGGAGCAGCGTTACACAACATCTCCCAGTATCCTCTGTATACCGATGGTGTAGTCGTCACCAAGGTGTCCTACGCTTTCTGGATCATGGCTTTAATCAATGTGAGTTCATACCCATATTACAAAAGATGACACAGAAATGTGTACATTGGATGCTGATAGAGTGATCTGTTTGGCTAAAATGTCCAGTGAATGGGTAAATGATTTGTGTGTTTCCCAGCTGACTGGCTAGATGAGCAACCAGGTGTATCTGTGGGATTTCAATACGAGTAGGGACTTAAGATAGTCAGTATCATGACAAAAAGCCTGAAGTCTCTTCTACTGAATGATCTGAGGTTTCTGATAGTTGTTTAAACGGATAGGACTAACACCAATTGACAGTTATTCCTGTCTTTATCATCTTCCATCCTGTGATGTAAACAGAAACTCTCAAAACCTTAACGTTTTTCAAGAGCAATTCTTGAGGGGGACACCAAAGTAGTGCTGTAACCCTGCTCAAGAAAACACTAAACAAAAAAACACACATTATAAACGCTACATTTGCTATTGCTAGCACTGATAAAAAATACTGTGCTACACTAATAAATGTCAGTTAACTTCTAGCTAACATAAAGAGTGACTTGGTGACGATTATGAATATGTTTTATTGTATTCAGTGGGAGAAGTAAATAAATGTCTGACATATTGGAGACATGATAAGAGAGGAGACAAACAGCTTAAAGCTGGTTCAAATTCAGACTGGCAGGAAATCTGGGTGGGGAAAGTACAAGACATGCTTCTCCCTCCCTATTACCACCCTTGAGCAAGGCTTTTAACCCAAACCGCTCCAGTGGAGCTACTCTGTGGCCAACAGATCAGACTGTGGTTGTGCTGGACAGCTTCCATGTGTGTAACTATTTCAATGTGATCAGGGCGTTTCTGGAACTGAGAGCATCACTCTCAGTGGACCAACCCTGGATAAACAAAGGTTTAAGGTTTAAGAAAAGAAAACTAGCACAGCTGTAATTCCCAGTGATGACTTATTCTGCCCCTCCCTCAAAAAGCCAGTCATCTTTATAGCATTTTACTTTATAGTAGCGAAAACGGGAAACACACCAGCCAATGTTGTTGCCAGTGCACGTTTGACATTCACAAAAGTCTCAACCAATTTGGTGCTGTTGCGAATGGACATCTTATAGGTGGCAAAGAGAAGAATATCACGCTGATGTACAAGATTAAAATTAAAAGGTTTAGGTATTCAAAGAAGAAGACATTAAACTTGTTCAAGAGCTCTGGTGGAATAACCTGATGGCGTCATGTTGCAGCACTCTTGATTTAGGCGTAAAAGACGTTTGTGTCACAAAACCGTGCGCTTGCAGTATAACTTGTGGGGAAAAAGCCTTTTCACCTTATTTTGAGGCAGAGTCACCAAACATTTTGGCCATTTCTTTTCTTTAGATTTGACTGATGATTCTACACATCAAGGTTTCCCAGTTAGTTTTCTCCAAGGGCCAAAACATCTGGGGATCCTTCTTTTCATTGGACCAGTAAAAGTTGTTTTGTGCAGATGTTCTTGCTGCAGCTATCATTGTTTTTAGCTATTTTATTTTCATATAAAGTTTCTACTGACTAGTTGGCTCTTGTCAGAAGCACAGCCTTATCCACTGTTTCTGTTGTCCAATTTCATTTCTTTGTTCCTTTTAATTGAGCTGTGTAATATTTTAAGTAGGAAAAATACTTTAAAAGTAAACTTATTATTGTTGTAATTTGTATTTCACCACAATAAAATACAAATGGGCTAAAAGAAATTGAAGGTCACCCACCAATCAGTGAGAAAAGCGAGAGCGAATGGATGAGGCAGTCTTTCCGATGTCGCGCCTCTGGTCTGTTTGGGCAATCCTGTTGCACTGTCCAAAAAGTGCGCAGCTTTTTCTGTCCTGGCTCTTGATAGCTTTGATACACTTCTACACTTCTGGTTGCCTTGGCCTACAGCGCACCTGCTTTAATAGCTCCACAACTGTTTTCTTCTTTTTCTCACCATGATTTAAAACTTTGCCAGCCATATCTATTGCACACTTTTAAATCAACTCTGCATCAGGGAATAGCTTGTCAGCTTTAGCAAGGGTTCATGACATACATGCATATTGTCACTGAGGTTTAACTCTCAGTAGCCGGATCTGTGTGTTATTATTACCGCTGAAATTACATAGCTGTGTTTACAGTGACATAATGGGGATGATAAATCATATTCTTTCCAGGATAGGAGTCAACGCCTGTGCTGGAATCCCATGCAATGCTGTATAATTTTGAATGAAAATGGCCTAAATGGATAAATAAACATTGTTAGTGCTTTTCAGAGCCACTCAGAATTGTGTCCTTGTTTTCAGTTTTGTTCTTTTCTGAATTATTTGCACTTCTTCTGATGCCTCAATATTGCCTTTCAGATAAAGAGATAAGCCACCTCAGCAGAAATACCACTGCCTTTTTGTGTTTGAACTGGATCTGTTTCAAGCAGAGGACGAGATAACAGTCTGGGTTGTACTTTTTATGAGGTCAGGGTCACAATTTGAATCGGCTGACGGATGTGATAACTATTAACTTGGTTAACAATAGCCTGTTTATGTGTGACCTGGCAGCTCCCTGTGCCAGCAGCAGTGCTCACATTGATGTACCATGAGAGACTGCTGCCATGCTACAACAACAGTCCACGTTTGCTCGATGGAAACTCTCCGTCCAACGCGAGCTCCAGGCAGGACAGTGGTCAAGGTACTGTGTGTATGTTTGTGTTTGTTGTCGCTATGTTTATATTGAAAAGACGTCTCAGCATCACTCTCCCTCTAGGGCATGGGAGTGTGTTTGTCTGCTGTAACACTGCCAAGCTCTGGGCCCGCCCCGCTACATTCTTCATCCTCCATGCTCTGGGTGGGGCTATCCTCTTCCTCACTGATGGGATTATAGTGAGACTTCATGCTAATACCACATACCACTCATAAACACGGACATTTGACACTAACGTCCTGTTCTGTGCTAAGCTCCTGCTCTGTCTCTTGCCCTGCAGGGTTCCTATGCCGGCTTTGTATACACCTACGCTGTGTCCCCACCTCTTCTGATGGGTCATAAGACCGCCGGCTGTCTGGACAGTATATTCTGGGCCTCCATCACAGTTGGAAGACTGGCTTTCATCTACCTGTCCTACAGATACACAGCACCCAGGCTGCTATCCTTCAGTCTGGTATGAACACACACTTAAAGGACAAATCCACCCAGAAAATTAAAATTGTTGTACTGCAGTAAACACAGAGCTCATAAGGTGACCACAGGGGCTGCGCTTTTATTGATTTCACACTGAGCAATCATTGCCAGCAAAGGCAATTAAGGCTATGCAAGCTGCCATTTTATAATTTAAACAAATATTTGAACTGGGTAGGAAAGCATGTGACAGGATAAAGTGTTTTTTTCATTCAGAGGGTGATTAGATAAAGACAACATGATACATCTAAGATCAACACATGAGGTTTTTGAATGTTTTTTTGGTTAAATGCTTGAAAACCTGAAATATAGTCTAACACAAGCTTAAGATATTTTTATACTTGTTCTACAAGGTAAATACACCTTTTAATAGCTCACTTTGAACTAAAAAGCATTTTTGTGCCAAAAAAAGGTGGTTGCTAACGAGTGGCTAAATGAGTCTGCAGAGGTTTAGGAGGATGTTAAATGGAAACTCATCTACTCACTACTGTCTTTATAAGCTGACTTTAGTTGCACGCTTTTCTAACTGTCCAACATGTTAGATTGATGATTTACATTTGCTTTTGACTTCACATTTACGCTTCAAAAATCATAAAGGTTGTGGTCATCTGTCATCATCTTAGTGAGCATGAACCAACATGAATAAGGCCCAGCTTTCCTAAGAATGCAACATAGCCCTATTATGTTTAATTTCCTCAGATCAGACATCTCGGATCCTGTCAACATGAAAAATGTTATTTCAGCATCTAGTAGCTAATTAAATCCTCTGTGGGAGCAATACTTGAGAGTGGATGACAGTTTTATTGTTATATTTCATAATAAATAGGTAACCAAATTAAGCATGGACCAAGTCCAGTTATTTAGGTATCTTTGTAGTTTCCCTTTTACAGTATGTGCGTCTTTCACAATATTGGAATTGGAAATAATACTTTGATTGCAATAGTAATACAAAACACTACATTCTATAAGCTAAATAAAATATTCACAGATAAATGTAGTGGTAAAATAAAAAATGCATTAAAGTCATCTCAATAAGAGCACCGACTGTTGGAGAGCTTTGCCCTCTAGTGGTCTGATGGTTGAACAACACTGAAAGTTAAGGTTAGACCCCCAGAAATCAAATAAATTCTTGTCATTTAGAGATTATGGCTCTGTGTGCACAACTAATTCAGATTGTTTACTTGATTGTTTACATGAAGGATATACTTAAGGAACACATATACTTTGATCAATCAATAACTTTTTCCAAGATGGTGAACATGTAAGATTTAAATTTCGCAGCACCTTTTGCATTTCACCTTAAAATGTTTACTTTATTGTATCTATCTTTTCATCGTTTTTTTAAGCTCTTCTTACCCACAAAAATGTTCCTGATTTGATGAACACTTAATATTACTTGTGATGATGACAAAGAAACAATCCCCTAATGGTGTGTGAAAAAATGTTTTAATTTTTCTTGATGCTGTTCTGATGTTAGAGTAATTACCACTATACAAGGTTATTTTTAGTTAAAATAGCTAATTTGGGAGTACTCTATACTGATGAGTCTTACTAGAGGTGCTTTTGTCCATTTCTTTCTAAGGATCTAACTCCTTCTATTGCCCCTTTGTACTCATGTATTATGAAATGAACGCATGCAGCTGTGCTAGGAGGATTTTAATGTGTATAACAAAGCTTTGTTTGCATGAAAATGAATAATCAGCATATCGGAGGGTCTACCATATTCCAATCAGATGTGGCAAATTAATACACATTCTTTACTCAAGTAACAGTAAGAAAGTACAGGCTAAGAGATGTACTCAAAGTATAAAATTAAACCCCACTGGAGGACATTTCTAACTGCCATTTACTTGAAGGTAGAATCACTAGGAGTGGTCAGACCGTTTTACATTTACATTTACATTTAGGGCATTTATAAGACACCATTGTCCAAAGTAACTTACAATAAGTACATTTGTCACAAGAAAAAAACCACAACATATAACCAATATAAAAGAACAAATTGAAACAATTGTCAAGCCCTCATCTGAGATTTGTAGATGCTATTTATCAAGGACATCTTTATTAGTTCTATGACTAAAGTGCAGGCAATAAAAACATACGGGTGCATATACGTACGGAGAGGGAGTCATACTATGTCGAGATGATGAGATGAAGTCTGAGTAGTACGTGATCACATTATAAAGATACTAAGGCAAAGGCCTCAGGGTCTCTGCAGATACAACATACTAACAGACCTTTTCTACCCACTGGACTCTCCTGCTCTGTCTGTTTAGTTTTTTCAGCTTGCTACGTATGCCTTGTGTAAGGTCCCCGCTTCAACACCTGGTTTTGGATGTTATTGAGCTTTGTTTTGGGGAACATATAGCTTTGATGTTGGAGCCACTGAATCAAACAACACTGTTTGTTGGGGATTTTGTCCCTTTCTACCTGGTCACGCGTGTTTCCTGCAACACATCCACATTGAGGATGGAAATCCGGCCATTGGACTTTGTACACTTGAAAAATTGTTTAGGTCCATTTCATCCTGTGACACAGGACTGACTTTTAAGAGGGTACAGGGTTCCTGTAAGACAGCCATGTTGGGTAATGAAATCCTAAGGTCTTTGGTCTCACTGACGGCCATGGCACCTGCCAAGGTTTCTTTTAGGAACGCGTTCAAGGATGGTTAGAGTCCCTGACTTTTAACAGGCTCATTGGGGGTTTTTATTCATATTGGTTGTCCTACTGTTATTGTTATTGATCATTTTCAATTATATTATCTTGCGTGCCACTGTGTGCTCAACATTTCTTCCAAAATACATCACGTCTTAGAGCTTACGACAGAAAGACCATAAGGTCCCCCGCTTCAACACCTGGTTTTGGATGTTATTGAGCTTTGTTTTGGGGAACATATAGCCTTGATGTTGGAGCCACTGAATCAAACAACACTGTTTGTTGGGGATTTTGTCCCTTTCTACCTGGTCACGCAGGTTTCCTGCAACACATCCACATTGAGGATGGAAATCCGGCCATTGGACTTTGTACACTTGAAAAATTGTTTAGCTGTGTACGACTGTGTGTCCTGATATTCAGCAAAATATCCCCAGATGTCCAGGCCCTGTGCCGAAATAGCTCAGTTGGGAGAGCGTTAGACTGAAGATCTAAAGGTCCCTGGTTCGATCCCGGGTTTCGGCAGCTGGTGATTGGTGTTTTCCATACGAATTGCCTGGGTAGAACCACTCAGCCGCGGCAGTCTCATTCAGGGGCATCTTGTTCCTTTCCTCTAAAAGGCAAGCACATAGGGGACACGCTTGCAGATGTTGACCCATAACAGACTACGGGCTTTGTGTAGAATAGAACAGCTGTTCAATGCTATTGAGAGAAGTTGCGATGGCCGGGAATCGAACCCGGGTCAACTGCTTGGAAGGCAGCTATGCTCACCACTATACCACCATCGCTATGCTGTAAAAACCTTAAGAGAGTCGGCGAAGCGGGGCATTTCACTGCCTGTGGGAAGAAACTGTTCTTCAGTCTGTTTGTCCTGGATCTGATAGATCTGCATCTCTTGCCAGAGGGCAGGGGGGAGAACAGGTAATGTCCGGGGTTAGTTGGCTTCTCAACAATGCAGCTGGCCTTCTTTTGGAGCCGGCCGGTGTAAATGTCTCTGAGAGGGGTTAGTGTCGTCCCGTTGACAAGCTCCACTGCCCTCACCACCCGCTGCAGGAAGAAACTTAAAGCTCTCTACCCTGGCAGCATCCTCTGTCAACCTGTTCGCTGGGTACGCAAACTGGCGTTAGTCCAGCTCAGCAGGGATGACAAGTAGTAAAGTCAATACCTCAAGGTCCCTGGTCCAATCCCAGGTGTTAGCAGTTGGTGTGCTGTGTTTTTAAGGCCCCATTGCCTTTGATGTTCAAGCTTCTGATCCATGGGGTCCTTATTGTCGGAGCTCTTTGTCCATTTCATCCTGTGTCACAGGACTGACTTTTAAGAGGGTACAGGGTTCCTGTAAGACAGCCATGTTGGGTAATGAAATCCTAAGGTCTTTGGTCTCACTGACGGCCATGGCACCTGCCAAGGTTTCTTTTAGGAACGCGTTCAAGGATGGTTAGAGTCCCTGACTTTTAACAGGCTCATTGGGGGTTTTTATTCATATTGGTTGTCCTACTGTTATTGTTATTGATCATTTTCAATTATATTATCTTGCGTGCCACCGTGTGCTCAACATTTCTTCCAAAATACATCACGTCTTAGAGCTTACGACAGAAAGACCATAAGGTCCCCCGCTTCAACACCTGGTTTTGGATGTTATTGAGCTTTGTTTTGGGGAACATATAGCCTTGATGTTGGAGCCACTGAATCAAACAACACTGTTTGTTGGGGATTTTGTCCCTTTCTACCTGGTCACGCAGGTTTCCTGCAACACATCCACATTGAGGATGGAAATCCGGCCATTGGACTTTGTACACTTGAAAAATTGTTTAGCTGTGTACGACTGTGTGTCCTGATATTCAGCAAAATATCCCCAAATGTCCAGGCCCTGTGCCGAAATAGCTCAGTTGGGAGAGCGTTAGACTGAAGATCTAAAGGTCCCTGGTTCGATCCCGGGTTTCGGCAGCTGGTGATTGGTGTTTTCCATACGAATTGCCTGGGTAGAACCACTCAGCCGTGGCAGTCTCATTCAGGGGCATCTTGTTCCTTTCCTCTAAAAAGCAAGCACATAGGGGACACGCTTGCAGATGTTGACCCATAACAGACTACGGGCTTTGTGTAGAATAGAACAGCTGTTCAATGCTATTGAGAGAGGCTGCGATGGCCGGGAATCGAACCCGGGTCAACTGCTTGGAAGGCAGCTATGCTCACCACTATACCACCATCGCGATGCTGTAATAACCTTAAGAGAGTCGGCGAAGCGGGCATTTCACTGCCTGTGGGAAGAAACTGTTCTTCAGTCTGTTTGTCCTGGATCTGATAGATCTGCATCTCTTGCCAGAGGGCAGGGGGGAGAACAGGTAGTGTCCGGGGTTAGTTGGCTTCTCAACAATGGAGCTGGCCTTCTTTTGGAGCCGGCCGGTGTAAATGTCTCTGAGAGGGGTTAGTGTCGTCCCGTTGACAAGCTCCACTGCCCTCACCACCCGCTGCAGGAAGAAACTTAAAGCTCTCTACCCTGGCAGCATCCTCTGTCAACCTGTTTGCTGGGTACGCAAACTGGCGTTAGTCCAGCTCAGCAGGGATGACAAGTAGTAAAGTCAATACCTCAAGGTCCCTGGTCCAATCCCAGGTGTTAGCAGTTGGTGTGCTGTGTTTTTAAGGCCCCATTGCCTTTGATGTTCAAGCTTCTGATCCATGGGGTCCTTATTGTCGGAGCTCTTTGTCCATTTCATCCTGTGTCACAGGACTGACTTTTAAGAGGGTACAGGGTTCCTGTAAGACAGCCATGTTGGGTAATGAAATCCTAAGGTCTTTGGTCTCACTGACGGCCATGGCACCTGCCAAGGTTTCTTTTAGGAACGCGTTCAAGGATGGTTAGAGTCCCTGACTTTTAACAGGCTCATTGGGGGTTTTTATTCATATTGGTTGTCCTACTGTTATTGTTATTGATCATTTTCAATTATATTATCTTGCGTGCCACCGTGTGCTCAACATTTCTTCCAAAATACATCACGTCTTAGAGCTTACGACAGAAAGACCATAAGGTCCCCCGCTTCAACACCTGGTTTTGGATGTTATTGAGCTTTGTTTTGGGGAACATATAGCCTTGATGTTGGAGCCACTGAATCAAACAACACTGTTTGTTGGGGATTTTGTCCCTTTCTACCTGGTCACGCAGGTTTCCTGCAACACATCCACATTGAGGATGGAAATCCGGCCATTGGACTTTGTACACTTGAAAAATTGTTTAGCTGTGTACGACTGTGTGTCCTGATATTCAGCAAAATATCCCCAAATGTCCAGGCCCTGTGCCGAAATAGCTCAGTTGGGAGAGCGTTAGACTGAAGATCTAAAGGTCCCTGGTTCGATCCCGGGTTTCGGCAGCTGGTGATTGGTGTTTTCCATACGAATTGCCTGGGTAGAACCACTCAGCCGTGGCAGTCTCATTCAGGGGCATCTTGTTCCTTTCCTCTAAAAAGCAAGCACATAGGGGACACGCTTGCAGATGTTGACCCATAACAGACTACGGGCTTTGTGTAGAATAGAACAGCTGTTCAATGCTATTGAGAGAGGCTGCGATGGCCGGGAATCGAACCCGGGTCAACTGCTTGGAAGGCAGCTATGCTCACCACTATACCACCATCGCGATGTTGTAATAACCTTAAGAGAGTCGGCGAAGGGGGCATTTCACTGCCTGTGGGAAGAAACTGTTCTTCAGTCTGTTTGTCCTGGATCTGATAGATCTGCATCTCTTGCCAGAGGGCAGGGGGGAGAACAGGTAGTGTCCGGGGTTAGTTGGCTTCTCAACAATGGAGCTGGCCTTCTTTTGGAGCCGGCCGGTGTAAATGTCTCTGAGAGGGGTTAGTGTCGTCCCGTTGACAAGCTCCACTGCCCTCACCACCCGCTGCAGGAAGAAACTTAAAGCTCTCTACCCTGGCAGCATCCTCTGTCAACCTGTTTGCTGGGTACGCAAACTGGCGTTAGTCCAGCTCAGCAGGGATGACAAGTAGTAAAGTCAATACCTCAAGGTCCCTGGTCCAATCCCAGGTGTTAGCAGTTGGTGTGCTGTGTTTTTAAGGCCCCATTGCCTTTGATGTTCAAGCTTCTGATCCATGGGGTCCTTATTGTCGGAGCTCT
Source organism: Sparus aurata (assembly GCF_900880675.1). Taxonomy (NCBI): domain Eukaryota; kingdom Metazoa; phylum Chordata; class Actinopteri; order Spariformes; family Sparidae; genus Sparus; species Sparus aurata. The sequence continues at coordinate 33,527,880 of NC_044192.1, forward strand.
TTGTCCATTTCATCCTGTGTCACAGGACTGACTTTTAAGAGGGTACAGGGTTCCTGTAAGACAGCCATGTTGGGTAATGAAATCCTAAGGTCTTTGGTCTCACTGACGGCCATGGCACCTGCCAAGGTTTCTTTTAGGAACGCGTTCAAGGATGGTTAGAGTCACTGACTTTTAACAGGCTCATTGGGGGTTTTTATTCATATTGGTTGTCCTACTGTTATTGTTATTGATCATTTTCAATTATATTATCTTGCGTGCCACCGTGTGCTCAACATTTCTTCCAAAATACATCATGTCTTAGAGCTTACGACAGAAAGGCCATAAGGTCCCCGCTTCAACACCTGGTTTTGGATGTTATTGAGCTTTGTTTTGGGGAACATATAGCCTTGATGTTGGAGCCACTGAATCAAACAACACTGTTTGTTGGGGATTTTGTCCCTTTCTACCTGGTCACGCAGGTTTCCTGCAACACATCCACATTGAGGATGGAAATCCGGCCATTGGACTTTGTACACTTGAAAATAGGAACGCGTTCAAGGATGGTTAGAGTCCCTGACTTTTAACAGGCTCATTGGGGGTTTTTATTCATATTGGTTGTCCTACTGTTATTGTTATTGATCATTTTCAATTATATTATCTTGCGTGCCACCGTGTGCTCAACATTTCTTCCAAAATACATCACGTCTTAGAGCTTACGACAGAAAGACCATAAGGTCCCCCGCTTCAACACCTGGTTTTGGATGTTATTGAGCTTTGTTTTGGGGAACATATAGCCTTGATGTTGGAGCCACTGAATCAAACAACACTGTTTGTTGGGGATTTTGTCCCTTTCTACCTGGTCACGCAGGTTTCCTGCAACACATCCACATTGAGGATGGAAATCCGGCCATTGGACTTTGTACACTTGAAAAATTGTTTAGCTGTGTACGACTGTGTGTCCTGATATTCAGCAAAATATCCCCAAATGTCCAGGCCCTGTGCCGAAATAGCTCAGTTGGGAGAGCGTTAGACTGAAGATCTAAAGGTCCCTGGTTCGATCCCGGGTTTCGGCAGCTGGTGATTGGTGTTTTCCATACGAATTGCCTGGGTAGAACCACTCAGCCGCGGCAGTCTCATTCAGGGGCATCTTGTTCCTTTCCTCTAAAATGCAAGCACATAGGGGACACGCTTGCAGATGTTGACCCATAACAGACTACGGGCTTTGTGTAGAATAGAACAGCTGTTCAATGCTATTGAGAGAGGTTGCGATGGCCGGGAATCGAACCCGGGTCAACTGCTTGGAAGGCAGCTATGCTCACCACTATACCACCATCGCGATGCTGTAAAAACCTTAAGAGAGTCGGCGAAGCGGGCATTTCACTGCCTGTGGGAAGAAACTGTTCTTCAGTCTGTTTGTCCTGGATCTGATAGATCTGCATCTCTTGCCAGAGGGCAGGGGGGAGAACAGGTAGTGTCCGGGGTTAGTTGGCTTCTCAACAATGGAGCTGGCCTTCTTTTGGAGCCGGCCGGTGTAAATGTCTCTGAGAGGGGTTAGTGTCGTCCCGTTGACAAGCTCCACTGCCCTCACCACCCGCTGCAGGAAGAAACTTAAAGCTCTCTACCCTGGCAGCATCCTCTGTCAACCTGTTCGCTGGGTACGCAAACTGGCGTTAGTCCAGCTCAGCAGGGATGACAAGTAGTAAAGTCAATACCTCAAGGTCCCTGGTCCAATCCCAGGTGTTAGCAGTTGGTGTGCTGTGTTTTTAAGGCCCCATTGCCTTTGATGTTCAAGCTTCTGATCCATGGGGTCCTTATTGTCGGAGCTCTTTGTCCATTTCATCCTGTGTCACAGGACTGACTTTTAAGAGGGTACAGGGTTCCTGTAAGACAGCCATGTTGGGTAATGAAATCCTAAGGTCTTTGGTCTCACTGACGGCCATGGCACCTGCCAAGGTTTCTTTTAGGAACGCGTTCAAGGATGGTTAGAGTCACTGACTTTTAACAGGCTCATTGGGGGTTTTTATTCATATTGGTTGTCCTACTGTTATTGTTATTGATCATTTTCAATTATATTATCTTGCGTGCCACCGTGTGCTCAACATTTCTTCCAAAATACATCACGTCTTAGAGCTTACGACAGAAAGACCATAAGGTCCCCCGCTTCAACACCTGGTTTTGGATGTTATTGAGCTTTGTTTTGGGGAACATATAGCCTTGATGTTGGAGCCACTGAATCAAACAACACTGTTTGTTGGGGATTTTGTCCCTTTCTACCTGGTCACGCAGGTTTCCTGCAACACATCCACATTGAGGATGGAAATCCGGCCATTGGACTTTGTACACTTGAAAAATTGTTTAGCTGTGTACGACTGTGTGTCCTGATATTCAGCGAAATATCCCCAAATGTCCAGGCCCTGTGCCGAAATAGCTCAGTTGGGAGAGCGTTAGACTGAAGATCTAAAGGTCCCTGGTTCGATCCCGGGTTTCGGCAGCTGGTGATTGGTGTTTTCCATACGAATTGCCTGGGTAGAACCACTCAGCCGTGGCAGTCTCATTCAGGGGCATCTTGTTCCTTTCCTCTAAAAAGCAAGCACATAGGGGACACGCTTGCAGATGTTGACCCATAACAGACTACGGGCTTTGTGTAGAATAGAACAGCTGTTCAATGCTATTGAGAGAGGCTGCGATGGCCGGGAATCGAACCCGGGTCAACTGCTTGGAAGGCAGCTATGCTCACCACTATACCACCATCGCTATGTTGTAATAACCTTAAGAGAGTCGGCGAAGGGGGCATTTCACTGCCTGTGGGAAGAAACTGTTCTTCAGTCTGTTTGTCCTGGATCTGATAGATCTGCATCTCTTGCCAGAGGGCAGGGGGGAGAACAGGTAGTGTCCGGGGTTAGTTGGCTTCTCAACAATGGAGCTGGCCTTCTTTTGGAGCCGGCCGGTGTAAATGTCTCTGAGAGGGGTTAGTGTCGTCCCGTTGACAAGCTCCACTGCCCTCACCACCCGCTGCAGGAAGAAACTTAAAGCTCTCTACCCTGGCAGCATCCTCTGTCAACCTGTTTGCTGGGTACGCAAACTGGCGTTAGTCCAGCTCAGCAGGGATGACAAGTAGTAAAGTCAATACCTCAAGGTCCCTGGTCCAATCCCAGGTGTTAGCAGTTGGTGTGCTGTGTTTTTAAGGCCCCATTGCCTTTGATGTTCAAGCTTCTGATCCATGGGGTCCTTATTGTCGGAGCTCTTTGTCCATTTCATCCTGTGTCACAGGACTGACTTTTAAGAGGGTACAGGGTTCCTGTAAGACAGCCATGTTGGGTAATGAAATCCTAAGGTCTTTGGTCTCACTGACGGCCATGGCACCTGCCAAGGTTTCTTTTAGGAACGCGTTCAAGGATGGTTAGAGTCACTGACTTTTAACAGGCTCATTGGGGGTTTTTATTCATATTGGTTGTCCTACTGTTATTGTTATTGATCATTTTCAATTATATTATCTTGCGTGCCACCGTGTGCTCAACATTTCTTCCAAAATACATCACGTCTTAGAGCTTACGACAGAAAGACCATAAGGTCCCCCGCTTCAACACCTGGTTTTGGATGTTATTGAGCTTTGTTTTGGGGAACATATAGCCTTGATGTTGGAGCCACTGAATCAAACAACACTGTTTGTTGGGGATTTTGTCCCTTTCTACCTGGTCACGCAGGTTTCCTGCAACACATCCACATTGAGGATGGAAATCCGGCCATTGGACTTTGTACACTTGAAAAATTGTTTAGCTGTGTACGACTGTGTGTCCTGATATTCAGCAAAATATCCCCAAATGTCCAGGCCCTGTGCCGAAATAGCTCAGTTGGGAGAGCGTTAGACTGAAGATCTAAAGGTCCCTGGTTCGATCCCGGGTTTCGGCAGCTGGTGATTGGTGTTTTCCATACGAATTGCCTGGGTAGAACCACTCAGCCGTGGCAGTCTCATTCAGGGGCATCTTGTTCCTTTCCTCTAAAAAGCAAGCACATAGGGGACACGCTTGCAGATGTTGACCCATAACAGACTACGGGCTTTGTGTAGAATAGAACAGCTGTTCAATGCTATTGAGAGAGGTTGCGATGGCCGGGAATCGAACCCGGGTCAACTGCTTGGAAGGCAGCTATGCTCACCACTATACCACCATCGCGATGCTGTAAAAACCTTAAGAGAGTCGGCGAAGCGGGCATTTCACTGCCTGTGGGAAGAAACTGTTCTTCAGTCTGTTTGTCCTGGATCTGATAGATCTGCATCTCTTGCCAGAGGGCAGGGGGGAGAACAGGTAATGTCCGGGGTTAGTTGGCTTCTCAACAATGCAGCTGGCCTTCTTTTGGAGCCGGCCGGTGTAAATGTCTCTGAGAGGGGTTAGTGTCGTCCCGTTGACAAGCTCCACTGCCCTCACCACCCGCTGCAGGAAGAAACTTAAAGCTCTCTACCCTGGCAGCATCCTCTGTCAACCTGTTCGCTGGGTACGCAAACTGGCGTTAGTCCAGCTCAGCAGGGATGACAAGTAGTAAAGTCAATACCTCAAGGTCCCTGGTCCAATCCCAGGTGTTAGCAGTTGGTGTGCTGTGTTTTTAAGGCCCCATTGCCTTTGATGTTCAAGCTTCTGATCCATGGGGTCCTTATTGTCGGAGCTCTTTGTCCATTTCATCCTGTGTCACAGGACTGACTTTTAAGAGGGTACAGGGTTCCTGTAAGACAGCCATGTTGGGTAATGAAATCCTAAGGTCTTTGGTCTCACTGACGGCCATGGCACCTGCCAAGGTTTCTTTTAGGAACGCGTTCAAGGATGGTTAGAGTCACTGACTTTTAACAGGCTCATTGGGGGTTTTTATTCATATTGGTTGTCCTACTGTTATTGTTATTGATCATTTTCAATTATATTATCTTGCGTGCCACCGTGTGCTCAACATTTCTTCCAAAATACATCATGTCTTAGAGCTTACGACAGAAAGGCCATAAGGTCCCCCGCTTCAACACCTGGTTTTGGATGTTATTGAGCTTTGTTTTGGGGAACATATAGCCTTGATGTTGGAGCCACTGAATCAAACAACACTGTTTGTTGGGGATTTTGTCCCTTTCTACCTGGTCACGCAGGTTTCCTGCAACACATCCACATTGAGGATGGAAATCCGGCCATTGGACTTTGTACACTTGAAAAATTGTTTAGCTGTGTACGACTGTGTGTCCTGATATTCAGCAAAATATCCCCAGATGTCCAGGCCCTGTGCCGAAATAGCTCAGTTGGGAGAGCGTTAGACTGAAGATCTAAAGGTCCCTGGTTCGATCCCGGGTTTCGGCAGCTGGTGATTGGTGTTTTCCATACGAATTGCCTGGGTAGAACCGCTGAGCCGCAGCCGTCTCATCCAGGGACATCTTGTTCCTTTCCTCTGAAATGCAAGCACATAGGATGCTTGGAGAATTCGGGTTAAGCCAATCTGTGAGTCATCTCAATACAGATGACCATACATAATATTCAAAGTTAGACGTGGAAAGTCTGCCCTCTGTTTTGTGTCATTGAAGTGTTGTGTGGATACAGACATCTGTAAAGTTGTCTCATTGTCCCTGTCTGTCTGTATGTCTGTCAGGTTGGGGTCATACTGGTGCAGTGTCTGTTGCTGATCTTCTACACCAGCTGTGTGTTTCTCTTCATTGGTACCTGCGTGTTGGGACTGTGCATCAGTAGTGTGTTCCCCTCTATGCTGGCCTTTACAGAGGACATACTGGAATACAAAGGTAAACCAACACAAACATACACACACACACACGCACACACACACAATTATTCTGAATTGTATAAAATAAGTTTTTATTTCTGTATTAATTTGCGCCAACCTAACACTAGGTGCGTATATCAGTTCCTCTGTGCATTAATTTGTCTTGTGATTGCGGTTTTTATACAGTTCTTATTAATTGATATAGTAGCCACTGTTTTTCCTCCATAACAGTAGATAGTTTGTTTATCTCGTTTGTGTTAAAGGTTGTGCCACAACTGTCCTGGTGACGAGTGCCAGCACAGGCGAGATGGTGCTGCAGCTGCTCGTTGGATCTGTAAGGAGTTTCCTCTGATCTTGAATGTCATTTTTTTTTGTTGCAATGAATATGACATTTAAACAAAATTAAATGCAAACCAAATTCTGAGTTTTTTTGTCATTCCTTGCTGTGTTATTGCAGTGCATAGTGCATATTGCAAATTGCTTTTGCTACATACATATTTGCTCCGCTGAACTGTGTTTCCAGTTTATTCATTATTGTGGAACAGGCGTTTATCATAACAATAAAACAAAAATAGATGGGATCCCCGCTGTGGATGTTGACTTCGGCCTCAGTTTAAAAGTGTTTCAGGTTTGTTGGGAACTTGCCTGCAGCAGGGCATTATTGTCCACAAGGATTAATGTGATGGCTGCAGCCCACTGTGTCTGAATGAATGGAACAGAAAACTCTGTCAATATAAACTGGTTCTGAGGCTACATCGCTTTCTAGCTTTGCAATGCATGGCAGTATTGTTTGAGATTAGAAACCCTGTGTGTGTGTGTGTGTGTGTGTGTGTGTGTGTGTGTGTGTGTTTGTGTGCGCGTGCATCTATTCTTGCAGGTGATCCACAGTGAGGGCAGTTATGCTTTCCTGTTGTGCTGTACAATAGCATCATTCATCAGCTTCTGCATGTTCCTGCTGTTCCTCTATGTCCAGCACATCCACAGGAACCACCATACAGGTAAACACACATCAGCTACACACAGATGGAGAGAGTGGATGAAATTCCAATAACACTCTGGACTTTGGGAATCAAAAATTGCACAAATAGTACTGCCAGAAACACTATGTCACACAACAAGAGGAGAGGGCAACTTGGGATGGGCATGATTAATCGACGATTGATTAATTGATCATTAAGAATTTCGTCGATGACGTAAATTTTTTAGCGATAAAACTAATGCAGGTTCAATTGCGTAGTGTGAGTCTTGAGGAATGCAATGAATGTCACTATGTGGCAGCAATCCAACATTTTACCAGACGGGGCAATGTTTGAAAAAAATGCCACAGGCCTACTCAGTTACCTGCGAGTTTCCGTGTATTTCAAAAGTAAGGTTAATCATGAAGAGGTCAAGTGTGGCGTGGGACCATTTTGATTTAAAAAATGACTTAGTTCACTGCCAACATTGCGAGGCTGTGTATAAGTACAACTCGTCCACGACTCAAATCATGTACCACTTGAACAACGCGCATCATACCGTGGTTAGTGGTGGTGCATCCTGCTCTCAGTCTCAACCTAGCATAAACTTGGTGTTAGCATGGACACGGAGGAGCTGCGATGCACAACGAGCAGAGAAAATTACCCAAGGGATCTGCAAGTTCATTGAGATGGATATGCTGTCCTTAACTATTGTCAAGGGCGAAGGTTTTCGAAAACTGATAAACTTATTGGAACCAGCATATCACATTCCGTCACGACGTACCATCACCAGACTGATAGAAACTCACTACGAAGAACGGAAGCCAGAGCTGTTAAAAGAATGGAGCACAGCTGAAAAAGTTGCTCTTACCACAGACTACTGGACCGCTTTAACAACTTAGAGCTACATCACCATCACCTGCCACTACATCAGTGATGACTGGCAAATGAACTCAGCGGTCCTGCTCACAGAAAGCCTACCAGGCCGGCATACGGCTGGCCACCTCGCTGAGAAAATAAATGAAGCTGTAGAGCAATGGGGACTTGAAGACCGCGTTATTGCATGCGTTCATGACAACGCAGCCAATATCGTTGCTGCCAACAGTCCCATCAGAGTGAACTGGATTTCCGTTGCCTGCTTTGCACACACACTCCAGTTGGCCATAAATGACAGATTTGCACTGTATCTATATCGGGTAATATGAGCGGCTAGCGGCTTTTGAATACAGCCTATAAATAGTGAATTTTAGTATAAAAATATTAATGATTAATCGAAAATCGATCGTTAATTCCCCCGACGATCGATTAAGACAATTTAATCGAATGCCCATCCCTAATGGCAACATATGCAATGTGACTTAATCCGACTTGGAAGAGTGAAAACCTAAGCAGGTGGAAGCTGCAGTGGAGCAGAAGCTGACAGCAGCAACACAAGATGTTATAGACTGAATAAAGGTGTTAGAACTGATGTACAGAGATTAGTGACAAGTGAGATGTGTTGAGCAGTGTTGGACAAGCTACTTGGAAAGTGTAGTGAGCTAAGTTACCAGTTACCCTACATTAATTTAAGCTTCACTACACTGAAGCTACCCCCCAGAGACATGTAGCAAACTAAGCTACAGCAACATGGCAAAAGTAGTTTAACTACATCAAAGCTATTTTTAAATTATGTATATTGGAACAACTTTAGCATATTAACATAATTAAACAGTGTACACTCGGTAGATTATAGTTACAGTTTTATGTTCTCTAGTCCGCGTTCTAGTTTCAGCTTTTATTTTTATATTTTGTATTTGAGTTAGTCTATTTAGTTATTGTATATAATTCAGCCCTTAATTGTATTTGTTTCTTTTACCTACCTCATTGTTTTTATATTTGATTAATGTCAAGTGGCTCTAACACTTTAATTTCCCTTTGGGATTAATAAGTACTCTCCATCTACCAGTATCCTACGGAGCCCCTTAAGGGACATGGGGGAAAAAAAAAATGATGGGTGAAAAAAAAAAAAAAAGATGTCATTTTTGCGGGATCTCGCAAAGGTTTTGCGAGATCTCGCAAAGGTTTTGCGAGATCTCGCAAAAAGTTTTGCGGGATCGGGATCCCGCAAAAGCTGCAACACTGCTGGTCGTTCGGTAAAGTTGGAAAGATATTCACAGATTCGAACTTCAATGGATGATCAATAAATCTGAAGTGAAACGTTTTTCAAACACAAATGATGCCTCTGTCCCACCATAATAGCATAGACTATGAGCTACAAGGACCAAAACCCCGATTTTGTACTAAAATAAGCCGTCCTCCGAGCTCGACGGACAACACCGATCTCTATGCGCAGCCGGCAGCCGGGCGAGTGCGCAGGGAACGGCCGTAAGCGGTCATTTGGACCGCTGGATTTACACCCTATATGTCTCATATAAATACCCAACTGAGTGATGAATGCATGCATTGTGTCATGATATTTTTTTAAAAAACGAAATAACACCAAAGTGTACATTTTAACTAGTTTAATTATACATTAATCGATATCATAGTAAACCGTAATTATTGCACAAGGCTTTAATAGAGAAAACCCAGAACAAGAAAAAACAATTAAAAGTAATTATTTGATTATGAAGCATTTTATTTTAACACTTAATATATAATAAAATAAATAATGATAATCGAAAAAGCTGGAAACGAGCTGATCTAAAACAAAAACAAAAAAAAAGAGCCGTTTCGATCACTTTGAGCACTCCTTGAACAAGATGCGGGCATTGATCCCAGCCAGGTCGAGGAGGATGATCGCAACTGGCCATCTTCGCTGACACGGACACGGAGGCAGTGCCGGTCCGCTGCAAACGGAACCAAACACCGGACACTTGAAATGCCACAAGCCCGTGTGTAACTGTACGAGAGGGGAGGTAATGTGCGGAGATGTGACCAGTGATCACTACGGCTCTTTGTTTGTTTTAGATCAGCTCGTTTCCAGCTTTTTCGATAATTATTTTACTATTATTGTTTTATTATATATTAAGTGTTAAAATAAAATGTTTCATAGTCAAGTAAGTTACTTTTAGTTGTTAATTTTCTATGTGTTTCTCTATTAAAATCTTGTGTAAATATGCAATGATTACAGTTTACTATGTGCGATGATGTGAATATTGATAAATGTATAATTAAACTTCTTAACGTGTTAATTTTGGAGTTATTTCGTTTTTGTTTTTTTGTTTTTTTAAATATCATGACACATGAATGCATTCATCACTCAGTTGGGTATTTACATGACAGATTATAGAGTTTAAATCTAGCGGTCCAAATGACAGCTTACGGCCGCTCTAGTAGTTTTGAATTCTGGCCCTTCTGAAGTCCAGCTGACACTTTGGTCACAGGGGATCCGCTATAGCCTATATACAGTAGGCGGCGGCTCTTACGTTTGTGGAAAATGTATTACATTTGTGGGTTTATAACATTAAATGCTGCAGATTTTTATTACGTTTGTGGGTTTATTGACGATGTTAAATGACGATATTTGTCTCTTATTACCTACAAAGCCTCCTGCAGGCCTGATGCAGATAGTCAATGAAGCCAAGAAATTATAATAAGGAATGTTCTACCTGCTCTTATAGCCTATGCACACAGCACAGGTCTTATTATAGGCTGTAATATATAAAAAATACTCAATAGGCCTATAGTGAGGGAAAATTAGCTTTATTTGTGATTAAAATATGACGATGAGGACCCAACGATTGGCCTTCCTTTCCTTCTCAAACTATGTTGAAATTGCATCATTAAACAGCCCAGTTTTCAAAATTTTCGAAATTTCCCCGGACCCCTTAAAAAAAGACTCTCTGCGCAGTGATGCCGGTATCTGACCACTTTTTTCATTAACGAGTAATCTAACACGTCAACATTTACAAACTAGAAATCAGATTAAAGTTACTTATCATTATTTCTGTCATTTTCCTTAGTAAAAATATATAGTTCTGCTTTCTTCCTGACTCGGGGAGTGATGTCACGTGTGCCACAATTCACGTTTTCAGCATGAGCACAACTCACGTGTAACACCACGCAGCGATACAAACACAAACAACAATGAAGGGAGGAGAGAGATGCGCATTTTCTAGCTGGAAATATAGTCATTATTTTGAGTTCCTGTCAGCTAAAGATGAGAATTGTCTTTGCGAGATCTCGCAAAGGTTTTGCAAGATCTCGCAAAGGTTTTGCAAGATCTCGCAAAGGTTTTGCGAGATCTTGCAAAAAATCTTTGCGAGATCCTGCAAAACGTTTGCGAGATCTCGCAAAACGTTTGCGAGATCTCACAAAACCTTTGCGAGATCCCGCAAAAATGACATCTTTTTTTTTTTTCACCCATCATTTTTTTTTTTCCTCCATGTCCCTTAAGGGGCTCCGTAGTATCCCATATAACTGGCAGTTTCAAAAGTGTTATTTTTTATTAGGCCCACTCTAGTAACTATATCTAAATACATTTTAAGCTAATAATTTTGACTAACCACCATACCTTGATTTTGTAGAAATTGCATTTTTTTTGTACCCTCTGCTGGTTAAAAATCACATCAAGGATCAGGATCATCAAAATCAGTAATCATTCTGATTAATGTAAACTTTTCAAATGTTTCTCTGTTCCCTCAATTTCCCACCTCTTACCTCCTATATGTAACGTTACTGTATTTGTTTATAATTAATATAAGTTTGTCTGTTTGTCTCGGGATCAATTAGTCTCCATCCTCCTCATCCTCTGCCATCTTTCCATCAAGTAATGTAACTCACTCAGGCTCACCTGTCTGTATTCCCCTGCAGCAGAGACGTTGTAGTCATCAGCCCAAGGATTGGTTGTGATGTCACTGTCATGTGGAAGTGCTTCTGTCGGCTCCACATACACGGCCATGTATGGCGGTGGCGTCACTGACTGATCCTTTTATTTCAGACTGCAGCAGAAAGCTCCGCTGCGCTGAGCTTCTACTTGGTCAATAAAGAGCTAAGCTACTGAAAAGCTATTTGATTCAGAAAACAGCAATGCTACCACAATGCGACTGAGAAATGTAGTGAAACTAGTAACGCCGCTACTTGTAGCTACTTGTAGCGACGTTACTGCCCAACACTGGTTTTGAGGCATGAGTTAATAGCCCCATTCACACTGCCGTTTGCATGCGAGGATCCTGCGCCAATTCTCTGCACCCTCCTCTGTGGAGAGTGGGGAAATTTCACTCCAGCGCTGATCCGCCTCTGGAGGTAGTATCAGGGCTGCATTATTGGTGAGCCATCCCAGTGTGAACTGATAATCCGGAGGCGCGGAGAGGGGGCATGTCGGTCGTGCAGTCTGATAACTGCACAGGTCCTTCGCTCAACTAAATACAGAGAAATGCCCCACAAAGCAACGTTACAGGACTAAACAACAGTAACGTAGAAACTGTAACTGTCTTTGGCAACTTATATGAGGAAAAAAAATACCGCAGCTGTACGTGGAGAAGCGTCTAGCAAAAACTTTAACTCACTGAGAGTTTGTGATAAAAATAAATCACAGCGACCATGTCAGCCCTCCTGACCGAGACTTCAGAGAACTTTCCCCCAGAAAACGGCCTCTGTCCCTGCCAGTGAGGGAGACAGACAGCGTCCTGTTTACTGATGGTGATTATGTAATTATGTAATTTAGTGCGAAAAACTTAACTTTGTCACTTTCCAGGATGTTTGGTGGGTCAGTATCTCAATCACTTCGCATTATAACAGCATCCATATGATTATAAACTGTCCGCGGGTTTAGATTGACAGGGGGAACACCTGGGAAACACCGACGTCATCAACATGACGTGTACCGTCACGTCTCTTTCTGTGTGAATTACACGGCGGTAAGGCGGAGATGTTTCACTCTGTGTCAATCACCATTGGCGGAGAATTGGCGAACCACCGCTCAGGATATAATGCAGAGACGCTGTGTAAAAAGGGCTACTGACTCCTTTTGTTACATAACGACAGGAGCTGAATCTGAACAGCCTGTAGGAGCTCTGTTTTACCAGTGGGTGGTCTGCAGAGACCATGCCGGAATCGTTTGCTTTCCTCATTCTGGGAATTGGCAGGCTCAGGGAGAACCAGCTTATATATGTAGGGACCAGAGAAAACATGTTTTTCATAATATGGGACCTTTAAGTAGCTTTAATATTTTTTTTCACATTAGTTTATGGGTTGCTAAATATGTTGTCCTATCTTGAAATATGACTTGATATCCCTCCAGATTTTCTTTAACAAATGTCTTTACATTTGCTGATCAATTGGGAAGAAGTGAAATGATGATGACTTGTCAGATAACATACTTTCATATGACTTGCATCCTGGAACACAGTAGTACCCCACTGTCCTTTTGATAACAACATTTGATCGTCCCACCAAAGCGCCAGCCTCTAGGGCTGAGGGATGAGGCCAATGGGGAAGTACAAAAAACTGCAATTCCTTGAATTGCCACTAGAGGTTGGCTCCAAAAGTGAGTCAATCCCGATAAGAGCCCCTGCAAAAATGACTGTTTACAGCCTGGTTCAGAAGACAGTTTGGGTATATTTAGTTCATTTATACTTTCATGACAACTGCAAGGGGGATTCATTTTTATGTAACTCACTCATTTAAATTATAAGTGTTAATTCAGATATCAGACACATATATCTTTCGGTGCGGTAAATTGGACTAAAAGACCAGTGAGGGGCGACAGAGGCCAGTGTTTTGGATGAACCAGCAACTCTGTTAGGTCAACCAGCAGACAGCAGCTGGAGCCGGCTAGCTCTGGAGGAGGCAGCTAGAGCGCAGAGCTTTTTGGAGGAAAACTCGAGAGTTGAGGGGAGTGCAAATTACTGTTTTAAACAACTCCACCTCACTTGTTGTTACTTGAATATATCCATGCCTTGTGAAATGTATTTTAAATTAGTTAGAAAAAGACTAGCTGAACACACTAGGTTCATCTCTGCATTGTAAGTCATCCTAATGAATACTGTTTACTTTTCAGATTCATCTAAAAACACAGAAATGCAAGAGAAGCCCCGCACAGGAAGCTCCTGATCTCAGTCTGTGACAGGCCGACCTGAAGACACAGATGACCAAGTGGATCTGCTGCAGTCACTGTCAAAACCCTTTCTAAGGCTACAGCTTCGTACCTTATTGTCTGAATTGGAGATTTCTTTCGGAACTTTTTGCTGGACATAAAGAGAAGTCTATTCTCAAGCCTGATGATCAACATGCAGCTCAATGGATGAATGGTGTGCGACTTGATTTACTGTTTGGCACAATCATCTCTTGCAGCACATTATAGCGTTACTAGAAAGAGAATTTAATGATTAAATATTGCCTTTTTATGTGAGTGAATGGACTGTGGTGGGTTTGTGAGGTCTGCTCTGTAACACCTGCAACATAATTGGTTGCTGCTGTTAATATGTCTCATATGAATCTGTGTATACACTACTGTTGTGGTTTTCTGCTGACTGCATGGGCATTACTGTAATAACACATGATGTAATGACAGAATACAGACGTTGTTAGTTAGAGATCTTTAATTATTGGTCTCACCTATCTCTTCCATTATAAACACATCCTCTACACCTCTCACACATCAATACGCCACTTAAGACAAGTAGCTTGTAAACATTTGAAAAAGCATCAAACAAATAGAAAACTGGACAGAACAAAGCAAGAACTGCGTGTCATTTCTTTTTAACATGAGATTTTACATTTCAAGGTAAGTTGAAGGAAAAACATCATCAGAAGATAAAAATGAAGACATATGCAAATGATAAGTCCTATAAGACTTAATGGAGGAAAGTCTTTTTAAATGGGTTCTGGGGTTATAATCCAGCTATTTTACATTTTTTCATCAAAGTTACTGCAAAAATGCAATATAAACTTCCAATTCTATTGGGCTGTTATAAATTCAAATAAATAAATATTGTATGGTTGTGCCTAATCACAAAGTATTGTAAATTGTTTGATATATATTGTAAAATATTAGATTTATCGTATAAAATACGAAGTGCATAATTTTATCCTCCCTTTGGGAAAATATACATTTCTTAGTAAGCAAACGTCACCAACATTTCATTAAAGAGGAAATCTGAGTCATAGAAAAGTGACAGAATCCAATACTACAGGAACCCCAAAAGTTTAAGTGCAAACGTTCCATCACAACATCTGCTTGTACGATATCAACACTATATCAAAACACTTTACATATAAAACATAGATTTAGATTTCTCCCCATAAGGCTTTGATTCCCAAAAAATAGCCAATACCTCCATGGGGCAGCCGCCTCCCAAATAGGCAAGAGGAAAAACAACATAAAGAAACACATGCACAAGGAGAACATTAAATCAGAGAACCAAATCTCTAACCATGTGGCAGTTACAAAAATAGAAATTAATCTTAAAATCGGTGTTACAGGAAAATGAAAGCAGAATACACAAAAAATAAACAGAATTGTACGTATATATATATATATATATATATATATATATATATATATATATATATATATATATATATATATATATATATATATATATGTGTGTGTGTGTGTGTGTGTGTGTGTGTGTGTGTGTGTGTGTATGTATGTATGCATATATATATATGTATATATATATATGTATATATATATGTGTGTATATATATATATATATATATATATATATATATATATATATATATATATATATATATATATATATATATATATATATATATATATATATATATATATATATATATATATATATAGTTTGAGTTAATTTGTTATCACAAACATTAATAGGCAGGTTAGAAAGAGACATGGCCGCAAACCGTAAAACATGGCTTGATAAGATTTACACGCTCTGCATATTAACCCATGTTGCTGGCTGTATGTACAGTTATGCATCCCGGACAACACTACAGCACATTTAAGATCCTGTGGCAGTCCACATGAACTCAAGTGTGCTCGCACACAAAATATCCCTGTGAAGTTTTACTCCAAACTTCTGGGGCTCTGGTTTGGTCTACACAAAGATATAGCAGACAAACAAACGAACGCTGTCATATACTGGTAGTATAGACACTAACGTTTTAATGATAGAGCTCCATCCACTTTTGGGTAATAACCTTGGGCTTGGCTGTGGTAAGGCACCATATATCAATGTGACGGACTGCAGGGGGCAAATGTCTGTTAGTTGAGCAAAAATGAGCATGAGTTCCCCCCGGCGAGATTCGCTTGTCATCCATCCCTGGGTTAGAAAGGGACACTTTGATAAAGAAACACTTCAAGCGTGTTCTATCCAAGTATCATGTAAACAAGTGCGATGTACAATTTCCACATTTAATAGCATATAGATGTGGGATCTACCTATCGAGTCTGTATTTCAGACTTATGGCTTCTAAGTCATTTACAAAATAGGTTTGAATCTTTCATGGCTGATGATCTAGAGAAGGAGTTTTCCAGGGCAAGGACGGTGCTTCAATGCTCCAGAGGGTTTTCTACACTCCTCTGGATTATTTCAGATGGTTAAGGCTAGGCAAAGGTTAAGGCTGGACTGTAACAAGTCTAGCCGCTAAGAGTTGGAGATAAAATAGCTGCAATGACGCTGCACACAAAAATGATCTAAGTTCAGTCAATTGGAACAAAGAAAACAGAGCTGACCTGTGAACTATCTACACAGAGTTAAGGCCTGATGTGATTAAGCTTCATGATGAACAGTTTTTAATTTAACTTCAAGAAATAATTCGACATTTTGGGAAAAACGCTTCCTTATTTAAATGCCAACTTGCTAAAAGTCAGATAAGATGATTGTAGGGTTGTCACGATACCAGAATTTCAGTAGTCGATACCAATACCTTTGAATTTCCACGATTCTCGATACTAATTTGATACCACCAATTGAATTCTCTAAACAAGCCGGGGTGCCTGTCTTTGAGGTGTTTGGCCAGGTTTGACCTGCTTCCTCCTTTCGTTTGAAAACTTCTGAGGCACTGTTTGCATGTCGGCTTGTTTGAGTCTGGAATTGCTCTGTATTTATCCGCTTCGAATGCAAAATATTTCCACACGCGACTCTTAGTACCTGTCTTGTCGACGAGCCGACGTGTTGTGCTTTCACTCTCACTTGCTGAAGCCATTTTTTTCTAAGACAGCAGGTTTTCTTCTTCAGCGCCGCTGACTGCTCTGTGCTGCTCACACGCGTATACTGCCCCCGTCAGTTCCGCCAAGAATCGACACGGCTCGCCGAGTGAAAAGTTGTATATTCGGTTCTGACGTTACCAGAAAAAAGCAAGTATCGAATTAATTTTTTTCGTGTCGGCATCGAATTGGTATCGAAGTATCGGTTCTTGTGACAACCCTAGATGATTGATACCAGCTTCATGTCTGTATGCTAAATATGTAGCTGGGACAGGCAGTTGGTTAACTAAAAGAAAACCTTCATGCAAAAATGAAAATTCAGTCATTGTCTACTCACTACCATGCTGCTGGGTAGTCAGGTGAAGTTTTGTAGTCTACAAAATATTTCTGGAGCTTCACAGCAAAACTGGCTTGCTCCTCCTAAACAACTGAAGCATAAGGGGAAGTCCAAGGAAGACTTGCTTTGTCAGAGAACCTCTAAAGCTCACTTATTAACATGCAATATCTCGTAAAAGTGCAAAAAGATCTAGATCTGATTTTACGGGTGTGCTTGAACCATCTTGGTCTGAAGCAGTTGCCAGTCACCCAGGGGAGACTGGATGAAGAAATAGTCAGATTTTGATTTTAGTGCTGATTAAAAATACAAGACAGAACAAATCAATAAGTGAACACGAGAGGTGCTTGATTTGTTTTTAACTTTGGTCAGAGCCAGGCTAGCTGTGTCTCACTGTTTTTAATCTTCATACTAAGCTAAGTTAACCAGCTGCTGTCTATTATTATTTACTTCACAGACATGAGAGTGGTATTAGATTTCTTACAGAATTCTTGGCAAGAATGCAAATAGGTGCATTTCCCAAAACACAGAATTCCTAAAATATTGAAACATTTTGTTGGAACTGTTCAAATAAATACTTCTACAACTTCTATTTGACACTAACAATAAAAACTAAGCATTCTTAACATGTTGGCAACATCAGAGTGGTTACCAACACAGAATTTATGTGCTGTTACTTGCAAAGTTGATGCACAGAAAGGGCTATGGCTTCACTTTATTTCATTTCCACCTGAAAGCCTACCAGCTGGAGCAGATCAGACCACATTGGCTTTCTGGGTTATTCTACTGTATATACACATTTGAACAGTTTAGTAGAGGCGTGATTCCAGGTTCAGCTCAGATTATGGCAACATGTCACCATAAGACAGTCAAGGTAAAAGTCCTGTTGGATATGGCTAGAGTGAGCCAGCATTTTTGAGCAGCTAACAGTGCAAACTCAGACAGGTGAGGTGAGGTTCACAGCTGGGTAAAAGATAAAAGAGTTGCAGGTAAACATGCAGGTTATCAGGTTAAAGCACTACTCTTCACCAAGAGTAAAAGTTAAGGACAGAGCACAAAAAGGAACAGAATCACTGTCAGCAGAGAAGTAGACAGGTTAGAAACTAACTGATGTTTTTTTTTTGGCAGCAACTTGTCTCACAAGAAAAGAAGGGAAATCTATAAAAAGGAAAGATTCTGTTATCCCCAACCACACTGGTCTGTGTCCAAGTATGAAGCAGATTGTCACTGCTTAGGGTCCAATCCACATGCACCAACTGTTGCCATAGAAACTCTTCCCTCCTTCGAATTGTTGTGACTGAGGATCCCAAAAAGCCAGACACAATTAATCCATAAGTGCATAAGCAACAATTGAATCAGTGTGTATGAGTATAGGAGAGCATCCAGAGAATGTAAGTGCTCAAAGAAAAACTGAATGTGTCACCCTAATCCATCAAATGTGGACTGCCAACATCTCTCAGACCCTACCTCCATACATCTGATTGTAGTGTGAATTGTGTGGCAGTGAACTTTAAAGCACCGGAGTGATGAGTAATGGCAACAACTGTGCTCCCACATAATTGTCCTCGGTGTGGGAGGTGAAGATGGAGCCAAGGGGGTGGGGGGAGCTGTCTGTATCAAAATATGGTGACGCAGTACAGGTTAATCCTATGTCTTCTGAGGGTCTGGGGAAATGGGGCCAGGTGTGTTGGTCCCATCCATACTGTGTACAGGGATCTGGAACTGAGGGGTAAGGACAGATGGAAACTGGAAGAGAGCCAAATGGAGTGTTAGGACACTTTAGAGCATCATAGACACATAGAGTAAATACAGTGTACTCTAATGTACTGACCTGAAAGAGATGGCCTCCCTGGCGTCGTGTGGCTGGGCTGAGGGGAGCAACTGGACTGAGCGTGCTCCAGAAGTGGATGTTGGATAGCAGGGGGCTGGGAGTCAGCAACAGAGTAGGAGTCTGAAGAGGGAGTCA
The DNA here is from genome assembly GCF_900880675.1 of Sparus aurata. NCBI lineage: Eukaryota > Metazoa > Chordata > Actinopteri > Spariformes > Sparidae > Sparus > Sparus aurata. The sequence goes on from NC_044192.1 coordinate 33,546,965, forward strand.
AACAACACAGTTATTCATTAGAGCCCGACTGATAATGGCTGATTTGACATTTTTAAAGATATGATGTACCAGCATATGGACTCAATAATAGACGGTAAGTACTGAGAAATGCTACTGTATGTTTGACATAATTAACAGAGGCTCATTTATGCAAGTAGTTTGTCCACTTCAACTGTTAACTGATAACAGATATGATTGTTCAAATAATAAAATAATTAAAATAAATAAATAATAAAAATAAATATATATATAATATACATATATATACAGGGTGTCCCAAAAAAATTTATACACACTTTAGCAGCTGATAACTCAATTGTTTGTTGTTTCTTTGCAGATTAAACCCACTGGAATTAATGATGGCAGCCAGACTAAACTTTGAAGATAGGAAATTCATTCTAAAATGCTATTGGAAGTATGAAAATGCAGTTGAAGTGCAAAGACAAATTAGGAGATCTTGCCAAACAGGTGGATTGGACGGAGGGGTTTCGTTGAATAACCTCCACGTTCACCAGACCTCACACCACTAGACTACCTAAAAGACAAAGTCTACACTATGAGACCTGCAACAATCACTGAATTGAGAGCAGCCATTGAACAAGAATGCACGCAAATACCAAGGGAATTGTTTTGTGATGTGTGCGATTCCATTGCTTCACGTTGTCAGCATGTGTGTGTGTGTGTATATATATATATATATATGTATATATATATATATATATATATATATATATATATATATGTATATATATATATATATATATGTATATATATATATATATATATATATATATATATATATATATATATATATATATATATATATATATATGTATATTTTATTTTAATTTAATTTTAACACTTACATTAGTATCAGCCACAAAATTCCAATTTGGGTTTGGCTCTGCTGGCAATAGTTTGTTGACTAATTTAACCCTTCAGTCATGCTGTCATTCAGTCATTTATTCTTGTAAAAACTAATACATGCATAAATGTTAGGCGGGAGGTAAAAATGCTTGGGCGCCGCGCCTAAGCCGTATAATGGCAGGGAAAACCCTGATGTTTATTGGTCCTTACTCATTCCTTTGCCATATTTCCATTAATATCTTGAATTAAGTCTGTATTGTATTTTCCTTTATAACAGAGATGGAGGTCAATGTAATCAGGATTTACTACTTTTAGATATAAGATCGTTTAAATTGATGTCAATATGTCAAATGAATTAAAAATATATAATATAAATGGTGACATGCTGAAGTGTTTATATACCAAAGTGTCCCTTTCTAACCCAGGGATGGATGACAAAACTGACTCACCTCTGAACACATGTGTGGTCAAATTTAAAGATACTGAACACGAGAGCAGTTTACAAACTAATCCACATGCATCTGTTTTGACCATCAAGAACTAAACTGAATCCTCATATACAATGAAGAGGCAACATTCAAATCAATCACTGAAAGAAGAGAGAGAAACCAGAAAGAGGAACGTATTCATGTGAGCTGACTGGCAGCCGGACACTGGATCTCATGATCAAACTTGACCTGATTTGTTGAGGAGGAACAGAATAAAAGCAGCACTGTCTTAACCAGAAAATCTAATAGACCCCTGAATTCTGATCAGTGGCGCACACAGTCATGTGGTCTGCAAACAGCATCACTGAGAGCAATATCACACCAACAAAAACAGGGCGAAACAGGCCAGGCATTACAGATTACTGCTGCACTGCTGCCACCTGCTGGAGTACTGGAGGTTCTCTGTGCAATGTCAATTCTTGGTGCTGTCCAGTTAGACACCCATGCTAGTCTATTGTGGCCATTTTACCTAAAGAGGCAACTCTCCACTAGGATGACCCTTGGGCCTTTTATCTAGTAGAAAGAAACATATTTTTGTAAGGGTTGTGGTATTCTCTTCTGCTCATAGAGTAAAAAACTTACAACAACCAGAACACACTGAGCTGCACTGGACAGATAAAGACTTACGCTGATGGGCGATGTACTGTGTTAGTTAGGCATGCTTGGTTTTGAAACAGGAAGCAGTAAAGCAGCCAGCTGGTCGCAAACAATATTGTATTACATCTTAACAGAATACTTATGTATGTTTTGAAAACATTTGAGAAAAGAAACAGACAATGAACAGGATCAAGGCTCATATTTGATTAGCACTGCCTTGTTTTACAGTTTGATCAGAGTTTTTTCTGCCTCCATTTGCTCATCACAGGAACAACATGACAGCCACTTCTGGTTCACAATCTTGCTCTAATGCAGCTAACCAGTAACTTAAAAATGTCCCTGAAAGCAATTTAGACTTAAATAGGCAGTGTTAAATAACACTATCTAGGTTTATAGTTTATTAGAGAGAGAGAGAACAAGGGTTAGACTGATTATTTGCCTGGCCGATATTCAGCATTTTTCTCACTCAATGTCCCACCCACAACAATATCTGATTGGTAACAAGCCACAAATTATAATAATTTACTGCAAAATAATTAAAGTTATCAAATAAGAATGGAGTTTAAGTATAAAGTGAGCAGAAAATGAAAATACTGATGTAAAGTTCCTCAAAATTGTACTTACGCACAGTACTTGAGTAGATTATAGTTAGTTCCATACCATCACTGGTTATTAAGGGTGTCACGATTTCGATTTTAAAACGAAATCGACCGAAATTAAGTCACAATCTCAAACTTCGAATTAAAAGATGGAATTGTCAGTGCTGCCACGCCCCCATGTCATGTCCGGTCGGCTTGCCAAGCGTAAAAAAACACACACATGTTGAAGTGCTGCGAGTAAACCTCCTCTAATTTAGCTACTAGCTAAGCCAGTAGCTGTTGACTACAGCCAGCCAAACGATAGCATGGTGTTACACCATTCCTGTTCGGCTCCCGGACCGTGGTCAGGAAGCACAGGGGAGATTATTTCCTCCAGGGCCGAAGTTTATGCTTACCCTCGGGTTGAACCCCTTTCACGTGTTAAACTGGTCGGGAAATAATACCAGGGAGCTTTGCTGTATCTAGCCGTTGCCTTTATTCACAGCTAAACTGCAGACTATATCGTACACTTTGTTGCCGTCACTACTCCTGCTACTCCTTTCGCTTCTCCTTCCTCTCCCATTCATTCACTGTCCGCAAGCATACACGCTCCCTCACTCTCGCTCGCCCACTTACACCTTACGCACCTTACGCACACACACCTCACGCACCGCCCTATTCCTAGAAGGAGCTACACCACTCTTACAACAATGGCAACTGCAGATGCAGGAGACCCATAGACAGAACTTGAACCCCCTCCTCTTTCACTGGTGTGGAAGTATTATGGATTTCCAGTGAGTAATTTGATGTTTGCGGTTAGGATCAGTTGACCCCTAAGAGAGATGGCGAGTAAGTATGGACAGTAGTTTGGACGCTCTGGTCACTCAAATTGAATTTCACCATCAACAACACCTTTTACGTCACTCACTGCACCACACACACAACTGCGACTTAAAATCCAGAGAGACAGATGTGCATCGAGGGGCTGAGCATAATCCAGAATATTTCTAGCAGAGGGGTTTGGAAGACAACACAGAGAACCACAGTCTGTGGAGTCTTGCTGAAATAGACTTTCTGATTGCGATTTGACAGTGTGATTGTTTGGAGATTGAGATGATTGATCTCCCCGTCACCAGCGTATGGCGTTACTGACACGTTACTACATTGTCACCATAGCAACCCCATACAGTATGTTGGTGATGTCTGGACCAAAAAGCCTGATCTGATCACTTACAAATACTAGCGTGGACACTCAGTCTTTCAAATATGATTTGAGAAACAAATGGGATTTTGCCTGCTGTCTGAACAGCCTTTGTGTGTCCGTGGACGCAATCATACACGCAGGAAAACAATCTGTAGTTGATTCAAGAACAGAATCCTCTAGATGCCTTTTTTGTGTCAACTGGATGACTTTTGCCAGCAAAAGAGTATCGGGCTCTGGCTGCAAGTTTACATCGTTCAATTTCATATACTACCAAGACTGTAGTGATACAAAGTCAGTTCAAAATCAGTAAAGTTTCAGTTTAAACTGCGTTAGTACATCATTTTCACACATTTTGGGCCATTCTTACGCATATTAAAAGGTTTACAAAAATACTGTAGACATAAATTGTTTGAACAAATAAAGATGCAACTAAATGTATAACTTCAACAAGCAGCACCAAAGTCCCATGATGAAAAATCTTTAGAAACCTGTTATTGTAAACCACTTTATATGTTTTAATTATAATCAAATCGCCAGCCTACTCGGAAATTTTCTAGATTGGTTTCGAGAACAGTGGGAGATTAACCTCATTATAAATTCATTATAGATATGTGTTTTATTAATCTTGTTCTTTTTATTAACAATTTATGGGTCATGAATCAATCTTTGGCACACTGAATGTCAAACAGATCAGTTTCAAGGGACCTCCTGGTTTTATCTAGCCTTGTAGAAGTTAATAAAGAGAAATACAAGTCAATGCAACAATACATTATTTGTGACAGGCTAAATTTGCAATTTGTGTGTAATAAGTAAATGCTCCCAAAATGATACTAGAACAAGAGATGATGTCCCACTCCTAATTACACTTCCCTTTTCTACATATGTCCTTATTTAATTTCCTTTAAAATATATGAAGATGAGGCTAAGACTGAAAGAATGCAGTTGGCATATTTAAGTGGTTCATATTGTTTATATACTAAAACAACATATTTCACTCACTTATTATTTAAAAATCAAAGGCTGTTTGAAACTTCTGATTTGTATTGTTGTGTATTTGTATAAAGGTTTTGTTTAAATATGTCTTTACCTCAATAAAACTGATTTCAGTACGAAATGAGGATAAATCCACGCTCTCACCTGTAGCATTGCTGGTGTGAGAGAGGCCGTAGGCAGGGAGGGGCTGCACAGGTTCATGGGGGAGAAGTCAGAGGTGGTGACCAGCAGTGTTGGCGGGCTGATCTGCAGGACTTTCGGTGGCTTGCGTGTCTTTCCTGAGCTCTGAGTGCAGACTGTGGTGCTGCTGCTCACTGAGGACGAACTGGTTTCAGCTTCCCCAAAGCACGTCTCATCTCCTGAACAACCAATGCCACTGTCCACCTGGTCAGCAAGAGACAGACGGTAATTTCTACATGTGTTTTATGATACCATTTTCTGATTTTATTACTTCTGTTTTACATTTGCTATACTCTACAAAATCTGAGTCACTACAGGTGTGTGTTTGCATGTTTCAGGAACTCCACAGTGATTTTTATATGAATCTGCATCATTGTACAAACATATCAATTAACCACTTGCAATGTCATGTGTGATGGTAATTTTTAGGATGTGGTACTGCATGACTACTGTATAAATTACATTTATATTGACATATATATATATATACATATATACATATATATATATATATATATATATATATATCATATATACTATCAATATAAATGTAATTTATACAGTAGTCATGCAGTACCACATCCTAAAAATTACCATCACACATGACATTGCAAGTGTATACATGTATATTTAGTTGTTTTGTATACATGTATACATATATATATCCCTGTTTATATATATATATATATACACATTTTTTGGTTTTCAGTTGCAGCAGGCAGACATTTTCTTTTTCTAGGGAAAAAATGCTCCAAAACCCGGTTGTTCACTACTTGCTAAGCGACGAACAGGAGCCAACCAGAATCTAACTGGTGAAAATAGGGCAGCTTCTGTCAGTAGTTGGTAGAGAACACAAACAGAACAATAACAGATTAAATGCTCGACTTAAAGGAAAGATAATTTGGTCCCATGTCTGCTGGAGGTGAAATGACTATGTGTTTTTTCCCATTTTGAGATTGGGATTAATTGATAAATCTATAAATTATTTTTGGATTAATCGGTTTGGTCTTCCCCAGTGTAACACACGGCAATGATCTGCCTCATACTGGTTGTTTACTTTTATTTTAATCCGTTGATGAGGACAAACAATCACTAGTAGGACCAGCAAGCCAGTAGCATAACAGCAGCTTTTGTCCTTTGACCTTTAGCAAACTGATCAGTGGGGGTCTCAACATGTCACACACACACTGTCCATGGACCATATTTATGCAATCAACACGTCGCACCGGACCTAGTTCTTAGAAAGAAAATCGGAAACTGGCTAGACTGATGAGAGCTAAAAGCTGAGCCTTGAAACGTGTATTTTCCTGGTATTTCTTAAATTATTTAATAATTAGCACTGTGTGCGATGTGTTTGTATGTACAGTATACTTGCCTTCTCCTGTGCCTGAGCATCTGGGAGCTCCGATGCACATATAGGTTGAGATGATCGAGACTCCATGTCACTGTCAATCACCAACTCCTGGGAGGAATCAGGCACTAAGTTTGGGGACGGGCTTGCAGAGGTCATGTCTTGTAGGCTGAACGTCGATTCCGAAGGGCGGATGTGTTCAAATGAGTAGACAGACTGGGACGGCAGGAAGGAGTGTGTGCTGATGTCTTCGGCCCTCTGTGGTGGTGCTTGTAGAGGATCCAGGTGGTTGGAGATCAGTGTTGTCTCTATATCAGCCTGAGGAGGTGGTGCTGGCTTTGGAGGGGTGTTTCCAAACTTGATTACAGATGGCAAACCAGTTGGCTGCTGTGGCTGAGTCAACTGCTCCTGGCTCTGGGCGGTGGTAGAGAGAGCTCTCTTATCAGCCATCTTCTCTGCAGGGTTCTCTATTTTGATGGACTTGAAGAGCTGGCGTCCATTTTGTAGCGAGTTGAGGGTAAAGGAGGTGTACAGGCCGGAGTGGATATAGTCATTGCGGTTTGATTGCTTGGTGCTAGGGCCCAGAGCAGCTGTACTACCTCCTACTTTGCTGCTGTCACCAGACTCACCCTCCTGAAGGGTGCCGTCTCCCCTCTTTGACAGGGGAAGGATGCCCCCTGCACCCACATCCCCGCCCTCTGTTCGGGTAGCAACATCTCCTTTCAGGATGTCAGGATAGGACACAAAGCGATAGACAAACTTCTGGCCATTCACCTTCTTTATGATGTTCTGTAAGACATAAAAACCAATGGGAGAACAATACATGTTCATACACTTGGTGGATATAATAAAAAGTAAAAATAAAAGTACATCATTATCATCTAGGCAGAAAGTACACAGTGAGAGCAGAAAAATGTAGTATTTGTCTCCCAAAGAGGCACGAGCAGTAAAAAATAGAAAAGTGAGACCACAGTAAAGCCTTTTGCGTGGGACAGCTCTGTCCTTCCTGTCTGTACCAAACTAGCAGCCACTAACGCTGCAGCCAAACATACCATAGCAGCCCTGCCCAGAACGCCCACAGGGTCAGACTGTGCTCCTGCCAAACCACAAGCAGAGTGGGAGACAGACAGCACTCTCCCCCTCTTCCGCATGTCACTTAGCAATGGACTTTAAACAATTCTGAGGAGCAATTAACTTGTGTTTTGCCATTTACTGGTGCACTGCTTGGTGCAGCTGTCTGGAAGAAGCAGTCTCCTCTGAGTCTCCAGCTGCTGCTTCAAAACAAGTGCTGTTATGCAACTTGGGCATCATGTAATTGGTGTAATTATGACTGACAAGCATCTGATCCCATATGCATATTACCCATTCTCATCAAAGTCATATTCATTTTGGAACTGGGGAGTGAGTAAAAATATTAGGGTGCTCAGTCCACTTAACACACTTAGAGCTGTACATCTGTGCAAAGTTTATTCATTCAGTTTCAATAGGGATTCTGGATCATCATTAATGGTTGAAAAGAGAGCAGGAAGAGAGAAAAAGTCCACTTTTTCTAAAGTGCACATGTTAATAATGATTCTTTCATTAATTTACTGTGAAAGCTTAAAGCAGCTGTAAATGTTTTTTTTCTTATCAAAATGACTGTTCAATAGCTCTATATTCAAACACTAATCATTGTTATAGTGTTTGGTCCCATGTCTCTCCTCCCCTCCCTACTCATGCAGTAACATGTTCTGGTATCCCTGCTCACTTTATTAAATCAGGACAGAGAACTTTGTAAAGATATGTTCCTGTCTGCTCGGGGATCTGTTCTGGTACCTACACTGGCAATGGCGGAACAGGGAAAGTAACCAATTCCAGCACTCCTGATGAAGAAGAAACAGGCAACGAGAGCTGCCTCTGAAATAGAAAGGAGTTGTACAAGTGTGGTGACGTGAAGAGGAGGACAGGAAATTTGCTAAAACAACAACAGTGCTTGCAGCAGCTTTAAGTTCACTAAGGGTTAACTGTGCCACAAATATTTAAATCTGTATCTTGCTTAAAGTCAACTTCAGATAAACTTATAACCCACCTGGATCCTGGAAACCAGACAAATTTACTATGGCTTTCATAGTAACTTCAATACATTGGCAATTAAAATGACTTTTTCAGCAGTTTAAAACAATCTAAATATTAATAAAACTGCACTATGGTCAAGTGTAATAATAAAAACGCTCAACCTGCAATCTTTTGCTGAAAGGTCTAACGGCATTAGAATGAAGTACTGTTGTACTGCACAGATGCCCTGACTTACAAATCTTGTTTTTCAGATTTAAGAAAGCATGTTTGTTTGGTACAGACCAAAACAACCAGACCAGAACAAATGTCACATCATTAGACCTGTCACGATAATCAATAAATCAATTAATCGTATGATAAATAAAAAGGAGCTCGATAATTTTGCCGGCCTCGATAAATTCCATTTGCATGCTTGTTTGTTTTGCTCGTGTCTCTCACGTGAAGCCTCTTGTGAGCCGAACGCGACAGCTGCATTGTGGGAGCACTTCGTATTCAAACCGAATGACCGTGGTGAACCATTGTCTTTTGTCTTCTTTTTATTTTATATCCAAATGACCACAGGTCATAAACCAATGGGCTGTGTGCTCCTATCTACAGCCTGGATGTAAGCTACTGCCGTGATCAACCAAAACCGGCCGTAACACAGACTTACAAACATCTTTTCAAAATAAAATGGACCTTTTCAAAATAAAATGAACAGGTACAGAAACCCTTGCAGAAATTATTTAGACCCACAATTAATAATAAAATAATTTAAGTAACAAAAGTCTTGACAACTTAACCTGAACGAGCCGGTATGTCGCATTTGTTGTAAAACAGTAGCAACTAAAAGCGGCAATACAACAAACATCTGCACCAAAAGGCAGGAAGACACCGCCCCAACCGTTGGACGTCTGAAGCGTTTGGGGAGACTCGGACGAGGTCGGGAACAAATCTGTTCGGTGTGTTCAGCTGCGTTTGAAGCTTTCAGAGCATGTTGTCTGGTCCAATTCAACATGCGAAGTCTGAGGAGGTTGGCTGTCGGCCGTCTGAGCCATTGGATTCTCTGATTGGTTGTATGCCAGCTGTATGACAATTGTGATTGGCAGTGTGCTAGCGAATCAGCGCGGTGTGTGGGAGGGGCGGAATACTGTGTGCGCTTTGTTTTTCTATGCACTCTGTTCCGTCATTCCCTGTTTTCATGTTTTGGAGTACTGGCACGAGACTATGTCCGTTCAGGACGAATTAATCTGTGTTTGTTCCGTAATGCCTTGCTGCATCAGTTCAGTATGCAGCTGTTTTTGTCTGAAATAGTTAAGTTTCGTTTTGATCGAAAGTAAAGACAGTTGCGTGCATAAAGCTCTCACTCTCATTTTATACACAAAACTAGCGCCACCCACTGCATTGCATTTCGCGCTAGCGCAGAACATACACGCTACTGTGGAGTTGGCAGCACGTTGAAGCGGTGTGTTCAATGCAACTTGTCTGCTGAACGGGTCAGACAAGAGTCAACGGAGTGGTCGGATAAAGACAGTTGGCTGTCGGTTTGAGTCTGGGCGGTGTGTGGGGGCCTTTAAGCATAATCATCCGATGCATTTTTTCCAGCTGGGAAAAAAAAACAACTAAAGCTACCGTCTCCCCGACAGTCCACAATCACTGGGGCGTTTAGACGACAAACAAAATACAAACAGGACAGTGCAAAATGGTGCACACTCACAGACAGTGTAGTGCGCTACATCGCTAAAGAGATGCAGCCCTTTAATAATGGCAAAAAGCCGACATTTCAACAAATGCTGCAAACATTTGACAGCCAGTACAATTTGCCTGTCACAAATGGCAATTCCACAACTGTACAGCGTGAGAGACGACGTACTAAAGGGTTAAGCTTATTGTTTTTAGTTGTGTTTTACCAGATGTGCAAGTGCAATTTTTAGTTACAGAGACTGAGAGTCCTTTTTATTTATTGTTTCTGGTTGTTTTGTTTATTTATTTTGGATATCTAAAATGTCTTCTTCCAACGTTAATTATTCTTTATTAATAAAATTTTATTGATCTTTGAAAGGGTGTACTTGCATTATTATGCCAGTATCATTATATTAGTTGAAAAATGGCCTCAAAACGACAATATTATCGTTTATCCAATAATTTCTGGGACAATTTATCGTCCAGCAAAATTTGTTATCGTGACAGGCCTACACATCATTAAGATCTTAATCATTTAATCATTGGCAAAAATGAAGTCTGTGATGTAAATGATAATTTACACTTATTGTGAATCATATCAAAATTGTAAGAATGATTTTGTCTTTTAACCCATTGTGTTGCCCTACTCTTCATAATGTAATTATTGTATTTAAAAGTGTGTTTGTGTTTACGGATATGTAGTAGATAGTATAATAACACACATCTGGTAAAGTACCCCTAACAATTAAATCTGAAGGTATTAGATATCATTCTAACCTGACCCTGTTGACAGCTTTCAGTCTATACTGTTGCTGCTGAGCTAAGGTGAGCTAAAGCTACAGTTTCACAGACTGACGGGACAAACTTCTACAATAGTAGAACGTCTCTGGTATAACTTAGAGATACCATTTACTATTTGCTAACATCAGCTCATGGTCAGTACTCGACTGCTATCCAACTACAATGCAAACAGCTTGTGTATGAATTTTTTGCTCACTTAATACATTAATGTTTTGTATATATTATGACATGTGCAATAAGCTAACACAAGATTGTTTACTATTCATTGTTGACAGATATTCTGAGAATACTTGAAACCGCTTAAAAATCTAATTGGTACAGAGTGGGGTTTTCTCTCAAATCATCTTTGGCCGAGGGTACAGACACTGGTTTGTATTTGATGTTTGCTGCCAAAAGTTGATTTTTGGTTTGGCTGACTCACAAAATAAATGGTACAGCTTATGAAATCTAAAATGGGGTACAATAAGGCACAGGAAGGTTGTAGTGATGTTACATTTCATTCTTCGTTGGTGTGCTCTGAGTCAAAATGTAATATATTATGGCTTCTTTATGCATTGTCGCTTCTAGTTAATCAGACGTGCAAGATGGTTTGTTACACAGAAGGCAAGTGGCCCTTAGAAACTGTTCGGTAAAGGACTTGGCAGGTGATTGGATGAACCATCTGACCATCTGTCTATCACAATTAATCATGGGGCAAACTTCAACCAATCAGATTAACAGTAGGAGACAGCTACCAGAGGAAGAGCCAGTTGGTAAATCAACCTCTTACCAAACAAATTTACAGATTATACTGAAATGCATTGTATTGATCAGTACTGTAGCCGAAGTATTGCGTTTTTTCTGCTGTGTTTCCAACTTGTGGTTGAGGAAATTAATCAAATTGATACTGTTTAAGCAATATGCTACTGTGACTGCCACTTCAATCCTATGAAGAGGGCAATATAACTTTTGCTGGTGTGCACCCCTGCTGATTTCGAAAATACACTTTAATTTTACTCAGGAACCAATTCAGATAAGTATCTTGCAGACACCAGCATTAATACATATGTGAAGATGTTTCTCAGCAAACAAAATAAGGAGTATAGTGAGCTTACTGCATAACACCATACCCACATAATTTCTCAGAATTTTCAGTTTGACTGAATGAAAATGTCACAATGTCAAAAAAATGCTTGAAGACTTAATCAAATTGTTGTCATACTGGATACTTAGAATCATTTAAATCTATTTGTGCCTATGGCTTTGGATGGCAAATAATCAATGGAGGAAATATCAAGAAGTAGAAACACCCGTCTTAAATTAAGTAATCTACCGGTCAGGGGAACATTTTGGCCAACCATATTCTGACATCCCTTGTCTACAGAGGTCAACATCAAAAACAACTGTAAAGGCTGTAACTGGTCAGATATTTGACAAAGTTGAAGGACAACACATGCTTATGGGGTGTATATGCAACATAGTTGAGTAGCACATCAAATCAGGCTTCACAATGGGAATGACAAGTCTGGGACATGTGGGATAACCACAATGTTTAGGGCGCAGGCGCACAGCCGGCTTATGGTGATAGCATTGTTGTTGTTATATGTCAAACCTAAGCGTTTACAGACTGAGCAAAGACATAAAAGACAAGGCAGTGATGTGATGCATTTACCTTGTCATAGTAATATCTGAGAGCCCTGCTGAGTTTGTCATAGTTCATGTTTGGCTTGTTTTTGCGTGCTCCCCACAGCCTGGCCACCTCCTCTGCCTGCAACAGTTTAAACTCCCCTTCCTCATTGGTCCAGCAGATCAGCTGCTCATTGCTGGGATCCAATAAGAGCTGAAGAAGGAACTGCCACAGAGTGACAGAGTTGTCCATGTCTCTCACTGAAAAAACATAAACAACAAGTAATAGAAGTTAGAGTTTGAAAAATGATGTGCTTCCAAAAACTTGGAAAATATCAATAGGGTACACTACCGGAGTTCAATGGGTTCAGTTTATTCTGATATTTACATTGTGATGAAGCGCTGTAACAAAGTTCTTATTGTATCTACTGTCGCTCTGGCTTGTGTCCTTTAATTAATTAATGAATGAATTGATTAATTAATACACACAGTGTCAGTCTTACATGTCAGCAGTACATGTGTCCGTCTTAACAACACCAGGATATGGAAAAAAAAGACAGTGCTATATTTGACCTTTTTGAGCACAAAATCTGATACCAGATGGAGCATTAGGAAAATGGTAAAAAAAAAACAAAAAAAAAACTACTGATCCAAGTGATCCTCACCTGTTTCTTTAAAAAGCCAAAGAAACCACTCAAACTACAAAGTCCGTTGGATACCCCAACGTATGGGCAGAAATGTGGCATAATTGCTGTAAAAGGTTATTTAACATCCAAGGATAACAGGCTGTTAAGCAGGACCAGGTGCACCATCTGCTGCAAATGCTGTTCCCTTATGCGGTTCTCACATTCCAGGTTGATAATGCCACCATACACCCTGCTGAATATATTCAAGAGTGGTCTCATTAACAGCTGGATGAAGTCAAACACCTTCCATGCCATTCACTTAATGTGATGTTCTGGAGCCAAGAGTGTAAAGTAGACTTTCAGGTTCTTCGTTTCTTGGTGACCTCGAGTTGACATTAAAGATTGCTTTCTATATGATCTCTCCAAGGACTGTGGCTGCTTATAAAGTAAAGAGTGGCACTGTTGATGATTGATGACACTGAAATAATTGTATGCATCTAGTGATGTCCCAGTAAACCCATGGATCTGAAATAATGAAAACAAATTATATCTATTTAACAATCCCCCCCCTCTCCGTCTTTTCTTTGCCTTGTAAGAACACATGGTGTATAAGATGTGGCACTGTGAAGTGGCAACTGACTAGTTCTCATCAAGGCCAAACATCTTGTTCACATCTGGCTTTCAAAGAGCAGCAAAACACCATAGCCGTGAAAATGAAATGCCCCCTCACTGTGAGGGACATTTCATTTTCACGGCCACGGAAGTAATGAATGATATTCTAACAACAGGAGTAGAGGAAAACCATTCACAATGCACCCTGCAAGGACAGTAATCCTGACATGAGGCCAATGGTATCCACAGTATAGTGAAAATAATAATTACTATTTTTTCAATGCTGTATTGTTGTCACTATAGCTAAGAAAAATATTTTTTTTAATTGTTAGGACCTTTTTTTTGCACTTGACTATGTTCAACTACTGCAGCCATTCATTTTACTAGGTAGATACTGCAGACCTGCCAATGTGTTACGTTTTTTATTATCGAATTTAAGCAACATTATGTTTCTGGATTGAGTCTCATTCCCAAATCTTCAAATACCAATGCTTTGGTAAGCAATGGAACTGAGCCACCAACCCAAAGCATATATGGACATTTTGATAATAACCTACATTTTTCATAATGCAGTCCTACTGTTTGTCCTACTTTGTTTGGTATATCTTTGCCATATTCATCCCTTTTTAGCTGCAACCAGCAGCAGTATCGGTCGCTCTGTCAGTTGACAATAATTATCCAGTCTTTGGCAGCCACAGTTATTCGCAATATGACTAAGTGCAATATCCAAATCGCAAGAACTGCAATTATCCTATAAAAAGGTAAAATGTCAGGGCGACGTTTAGCTCAGTTGGTAGAGTGGGCGTCACATGTGCAGAGGCTTTGTCCTCGCTGTGGCGGCCCTGGGTTCAAGTCCCGGCCTGGGTGCCATATGCCGTGTGTCTCTCTCTCATCCTGTTTCCTGTCATAGCTTCAGCAGTACTGTCAATAAAGCCGGTAAAATGTGTTTGTGTTTTAATTAAATTTTGTAGTGCTGCAGAGATTCTATTCTCTATTCTCGCAAAGCTTGTTCTCCAAAAGAGGTGCCACATCATTGTGATTTTATCAGTTTTTCAATGACAATAAAAATCGTGATGTAAAATTGTAACATCCACAATGATCATTAATTATGATCGCAATGATCTACCAAAATAATCACAATATCACTTTTTGTGATATCACAAAAAGTGATATTGTGATTATTTTGGTAGATCAATGCGCAGAAAAGCATATGTTGGTCATGAATTTATTGTGTTAAATTAATTTTTATCTTCAACTAAGGTGCAACCCCCATCGGGCCTTTTCGCTGATTTTTTGAGTGGGTTTGTTGCAGCATGTTTTTCAACGTGAATTTCTATGCCTAGGTCAAATGCCATTAACACCACTGGTACACCACACAGGTGTTTTCACTTTGGCTGATGAGACCACCTCTCATTGCTGTATGGAAGTGTTACAAAACATGCTTGATTGACATGGTCTTCAGCTCCTGTCAGAGTGGGACACCAGTTGACTCATTTAGGTACATGACCTGAACAGACTGCTAGTATTGTTGCACCAAGCCTCATTCTGAAAAGAGGTCTACTCAGACAGAATAAAACATCTGATTTACACATTAGCTGATAAAATACTCCAATTTAATCCAGTAGGTCTACTGACTAGTGCCGACAACCTGAGACAAATGCACATTCCCTATCTGAAAACCTAAACATTTCAAGACAAAAAAATCTACATTTTTTCCTGATTTAATCTTAAAAATCGTTCAGGCCAGTCCCATCTGCACCTGGAGTAGGCTGAATTACATGTTACAGTTACAGTTACATGTGTAACTGGTGCATCCTACTTGAGTGTCTCAGACAAGTCAACGCAAACCTCAGGACTAATTACAATCCTTTCTACCGCTCATCTAAAGTAGGTGCACTACTGAAGTGTCATATAATTACAAGCTGTCCAGAGAAAAGTGACAGGTTCCTCTTCTCACCAGAGGAAGGACTTTCGGCAGATAAAAACAGAAGATAGATGGGAGGACTCATTCTGTGAGCGACAAGAGTGGGAGCCCAAAATTTAAGACAGAGTATACATATAGTGTGGGTGGATATTATAGAAACATCAAACACTACATAACTATTAAGTGACTCATAGATAGTAAGATAACACATTGTCTTGTGCACAGAGTCAGTGCTCTCTGCATCCTTACAGCCTGCAATGGTTTGAGAGATTAAAGAAGAGGAAACCTACTTGAAGGTTCAGTGGTGTTTAGATCTGCTGGTTGGGTAGACCAAGAACAATGAGTTTGACAATATACTACTTTAATGAAACCTGTGTAAGGAAACAGTACCTTGGAATCTCACACCATATCTAAGTAACCTCATACATCAATGGTCTCTCATATTTGCATGACAACCACTCTGCTGGGTAACGCTTTAAATGTCATATTTATAGCTAATTGAACGTTAGTCTGCATTTGCATTTAATTAATGAGACTCTGGCGGCCTGCCATGGTCTAAGTTGCTGCACCATAATCCAAAAAAGATCAACAAATGTTTTTCACTTGGCATAATATCACTGAACATCTCCGACATTTTGAGCACACACAAACAAACACATACGAAGCCCTGCAAATTACACCACCAACCCCCTTGTATCAAAGCTGTGTCAATATAACAACTTCAGGGAGGCGGAAGAAGCTATATCTTCTGGTCATGGAAAGAAGGAAAAACATAAGACTTACAGGAACAGCTGTCAGGTAAACTTGTGGTCTATAACAGTGACATTAAGTTGATCAATCTCTTGCCAGTCTGTGAGTCTGTGTTATCAACCTAGCTGGCCAGTGCTTAACCTATATCTCTCTTTCGGTATTTCGTTTACCAGCCACTTCCAGCGCAGTTCTGCGACTCTGTGCCTAGAAAATGTGTTGACACATCTCACCTTATTTATTACATTTGATAAATGCCAATGGGCAGCGGTGTTTATGAACTGACCGTTGCATTCTCCTGGAACAACCTCAACCATACAAACCAGACAATATATAGATGGCACTTACGGCCACTTACCATTTTAAATAAAGACAGATTATCTGGTCTCTTGGGCAACATTTCGTTATAAATCAGGACTAATAGGCTACAAGACTAAAAGCAATAGATTAATACGACTAGTGACTACAGTTTACATGCTTGTGTTAACATTGTGTAGCCAGAGCTGTGTAGTCAAGTAAATAGTTAGGACTGCACTAATCAGAGGGTAGCAGAGACAAAGCTCAGTGTTATATTTGATTATTTTCTACATTTCATATTCTCAACAATTTCTCATCAATGGTCATGTTATTCATGAGACAGCTTCTTAATTGTTCTCTCAACGTGCACCAGATTGATACATTTAACTTTAAAATGTGCGAAAATTTTCTTCAGGGGGGAACATGCCATACTCACCATAGTCTCATGAAATCCTGTGGAAAACACTGCATTAATTAATAGTTAATTCCAAGTTAATAAACAGCGAAATGCTTTATAAATCTTTTATTAAGCAATTTTTTAAAAGTTGCCAACTGATGTTTTTAATACTTAATTTGACCTTGACGATTTGACCTTAAAACTGGTTAATACATTATTTATAAAGAATTTCATTATTGTTAACAGTCTAATACCTTAAACAGAATATTTAATTAACTAGCTATTTACCATTTAAAATTATAGGATAATAAAATGTTAACCTATGCTGTATGGGCAGTACTAAGAAAATGTGTTGCCTTCAATCTAATTCATGGTAAATAGTAAGGGATTTTTTTTATGTTTTTTTATTTGAAGGATTGTGAAAATATTCAAAAATACAAAAACTAATTTTTGCCTTTTTGTTTTGGTTGCCACCAAGTCCTGAGCAAATTACTCTTAAGCTGCTAAATGCTTCACTGAAGTCTCAGTCGGGAGGGCTGACCGTCGCTGTGATTTATTGTCATCACAAACACTTGGTGAATTAAAGTTTTTTGCCAATGACACATGCTCTTTTTCGGGCAGAGGAAGAGTCGGTAGGACGGGTGGGAGGACGGACGCTTCTCCACGTATGCGGTAATTTTTTCCTCGTATAAGTTGCCAAAGACAGTTACAGTCACAATGTGACTTTTGTTTGGTCATGTAACGTGCTTTGTGGTAAATTTCTCTGTATTAAGTTGAGTGAAGGACCTGTGTAGTTAACGACGGTCCGATAGACACGCCCCCGATATGTGAAGCCGGCTTATCCGTTCACACTGGTTCCGTTCTCCAATAATAGGGCCCTGATACTACCTCCAGAGGCGTATCAGGGCCGGAGTGAAATTTAACCCCTCGCCGCCTCCAAGAGATTCACACTGAGACGGAGGCAGGGAATTGGCGTACTAAAGCCGCACCCAAAAGCCAGTGTGAATGGGGCTAGTCTCTATCCGTTTCTGCTGTTTTTTTTGCATATTTACAAAACAGTTGGGTTTTAAAGTTCACAACAACTCACACTACGGTTGGGAGGCATGGCCCTAAAATAATATCGTATTTTTTTAAAATCTTATCAAAAGCACTTCATAAAAGTCCCAATCAATCAATCAATCAAATCTCAAAGCATTTTTGACCAAATAGGCCCTAATAAGATATAATTTTTAACATTATCATAAGGATGACTATTCGTATGTTCACAAAATATCAACACAACTAACTAAGTGGAAAGACAAGTACTAGGACAAGTAGAATGGTCTGACTTCATAAAATGACATCACTTTACTGTCATGAAGCCTTAAAACATAACTCAAACTTAATATAACATGACTACTTTTAGTTTTGGCAGAACCATCAAAAAAACTTCACATTCACAATGTAAGACATATACCCAAGATGGTGAGTACAGATCAGTAAAGCAGTTGACAATCAAAGCAGAGACATAGTGTTGACATGCTGCAAGAAACTGGTTGGCAGGGGTGGTAAACCGTGATAAAAGCATTATACTATTGCACATAGTGTAAGCCAGATGCATGCACTCCCACACAAACATATTATATTAAAAAACAATAGATGTCATGTTTGCTCTATTTGTCCATTATGGTAAGTACGTTGCTGCATCAGACCAGGTAACCATGAAGATGGGTTGAGGGTGATTCTAAAGAAAGATAGTTGATTATTAGGGTGTCCCCATTCCAACTGTAAATTGATCAAAATTAAAAGCAGCATTGGCAATACCATGTTACTTCAAAAAGCCACAGAAACTCCTCAGTCATTGTTGACACTTATCCTGTGTGCATGAATACAGTCAACTGACCAGTATCACTGAAGCTTATTTTTTTGGAGGTTTCCTTGTGGGGGAGCAACTGAATTGAACGGACAACATTGTTGATTTGCTTGGGAAGATGGCTTAATCAGTGCAGATTTAAAAAAAAAAAACTGAACAACCTTTGACTGTTTATTATTGAATCACAGAAGGGTTGTATTTTTTGTTGAACATTGGAATCTCTATTACTTAAACTTGTCTTATCTGATCTGCAAAAAGCAACCAGGATAAGTCAAGCTGTGGTAAAATGTATCTGTCTTTTAAAATAAAAAAAAAATTTGAAAATGTAAATAGCCTAACAGTTGTTCGGGCATCAAACCAATAATCTGTTGATCTCTATAAAATACAGATATGTGTCTAACAATAGCATTAATCATGCAGATCTTTCTCTATTTTTTTTTTTTTTTATTGAAAATCGTATTGAATCACGACCCTAAAATTGAAAGTCAAATCAAATAATAGCTTTTGAAAATTGTGACACCACTATGAATTATTGAGTACCATTTCCAGGTCATCAACACTTTGGGTTGATGGCTCAGTCCAAGCCACAACGAATACAACAATCCATAACATGTTTGACCAATCAAATATCTTTCTCCGCAATCATTCCACTCTGCCTTTTGACCATTTAGGAGAAGGCATCTTTTGTGGGTGTCAGCTGTTATGACCCTATGTAGTTAAGAGTGTGGCACAATGGTGCTTGCAACCCAGAATTGCACTGTGATGCTTACTGCAACTTGTATATTACTTGTTATGGCCCAAGCCTCCAACATAACCAATGCTGCAAACCGCAACTTCACTTGTCTTGGTCATGACTGGACCTTCTTAATAAAATGTCACATCCTATTAAAGTGTGGGCATAGAGATGCACACAAGTTTATGCAACTACGCAGAGAAAGTGTCAGGAGGGGCACACTGTTTCTCCTAGAAAAGGATTTCTATCATAGTCGTCAATTTTAAGATATCTCCCCGAGCAGGTTTGGTGTACAGTATTCCTGTGATTCACACCTCAACTATTGAAGCTTATTCATATTGCTTTGACAAGCCAGGCAAGAAGTTATTGGCAATATGTTGACACAAGCTGCTGTGTGACAGTAATCCTAATAATGACTGGTATGTGTCGCTGGATTTTCATGTGGTATTCCTGCCATTTTGTCCACTACATATTACAGGCTGAATGTGACTTGGGCTCTGCCTGTCAATGTCTGTCAACAAGTGTGTGTGTGTGTGTGTGTGTGTGTGTGTGTGTGTGTGTGTATAAGCTTCTTATGCGGACGGGTAAATCTGCCCTGACTCATCCAGACCTGCTGGGTTGGAGACACACCCCCCACACACACAATCTGTCCCTAACTGTCATGTTAAAACCGGTGATATCGGGGCAAAAATAGGACAGTGTCAAAACTGCTGCCAGGGAAAAAGATTACCGATGAACGTTATGTAACGCCTGACATTAGCGGCAAACGTTATCAACCGAGCAGTGAGATAACCTTAGATAGGTCGAATCAGTCATGTAACATGGGTTATTCATGCGCTAATAACGCTTGGGCTAAAGTGACTGGTATCTACTGTCCGATAGTCAGACAAGCACCCACACTGTGCATAATAAAAGACCACTTGTTGATGAATAACCTCAGTTTCGTTATCGTCAACACAGACCGCCAATTATTTCCCGACAAGTGTCATTGGCGAGCTCAAGTGCCACCGTCGTCTTGAGTGCAAACAGCCGAGGAGACAGACAAATCAAAGCATTAATGTTAGTTTGCTAACTGTAAGTTAGCTTTTGCTAGCTTCGTGTTAGCTTCTCTGCTAACATTACCTCGCTCGTAAAGCCCGCTGAATTTCCGAGTCGTCGAGCCGCGTCGAAATATTCCCAAAACATTTCTGGAAAGCTTTCTATCGTGCCATAGTCCCGGAAATAAGTTTCAGCAAGAATGTCAAGGAAATAACTGGAGATAAAATACATTAAACTGCCTTTGGCTTGTACTGACGCTATATCCTCTGAACTGAAAAAATGATGCGTTCAGCGTTCCTCGTACACCTCAAGACGAAGAACTGTGGCGTCTCTGAATGGATTTGGTTGGAGACTAAGTAGATTGTGTTGGTAGCTGTTGTTTTGTAATGTTGAAATTGTGCAATAAATACCACTAAATACCACTATTTATTGCACTGAAGTTGACTTGCGATGCCAAGGTTTTTTTATTAGTGTTTTTTTTTTTTATAATCACAAAATCTAAAAAAAAAAAAAAGGCAGTGACAACTCAAAGAAAATTGAACATGTACCGTTTCCCTCGCAGATGCGGTTTATTGTCTTCTATAAAGTGTACATCTCAGCTCTTCCTGTAAGAGAAAATGACCACCTGTTAGCTTGATGTTTACGGCGGTCAAAATTCCGATGCCTCCAACAGCACGCAAATGTGCCATTAAACTCTCGCTGAGATCACTTCCTCTCTGTGTCTCTGGCGAGGTTTATTATTTTGTTGACGCTTAAGAGCACAGCTACAAAGTCCCGTCATATAAATAGTAGTGATTGATGTCTCTAACATACATGACCTACTGTTTATTTCTCTACCGTAGGCTTTTGGTTTACAAAGCGTTGCTCAAATCTGTGCGGCCAATCACAATTAGATTTTTTTTCTTCAAAAATCTTGCACGATTTTAAAAAGCGTGAGCGCAGCGTCAATTTAATTAAAAACGATTCAGCCAAACACATTTAGCAGCTATGCCAGGTTGTAATGTGAATGAATGGATGCACTGTCAAATAATTCGATTTAGTGCCAATAAAGGAGAAAGGCAGCGCCACTGTGGGGAAATGTAGTTGGCACCTGTTGATGAGAAAGGAATGAAAACAAAGAGGTGGTAGAAGCATTCCTAATGCCTGTGCAGAGTATTCCCACACTACATGTATTTCTTCCTCACTCTAATATGACTGTCAGTCTATCCCAGCATGCATTTGAGCAGGAGATGGGTCCCCATTCTGCAGTCTGAACACACATCTCTACAATGGCCACCATCTGGAGGAGAGTGATAGCTGCAGAGGGTTATACTTGTTGATGTACACGATACATTAAATGTCCACTCCTTCAGGCCAAGTGAATAATGGCTTCTGCAGTTTAACTCAGTTGTAACATTTGAGCCTGCCGCAGGAATAAGGTGTGAATTTTTGTTCCCATCTAGTGGCCTTTTTCTTTCTATAGTAAGGTCTAGAGCGTGGGATTTAAATGACGTCACTGTAATACACTAAACAGACAGGCTTTAATCACTAAAAATAAAGTCATTATTATCACAAAATGATTCTGCAAAACTTTTTTTTTTTTCATCCAAACAAGACAATTGTTTACACTGTTTGCAGGTTTGCCCAGACAAAGCAGCAGAGATGCTCCAGCTCATTAAGGTGTAGCAGCAGAGCACCCACTCGCTGACACGTCTTACTATAAACTGGCTCCCACCAACACAGAAACAACTTACACATTCTACTATAAGTCGTTCGCTGAATAGTTGTTAGGACTGAATAGTTTATAGAATCTGCTGAGGTTGCCCTGAGCTAGTTTTGCCCACCTGTCTGTAACAAATTGCCTGGTGACCTAAGATCTGTCACAACTGTGTTCACATTCAAACACATTTCTCAGAGGGTCTGTGCTTTACGTGTGTGTGAGGTGGATGTTAATATCTTTGAGTGACTGGGTCCTTGAACATGCATTTTAATGCAAAATGCATTGAGTTTACTGTTTGATGAAATTTGCATTATTAATAAAATCATCTGAAACAAATTAGAGTTCAAACCAATGATTATTTGTTTCCCCCCTTTTTTCTTTCCAATTTGGAATGTTACATTTCTTTTGCATTGCAGTCCTTGTTAATGAAAATTATATAACAGTAAAACCGTCATTGTAGTGATTTTTTTATTAAGGCAGACTGTCACTCTTGTCCATAGAAATGTACATTAGAAACAATGGAACTATGAGTCTGTTTTTGAATTAACCACCAAGTGGCAGCACATCCCAGCAGTGTCACGTTACTCTCAAGCAGCCCCTCTGCCTTCATTTTTAGTTACTTATTGTACACAATTTAATTTGCTCTTATCTGGTGTAAATGCAGAGATAACATATAGCTGATCTCAGGTCAAACATGTGTTGATAACAGAGACTGAATTAAAAATGATTCATTTATACAATTCAGATGTTATATTTTAAATATGTGGTGTCCATTCAAGATAAACAAGACAAAAATATTAACACCTTTAAGTAACAAATTAGCAGGAATCACAGGCACACTGGAGACAAAAAGCTGCCTTACGCTAAATTACATTATCACTGAATAAACACCATCATGTCTCCTTGCTGCATAACACATTTGGCTGCATTTAATGGCAGCCAATCAGAGCATAGTATCAGTCCTAGGATTCTGACAATCAGCCAAAAACACTGCGACTATTGAGCCCCTCATGTGATGCATTCAAGCACCAGAGGGTGATTATTTATAGAGTGGGGGTGCTGGATTGACTTGCTGGCTGAGTGACTCATCAGAGCCGTGGGAGAAATCTACAGTATTTGGATTCCCCCTATTAACATCTTCTTCTTCTACATCTGTCTTTTGTGGAAATCCAGCGGTGTTTTAGCTGCAGACTTAAGATATACAGGAAGGTCTTGTTAATCAAAGAGACTGTAAGGTTTGTGCAAAAATGACTGGATCCATTGTGACCTATATGAGTAAAACTTTCAGTCTCTGTCATGATAGTCAAAGCATTATGTTGCCCTCTGTCTCAGCCAACCCGCTCTTTCTCTTGTTTCTGCACTATGTTACTTCAGTGAGAGGGTAGGATCACAGGGTTACATACATCTTTACTTCAACATACAAGTTTTCCTTACGCGACATTGTTATGATGTAATGAGTTTAGTTTGTAGTAAGCGCCTACATTATGTCTGATATATTTTTAAAGTCCTGGGATTTGTATGCATGCCAAAATTGTACAAATTGCTTATTTCTATATAATGTTGTGACTGTGGAATACAGTTGTAATGATTTTGTTTTAGACACAAGAGCTGACATAAAAGTAGCTATAAAGCTTTCTTAAAGCATCCTTCACTGATTTTTTTGGTCACTTGGGGGCAGTAAGAGAAGCTGTGTACATGACATTAACATTTTCTGGAGTGGTGTCTCTGGCCTCCTGATGAAGGTCAAATATTCACCTTTTAGCTATGTTTGTTTGGGCACTTGTGTCCCTATAGCCCTCAGCAATGGCACACGATGCAGTTATACTACATAAGGCAATCTGAGTCTGCCATTGGAGGTTGATACGGTCTAAACAATGAATGTGTTGGACTTTTTAAATTTTATTCACAGCTCACTTTTGGTGTTAGCCAGTGGATAGCTGACGTTTGCAGTCGCAAATGTAGCAATGTAGTTTTCCTTAGCTGACAGAGTGAACCATAGCAGAGTTACAGCACGACTTTTCATGTGAAGTGCTCTTGAGAAAATTTCATGCAGCTGCTCCCTCCAAAGTTGATGGATGGAGTGTTTAGCCGCTATATTCTTCACAAGGGTCACCGGATAACTTTGTTTGTCTGCCATTTGGTGCTGGGAACAGAGAACACAGTGAATTTATCAGCACTTACACCCACTGAAAACAGCTTCCTGTTGAAAGATACCAGGTCGATGAGAGCAGTGCCACTGAACCAATACAGTGAAGGTGTGGGTCACAAAAACAGAACAACGAGCTGGAATATACTAAAGCGCTTCATTGAGCGTCAACTTTGGAGGCGACAAATTTAGGAAATTTTCTCAAGAGCAATTCCTGAGGGACACCAAAAGAGGTGTGAACGCTCAGCTGAGACACTGTCACCATGCCTGCTAAGGAAAACTAAGCATTATAGACAAGGATGCTATGACGCTGCTCAGTCATGCTTCAATTTAGCCCAGCGACCACTCACGGCAGCGAAAAGTCTCCCTGCAGCCCACGTAGGGCATATTCAAACTGTGTACAAGGTAAATGGTGACTATATCTGATCCATGGAGGTTTTAGCAAAGCACTAGCAAGCACGTGCTCCCTGGGATTTACGCCTATGTGTCGAGCTGATGGAAACTGCAGAGTTGGGTTTAAGTTCTCTGTGGGTTCATCAATGCAAGCAGTGTCTTTTAGGTTGAACATAATCATTATATCCATTGTGAATTAGTGAAATATTTATCACCAGATTTAAGCTTTCCTCGGGTGGCTTTCTTTGATTCCTATAAGTATCCAGTTTAGTTTCCATCTTGGCCAGAGTGAAGAAGGAAGAGGAAAAGAAGGAATATAGGGAGGAAAAACATTTCCCATAAATTATCAAAATAAGTTTCTTTGTAATTGACAAAGGAACAGCCTCAAACTGCCCATTAAAACCGAACAACAATGTTCCTCCCTGTTCTACGGCTTTTAGAGGGAGGTGATAAGAGGAATTCTGTAGCTCTTTAAAGGCAGAACTGTTTCTTTTTAAAGACACTACAGTACTCTATTGTACAATAATCTCTGGTCACAACTGTTGTCAGCGCCTCTCATTACATTACAGCCTGTGGGCACATTCCATTTCTTAAAGGCAGCCTCCTTCCTCCCCCTTGTCCTCCTGCTCCAGCAGACTTTCTCTTCAGACGCCTGTTTCAGCTATAGTTTATGAATCAAAGCAGCACAACAGGAATCAGATGTTTTCATGACTACATCATCCCAGATTAGTGAGAGCGTCCCGCAGAGTAAGAGAGCATAGCAGGGAAGGAGGAAACATAGATTTTTGCTTTGAAGCTGGTCCCAGTTTCCTCCGGGTGCTCCTTCCTAGCCAAGCACAACTGGAAAGCACCAGCAGCCAGAAATTCCACCCTGATATGCGTGCAGCCAGAGCAGCAGCTTCCTCTCTGCTTGTGCGAGTTTTGCACAAACAGATATTGCGCCACACTGCAGCAGTCAGATCAGTATTGGAAAGTGATTACAGGATTGAAACCTGCCTGCAGCATTTTTTTTTTTACTCAGACTCACCGAAGTGGCCTTGATGTGGTTATCGTGCCACCCACACTGTGCTGTAATCCCTGCTGTGATTCTGTGCTGCAGGAGATTCAGATTGGTGTCATCTCACTGAGACAATCACTGGGTAAATTAGCAGAGAGGAGGTGATTATAGACACGCTGAAAGGAGAGCAGGCCGGTACATTTTTCTACCAAGACAGCAATGCTAAATAAAATTTAGAGGTACATTTCTGCTTCATTAAAGCATGTTGGGTAAAATACAGAATATTCTATTTATTACTTCTATCATTCTGTATTTCTTTATTTGTGGATGATACAATTCATTTAAAAGAACAGTTCACCCAAAAATGAAAACTCATGTTATGTCTATTCAGCACGCAGATGGAAAGATTCATAGTCCACCAAAAAATCTGGAAACTTATCAGCAAAACAGTGTTGCAGCATTCTCCTGAACAACTGAATTAGAGGGGGACATGATGTAAAACGCAAAAAAACAACAACAACAACAAAAAAAAAAAAACATAAAAATTTCTCCATACAGCTCGTCCAGCATGATCCAAGTGTTCATAATTGAACTGATCGATGAAGATTTTGGCTTTGGAAAGGGTGTTAGTGACAACTTTATTAATCATAGGGATCTCTGGGCTTCTGGGGAATTGGATTATGTCAGATGAGCTGTACGGAGTCATTTGTTGAGTTGATGAGTTTGTTTGGGGGCTGTCCCCATCTATGTCAGCTGTTTAGGAGAATGCTGCAAAGCTTTTTTGCTGTGAGTCTCCAGAAATGTTTTGTGGACTACAAAACTTCACCCGATTTTCAATTGGCATACATTTTTGGGTGAAATTATTATTTAACAAAAGATCAAATGGAGACGATGTGTTCAAGAATTATCACCCGACTCTGTAGTTTCCATCAGACTCTTTTAACTCGTTTTGGTTGCAAGTCCCACTTCTTCACTGTTGGCTGTCTGAGCTCAACTACCTCGCCTCCAACAAAATATAAAAAAATTAAAAAGGACATAAAGTAGTTCCATACAGTGTGACAAGGCAATGTGCGTGCTGATGCTTTTAGCTTAGCTGCCTCAGTGAAGATCAGCTGCCTCAGTTCATCTGTGTGATTACGCTGGATGAGCAATTTTTATATTCGGGATTTTTCAGGGTTGATTTTTAATGTCTTAATACGAGTCTCCATCTACTTGAGTTTGGCATGTCGCCTGAGATCCTCAGCAGCTTCTACAGCTGCATTGTTGACCGGCTCTATCACCATCTGGTATGGCAGCGCTTCTGCTATGGACCGCAAACGCCTGCAGAGAGTGGTAAAGACTGCTGAGAAGATCACCAGGACTCCACTGCCCTCTCTGCAGAGAACACCACCACTGCAGAGTCCACAGGAGAGCTGCCTCCATCCTAAAAGACCCAACCCACCCCCAGCACACTTCTACCCTCAGGCTGAAAGAACTCTTTCTTTTCCACGGCCACCAGACTCCTAAACAGCAGATGGGAGTTTACAATCATGTTAAAAAATGCTGACTCATAACTGCTCCGACTGTTTACATTTTTGCACATGCATAATTGCACGTCTCAGACTTGCATTGTTTTATCATTTTTATTGTTGTTGTTTCTTTCTTCTTTATTTATCACATGCTGCCTTGTAAAATTGCTTTATTTTGTAAATTCATGTTGTATATATTTATTTTACATTGTTGGCATTCTGTGGACAGCAAAGGAAGAATTTCATTGTACAGAGAAACATGTTTCCTTGCTGTGCATATGACAATAAACACATGAATTCTCTTGAATTGAGTGGTGTAGGAGTACGCTGCGTGTTTTTCTGCAAAGCTCCAGAAATGTTCTGTGGCGTACCAAACTTCACTTGACTTTAAGTGTTCCTGAATAATTAGCTTTGGCCAATCGTTTGCTTGCATATGTCTGAAAAGGACTATAATATACAAGATAATATCATTGTGTCAAATGGTAGCGAGGATTAAAAATAACCCTTTCAACTCAATATCTTAAATTGTCAAATTCGTATATTACAATAACTATAACTCCTGCTACAGTTCATCCCTCAGAAAACAACAGAGCAACGAATTCAACATTTTCATTTTTTTATTTGCTTTTATTTTTGCAAATAGGAAAATAGCATTTCTGGTATTCAAAAAAAACAAAAAAAAAAATACAGCCTGTGTTCAACCAGATACGCAGGCAGGACTGAGAGAGACACAGAGAAGAGGGAGAGAGAATTGGATGATGATGATTAGGGGATACAGGTCTGGATGTAGGTCAGTAGAAGCAGCCTGGGGAGGCTCAGACACAAAGACAGCGCTGGTTCAGACAGATAAATACGTCTGCCCGTCTGTCTGCTTTGAATGGGTTTTTTACATTATTAAGCGTGGTTGTTTGTTAAGAGCGGGACAGAATGTGTCCATGATGCAGAGAGACGCAGACGAGCATGATTACTGTGTAAAATGACTGTGCATTGCTACATGCAGGAGTGCTCAAACTTCAGAGTTCATTCAAAAGCACCACTGTTGCTCGGGCTAACTCAAGATTGCCAGTAGCCTGCGGTTTTCAGAAGCAAGTGTCTGCTGGTTCAACAGAGACGATCCAGTTATGTAAAGCGTTATACAGTTTCTCACGTGAAGAAGCACTGGTTGGTTAACAAGCACCAAAGTGTTGAGATCAGAGGGGAAATGACAATAGTGACTGCACTGCTCCGTGCAGTTTAACCACCCATGTTTGTTTTTTTTTGGCATTTTATGGTTCCAATACATTTTATGGAACTGCCATAAGAGCACAATGACTGTTTTTCTTACTTTCCACTAACCACACAAGTGCACTTGAGACCAGCAGACTCAGCTTAATGGTTTGTGAATGGGTGGAGTGGGACTCCCAAATCCCAGACCGTAATCACTCTGACATTCCACAGATTGATCACGCTTACAATCAAACCTCTCCAGAATCACGACTGAATAGCTTAATGCACTGATTGAAAGTCCTCTTCGATAAAAAACATCTATATAAAGGCTACAAGCTGTACACGTTCAGTACATATTATATTGAGTATGCTAATACAGATCATTGAATAGATGTTAGCTGCCTTTCCAGCTGTTTAACCTTTTAGCTTTTCTTGCTGCTATATAACCAACAGAGAAATGCTTTACAGCATCTGCTACTGTAAAAAAAAAAAAAAAAAGAGAGAGCAGTGTTTCACATCACTTTTGCACCATGGAGCCAAAACATAGCATATAGGCCGAGTTGTTTTCTAGGCCACATGAGTTCGGCTGCAAAATTATTTCCAAGAGAATTTCAGAGAACAAAGAGCTTATCAACTGTCACGCAGCGAGGATGTCGCTTTCTGGCTCTCGCAGGGCCAGAACAGGGATTTCTGGTTTGGCAACCCCCAGTTTAGAATCACAGTTAAATAAGAGCAGTCACATGATTGCAGTGGGATCAAGTGAGGTTTTGTGATATACACAAAGGCATCGATAGAGATTAGGGCATTTTGGGGCTGAGAAAAAGGCATACAGGTCAAAACAGGGTGGATCAGGATTGGACGAATGCAATAAAGGCCAGGGTTGGATGTGAAACACATCGGAAGTTTTTCCTCTGCTCGGTTAAATTGCGAGAAGAGCCACGAGTTTAGTTTAAAAGAATATCTCAGACTTTACTTCTAATACCGTGAAAATCTAAGTAATTAGAGGAGATTCTGCTGCTTTAATCACCATTTCACCCTCCATGAAGCCTTGTGATTAGAACACATGGCATACATGTGACGCTCCATGGACTAAATCGTCACTAAAACGTTGGGAAGCTGAATTCATGTGGACCCTTTGGCTTTGAGGAAGAAGGGCGATCACAAAAGCAGAAAGGAAATGACAGAAGACACTCCTGTTGCTGGTTACCACCCTGCTTCCAACAGCACCTGGTAGCTGGGGAACAGGAACAGCAGTGCACGCAGTGGTTGCAAGAAGGGCATCTGTAACACTGTCTCCTGTTATGTGTTTTGTCTTGTGTGAGTGTGAAGGCCAGGAAATCAGCTTTCAGCTGACTTTTTCCTGAGGTGGCTGTCTGTTCAGTCTAAGACGAGCTGCTCACAAGGAACAGTGGAAGATAACCCACAGGGAGGAGAGGGAGGAAGGAGACTGTGAGGGTACAACAGCAGGCGGCTCTCGAGATTCTTATGAAAGTTCTGCTTGCGAAGCACCAAAAGTCCTGAGGGAATCCCGCAGCCTACTGGTTCGAAGCCAGGTCGGGCTGGGTGGGTGGGTACAGGGCAGGTTGTAGGCCAGCTGAAGGTGTCACACGTTGGCTCTGATAATCCTGCTGGGCCTGGAGCTGCGGTGGACCTTCGTGTGTTTGGATAAGTGATCGCTGCGGGCGAACTTCTTCTCGCACAGTGAGCACTCGTACGGCTTGATGCCAGAGTGAGAGCGGCGGTGACGGGACAGTTCGTCTGATCGGGAGAACCTGGAGACACATGAGGAGGCCGAAACAATCAGTTTTTTTTTTACATTGACCACTGGCTCATTCTACTATCAAGTGATGAGATCACAGGCTGTCAAAACTATCCACGGTGTAGCTAGAAGTAGTAAGCCCACGGAGTGCAACGACTAGTCGAATAGTTGCCTACTACTACATTTATCGCCAACTATTTTGATGACTGATTAATTGGTTTGAGTTCTCTCATTCCAGCTTCTTCATAGTGAATATTTTACTCCTCTATGACAGTAAACTGACCATCTTTGGGTTGTGGACAAAACAAGAAATTTGAGGCTTCTGCAAATGCTGATGGACATTTTTCCGTCATTTTCTGACATTTGATAGACCAAACAATGAATCGATCAATAGAGGAAATGATGGACAGAATAAATTAACAATGAAAGTAATTGTTAGATGCAGCCCTAGTCCTAGTGATGACTCTACTAGTCGAACGTTCACTATATGACTGTGGCTATGTCCGAAACCATGCCCAGACTACTACAGTGATAACTATATTTACCACAATGAAATAGAAATAGCAGTTTTCGAAGTCCCACAATGTAACGCATGCCTTGATGGGTGAGTAAATTCAGTGAGTTCACCCGTGATGTGCCTGAACTCACTATACTGTAGTAAGTAATGTGTGTTTTGAGAATAGGTGAATAATGGAGAGATTTCAGATGCAACATATATTGGTTATAACTCAGGAGAATTGTATGAACATTCACCCTGAATATGACTCTCAGTGCATGTTATATACTTGCTACACTTTGTTAAAAAAGTATTGTTTTGAAATGTACGAATCATGCTTTAAGGACACGTTTTCATTTCTGTTGAGTCTTCTTACCGCTCAGCACTTGCACATTGGATGAAGTTAGCAGATCAGTGCGTTAGCATTTCAAAAATCTTCCAAAACACTGGAATATATCTTTATTTTTATGTTAATATTGTGAAAATCAATAAGCTGACAGAGAGAAAATAAATCAGCAACTATTTGGATAACGTTTAGATCTTCTAACAGAGTTTTCTTTGCTTTGTCTGATTAATTTAAGTATAAACTGAACATACTAGGGTTTTGGACTGCTGCTCACACAAAATCGACATCGACTTGACTTCCTGACTGAGTTTCATTCTCTCATTAGTACTTAAAGCAACCTGCCTTACTTCAACCAGTGGGAAAATCTCCCAAACACTTTTCTTTACTTATCAGTACACATTACTTCACGTACCTCCAGCCACACTCAGGCCAGCTGCACGTGTAGGGTTTCTCTCCAGTATGTCGGCGAAAGTGGGCTTTCAGATGGCTGCTTTTGGTGTACATCTTCCCACAGCCTGGGTGTGAGCACTTATGGACCCTCTCTGTAGGCGGCACCCTGGTCAGCCGGGGGGCCACGGCCTTCAGCAGGCCGCTGGCCTGGCCCCCGACCCCAGTCACCCCCGTGATCTCTAGCGTCCGCATAGTGATGGGCAAAGGGGCGATCTTCACGTACTTCTGGTCAGGAGACTTAGGATCTCCACTGTTAAGTGATAACAAGGTGGTGGGGGTAGAGGACACTGACGGGGCCAGCAGAGTAACATTTTGTCCTGCTCCACCCTGGAGCCCCATGACCAGATGAGTGAGCCAGATGCCACTCTGGGCCCCAGGAGGAGAGCCTGCTGGGGTCTGAGGCTGGGCCAGGGGTAAGGGCTGGAGCTGAAGCACCAGCGGCCCGCCCAGTAGCACTGGCGGGGTTAAAGTGGATGGTGACGGGTTAAGTTGGGCAGAAGGGGAAGCATCAGCTGGGCTGGGGCTCATTTGCTCATTCTTAGGGGTGCTTGGGCTTGAAGTGCACTGGGAGGCACTAGTCCCGGGGTCACTGCAAGTCTCTGAGGAAGCTGCTGGGGGGCTAGTGGAAGATGGAGATTCACTGCAAGGCAGAGGGGAGGCCTCCTCTTTGGGGGTCAGTAGCCCCTCTTTGACAAGTTCCATCTTTTCCCTCAAGAACTCCTCTATGTCCTCCAGGGTCGGGGAGAACGGGGAAGAGGGGTGGAAAGGGAATTCTGGCAGCTTCGGCTCCTGACTCGCAGACTCATCTTCTGCTTCTGCTCCAAGGAAAATATGCAGACGTGCCCCCTCGTCTTCATCTTCCTCCTCCTCCTCATCTTCCTCCTCTTCAGGGCTGGAGCTGTGCAGAGCCCCCAGCTCCTCGGCCTCGGGGCTGTCGCAGGAGGCTGAGCTGCCTCCCTCGCTGCGGGCTCCGTCTCCCAGGTCGAGGGAGAACAGGCTGCTGCTGCTGCTGTCCCTGAACAGGTCATTGTCCAAACTCAGCGTTCTGCTGCTGAGAGACACCATTGATCCAGGCCAAGCACAGAGGAGAGGATGTTGAGGAAACACTATCCAGAGGTGTGATCACAAAACCTGCAAGGGCAACATTGAGATTGGATTTTATTACCTAGTGGAAGGTGAAAGTGCATGAAGAGTGACATATTTACCTCAGATATGGATTTTAAACTTTAAAAGGATGGATGCTACAGGATAAATGTGGCTACAAAAAGAGGCTTAAGAAGTAATCTATTCCATCAGCAACTGGTTTGCTAAATTGTTAGAGGCCCAGATTTAATCATGTGATGCTTCCAGCTGCAATACGTAAGAATTGGTTCACCTGTTGAATTCATACTGCTGACAAACAGGGTCAGTTTATCACCAGAGTAACTGCTAACTGCTTTTAACTGTATTATGGGTATACATCCAAGACTGTAGCAACTGTTAGCTTGGTTAGCCATGCAGCTAGCTGGGCTACTAAGGGAGTGTGGGCATTTACACTGCCAGCAGAGGAACTTTTGAGGCTCAGGGCTAGCTACTTAGCATGCTAACTTCAGCAGATATCTCTGCAACAGAATAAACAAAACTGTTATTTCTTCACATTCTGTTGATTTCAATTCATTAAACTAAAATTCTTACATATTGTGGATTTAATGCAATTCAATGAGTACCGCTGTTATAATCTGCTCTTCACACATTTAAAACAAGATGACAAATTAAAAAAAAAAATTGGTAGAAAGATTGCTTATATTTTTGGAGAATAAAATCTTGACAAATAATTAGAGATGTGCCGATGGTAATTTTTCTTCCCGGTTACAATACTTGGCTAAATGGCTAAAACCTAGTAAATTACCAGTGAGTTAATAAATGTATATATTAGTGCTCAGTTCAGCTCAAATAAATCACGTAGTTTCGGATCAGTAAAGACTTGAATACTCGCTAATACCTATTCCAGGACTTACGGTTGGTAGGAAGCATGTCGGAACAACTCTATTAATGATAACACAGTATGTCCATTCAATATTGACACAATTCTACCCAAAGTCCATAAATGATTGTGTTGATAAGATATTGCGCGCACATCATGAGAGAGCCAGAATCCAGCAGACAGTAAGAGCTGGGGATCAAACCGTCAACCCTACGACTGGCCGATCAGCTCATGGCCAGAAGACCTCTCCGGCAATGAAATACTTTTCAAACAGGCCTCTCAATAATACTAAAAAATTGTAAACACTATGACCTATTAACTACCTTTAGTTGTTATTGAACTTTAAGCACTTTACACGGAAAATGTGTCGTTTTGTGGATTTTTTTTATATTTACAATATTAACCTGGTAATAATACAAATTCAGAAAGCTTCCATGGCTGAATAAACAAGCTGTTCTCAGAAGAAAATAAGGTCCCATAACACTGTTTGAAGCTAGAAAGGTGGCAGGGCCCGTCAAATATAAACAAAGTTAAACAGTATGAAATTCTGTCGTCCTTTACGTCAGTTTGCATGTGCACCTTTAAAAATATTTGCAATTAATTAGATTAACAAAATCAATCCCACACGCTGTTATGGCCCTTAGAAGCTGGGGGCCCGGGGCAGGTGCCCATTCTGCCTGCTGGTAATCCAGCTTTGACCCAACATTACCTGGTGTTTCAGCCAGCTAGTTAATTTTGACATTTGATATCTGATATATGCTTTCAAATAAAGGGTCGCCTTGATTTAATAATCCCCTGAGCCTCCTATGATAACCTGTCCTTTTAAAAAGTCCATCTTCATCTGTGGAACAACTTCCAGCACTCCTCTTTTACTATTTCTGCCAAGTGCTTGCATAACAACTATATGTATATAATAAAAGAAAAATTATATAGAGAAAATACATATGATGAAAAATTATCTTGATGAACAATCTCAAGTATATTAAAAGTTAACATTTTAAATAGCAGTGGGGGGAGGGGGCCTTTTGGGTTAGGGCTGGACCTCATGTTTGCGACCAGGGTGAAAAAAGGGTCGTCTCTGTTGAAAGAGGTAACAAACTCTCCATTCGCTTATGTAAAGGATGTTTGTTGCCGCTGTCAGACCGTCGGGCACATGTTGCAGCAGGGCCTCATACTTCACACAGGGCACGAACGAGGCGCTGGTAAACACGGCCCGCACTGACGCGCCCATAAGCGTACAGCAGGAGAACTAACCCTGATCCAACCATCGGCCCGTCAAAGCGGAAAAAACACCCCTGAGAGCGCGTTAATGCGGGAGGAGCGCCCCGCAACATGGCAATCCACCTGAATACAACTGCGTCTGTATAGGAATCCACGAGTCTCAAGTTCGGCTGGGTCAAAAAATTGTTCTATTTATACTCCTCCGCCTGTACGGGTCGATCCGAGAAGAGGAATCCCGGAAATTTGGCTCGACCTACCGTGTGTGGATCGGGGGAGGCTCGGTGTGGAGAGCCAGCGCCGTCGATGGCTTCGATGATTTTCCCGTTTTCTCCTCTCCTTCGTCGTGTTATTGTCGTAGCACGCTCACATCCCGTCCTTGCCACGGGTCCATGTTGGCATTCCTCTTTCCCAGCGTCACGTGACTACATCGCTGCACAACTCGGAGGCACGGGTCCCGTTCCGCGTCTCCAATTGGCCGAGCGCGGCGGAGGCTCGCCCTAAAAGGAGCGACCTCATTGGCCGCCGCTCGATAAATTCTGACTGCCATGTGTTGATGGAGGGATCGCCGAAGCACGACTCAAGAAAACACAATGTGGCCTTGTGGTGGTGTACACAGGGGCTGGACAAAATAAGGGAAACACCCTCCACCAGGACAGCTACAGGGTTGCTTATCCTGCATCCTGTCAACCTGCAGCTGTCCTCACAGAACAGGAGCACTCTCATATCTGACGTTTGCCATCAAACAGTTATGCTGAGAAATAATCAGACTTAAGGACGTTGACTCCTCCCGACGTAAATGTTTGTGAAGCTCCAAAGATGACTCATCAGCCCTTGTTGTTTTGTTCAGTTAGGCCTACTCCTCCTGTACTCGTGGTCTCTGAAAGGCAAGACCTGGATGAGGCCCTGCTGACCTACTTTCTGACTGAGTCATTCAAGAGGTGTCCAACGATGAACAGAAACTATGAATGATGCATGACTGAGAGTCCAGAGTGTGTATCTTTGTGTTTATTCTTCGTTTTCTACATTGACCAAATAAAATATGGATAACAATTCAACACTATCAATATTGACCATTTGTGCCAGAGTTTTAAATTTCAGGTGCAATTATAAGAGAAGAAACATGAGTCAACTTGGTTTTTCTGTTATCAGGAATTCCAACACAGAAAACAAGGCGCTACGTCTTCCTCTCGTCCGAACCCACAAACCAACCAACTCATTCAGATAATATAAATCACAGTTAGCTCATGCAGCCACACGCCACTCTGGTAAGAATCATTTTATTAATACTACTAAAGAAATTAGTTCATTTTTTTTCTTTTTATATTACAAATAATGTGAAGCAATTAATGTACGCATAATATCACTTTTAAAAAAAAAATGTTAAAATGAGAAAGAAGCTATTGAGCTGCAGAGCTAAATGTGCTGGTAAATACAATGAGTAGAATACCAACATTTAATAGACGGCTTATAGCACACTGCAATGGAGCGACATGCAGCTGGAAACGCATTGTAAGAATTCAATCATGTAAAGTGTCAACAATCATAAATTCACCCATGACAGCATGTTTTACTACACTGTCCTGTATTATCAGTTAAAACAGCAACCTCCACTCACGAGGAGTTATAGTTATTAATAAACACTCAAATAAGTACTTAGTTAATGCTTACAATTACAATATAGTTTGATCATTTATTAATTGCTTATAAATGATAAGTAGACGGACTCAAAGTAAACCACATGCAGCAGTTTTAGCAGCTTGAAGTAAAATGTCTTGCTCATGCTAATAATAAAAAAGTCCTTCATCATGCGTTTTTATTATTAAGGTTTTTATTTGATTAATTATGTAAAGATTTTTTTTATTATTGTTCTTTTAAAGAAGTCTAATACTGGCTCACCTCACGCGTCCACTGTGAACTTCACCATTAAAGTTTAAGCTTGGTGAGGATGCTGAAGCTGCTTTTTTTTTTCTGGCCCACCACCACCCCCCTCTTCTGAGGACAACTTTATACTCACACACACACACACACAAAAGGTTTAAGCAGCTCCCAAACCAAATCACCCTAACACAATCAAACAAACAAAACAAAACAAGAAAAACAACAAAAAAGTTTAACAAACTAGGTTGGACAGACAGACAGACAGACAAGGACAAGAAAAAGCAATTGCATAGCGAAAACGGGGAAATGAAGAGTAAGATAATGACAGACAGATGAAGATTCAAGACATTTTAGAACAATTGAAATCAGAGTCTTAGCCAGCTGTTGGGCTAGAGTGAAAATGTTTTGAATTTTGGAAGCTTTGCAATGGACCTGCATTTAGAATTGTGATGTGGATTGTGTGGGTGTGTGAACATGAGAGAAAGTGTAGTGCTATGATTGTGAGTGTTGGTGTATCTGAATTTCAGTGTGTAAATAAAAGGAGTTGTTTGGGAGGACTGGGGGGTAGAGGGGAAAGGGAGATAAGTGGTAGGGAGGGGAGAAGATAGGGTGAGGGGAATGTGCGTGGATTTTATTTACTGTATAATTTGTAGAAAAGTTATGAGATATTGCTCTTTTTGTTTGCTGCAGTTTCTTCTGTTGATATGTATTCTGAGATTAGGTTGGTCCAATGGATGAAATGGCAAGATGATCTAGGTTTCCAATTCCAATTCCAATTTCCAAGACTATTTTCTTAGCGATAGCTAGAGAGGCAAGGACTGGAATTGTGTATTTTGGGGGAAAGGGAGTATCTGAAGTGTTGCCTAAAAGGCAGAGTGCGGGAGACAGTGGGACTCTGCAGTCCAGGACTGTGGATAGTGTCTCAGTTACTGTGGTCCAGAGAGAATGAACAGGGCCAGGTTGCATGAAAATAGGTGTCAGTGCTCCCCAAAGTGCATTGGGCCTCATTCACCAATATCTTCTTAAGAATCTTCTTAGATTCTTTCTTAAGTTGTTCTTAAGAGGTTCCTTAAGAAAACCCTACGTCAGATTCACCAACTCGTTCGTAAGCCTTAGAATTGTTCGCAGCTGTGTTCTTACATTGATGAAAGCCGCAGGAGCAATATATATGCCATAGTTTTGTGGGCCTTGGATGGAGAAATGCCACGTATAAATAGGGTGGGGGGGGGGGTTACTAATTGATGGCATGTTTCCAATTTACTTGATTTATCTTAAATCATTGGCACATTTAATTTTTTTTTAAATTTAAATTCTTTGTAAATTACCAAAAATATGAAATAAATAAATAAATGAATAAATATGACAGAATGATCACTGTAATATTGCATTTTATTGAACTACACAAGAGAAGAAAACACAACCATGCCAACATTTCGGCACTGAAATGTGCGTAAGAGCACTCCTGAGTGTTCGTAGGATTTGTTCTTGCCTAAGAAAAAATCCTATATAAGAAAAAATTCATGAATGCCACAATCTTTGTAAAATCTTCGTAAGTGGGACTTAAGAACAAATTTGTTCGTAAGAACGGTTCATGAATGAGGCCCATTGTGAGCAAGTGTCTGTGTCAGTTAGTCCCCTTATAAACATTTTACTCTGAGTGATGTGAGTTTGGTGGATGGTTTTGTATTGTATGAGTTGTAAATTGGTGGTCATAAAAAAGATGGTTTTTTTTTGCTTTTGGAGGTGTTATTGTGGGGTTAGATGAAGGGATGAGTTTGTAAAGCTTTGATATAAGTTTTCTTTAGGGTGGTTAGCAAAGTCCAAAAGCAGTTCACTGGTTTTAGAAAGTTGTAAAGTGTTGTTGGTTATGAAGAAATTGGTCTCTCCCGATCTCGAATTTCCGGATAATTGAGGTAAATGACATAAATTCATGGTTTTCGAAGATGTGATGAAGGTGGGTGATGCCCTTTTGCTGCCATTTGGGGAAGTGAATAGGTGCATTGTGCAGTTGGATATCAGGATTGTGCAAGATGGGGGTGAGTCTACACGGTGCTGGGGTTGCTTTGGTGATTTTGTTGGCTTTCCACCAGACTGCCAGAGTTGTGGATATTGTGATGTTATGATAAAAATCCATGTTTTTGATTGACTGTGGTAGAAAGGGGAGGTCTCTAATTGAAATGGGGGTACATAGTTTCTTCTCTAAGCCAAGCCATGGGTCAGTGTGTATCTGTTGTTGAGTCCATCTATGTAAGTGTTGTAATTGATGAGAAAATAGTGCATAAAATTTGTTGTTCAAGTCCGCCTAGATGTGCTAAGAGTGATATTCTGCTGCTTTAACTAATAACACTGGTTTCCCAACAGCTTCTGCAACATACACAACAATGCTTTGTCTTCCACCATATATAGAGAAGAAAAGTTGGAGATGGGCATTCATTTCCATTGAACAGGTCTATTTCCGAGGTCCTGTGTTATTCTATAAGATTTTTCATAATTTTATTTATGATTTCTTTTTATTTGGTATGGGAAGTTTGCCAAATAAGATTCCCCTCAGTCCTGTGTCATTGGTCCACTGACATGGACATGGAACATTTCAATGACAATGGAAAAAATAGCGAATTGGTCATTCTTGTTGGGGCAAATTATGTCGGGAACTTTGTGCCCTCAGCCACCGAGGTACAAGCAATGCAGTCATCTTTCTCGATAACTTTTTTCAAGAAACAGGGATTATTATTCAAGAGAGATGTATCCCAGTGGAAGAGGGGAGTGCTACATTTCAATATGTCAAGTATCAGTACTGCAGGAATCTCTATTGCGTGAACAATCCAGGACACCTGCGAGAAGTACAGGGACATTTATGGAAATGATGGAAAGATCATGTAGACAACGGTTGTTCAGTTAAAAAATGGAGCAAAAGAAACTGGGACTGCCCCCAGTTGTTTTCTAGTCTCTTGTCTGTTTGAGTCTCTGAGTTGACCAAAATCAGAGGTTAAAAGAGAAATTCATACAGAAAATCTTTATAGTAAGTCCACTTTTGTGAAACAGCAGCAATAAATCATTTTCACATGGAACAGTGGGGACATTAATGTAACTGCCTTGAGCACATCATATCCTGACATATCGGATTCTTTTGGACTTTTGGATCTGCATCAGTCTTGACTTGATGATGATGTGCTGCTGGTCTGCTGTGCAAAGGCGCCATCTGGTGGTTCAGCAGAGACAGAAAAAGGTCAGACTCCAAATAGTAAATTTTTTCATCAATTGGCAATGAGAGACACTAGTCCACATTCAGTCATCAGCACCTCATTAAAGCACTTGGTTTGCATCACCTTTCTATGATAAACAAGTATATAGTTATGGTTCCAAAAAGGGGTATGAGAATGTATTAAAGGCTGTATTATACATGTGTTACTATGGTTACTCATGACTCATTACATGACAGCAGATATCATACATACATTGTATGTTGATCTATGTCACACAATATAACTTAATAATAATTTCCTATGGATCAATAAAGTTTTACGTCCGCTGATCCAGGTTAACCCTTTCAAAACTAGAATGGCAGATTGATATCATTTGTCTCAAATTGTCTGCTTTATACACACATAGCAGACCCCAGGGGGAGATGTACAGCAGCAACAGATGTTTGAACAGAATATTGTAAATAAAATATCACAGTTCCAAATAACCTTATCGAGACTGACTGACATGGAATGTCTGGAATATCTGAATGTCCTTTGTCTTATTGTAGGTGCCTGTAGACTCACTCTAGATGGGAAAATCGGAGATTGCACACTTTAAAAAGCCAGTATTATCCCTGAGATTTTTAAATAATCTTGTACCAGAGGTGAAACAATAGTAGTGCAAGCTGTAGAGATCATTCTGAAATGATCACTCATTGACATAGCTCATGAATAACCAGTACAGCTCTAAACCACAGGCACGCCTGGTGGGAGAGGTAGCTTTATTTAAATGTTGATGTTTCTCATTGGGTAATTAGCTGCATTCAGTCATGACATGCCGGCTGTAAGCAATGCTCCATAAAAGCCAAACAGAGCATATGGACAGGAAGACTGCAGCATAATGCAGCACACGAGGAGTGTCAAGACTCCAGTGTGGTTTCTTAGCAACAGTACACAGCAGGATATCGCTCCCTATCATTGCCTGGATAGAAAAAACAAACTCATTTATACGTGAACATAGTTTGTGCACAGTTGGATTTTACCCACAATACTATGCTCTGTGATGTTTGTGATGAAAGAGACACATTCATCCACATCTCATTACAGGCATTGAGAATGCATCGCCTTGAACTGAGGCTGTGTGTGATGCGCAGCATGTGGCTTGAGCTTAATCAGAACACAACACAGCTTCTTTATATATGACAGGTCCCTGAACCTCTGTAAACTTTCAGTAACACAGTCACTGTGGCATCAAAGGTTATACTGCATTCTCTGCTGATGTTCGTGATGGAGAGATGGTCAGTGTTGAAGGTCAGCGTGCCTCTAGACAACCCCAGTGCAGAGGAAAACCAGCAGGCTGTCAGGCAGCTGCACTACTGAGCCGAGGCACATTGCCGGCAACTCCTGCAGGATATACGCAATTGCATTTACATGGATACATTCTATGTGTTTAAATGGCTATTTGCTGTAATTTCTTAAAATAATATGAATGCATAAAATATAACATCATTCTATTTAATCACAAAAATGAGCAGGTTCACAGCGGACACATGAGCTGAACCAGTATTAGATTTCTTTAACTGCAGTGTGGTTGATACCAGCTAAGGGCTATGGCTAAGCACACAAATGCAAATGACCAGTCATGTTTGGATGTCAATGTTGCTGTAAAGCCAGGAGCAACACTTGTAAAGACTCTCCTTGTGGAAAGGTAAACCGGTTCTTAGAAGGCTTGCAGGCTGAAGTAACTCAGAACCAGCACTTGTACATGTTAGTGGAAAAGAGGATTTAGTCTCTCAGTTCTCACTGGGCTTTATAAATGATCTAACAGGTTCACTGTGAAGAGTGAATTAACAAAGTTAACTGCTAGGCTACTTAGAGTAGACTCTTAGTAACGCGACCTTCCCCTTCAGCCGAGTGCTTTTCATCAACGGTAGCTTTGTACATTTTGTTACTAGTAGGCTACCGTTCGTTTCTGTAATGTTTTGGATCATTACCCGAGCGTCTCAGACAACTGTTATTAACTAGTCACTCAATTTAGCTATCTTTAGGTCGCTACGGCTCTTTTTTTATATTTCGTAGGCCAAGAGCTGGCAAAAATTAAAGTAACTGACGTACAAACTGTCTTGCAGAAGCGAGCAGTACCTCACTGCTCATAAACTTGAAGGTGCTTACCTCAACTGAAGTTGCTTTCCAAGCTAGGTGATTATCAAAAACTCAGCGAACACTTAAAAACATCAAATGGTAAATACTTAGAACAATATGTACAAAGCTGACAGGTGAAGCAACTTACTTAAGCACATAAAAAAACATTGATTGCTACAGCTGGATGAATCATTACGTTAGCGTTGACATGGACAGCACACAGAAATGCAGTTGGTAAAATGGATACATACTAGCCTACAATGTGCAAGTAGTGAATAGGCACATTTCACTAACTCAATAATCACACTCAATTGCAATCGTGTTTTATTTATCCAGTCTGACACTGAAGTGTATTTAAAAAAATCTTTTATAGAGTTTTGCCATAACTAATCAGGTGCAATGTATCTGTATTGCTGATGTAAGTTTATGTCAGTTGGAAGCTGTGCTAGCTGTTGCTAGGAACATTTAACATTTTTGAAATGACTGAAGAAACGAATAAGCTGACTTACAACTTGTATTGGTGCATGGGTCTCATTCACACTGTTCATTCACACACACAATACAGAGCTGCAGCCATGCTAGCGACTCTGAAAGGCTGTAGTAGACACAGTGGTGCTTTGCTAACATCAGCATGCTGATACGCTTTGCAGCTAATGATGCTAGCATGTTGGAGTTTAACAAGTACAATGATTACCATGTTTGCCCTCTTAGCTTAGTGAGCATGCTAACCAAGGCTGGGAATGTTACTAGTTTTGGACTTGAATCATGACCATGAATGTCCGTACAAAATGTCATATTACACAGAATCCATCCAATAGTTGTCGAGATATATCAGTGTGGACCAAATTAGTGGAGGGAACAAGTGACTGACAGACCAAC
Source organism: Sparus aurata (assembly GCF_900880675.1). NCBI lineage: Eukaryota > Metazoa > Chordata > Actinopteri > Spariformes > Sparidae > Sparus > Sparus aurata. Next base: position 33,589,837 of record NC_044192.1, read on the forward strand.
ATTGCCGTCCCTGAAGCCTTGCCTCTAGCTTGGCAAAAAGTTGCTGATGTAACCTGTATTAGCAAAAATTAGTGTGATATTGCATCAGCAGTGGTCGAGTTTTAGAGTGTCTATTTTAAAAGCATGTGCCATTCTTTTGTAGTGCTTGAAATCACAAATTGTGTACATAAGAATACCTTTATGATTTTTTTGTTATTTGTTACATGGCATATGGTGGTGAGGGTGAAAAAAGCTGATGATACACAAGATGCTGTTCATGTAGTAGATTCCATGTTGCTGCCAGTTGGTGGTGTAGGTCAGAGCCATGAAGTTTGCCCAGACATTCTCAGGTTTTATTCTGTCTTCCTTAAATTCCACATAGATTTAGAGCTGCAGCTACATACTCACAGCCGTGTGTCAGTGCCCTTCACCCACGCTGTGTTTTTAAGAGCTGTGGGGCAGAGGTGACTGACACACTCTCTCACATACTGAAAAGAAACCTTCAGGCATACAGGCAGAAATCTTCCGCAGAACGTTCCGCAGTTACGGAGCAAGAGTTCAGAGATGATAGCTGCTTAAGCCGTTTTGGCAGCCGTGGATCTGATGATTTGCAAGATGCACAAAGACGTTTCCCAGCACAAACTGTTTTAGACTTGCTAAACAGTGAGAGAGCTGCTGGGCTTTTCCATTGTCATGTTAGATGTCTCCTGAACTTTCAAGCCCGTGGACGCAAATACTCAGCAGTATGGATCAATAAAAGCAAATCCCTCCTCCAATGGAATATGAATATTTGATATATTTTGTGCGATAATGTACTCTGGCTGATTGATGCATTTGTATGGATTTGAAATGTTTAGGTTTAGGGTGGTTTGTCCACATATTGGAATCAGCTTTGCGGTGTGACGTTTCCCATGAAAAATGATAATAATAAAAGTTTAAAAAAAGATTAGTGTCTTCCCACATTACTTGTGAGAGCAGGTAGGTGACGTCCACTATGTCTGTGTCAAAAGAAGAAGACACTGGCAGAGTGTAAAGCACGCTGCTGAGGGACACTTGCATGAGCGGACTTAAAGCAACACATAGACTACACCAATTTCAACAGAGTCTAATGTAATATTTTCAATTAAATAGCATCTGATTAAATTGTAAGGTTCTCAGTGAACTAAATGTAAGGTTCTCAGTGGATCAGGTGCTTTTCTTGCGGCGGTCCCATCAGTGGCAGAAGTGCATCATGTTTTCAGGACATGGTCTGACGTGACTTTCATAATTTAAACACTACTTTATATATTTATTTCATTATATGGCTTAGTAAACTCTTATTATATGGAGACACTCTGATTTTTATACAATTCAACAACAGCGTTTCTTTTGTATAAGGCTGAAGTGTGCAGTTGGGTGATTAACTTACTCGTCTATTTGAGAGACAGAGACCTGAAGGACGCAGAGTATTCTTCCTCTCAGCTGGCACTCACAACAACTTGGGTGGGTATTCCTGCAGTCAGAATGCCGACTGCACACTTCCTTAAAACTTGCGACATCTGTGGCATTGTGTTGTGTGCTAAAACCCTCCGAGGCACACCCGTGCAATGACTATGCTGTCTGATCAGCATCTTGATACGTCACACCTGTCAGGTGGAGGAAAGCGTTTGGCACAGATCTGAGCAAAGTTGTTGTCAATATTTGACAGAAATAAATGTTCTTCTTGTGTTTACAGAAAGAGAACGTAAGCCAAAAGCCAAATATATTCCACGTCAGACAGACATGCAACAGTATTCCTGAGGCTCATCACCTAACAGACGAGAGGAAAGACAAACAGTGAAGGGCGTATACTTCACAATAGTCTAGCATCAAAGCATGCGTTCATAAAAGTGAAAGACAGCAAGCGAGAGACAGAACCAGTCAGGAGAGAAAGAGAGCTTAAAAAGTGCAATGCCCCAGACATCCTCTCAGGTCAGCCATCAGGGAATTAACTAAGACTGGCCTGCTGTTCTCCTGCTCCATGGGGAACACCAGCAGGCCAAGGCTTAACTGATAGCAACTTTGATAATAACATTTAGCTGTTGCATTAAAGGGCCACTGTGTAGGATTTAGTGGCATCTAGTGGTGAGGTTGCAGACTGCACCCTCCCCGGTGATGGCTGCTAACAATGCTAAAGACGATCTCTAGAGCTACTGTCTGGTTTGTCCGTTCTGGGCTACTGGCGATGCAACATGGCGGAGTCTGTGGGGCAAGGACCTTCTCCCTCTGTAGATAATGAAACTCATTATATGTTGACCACAACATGATTTTTGGTTTCATATGATTCTACGTGAAACAATAATGAGTATTATATTACATTTCTGCCAATAGATTCCCCTGAATCACACACAGATCATTTAAAGACTGCAAACGTTTCCAGTGAAGAGTCTATATAACTCAGAGTTCTAATGATTTTAAAGCAGTGATTCTCCTTTTTTGAGAAAACATAGTGATCCAAATCAGAATACCAAATGAAGGTTTCATCCCTTCATTACAACCGACACATGAATAAAATATGTGTACCTTGTATATTTATTGGGTGTAACAGTACTGGATTGCATCATATTGTTAAATACACAACACCTGGTTCAATGGATAACAAATGTCTCATAAACTGAATTTATTGACAGTTTAGTACTGTTGTTCAGCTGTGTCCGTATCTGTTCTTTAAGCTCACTTGTTCTGTTCTTTTTTTTTTTGTCAACCATGGTGCCGAGAATGAGTATAAATGGAATTCTGACATCACAAAACTCATTACATTACATGGTTTGTAAATGCAAACCAGGTCTTTGGGGCCAGACAGTTACTCACCTGTCACACAGAAGGCTATCAGACTCACAGCTCCAGCCTGAGGGTCCTGTGGAGACATCAGCACAGCCGGGTGTCAGGCCGGTGGTAGGATTTTGCAGGCCTCGCAAAACTCCCACTATCAAGATAAACGACTGCTGACGACCAAAACCGCCTCGCCCGGAATCGCTAGCTGAACCAATCATGGGCACAAAGATGAGAACAAAGAATACGTGTATACCACATGTCCATCTAGCCTCTTATTCCTATTCACAGAGACTGGAGCCAGGAATGCATCGGCAGGCTCCCTGAATATGTGGCAACCTAGGTTACCATGTAAGACCAATCGACAATTTGCCACACCTTTTTCTCAAACAGCGACTGTCCGCATTGCTTAACAACCATACCTAAATGTGGCAGTTCCGTTCAGTGTTGGGTTTCTTTGCAGACCACTTGAGCTAACCAAGCCAGCTAATGGTAAAACTCAGCCGAGCAGGACTCTTACATCCCGCTCTGTCACAAGAGTGATCTCATCTATGAGATTGAAAGCTTCCCTCTGCAGGGTGTTACACGGTCTTTGGATTACTGTTGAGTCTTTGCACTTTTTTGTCTCTTTGAGCACCACAAGCCGAGTTCCACCTAGTACAATTAGATATGAGAAGAGGCAGGCATCTCTACAGCCGATATCTCCAAAACTTTGCCACTCAACACCAAATCAATTTAGATGGATGGATAAAACTAAGTAGCATTACAGGTAAGAGGACAAATATGTGTTTTTGATGTTTGGATTCAGTGTTTAACACATTGTATCTCCTTTGTTTAATCTAAACTAAAATCTGAGAGTAAAAAACCACCAACTGTGGTTTGACGAGGGGTCATGTACCAGAATGTGTCTTGGCCTGGAACAGTTCCTGAAGTCTCCACTGGTTGTCAGCAGCCTCTTGACTTTCTATGGCCACATTCCAATTATAACTTGGTTTACCTGCACAACCTTTAATCAACATGCACTTTCTCTGTTATATCAACACCTGCTAATTGCAGCTATAAACGGGGTCACCTGTAGGCACTTTAGATGACTCACTGAGATCTGGGTTTCTCTTCTTATCCTCAAGTGAGATGGTCCCTCTCTGAATTCATTACACGCTCTGAACAGTTCATGTTTTGCTGTTCATGTTTGGCTGGCACATTAACAAGACTGCTTCATCACTTTTGTTTGTGGTACAGTTCATACAACCGATGCCATCCCTAACAGATTTCAAAAGATAAAAGCTTATATTGAAAATGAGTTTATCACAACTCTCTCATCAGTTGCTAATCTTTCAGCTGACACCCTCTGTGATGTTTACTTCAATTACTCATTAAACAGGAGCATCCTGTTTCTGTTAAACATTCATTCTCAGATGCACTATTAAGCTGGTAAGTGATAAACCGCCGAGTTGCTTCTCTCGCCTCACAAAAGCTCTCCGATGTCTCCTCAAGGAACAAAAGTGGCTGGAAATGCCAGCAGCAGCTCATCCAGTGTACTCAGACCTTCAGTCTAAAGCTCAGCGGTGTGTGTCAGCATGAAGGTCTGTTTCAGACAATCCCAGTCAGATAACCATGATGACGGGACGCGCAGCCCTGCCAATGGGTGAGGAGCTTGTGGCTCGCTGGGATTAAGAGGCTGGAGAGTAAATCACTGGGTTCCTCAGCAGACTCTCTGTGGGTCCTGTGGGCGGGCCTCCTGTCTCACAATGTGTGTGCTTTTATTTCTCTCCCTATCACAGCACATGCCCTTACCGCTCTGTTTGACCAGTTTATAGGTTTTCGAGTCGCGACCCCCTGAAAAAACTCAGCGGGGTGTTCTTGACCCCCCGTTGAGAATCAGTCAGTGCACTAGACATTTCCCCAAAATGGCAGAGGTTACTATACATATCAAGTGCACACTAAGGTCCCATAGATTTAACATATTCTCATCATAAAGGTTAGAATCCTCCTGTCAGTTTTATACACGTGGTATGAAAACATCAGTCTCTGTTTGGTTATAAGGTTGTAAATTGAATTCCATTCCGTTCCGTTTTCTTTTCCGCTTATCCGTGAGGGTCGCGGGATGTTGCCGCTTTTCCCCCCTAAGGGGTTGCGGGGCTTACTGGGGCCAAATCCAGTTTCATTCTATGGGCGTAGGCCAGGGTTCACCCTGAATGAGTCGCCAGCTCATCGCAGGACCCTTACTGATGGCAGTGGCTGCCTTCACACAAGGTGCCAACTGCACATCAGGAGCAACTTTGGGGTTGAGTATCTTGCTCAAGGATACTTCGACATGTAGCTCAGTCCCGCCCTGGGGAGCCGGGATTTGAACCAGTGATCTTCTGATCACCAGTCAACCAGCTCTACCCACTGAGCTACAGCGTTTGAATTCAATTAATAAATCTCAATATCGATAGAAATTTAAAAAAACTCCATAATAGTAACAGCTGGTGACAGCAGTCTGACAGCTTACATGTCGAATAAAAACTGAATCAACTATGACAGTAGTATCAAAACGGGACAAAGGTGCGACAAACCACACATAAAGATTGTTTCCACCTTACACACTTTGTTTTTGATCCCCGAGAAACTGTCATGTATTCTCGTACCGGGAGAAACATGGGCAGCAATCAGCAGTTTGCACTGTCTATGTGATATTTGCGCCAAAGAACGCAGAATTGTGTGTATGACTGTACAAATGGAGGTGAGTAAACTTATTAAAATAAAGCTTATACAACTTAAGGTAAAAAGCTGGTGTCCCTCAGCAGACAAACAAGTGTCAGTCACAAATATGAAGCATGTTTTAAAAATCTTTATGAGAACGGAGGGCAGTGACTGGATCTGAACTCATTTGTCCCGAGGGAGATTTGTCGATTGAATCGTGAATCTTGAACACATGAGATTATAATCTTCAAATATCACACACTGTGTCATTTCATACAACACTTTGTTTTCTACATGAACCCCCCATTGGACAAAGTTGCTGTGTACAAAATACAGCCCGGAGATCATATTAAAGAATGTCCTCACCTCCTTCATATCTTGTACTGTAGATTCCCATCATATGACCGGATCACTTTACCCATGATGCAAGATGTTGTTATCATCAGCATCATAAACCCAACAATCATGTCCTGCAAATAAAAACCTACTGTGAGAAACACTGCAACCAAGCGAGCAGTGTTGTAAACAATACTGATGGTTGACTGGGACTGAACAGCAAAAGGTAAATACAATCAGATTTACTCTCTTCACTGTTTCAAGTGTGATGATGATTGCAACCAGCTGGTTTCAGGACAGTTTATCTGTCCTAGGGTGACCGGACACATCGCTTAGCTCTGTGTGTGTAACACTCAGATTGAGGTGTTAACACGGCAGCAGTAAACAGTACTGAGGAGCAAACTGAAGCAGGAGAAAAAGAGGTGCAGAGGGCAGACACATTCCTGCCTTCACACCGCTACTGGATAACAAATATCAGTCAGACAATTAAAACGTATTTGAAATCATGTACGTTTAATTTTGTCTCTTTCTATTTAGCTTTATGTGTCCTATGTTTTATTAAATCTTCATTTTTGTTGCTTGCAGTCCGTCATGCCGTCAGCTTCATGTCATAATGCTGATTTGTCGGTCCATAGTTAGTTGCAAAATAAATTTCACCGAGATGATCAAGACATGAGATGATTCTTTTGTTTCTGACCTCTGGACAGACACTTTTACATGATACAAACAGATGATAATGGGTCCGGACATGAGGAGGGGTCTGTGGGAGTATTACAGTTTGGATGGAACCCGAGTGATCAGGTCCTGCAGTGTCTCAGTATTGCTGTTATTAAGCGGATCTAAAATGAGACTGCTCACCAGATCAGATGAATTCATAAAAAAAAAGCACAGCCCCACAGAGAGGCGGACTTCGAGTACTGCTGTGCATCAACATCTAAATCCAGCACCCGCACAAATCACAGAGCTCAACGTCACAAAACAAGTAGTTAAATCCGTATAAAAAGTAGGTTGCCTTTATTAGAAGCTGGGAAACCAAAACATTATCAACATCGTCGTTGTTAATACTTTTTTGTAAGACCACAATATTGCCATCACCAGCATCATCATCATCATCATCGTCATCTCTTCGCACTTTTTCCACAACATGCAAAAGATTCAAGAGTTCAGCGTTCCTTTTCCACATCAGTGACAAAAGCTTCTCCACTTCATCTCCCGTAGGAATCACAACTTGGCTTACATTTACATTGCCAGTACAACTGAAGGAGATAGAAAAAAAACATCAAAAACAGTACAACAGAAGAAATCGTAGAATGGATGGGTAAGGAGAAATTCACAGCCTTTTGCCATGTGCCCCCTGTGGGATGATGAAGAGGACCCCTCATTCAAGGCCTCAACGCTGTGATCTACAGACAGAATCTGATCCTACTGCAAACAGCTCTCTGAGCTTTACATTGGTAGAAACAAACTTTTTTTTTCCCCCCATTTATTTTCTTATTTGTATCCAATTGCCTTAAAATGACATTAAGGATTGGGTGCCAATTCAGGACCTGAATGTAGAAAAACACACTAACCTGCTAATAAGGACAGTTGTAAAACTATTGAATGTGCTTCTGAACCGACGACTTGGTTCGAGTCCGTCCTGTACACATCCAGGACTCATTTCTATTGCAGCCTTGGGACCAATTAGAAGTTCTCCTAATATGAATTTAGGTTCCCAAGATCACAATAGCAACTTTTTCTTATTTTTATTTTTTTTTGCTTCAACATCAAAACACTGTTTATCGCAAAAAAGGACAATCTCACAAGTGCTGCACCTGATCGCCCAGTCACTAGTTTTGAGATCGTTTATGGCTTTGGATGGTCTGCTGATCATACAAATTGTTGACTTGTTCTCAGCCTAATTTGCCGCTTGTAGCAAAGACCTAAAACACGAGGACAGGTTACATTCTCAGGCCTCCAACGACGTAATCAGAGCCGCTACTGAACTGAACTCAATGAAAATTAAGGCATATAAAGACAAATGAATGCCTGATATAAACTGAGCTGATGGTCTTGTCTGAGCCTCAGTAATGTAGAATTCTCAATTGAACAAAGTATTTGCTTGTGAAACACTAATGGGTGAACAAAAAGCTGAGAAACAAATGGACAAGGATACCCACAGTAACCATTAAGCTGATGGGACTGGGAGAGGGAGAGAAGAGAGTGAATGAGAGGACAGGAGTAAATCGGGGAGAGATGGCTGGTCCAACCATCAGGCAGAACAGATTGGATAGGGTCAACTTTTTTTCTTTAAAATCAAGATACATTTTATTTCTTTTCTTAAAAAACAAACATTACAAAAAAAATCTGAATAGAGAATTAGAACAATGAACCAACAGGAGAAAAACGACATTCATTTTTTTTAACTCTCAAAAGAAAAAAAAAGAAACATCTCTTCTTGCATTTCTTAAAAATAAAAAACAAAAAAGATTTAGGGGTGCCTGGCACAAGGGGTTGAATGTTGAGAAGATGCTGTAGCCATGCGGGGAGGTGGGGATCGTGTGTTGGAAGGGGTGGAGTCGCTTCACGTAGCACGGTGCATCATTAGAACGCCCAACACACAACAAAAACCGTTTCACATAGGCAGCTGATGGGCTGAGAGAAAAAAAAGCCAGACCCTCTTACAGGAAGTAGTACAGGAAGTACTCTCACAAGCATACAAATTTAAACAAGTACATAAACACACACACACACACACACACGCGCTGGCTTGAAATGTGTGTTAGCGGTGGTCTGGCATGTAGCAAACACTCTGCCGTAGCTCACCACTCCGCCGTCTAAAGAACACACCTTTAACTGTTTGAACTGGTATATGAAGCAGCCGCTACATGTGGAATACTTTTCAAAATAACAAGCTTTATTTTATCTCCACACAGGCCCACAACAAGAGGTCAGGGCACTAGTGTAATCTGAAACAAGCAGGGTGATGTTAAAAAATAAAATTAAAAGAAGCTGCTTCAACTAAGAGAACAATTTGAAAGGTGTTTAATCAATGAGCTGACTAATGTTGCCCTGTTAAAACATGCTCCTGTTTTAAAAGCACAAAGTACCAAAGAGAGGGTGAAGGCTTCAGCATGGCGCGTGTTGACTCAACGTCGCTTTGTAAATACAGCGCTTTAGTTACTGATACTGAGAGGCTCTGAGCTATTTTCCCTGTAATCACAGATGAGGTCAAATAAACAGGAAAAAAAATTGACCAGTCATGTATGACCACTGATAATCCCCGGGGAGGAAAAAAAAAAAAAAAGAAAAACACAAGTGAACTAGTCTGTTCACACTGAGGACGGATGCTCACTAGCACTGCACTCTTGTTTGGATTTTCACTAAAATGCAGAGTGTAAATGATAAAGAGGGGAGGGTGTGTAAGGCTGAATGTTGTGACTCTGGTGTTAAAAATTAAAAACTCTTTATATACACCAAATGGTCACATGAGCACAATGTCTTGGTTGGAGGGGGATGAAGCAAAACAAGAAAAAGCACACAGAGTCCAAACCATTGAGCCAGGCCACCAGGAGGAAAATAAAAAGTAACAGGAACAAAACAACTCTAAACGCAGAGCAACAAAGAAAACAAAAAACGTTGAGAAGAGACAGAGACGTGGAGGATGGACTTCAGCAGGTACCATCTTCTAGTCTTCTCCAGAGGGTGCCTCCTCTTCCGAGCCGTCTTCCTCCTCTTCATCTTCCTCTTCCTCATCTCCTCCTGCGGCCTCCTTTGTCGTCTTGGGAGCAGGGGAGGACTCTTTCTTCTCAGCCTCCTCCTCCTCTTCCTCTAGGGGACTCTCGGGGTCCTCCTCTTCCTCCTCTTTGGGTGAACTTTTCTCAACAGCCTTGGTGCTCGGGCGCCCCTTCCCCTTTCCTTTCATTGGGCTGGGGGTCACTGAAGGAAAAAAGCACATCAGTTGGTGATGATGATGATGATACAATCTCAGAGGGCAATGGATAATATTTTGGGGCTCCCAGTGTCACCAGCATATATCCAGAAAACCATTTCACTCTAACGTCTAACAACTAACTGCATAATTTTATAGTTTTACTGCAATTTCTAACTTCAAATTCATATCTAAGAGAATTGTATGATTACATAACGCTTTTTTCAGTCCGTTTCCACCTTTTCATCCATTTTATTATGTTAAGAAATAGAATCTCTCACCTGTGGCCTTTAGTCGAGGTTTGGGGCTCTTCTTCTCCTTCTTGTCTGGCCTTCCCCGTCGAATCACCTTCTTGCCTCTTTTCTTGGAGTGACCATAGTCACTGTCATCATCATCCTCCACCATGAAGTCCTCATCGCTGCCAGACTCATCAGCTGCACACAGAAATGAGCCACATAAGAATCTCTAAGAACTGCAGCACTGCGAGTATAACTTAAATGTACACAGTTTACAAACAGGAAGACTGGAATTCCAGCTCCACGTCGAATGAAGAGCAGTTTCAAATAAAAACAGGAATTTTTTCAGTCCATCTTTCCATCCATCCATCATAACCACCCATCTTTTGTAGGGTCGTAGGGCACGGCAAACAGAGCTGTATTTCCAATTGAATGTAAATAGCAATGTCACAAAGCTGTGGCTGTAGGAACTTTCTAACAGCTCACCAGAACATTTTATCAAGACCTGTGATGATAATAACCTCCTTTTCCCTCAGATTGTTTACTTTGAAGGATTTTCAGGGCCCTAAAGAGGTCAAATATGCAGTATTTTACAAGAAAAATAGACTCAACTGAATATTGTGAAGCAGTACTCTAAAGCATCTTCTAAACTGACAAGCACTCAAGGCCTTTAGTTCATTTTCTTTAGCAATCTGCAAACATCAGCTCCATGTAGTAAACAGTGTTGTCATGGTTCATACACAAACACATAAGATATTTCCTGCGAGTCTGAAGGGCATCAGCTTGTTAATGGCTTGTGTGTAGCATTTGGTGAAGGCATGTTTTACAGTGCCATTGTACATACGGTCCATATAGGGTTCCTCTTGGTCTTCGTGCTCTTCATCCTCGCTTCCCCCGTCGCCCAGCAGGATCTCCCTCTGTTTGGACACGGCCTTGGAGGCCGCCTGGCGCACTGTACGCTTTCGACTCACTTCCCTGTCATCATCACTGTCATCTACGCAAAGGACAAACACAGGTACACAATGATTCACAATATAACAGGTAAAAAAAACTAATTACCACAGAGTGAGACATCTCAACGTTCTTTCTTTGGAGCCTCCTATACCACCTTAAGTGAAAAATGTTATAATTCATAACTAGCTGGATTCTTTCTGGATCAGTTCAAGCTTGTGAGAGTTGGTCAGGTGTGCTTGTCTGGCTGTTTCAGAACAAAAGAAAGTTAATACACCCCCTGAAATGATTATTTCCTTGGTAATCAATCTGTTAAAATTAGCCAACACCTGCAAACTTATACTAAATTTGCATGATAGCAAATCAGTAATCATAAAGCTGGAACCAGCAAATATATTTGGCTGATGTTATTGTATATTTTGTTTGAGAAATGTCTTTAAAAACAGATCGATAGTCAAACTGGTTGCAGATCAATTTTCTGTTTTTGCTACCTCCCAAATCAAACTTTCTAGAAGGGATTTTCACTGCTTTCATGTAATCCAAACTACACGCGAAACACTGCAAACATCCTGCTCTCTGCTCAGTAAAGCCAGACCTATAGTGAAGTTTTGAACAGCATGTTTTGCACAATATATGATATATAGCATAAATCTAGATTTGGAAAAACAACGTTTTCCTTTAGCTCTTATAGCTGGGCAAAATGATCCTGTTGGAGCAATAACCATCCAGTTCACCTGGGGTGTATTCTGGGCAACAAAGCAAAGCAATTCTGGATTACAATACATTTAAATGGAACATATACTGTCACGATGTGTAATGAAAAGCCACGATGCAGGGGAGCGGTTTTTCCTGTGAAGGACAAATGAAGCCCCACACTGCCAGGTCCACTGAAATTACTGATTGCACAAACATTGTGCCTGTAAACATTAATCCTTCATTTAAACCTGTGATGACGCAGAAATATAAAAAGTTATTTTGTGAAGCCTGTTTTATATCAGCATTTAAACTTATGAACTATCAAGGAAAAAGGGCAGACATATTTAGTGAGGATGTCGTTAAGACTATCAGCTGGCTGGCCATAAATGATGACAGTGATTGATCGATCAATCGGGCTCATCAATCACACTTCTGACCTACAGTCATCCATCAAAGCAGAGCATCAGAGTGTTGGGGAATGATAGAGGCAAACTGACTCAGTCAGTCACCATCAGCTGGAAGTGTGGGAGGAATAAACTTGTCTGGGAGAGCAGTGCTGCCTGTCAACCCCCAAGCATTTTAGATATTCACATGCCAAAACATGAGTATCAAAGTACCAATTCCTCTCATTATTTTAGATAGTAGCATAGGGCCACCATGGCCTCGCTGCCTGGACTTCCAAAACATCCTGGATCCCACGGCTAGAGTATATATGAGAGCACAGCATAAAGTCAGCTGAAAACTGACCTTTTTTGTTTTCAGTTATATTTAATTTAGGTACAGTATGTCTTCACAGTTTTCAATGAGCTCAAAACAAATAAAAAAACAAACAAACTGGAAAACAATGCAAGAAAGGCAAGTTGTTTTGTGTTTATATGTAAATCTCAACTAGTAGTGCCTTAAACAAGTGATGTCTTTAGCCTGAACACCTCTGATAGGTGTGAGGAGGACTGAATGCAGCTCGTCGTCTTTAAATCATAATCACAATGTGAAAGAGTGCATATGAAAAACAGTGAAGTGTTGCAATAATGATTATAAACAAGTTAAACTCTCAAGCACACAATATCATCATTTACATAACTGTTGCACTGATTTGTCTTGCTTGATTCATGATGCAGCAGAACTAGACATATTTTCGTATTCCATGCATTGTGAGTCCCCGCAGTACATATTGGCAACCAACAGCTTGTATGGAGTTTTGGTTGTGTTGTGCTACTAGTGGCTGATGTTGCCTGAAGCCTCTAGCCTAAAACAGCCGAGGAGCTACAGTGTAGAGTTTTTATAATAATGGAATTTCTCAACTTTGACACAATACCTTGAAAAAAAATATCACAACACTGAAGGCATAAAATTCAGATTTTTATTAGATGGAAAATATAACAAGGGTTGTGTACTGTTTGTTAAGCACAACGGTATCTAAGGTCATTTACTTCTGGAGGAGGCAGGACTATGTAAGCACTACAGCGTAGCATGTGTCGAGTTGAGCAGAGCAAAGAAAAAACTGTTGGAATTGGAGAATCAATGCTGCAAGAAATGAGCATTTAAACCATTTCAAATATGCAGTTTTGTATGCATCGATTTTTTTAATTCCTAAGATGGCAGTCTTCAGTACCAACCACATTACTATTACTAGAAAAGGGGCAAAATCAGCCAAGTTTAATCAAAAGTTACCGTTTTAGACTGGATGGGTTAAAAAAAGAAAACAACCTCAGCCTCAAAAGAAGCAACACCACAATATGAGCTGATCCTACTATTTAAGAAGATTCATTTGTAATTATGCTTGATATTAACATCTGAAACTACGGTTTGTAGATCACAAGAATAATCCTAGATTTGAATTTTCAAAAATATATGATAGAACATTTTAACCTGCAATGCCGTCCAGTAATAAGATATTTCAATCAAGTAATTCAGCCCTAGTGTGAACTTTTCTTCATCTATTTGCTTTTGAGGGATTCTTATAAACATCTGTATGCCTACAGGACAACACCGACATACTGTGAATCAATGTTATTCCATAAATAATCTTGCCACTACTATAAAAACAACTGCTTTGACTTCAATCTATCTACAATCGAAACGTGATAAGGAAAGAAACTAGTCTGTTACCTGCAGCCCGTTTTCTCTTTGGCCCCCTCTTAGCGGGCTTCTCAGGCTTGGCTTTCTTTGCCTTTTTCCCTCTTTTTTCTTCATAGTCACTTCCTCCATCTTCATCTTCCTCCTCTCCAAAGTCATTGTCTTCTTCATCGCTGCCAAAGTCTTCTGTAGCAGCAACACAGAGGGAAGTCAAGGAGTGGAACAATCTGTTTGAGCGAACCTTCTCATCTAAATCAGACAACAGAATGACTTACCTGCTGAATCATTTTTGGATTTGGTGAGCTTTTCATCAGACTCCTCACTAGAACAGAGATCAGGACAAAACAAAAGTCTTAGCAACTAGAGTAAGGGTACCCAGGGGCATCATGAACAAGGAACAGATTTTAATCTGCATTTCATTTACCAACAAAAAAACCTGAAACAAACAAACTTGGCAGGGTAAGTAATACAGAACTTAGGGATGTCCCGATCAGGTTTTTTTTACCCCGATCCCGATCCGAGTCCTTTAATATTTAGTATCTGCCGATACCGAGTCCCGATCCGATACTTGGCCTTAACTGATATTTTCCTAGATAATACAGCTGTATTAAGGAAAAAAGTACCTGCATCCAAGCTGTTCCTTAATAGGTTTTTTATTATTTTGTTGAAACAAAGTATATACTTTAATATAGCTCTTAATTATTCTGCATATGCTATTACAACATTGGCCTCCACCTTCCTTGTGTTAGCAGGTGAGTGTGTGACGCTGCACTGTGACAGCAGACCCTCGTGTACAGCCAGCTGAAGTGTGTGTGAGACGCAGCTCACGCTTGGTACCTCCATATAATCCTTTGCTTATTTCATGTACTTTACGTTGTCACATAAAATGACGTGGACACGTTGCTTGTCTATTAACGCGTTCAGCATCTCCTGGATTGCCTGCGTTACATGCTGTATGAGACCCACGAAACTAGTGCGCATATACCGGCATGTTGTAACTCGAAAGTGGAATAAATGTAATGCAGAGATGGTAGGGCATACCGGGGATTCAAAAACTCCAGGTGACGAAGAAAACCCTGATCCTCTACCACGGAGATGAGCTGGTTTTCCAGAGAGATTAATTTGATGACCCTCTCTGTATTATTTGTGGACATGTCGCTGAGGATATTTCTCCTAACTGAAAGTATCCGCGACTGTTTGCTGCTTTGGTCTCCTTGCCTGTACTCTCGAGTGAACACGTTGTATTCTTTGAGTTTTTGTTTTGTATATGCTGTATCAAATGAGTAGTAAAATGCAGCTCCGCGAAACGGCCATATAGCAGATGTTACATGTCGCCGTTGGACTGCTTTCGCTTTCTAATTGACGTTATTTCCACACGGCAGACACTTTATTCACAGGTTTTCACAGAGTAACACCACGCGCGCGTCTGTGTTCCGCCACAAATTGTGCTCTGACTTTAAAAAAAAAAGGAAAAAAAAAAAATAAAAAATCGGGCTTGGGTCCACGTTCAAAACTGCCGATTCCGATCAGCGGAAAAATGCCCAGATCGGCTCCGATGCCGATCCTACAGATCGGATCGGGACATCCCTAACAGAACTGGTACTGAGAACTGACCAAAAAGTCGCTCCGCAACCTCCCGAGCAAATATGTAAGGAACAGTTCTGTTTTTGCTCTCATTTCTCAAGAAATTAAATAAACAAACATGTTGTTGCTATGCACTCTACATGGTAAATTCAGATTTGACACATACATTTGTTTACATGCCTGTGTTTATTTAATCTGATATCTATCTGGCAGGTATAACATACCAACACGCTAATGAGATAATCATCACACCGGTGCTTGTTATTATGGCGAGGACAAACAGACAATATAAAAAGGGTAATTTCCCCTCACACTAAGCCACAAATGTCATACATTTTTGAGAGATGGAACAAATACATTGCAAACTGAAGGAATGTAGCTGTCTAATGTCACTTTCGCCAAAGTAAGCTTCCTTCAAATAGTTTCAAAGCATCCATTAAAACTTGTCATTTCAAATGTTTCAAAACAATTAAATCCAGATTTAAAGCATTTATAGACATACACACACACACACATATATATATACATATACATATATACATATACATATATATATATATAGCATATATATATATAATTATATATATATAGCATCTATATATATATATATATAGCATATATATTAATATATCTATATAGCATTATATATCATATACTATATATATAGCATATATATATATATATATATATATATACTATATATCTAGCATATATATATATATATATAGACATATATATATATATTATATTATAGCATATATATATAATATATATCTATAATATATCGGCATATATCTATATATATATCATATATATATAGCATATATATATATATATATATATATATATAGCCATATATATATATATATATATATATATATATATATATATCTATATATATATAGCATATAATAGATATAATATTAGCATATATATATATATATAGCTATATATATATATATATAGCATATATTATATATATAGCATATATAGATATAGATATAGATATAGATATAGATATATATATATAGATATAGATATAGATATAGATATATATATATATATATATATATATATATATATATGCGATTTTTTTTCTCCACTTTTTATCACAATTATGTACATTGTATTACGCTGTAAACATCTAAAATTATGTTTGTGTGTGAATGGGTGAATGTGGCATGTGTTGTACAGCGCTTTGAGCTGTCGTTAGACTGGAAAAGCGCTATAAAAATGCAGACCATTTACCATTTACCATCTAAGTGATTGGCCTAATTAGAGGGTGAAAGTGGGTGGGGTCAGAGCTACTCTTTCAAGCACTCTTTTCATTCTCCACCAACAATTCGTATACAGCACCTTTACGGCCTTTGAGGAGAGACTGTCAAAACATGTGCTCCATTATCCCCATTTGCACCACACAATAAGTCTCAGCACACATCAGTGTGTGCATTTAAAAGCTTATGAATAATTATGTATCAAACGTGGTTAGACAAGTTGTACAAACTAGTCCATCTGTTGTTGTGTTCAGGTTTGCCATGTGTATATCTGGTTGATCAGACCTAGACCTCCACTTAAGTACTTCAGAATATTTAAACTATTTCTTCTACTATACTATATTTGTCCTTAATATTTGCTCTGCTGTAGGCTACTAGCTCTGTCAGCTGTTGGCTAGGTAAGCTGTTATCTTTCATGCTGCATGGTTTGAAACAAACTTTGTTGCTCTCTAAACCGGGGATGACAGAAAATGCACGTATCATGGATACATCGCTCTCTTATCTCAATGAGAGAACTGACATTTTGAGAATTACCCTAAAGCCTAACCCTTCCACAGTACCGGTCGATCTATCCCCCACAGTAACAAAAGGCTTTCTGGGATTTTTCTATATTGTATTTGACTATAAATGACATCTTATATAAACACAAATACATTTTGTCTCCAGCATAGACACTCTGGGGACAGCAAAAAGGAGGAGGCCAGCACAGCTCAGCTGCTCTAAGCAGGAACACGACTAAAGCAGGCCGACTCAGACCCATAGAAAAACCTATACGAATTTTGGAGCAGTCGTACATCACAAGTATCATCCATGATAAATTGAATGCAGCTCTCCTGCCTCCCCCACAGTTTCCTCCACCTGAGTTTCTTTCTCTCTATACTCTTCCAGCTGACCCACAAGTCCTGCTCTGCCTGACACATGGCTATAGCACACCTGGCTGTCTCCTCTCCTTAACATGTATAATATTTGTTACTATAAGGAAATGAGGAGGATCTGATGACAGTAAAACTGGTTTCAAAGTTACTATTAGAACTGTAATGGCATTCTTGATTATTCATATTAGTACTCTGTATCAGCAAGTAACCAAATCAATCAAAGAACCTGTGGTTGGTGTGAGGAAAAAAAAGTGGTATTGGTTCCCTATCCCTCTACTTTCCAACCTGTTCAAACAGATGCTGCTGTGTCTCTTAAGGACAATTATCCTGCTCCTCTTTGCATCAATGTGTTGAAGTGGTTAAATTGAACATTTAAATGTGTCATGCATTCAAGGGGAGAAGCATAAAATTGATATAGATTTAAAAATTCAAAGTGCTAAAATTTTCTTCCAGTCCCTCCTGAGGGCTCACCTGTCATCCTGTGAGTTCTTTGAGCGCTTGTGCTTGGGCTCACGAGGGGCTGTGCGCACCTTCTTAGGCTTACTGTCACCATACTCCTCATCTGCAAAGAAGGGACAAGACTTTAGTCATTCACTCTCATGCATCAGCAAACAAGGACATGTCCATATTACATATGATTATATTGTATTTTTAACTTTTACACCAGGTGAATGAGGTACCTTCATCTGTCAGATTAGCCAAAAGCAGACATTACCGTTTGTTTATTTGATTGTTAATCAAATAAAGAATCAAATAAACAAATGAACAAGTAATTGACTTTCCTGAAAGTGTAATATAATACATAATTTTTTTATACATGCATATCATAATATATCATACAAAATATGATACGTTATGATATCCACTGTTACCATCATATGTATTACCAAAATCAACTCTCAATCAATTCTCTTACCTGCATCATCCGACTCATTGAATTGTGAGTAGTTCACCACTTTCCTGTTCCTGTGAAGAAGTACACACACTGCATCAGATTACATTTACACAGGACAAAGTTACATCACCTGACATTAGACACAGCTATGGGTGCTGGAGGGCAACACAGCTATTGCATGGCGTGTCCAGCAATTCTACAGGCCCCAACAAGTCAGCTGTGTGTGAATGTGTGGATGGTATTAGTTGTTTTGAGAAGCCATAATCAACCTCCAGCTGGGGCACTGAACTGGACACTGTTCTGCCTTCTACAGTTTCCAGGGCTAATTTGGCAAAGTGTTTGAGGGAAGCCTCAGGTAACAGTAGCCAACTATACTTCAGGTAACACACGATTCTAGAAGGCGTGTTGGTACAGTTAAAACTACAGAAAGACAATGCGTCATTCACTGTTATGTATTATTCGAGTTATTTTACACACCAAGTATGACACGTTAATCGATTTAAAAGAAAACAAAAAAGGTAAAATAAATCAAAATGGAGTAAAGATATATTTTGACACCAAAAATGTTTTTCTGTCTAAACACAAAGTACCGAGTCAAACATTTGACACACAGGCATTTGATGCAGTGATCACTCTGAACAACTGGTGGCACCACAACTCATCTGCAAGCATTGCCTGGAACCTACGCATCTGCAGATCCTAACCAGGTTAAATACCAAGCTGGAGTAGTGTGGTTGAGTGCGTGTGTGTGTGTGTGTAGGTGGGGGAAGGGTAACGGCCTCATAAACTTTTACAAGTACTTAGATTACAACTACAAACCGACCCTCACCACAGTAAAAGCCTTAGACATGTGCAACAGCAGCTAGTGACATGCAGGCGAGCTTGCCACACATTATCATTCACATCTCAGGGATATCAGAGAACAAGATACTATTTTTCCTACCAGCGCCATGATAGTGAGTCACCAAACTTTGGAAAGAATGGTGTGAGAATCTGACACCATTCATGATGTAGGGGGACTGATATATGACAGATGTAGTCTCAGTAACAAGCTGCATAGTAAAGTGTGTTATGGTAGCTTTCTAGGAAGTGTGCGATCCTTGGAGAGTTTTCATATAGGGCTATGGTTCACATTCTCATTTCTCAATGAGCACCACCCTCTTCCCAACCATCACTGTCAATCGGATACTTGAAATAGATGAAGGGACTACTATTTTGATAATTTAAGAATGGCTTTAATAATTTCTCAAACAAAAATTCCCAAACATTTATATGGTTCAAGCTGCTCAAGCGTGAGGATTTCATGTTTTTCTTTGTCATATGTGATCTTAAACAGAATAATTTGAAGTGCTTTAACCGTCTGGATTTTAAATGTGTTTGGACAGCAAGATATTTGCGTATGCTGCTCTTCTTACTGGCTTCTCCCCTTTTATCCATAAAATAACTGACTGATCATGAAAAAAACATTTGCTGAAGCTCAATGACTCATTACATTCAAAGTAGAGAAAAGTACCAGATGCCATTGTGCAACATGATCTCTGATGGAGACCATGAATTAGAAGTTGACCGATTCTAAAGGCCGATATACAGGGTTCGTACACTTTTTTCAAGGTCAAATTCAAGCACTTTTCAAGCACTTTTAAGGGTCATTTTTAAGATTTTCCAGCACCTTATTGCTGGGGTGAAATACGTATCTAAGGGAATATATATACTTGTGATTTTTTTTCTTCACTTTTTATCACAGTTATGTACATTGTATCATGCTGTAAACATCTAAAATTATATTTTATAATAGCAAAAACTTCAGAAATTAATTATCCAGTCTGATCCCAATTTTGTGAAAGACACAGAGTTATAATGTAAAGCACTTTCAAGCACTTTAACTAAAATCCAAGTACTTTTCAGACCTTGAAAACACAACATTGAAATTCAAGCACTTTCAAGGATTTCAAGCACCCGTACAAACCCTGGATATAATAATGATTGTTGGGGGAAGGAAAAAGTCGATGGCCGATTAATTGTTTGTAAAAGGTCCTATTTGCGCCAATTTATCGGCCGACCTCTAATTTTTATCAGTACTGAATAGTTATAGCATAAGGGACCTGGCTATCAGACCATTAAACACAGTTCACTCTACAGCTTTTAGATATGTTTGATGTTTGATCGGGTGTTTCTTCAGGCTAGACATGTTGTCCCGGTCCACTTTATATTTTGCATTACAAATATTGCAGTTAATATTGTATTGTGTTGCTCTGTGCACTGTGGCTTGTTGCGGGGTGGCGACTTGCTCTCACCTGTTCCCTCAAACATCACTCTAAAACGCTATCTCAAGTATCACAATATGGCATCTGTTGATTCAAAGTGAATCTGTACTCTGTATTACCAACATAATTCTGTCAGTACAGTGTTCGGTACCCAACTCTCTATCCCTGATCCTGAATATTGTCTACACATGACATGTATGATATTTGGGCTGGGAGATCATCTACTAGTAAATAAAATAAAAACAGTGAACATGTTCTAGTACTGACTAAGCAGATGTGACAATTGGTTTGCTTTAATCTCAGTCAATTCTTAGTCAATAAGCAATATGGAACATGATTTTGGGCTTTGCTAACTTGTAATGGATATTTGCCTGTTTTTGCTACCAGCTATTGGTCTTTTTAATTCATCATAAAAGCAATTTATTGTGAACGCTGAACTTTCCATTTGACATAAAAAAGTGATTAACAAAGAGTTTGGACAGTATTTTCTAAAACACCACTAAGCAGTCTTGGAACTTGTATCTGCAAGTGTCTTTCTAAAATTAAAGCCAAATGGATTGTTTATGAATTATATGGATAGTGTGGGGAGTAATTATTTCCTCGTGGTGAGAGTAGAATAAGCAGAATTATAAGACATGACAGGGGAGACCCTGTTTTTCATTATATTTCTATTTTAGTTCAGCTTGCCCAAATAAGTTGTGCAATGTTATATACAGAAAAGGGTTGTGTAGAGTGGAGTATTAAACAGCACATGTGGCAATAATCATCATCATCTCAGCTAGTCACATGACTATTTTAAAACTTTAAACAGCTGTTCCAAACACAATAGCACATGTCAAAAATGGCTGCCCAATAAGAAAAGAACAGCCGTCAGGTAGGAAAGTAATCTGGCAACCGCATGTAGCAGTTGTCTGTATACATCATACATAAAGAGTAACCAGAAGAGGAGGGACTGTGGATATACACACCGTTATCTCTATAAAAGCAAGGAATCTCTGTCTGTCTGTCTGTCTGTCTGTGTATGTGTATGTTCCTCAAATATCTCTGCGGATCAGGATCAGACTGACCTGAGAGTTTCAACATGGCTGCTGCTTGGTTCAAGGGTGTGCGACGTCTGATTTGTTTGGACTGCAATGATACCGTTAATAAATTATTTCATAAATGCTTTACAAATTCAGCGAGCATTGTCCACCGGAGCCACCACAGTCACGTGAGCACCAGAGCCAATCACTGCATACCGTAGCCACGTGCACACCAGAGCCAATCACTGCAGAGCCCACCGCCACCCCCACCTTAAGAAACAAGCGGATTTATACCTGCGGCGGCGCGAGCTGGACCGGGATTTTGCCGGCGGTTCGGTCCCATTCTGTTCTGTGCATCTAAACTGACCGTTGTGGATTAATGAGACTAAAAGAGTCTGGACAGAGTCTGTTCGGGTCTGAGGAGATCCGGAGACACGCGGACAACAAAGTGGAATCGGAATCTGTAGATGTTCGTGTGTAGCTAGCCGCTAGCCCACCCACACGGCCCACCTCCCAGTCGACGGACCAGACGCACCGGTACGTCCAAAAGCGGACTTAGGGTAAATAATGTCCGCCACACTTTTTCGCGGACATTGCCATCACGTTTGCTTTGTGTCTGGTGCAGGAAGAAACAGTAAAAACGGGCTTTTGTCACGAAAGTGTCCAAGCAGCAAGTTTGGTTGTTGAGGAACAGGAAGTTGTGGGAGGGACGGAGGTGGATGAATGACAGGCAACGACGGTCGGTGTAGAGACAGCGATATTGAGAGTTGAGAGATTTGTGACATTTAGTGTGTTTGGAGTGTATAGTTAGTGTGTTATGTAGTGTTTGGTGTAGTGTGTTTAGTGTGTAGTGGAGTCAGTCAAAACAATGAGAAGACTGCTGAATGACCATTGCCTGCATTTAAATGTAAATAGTTACATATAACTTTGTAAATGTTTTAAATGTATGCACATATTTAGCAAACAACAATTTATATTTGCATTATAAGTAAAAAAAATGGTTTGTTAAACATATTTGTGGTTTTCACAGTAAAAATAATTTTTCTACTCGGATTTTATGTTTTTTTTTGTGATTTTAGGTCCATTGAGTATGTCAAAATAAAAAAATAACTGTACAGTCACACATGTGAGGTTGTGCTGAAAATAATGACACCAAGTAAATAGTTTTTAGGGTGAAATATAATGGCAAAATCAAAAATAGTCAAAAACGGCCAATTACACCCTGGAATATCAAATTTCACAACAAACCTAAATATCCCTGACGTCCCACCTTCAAACACAGCCTCATTTGGCCATCCATGAAAAAGCTACTTAACCTCCCACTTTTCTATAGGAATACATTTTTCTTACGGGCACTGCACTAGTTATAACAAAGCAGTATCTTCACACCACTCTCACATATAAATATAATCACTTCCAATCAGGAATATGTATAAAAAAAGTTCGAAATGGCAATGGTGAAATGGTGCAGGTGAAAAATAAAGACAAATCACACTAATTGGGTGAAATCATGGTTACAGCGACAGGCACATGGGGCTCTTTCTTTCTTATTTTATTTCTCTTCTCCTGCACTGATTCACTAAGCTGAACAGTCAAAGTGCTTTCTCGTACTGACTCTGAGGGCTGACTAGTGACAACAGTGTAGGTTAAACTGTGCTGTGCTGGAGGCTAGGTGCTAGTTTATGTTAGCGGAGTCCACTATAACTAATGCTAGCTACTGTTGCTCTCTTAGTGCAGTGGAGGGAGGCAGATGTGAGGCACTCGAGGGGGTGCATATAGCCATACCTTCTGGACTGTCACGGAAAGTCTGACCTATGTCCCTCACATTGTTACAACATCATAAATTGTCCACTGGCCTGTACAGGCAACCGAGAGAGAAGGGAAATGTCTCATTTTTCATGTCCCGTTATAATTGCTCACGTATAGGCAAAAATAAATAGCAAATTAACTAATTGTTCTATAGAACCACTTTAAAATCAACTCTGTGGACTGGCGAACTGCTGACCCTTGAAGAATTGGGCCTTTTAGGCAGCAGGTTGTGTGTCTTTTTAAAGCTCATTTTATGTTTGTGGAGAACAGTCATTCTCTTCTTCTTGTGCACATCACTACTGATCCAATTACCACAAACTTACTAAAACTGTAATAAAGTCAAGGTTTGCACAATCAGTGAATAAAAGACAAGTTGTGTCTTTATTTTGCGACATCAGAGAGATCAGTTAAGTTTTGAAGGTAAAACAACCACACCAACTCACTCTACTTCACAGCATTTTTCAAATGAGAGACTGCATATGGAACATATCTGCCTGTTTTATTGTGACTAGGCATCTAGTGATATTGACAGGTGCATTTCCTGCATCTCTCACATATTAAAATTTGAAAGGATGCAGTGAATTCACGGTCCATACGTCCAGGGCACTCAATATATTTTGGCACAATATAGATAAATCTACATTGTGAACAACAAATCCATATCGAAATAAATATAAAAGGAAACGCCTTATCCCTATGCCTCAGGAACTGGGCTGTGTTGAAACCATAGAAATAAACCACTGTTTAGTTTATTTCAAATTACATAGACAATTGTATCAGGATGATGTGACAGGGCTGTACCCGACTCAGGATTTTATCAGTCGAAACGGATTAGGCTGTTCAATCGAAGCACTGAACTGTTCAGCTTTTTTTCAGTTTAGCGCAACAATTAACTTCTCCATCAGGCTTCATCACTATATTTTACCTGCAGCCACAGACTTGTGTTTTAACACCTGTCATTCACCTGTGATGTGAAAATATCAGATTTCTGCAGTCAGAGAAAGTGTGAGTCCTGCTCATAGTTAAGTTATGAAACAGACAGACTGAGTGTATCTCCTGCCGGGCTCCTGACAGCGCCTGCAGGGCTGGTTCTACACATTTTGGTGGCCTGGGCCAGATTAGGGTTTGGAGTCTTTAAATTGCAGCTTCTCTAATCAGCTAACCATCATCACATGGTGTCAGTTAGATTTTCTTTTAATTAATCTGACGGCCAATATAAATATATATTTATGGTTACCTTTATATATAATTCCCCATTGAGACGTTATCCCTGATCCATTTTGCAGTCTATGTTTTATCCTGTTTTTTTATATACTCTGATAAGATCAGTCTCCTACTTACTGGTTCATCAACTTTCAGGGGAAAGCCCTAGATGTACCAGTGTTTTGTTTTCAGAATTGTGTTTTCATTTGTTTAACATGTGGGTCCCGGGGACTCACTATACAAAAAACCCTATCGATATCACTGGCAAAAAATTTACAAAACAAGTAATAAATCAAATCAAATAATAACATGATTCTAAGACTGTTGGTGCGCGACCAGAAGTGTAATTTTCAGTTTTTGAAGGCGTAGTTGTTTTCCTGATGATGCATGCTGCACCCATAGGTTACCTATAATAAAAAATAGAAATGTACAAGACAGATTTTTTATTTTATTTAATAATTACCAGTGTCTCATGGCTGACACTAATAAGCTTCCCTATAATTTTCCATTTTTGTATTTCAAAAGGTTCCAAACCTGTAGTTTGAGCACACCTGAAGGTAAGAGGGGCCAAGATGTAAGTGAGCTAAAATGATGTAATATTGATGTATAAGCTCAGATCAAACCACAAGTAAGTGACATCACTATTACAAACAAATTGAACATGTCTTCCTCTGAAACTGGAAATAAAGAGGGTGACATGTTTGGCTTTCTAGCCCACACTGCATGGCTCTGCCGAAGTGAAGCAGTTTGATGAGCACGACAACAGCCAGCCATGCTTGTTATTCTTCTTCTGTGAGCAAAAGTTGCATACCGCCACCTACTGTATTGGAGTGTGTAGATGTGGTGCTTATTCAGTCGAATACAATTTTGCTTTGCATTATAGGCTCTATTTATCAATATAATTAATAGGCAACAATTTAATAACCGGAATAACATGTAATAATACAAATTAAAATCTGTGTTTCTTTGTGTGTGTAGAACAGTAGGCCTTCAATGCCATAATAATGATTGTAACAGTAATATCTATTATTATTACTATATACACTGTGTACAAACAATGTCATAAATATTATCTTATATCAGAGGAGAGGGTTATGGTTTATGTTCGTAATCCTTCAAATATTCATAAGTCATTTCTGAATTTTCACGTATTTGTTATTCACATCTCATTCCACCCTCATTAGTTTGAATACGGCCTCTAAAAACTTGTCTGATCCCAAATAATATAACCTCAATTCTCCCCTCGAGAAAGAGCAGATGGCTGCGTAAAACACATCCATTTAGAAGCCTCATATAGTGCATTCAAACGCTGGAAAAGCACGAGATTTCACGACAAGACTCAGCCATATTGGTTTTGATGGCAAAAAAAAAACGACTTGTAGTTGAGATAAGGAAAGTTTAACTTTGTATGAGAGGGGATCGGAGTCACCTCATGCGTTCTAATCACATTGAGGATCTTGCATTGTGGGGGTGTGGTGACTTTTTGTAGTTCTCCGCCTTCCTCTGACATCAGCCAGCAGTGTTAATTTACTGCCAGCGCTGAATGTAGAGCCGCTCTCCCTATTTTTTTTTTTCCAACGACGACATTTTTGTTGAACTGCACACACATGTCTCCGTTCAGTAGCAACAGAAATAAAGACCGAGCCATGAAACACGATATAAAAGGGACTACATGCCTAGTCTGCGCGGTAACAAGATCAAATCCCGAGGCCGAACACCACCTCCTCCTTTTTTCAGCTTTGGTGAGGGAGGGGGGGTATTAGCGTTTCAGAGCCTCCCCTGGATGAATGGGTAGCCATATTCTCATTCTCAGTCACAGAGGGAAAAATGTTATCAGACCTGGCATAAGTGAGCCGTTAAACGTAGCTGGTTAAATCACACCGCCTAATTTTCCGCCTGGCCTACATAGCAGCCAACAATGCACATCATGGATCCGTTTAAAAGCATGCTAGACACGACACGGCGGCGGGCTGCGCGTATCTCCAACAAGACATGGCGAACAGTCCACACCGCTGGGATCCATGTTAGAAAAAACGAGGGTGCACACACGCGAAGGAAACACACGCACACACTCCCATTATTTTTTCATGAAATAAACATATCTCCAGCTCATAAAACACAGCATGGTCGAGACGTGCATGTTATCTGCGATGCCCTGCCAGCACGGTGTCGTTAATAACGTACGGAGAGCAGAGGACGGATATAGCACACCTACCTCACTGGTCTTGACATTTTGCAGGAATACTGTAGAGGTTAAGGATGTAAGAAAGGGGGGAGAAGAAAAAGCACAGGGGAAAAAAAAGAAATATAGATTCCCGCTCTGCAAAACACCGAGGGGACCGAGGTTGACGCACGACTCCACCGTCCGAGCTAGCGCGTGAAAATAAAAGTACGGCAGCGGCTTGTCCTCCACACGCAAATATTCTTAATTTTTTTTACCTTCAGCTACTCAAAATGGTGAATAAAACAAACTGAAACTGCAGCCTGTGTGCAACCAAACCCCGCGGCCTTGAGGGGTGGGATCTCAACGACAAGCACCGCCCCTACGAAGCCCTGAGAGGAGCAGCGCGTCACTCTGCTGCTCCCATTGGCTGATTTGAACGACGACTTTCCTTTGTACTGGATACTTTAGCTGCTCGTCAGAACACTTTTAGCAAATAGCTCCCCGCCTTCTTAAGCAGGCTCGGTTGAATTAGCACTGTTAAGAAAACAAAAAGAGGCCCTCAGGTCGGATGCAAACATTGAATTCAGTGTGGGTCCCAAAAGACCATAAAGGAATATTGCAATTATAGGTTACAACGTGCACAAACATCATGTATATGTTATTATAGAATTTAATGTATTTCAGGATTCACACTGACTGTTAAATGGCTGATCCTGAGACTAACCTTCTTCTGTTTCACCTGGCAGACTGCTGCAGCATGAGATGCAGGTTGCAAGCATCCATAGCATTACTGCTGCAATGTCTTTAGTTTATACAGTTTCTTTCAGGGATAGATTTAACAGAATTGGGCTTTCATCTTTTACATTTTAAGAGCTATAATAAGAATCTATTACCAAATTTCACAAAGTCAAATAAAAAAAACAACAACCTAATTTGCCACTCCCCTACCCTTGTATAACTTTGAGTCCTTTACACTGACCCAGGATAACCCCTGTGTTTTCATATGGTCCAAATAAGTTGACACATATACATGTCCCTGTTCTTGGCTTGTGTTTAACACTGTTGCGATGTTGCTCCATGTTGGGATGAATGGATAGACAGAAGTTAATATGATTACTGTTAGATTCATAGATGGCACTTTACAGTATCCTGGTTGGACAACCTGATTTTTGCTATGAGAGCAGAAAGGGTTTGTTTATTATACTGTGCATGAAAGTATTTCTATAACTAGCCCAAGAGCAGAATGACTTTTAGGGTTAATGACTAGGCTACCAACTTCATCATCCACATGACAAATTATTTATCAAAGTGTTCCTTCTGCGACAGCTGTCTATGAAAATCATACATCTGAACAAAGAATCATGCAACAAAAAAGCCATCGGTGTACAGACTGCTCAAAATATGACATAGCCTTGCATCCATATACCATTTAAATGTAGTTACACATAGTGATGTTTTTTTTCCACTTATTGATTTTTGTGATGCAGAGTAGTCACTATGCTGCACAGTCTAGGGCAGATTCAGTGTCGATGTGGACATTACAGGCTGAGAAGTAAGGACATTTAATGTACTACAGCTTGCAGTCTTGTAGCTTTAGGGACTCATGCTAATATAATGTTGACTTCTTTAATGCAACAGGTTTTTGGTCAGAAACTACGTTGACAGAATTCTTATGACAAGGTTTTTCGACTTGCTATTGTTAGCATCAAGCATGCTAAATACAACATGCCAGCAGGAGCAGGCTTGTGCAGTTTACAAGGCTATGTGCATTCCCGATTTTCCATTTTTAGGAGCAAGTCTGTTTCTGGTTCATGTGTAACCCAGCCTGCGTTAAGACTTAATCAAGGTAGTGAGATGCTAATCCAACGCCAATTTGGCAAGTGCTGAAGTTGCATGCTACAAGACCTTCTAACCCTGACACTAACCAACTGATGTATTATATGTGGAGAACTGATTTAAGTTTAACAATAACGAGCTGAGCCTGATTAGTTGCTTGAAATGGCAGCCATACATGTTAACACTTTTAATTTAGAGGACAAGGCCTGTCTTCTGCCTCCACCATCAGACCATCAAACCTTATGTTTGCAAGTTGCAAGTTGTCTAGTGTACTAATGAGTGTTATAGTCCAGCAGGACCATTAGCGTGGCTGTAGACTTAAAATCTTAACCAACTTGCTTGGCAACATGACACAACTATTTTGCAAACCAAAATCTTCCTTTCTCTATTTGCGTCACTGCAAAGACTATTCATACTTGTGTTTCCAACAGAATGCAAAGCTATTTTTTTTTACACATCTAGATTACGTAAAACCCGTTTACCTGAAGGAGCTGTATGTGTGAACACAAATGTCTGCATTATTTCCCCGGACTTTACCCTGCCAGCTCTCTAGTCCTAAGACCTGGGTGAACCACATGTGTGAATGAAGCAGACAGTTGACAGCAGACAATACTGCTCTGTGCTGCATGTGGGAACATGTAAATGTGGACATTATCCTGATCTTAATCTCTGAATATTTTTTGCATTCATATGTGAAAGGTCTAAAGAAAGTCAGTGGAGGCCGGGCGGCGCTAGTGGTGTGGTGCAAATGACATGGTGCAAATTAATTGGGGTAGAGCCAGACCTTCTGGAGGAATAACCCATCACATCAGATTCTTCTCTTATTTCCAGCTATAAACTGATGGTAGGAGAGCTCAAAGATGACCTTTTTCAAACATTTTGCGCGTTTGCATCATTTGCGCTGCTTCATTTGTGTTATTCATGCCACGCTGATTCACATCTGTTCACGTCTTTGTGTTGACTTTGTATGTTTGTAGTTCAAAATACGTAATAATGCAATGAACTATAATTTTCAAAACATTGATCCCTGGTACTTCTGTTGCTCATTTCAATTAATTTCTTATTAATTGCCTTTTATAAGCCTCATGGCTTTAAGAGACTGCAGATTCAACCACCCTTAGTCTCCCCTATGTTTGCTGCAAAAAAAAAAAAAAAAAATGCAAGGTCCTCTTTAGAGCCAGCATTTGGTTGATCTGGGCTACTGTAGAAACATGGCGGTACAAAGTGGTTAAAGTGTTATTAAACCTTATCCACGGAGGATCAGTGTGATCAGTATGATCAAAATCAAATGATCAGTGTGCAGACTATATATATATATGTATGTATATATATATATATATATATATATATATATATATATATATATATATGTATATATATATATATATATATATATATATATATATATATATATATATATATATATATATATATATGTATGTATATATATATCTATATATATATCTATATATATATAGATATATATATATGTATACATATTTATATATTATATATATACATTTTATTTTTGCCATTTCTGTCCCACAAAATCAATTGGCGTTTACTGTTTACCTTTTTACTGTTTGTCTGGGTCTCCAAACAAGCTGAACATTCAAGGTCAATAATAAGTCACCCTGGG
The DNA here is from genome assembly GCF_900880675.1 of Sparus aurata. Classification (NCBI taxonomy): domain Eukaryota; kingdom Metazoa; phylum Chordata; class Actinopteri; order Spariformes; family Sparidae; genus Sparus; species Sparus aurata. The sequence continues at coordinate 33,620,061 of NC_044192.1, forward strand.
TTATACAATTGCAGTTGTTTTAAAAAATTTACTTGTACTGCAACAACCTCCTTTGAACATTGCTGTTGATTTTTGGAGGCTCTGGGTGGAAGTAACCTTTGTTTTTTAGTCTCATTGAATTTCAGGTCCACCCACACATGTGGTGAGTTCAAATATGTTCTCTCAAATTGAAGGCTGTGCTCTCTCTCCCTCTCTCTCTCCCCCTCTCTCTCTCTCTTTCTCTCTGGCTGTCTCTCTCTCTCCCTGTGTGTGTGTATGTGTCTCATTGTGTTGGTGCTGAATGATGTTAAGTTGAATATTGAGGAAGAGGCTCCTGATCAGAATGTGAGATATATCTCAGTATTATTGGGAGTTGTGTGTAATGTGATGAGAAACTGTTGAAATGCACGCCTTGTCTCTCTCTGTGTCTGCTGGTCTCTCTCTCGTTTCTCTCATATCAGACAGACTTATGTGTCTGTGTTCAGGGATGATGCTGTAGTGAGGAGCAGGTATGTTGCCATGGCGACCGGGGAAGTGACTCTCGTCTTTCTCTTCGTGGCTTCATAGTTGCCTCTGGATCATTCTTCAGTCCGAGCTCTGCATTCGTCAGCCTGCAACAAGAGAAAAGTGCTTGAACCTCAGAGACATATTCATCTCACACGTCTGGATAACTCCTGATCAGTATGTGCACCATCAGTATCCAGCTGAACTGGACTTCTACAGTGTTGACGCATCACACTCAAAGATGATCTTTTTCCCAAGATTTGGACTCACATTGATTATCATCAAATGTTGAGCTGCAGCCATGTGTGATCAATTGGCAGGGCGCCACCTCATCTCCTTACCTGTGTAGCACTGCCACCTTGTGGCTCATATGTTAAACTGCAATGCAGCCAGGCGAAACGCCTGCAGTACAAGCCTGTTTTGTTATATACAATACACGCTTGAATAGCTACTTTTTTTTTTTTTATTTTTTTTTTTTACTATTTCCATTATATGCTAACTCATACTTCTACCCTCTTATTGTATTTTTTACTCCAGTACATCATTTGACAGCTTTGATTACTATTTACTTTTGGGATTTATATTCTACATGAAAATATCATAAAAACAAATAAAATCAAAGGTCTTGTCTTGTTTTGGACTGAACAATTAGTATCTAGGTGTATCCATTTATCTTTTTACCTATGGGTAAAGAGTCAATTTAAAGGAAAAACCTGTGTGTGTGTGTGTGTGTGTGTGTGTGTGTGTGTGTGTGTGTGTGTGTGTGTGTATTTATAGTATAAGCTTCACAATCAACTGCTGAACACCTATGGAAGGTTTTTAGAGAGACGTGCTAGACAGAGTTTTGGTAGAAGAAATACTGTTCCTTTAATTTGATCAAAAGTATCAACAGAAAAAGATTTAAAAAAATACTCCATAACAACTACAGAGGTATTACCAGCAAAAATGTACTTCAAGTTTTAAAGTAGGTACTGGTTCTGCAGGAGAATGTCCCCTGTGGCTGACACTATTAGACTCTGCATGCCTGAAAGTATCCGGCAGCAAAAAAATCAAACCCCCTCCCTTCAGGTTTTCATCCGGAGCCGGTCCCCAACACACGTGAACGCACACTGCCTGGCTACACCAGCAGACCCTGTAGCTCCCACCGGCCAGCCTGGAGATGTGTGATAGCGCTGGTTTGCTACATTTACTCCGTCTGAATTAACAACTCCATCAAATGCCACAATCATATAAACACAGGCAAAATATCTGTCTCCAATGCACAATCTGAAAAGTTTAGAGAGATTTGTCTTTGCTGAAAATCCTTACAACTCACAGAGAATTGTAACATAACAAGGAGCCCCAACCAGACACTCAGAAAGTGAAGAGCCACTGATTTAATCTTTCCAAGGCTTTTTATATATTTATCTAAATAAATAAATCTTAATTTGTGTATTAATATTAGTTAATAATATTACTATTTTCTATTATGATTTTTGATTACATTTTTCTCCTCTGTGAAAATGGGTCAAAAAAAAAAAAAAAAGAATGTGAAGAATATTATCATTATTTACATTTTACATGACAAAAAGTTGTAGTCTGACTTTTCTTAGTCTGGTCTCAGTTGTTCTCTCTTCTGTGTTTGTGACTTAAGAGCAGGTGAAAAGGTGTTTGTCAGGATAGTCTTTGCATGCTCTTTGAATGTTTTCTTCTTTCTTTTTTAGCCATGTGTGAAAGGTGGGGATAAAACACGTTTTTTTATCAGGTGAAAAGAAAAAGGTATTGTCATCACGATTTTTACATATAAATATATTTTATATCCTTTTATATATAAATATATACTATTTGTGTCATGATCTTTTTGTCTGTGTCTTTTACAAACACACAAACAGTGACAGGGTTGTAATACTCCCTTCAGCTACCAGAGGCTGAATATTAAAATCAACATTAAAACACGTTTCTATTCAACCCTAAAGAGAAACATGACTGAAATGCTACTTGCTAGAACAAAATAAATGAACCTTTTGTTTAGAGTGGCTTTTTAATCATATCTATTTTTATGTAAAATCTTAATTTGTGAGACAATACGTACCTACTACTGTCAGATAGACGTAGTGGAGTAAAAACAACATTTTGCTCGGGTCCACTAGGCTTATCTGGCCCTGCCCTGGTTCTGTATCATATCCCTATATATAAACATACATACAGTTAATATGAAACAATTCTGCTCATATAAAAATGACTTATTAAAGTGATTACTGTTAACTCACTCACTAGATCGTTATGAACTATTATGTCTGAGACAACAGACGAGATGGATTAGGACCGACAAATCCCAGCCATGGTAGTTAACCAGTTCTCCTGTCCCCCCTGAAGAGGGCAATGCAGAACCACATTTAGCCCAGAGTGGATCTGGCTCGCTGCTTGCCAGCACAGAGCACATTGCTAATTCTAGTCAGCCACTAGTGGTTGATGCCTGCTGGCCAAGTGTTTGACTCAGTACCTCTGTCTGCGTGTGTGTGAACGTTTGATTAAAATGTCTCCTGACCCGGCTGTGACACCCTCCGTCGGCAAACTCATTGTTTGACAGTCTGCAAACAACCCGCTGATGCTCTGAGAGAGAAACAGAAAAAAAAGCAACAGGGTTAAGAACTTCCATAAATGAACCTCCTATTCAAAGGCTTATCATGCCTCCTGGCACAATGATTGTTCTTACACATCATCCTCCTCCACTTTGGAGTTGATTCCCTCATTTTCTCTGCTCTGTTCTCAGATGAGTAGCTGCAGGCAACGCCACCGATAAGTGGAGCAAGAAATACAGGGAGTGTGAGAAAGATGGATGGAGAGCGGGCTGTGCTGCTTAACTTAATTCTTAACTCTGTGATTTATGTATACACGTGCATGTGTGGAGATAGTGCCGCATACATACATGCAAACAAACAAACCAAAAGCCTGGTCTATAGTCTACCAACTTAACATTAGTTTGTCTCTGTCATGACTTCAATTATAAATTCACTCAAATTACAACAAACAAAACAAACAACCATGTCTAATTCACAAGCATGCTGTTTTCATAGGTCCTATTTCTTAGTAGTTGCACAGAAGTTACAATGAAACCTGTCCTCAGAAAACTGAGTGAGAATTTTGGTGAATCCAAAGCTGACCTTTTTTTTTACGGCCGGCAGACATTTTGACTTGTCATCACAGGAAGAGTGCAGGTGGAACACTCACTGTATGTGGAGGCATCGCTCCAGCAATCGTTGCACCCTGATGCAGAACTTTTTGAGATATTTCAGAACATCCATTGTTTCAGTCATTTTACAAGCAAAAATGCCAAGCCACCATCGTTGTGCTCTGTCTTCTCAGTCGTGTGAATTTGCTTCTTTTTTCACAGGGAAAGACATATCTTTGAGTTTACAACTCTATAGCTGACAAAACAAGCTATTTTATAAGACCCCTTGGGCTGCAGGAAATTGTGTTGGGCATTTTTTTTTTTTATGAAAATATTTACAAGTTGCAGCATTATTAACACCAATATTGTGAAAGATATTTATTCAATCCTAGTTGGGTGTACATGTTTGTGACCACATGTGCCTTTATGTGAATTTATTTTTTTGAAAATGTTTCTCATCTGATTTTGAACACAACACTGTTTATTTTCACATTTCCACATATTGTACTTTGCCTGTGTGAATCTAAAAATGTGAAGTGTTTGATATGTGATGAAATCAGCTGGGTTTTTTTTCTTCGACATTTCTGCTGCTAAATAACCGAGCAACACAGACAAAATTCTATTCACCTCCATCCGGAGCAGATAGATTAAGTTAGTGTTGATAGAGATAAATTACAGTTTTTATAACATATTGTGTATACACACCTATAATCTATTTTCATTGATATTTGTTGTGGATAAACTAAGAAGCATGACACATAAACAGCGAGAATGAATAAACATAAAAACAGGGGGCAAAATCCCTCCCTGGGTTAGAGGTTAGGAGCTGCACTATACAGTGACTGCAGCATGTGACAAAAATATTATTTTGTTTTCTGCCATGTGTGAAAGGTGGGGATAAAACATGTTCTGCCAGGTGAAAAGAAAAAGGTATTGTCATCATGAAGATTATATATAAATAAATATATATATATATATATATATATATATATATATATATATATATATATATATATATATATATATATATATATATATATACATACATATATATACATACAAAAATCCTGTCACCTGTTTTCATCTTTTTCTAAAAGTATGGGCAAGATAAACATGTTTTATGATGATTTTTGGTAAGACTTTTTTTCCTCTATGAAAATGGGTAAAAAAAATGTGAAGAATATTATTATAATTTCTATTTTTGTCATGATCTTTTTTGTTTGTGTCTTTTACAAACACACAAACAGCAACAGTGTTGTAATATAGCTTTCTGCTACCAGAGGCTGAAGTGCATCAATACTAAATCACATTTCTGTCTAAGCCAAACTAAATGTGTACCTTGTGTTTAGAGCGCATGGAGAAATTACTACTCACCTGAAAGAAAACATAAATCCTCTTTAGAACATAGGGGACTGCTGCACTTCAGCCTCTTGTGGCTGAAATGAATATTTCAACAACACACGATGAACCATGATCCTGACAAGGAAAAAATAACACCTGCCAAAACTTCATTTCACCTGTTTTCATAGATGAAAAAAAACCAAAGAAATGATAATTTAGAGAAAATTATCCCAGCAAAAAAAAGGAAATAATTTAAAATGAAATAAATAAATGAATAAATAAATACAATCCAAAATCTGGCAAAACTTATTTTCGCCACTTTTTTTCATGGATGAAAGAACAACCATGAAAAAGTACTTTTTTCTTCCTCCTGTTCTTAAGTCCTTAAGTCATAAACCAAGGAGAGAATGAGATCAGACTCAGACTAGATCAGAAGAAAATTGATCACCAGAGTTGTATTTTTCTACTTCAGATATTCAAGTACAAGTACCTCTTAAACATTTCTAAATGAGCCAGTGAATATATGCTTGATTTAGACAAGGGTGATACTCACACATCATTTTCATTTTACACACACATACACACACACACACACACACCTACACACACACACACAAATAATAATAATGATAATAATAATGATAATAATAATAATGATAATGATAATAATAATAATAATAATAATAATAATAACAACAATAATAATAATAATTATTATTATGATAATAATAATAATGATAATAATAATAATAATAATAATAGTAATAATAATAATAAGGGGAGAAGTATTGTACTTTACAGGATCTCAGTAGTTCTCTCTGTACTCTGACCAGCATTTTGCTGCAAATTCTGGCCCACTTCCACAAAAAAAAACCCTCCAAACAAAAAACCCTAATAACAATTAATAAGTAAATAAAATGTAAGTATCTTAATTATGTTATTCTATACCTAATTTTATTACAAAAATTGTCAAATTTAATGCATAGCATCATGTAGAGTCAATGTGTATAAATTAAATTATTGGTGTGATTTATGACAGGAGACAATATAACCAAGTTCAAATGCTTTACATATATATTATTAGATATTGTGATATTTTAATAATAAAACACTTAGAAAAAGTGTTTATTTTGAAGTTCCACTTAACTTTATATGTAATGGTTGAATTAACACATGAGGTTTATTTAAGTCTATATTCATTTAATTGAACTAGACTTCATCATTTGTAGTTTATTCACATTAACTCAACATGATAAAGACTTAACATTACACATGACCCTTTACAATGAACCTGTGTAATAACAGATGGAAAAATTAACATGCAATGGAAATACTTACACTAAAAAATTATTTTAAAATACAACATTTTAGATGTTTTTTGTTGTTGTTGTTTTGTTTGGAGTGAGTGAATAATCTAAAAAAATAAGTGAGGTACCTTCTTATATTGTGTCCATAAAAAAATGCTATCATCTTTTCCTCTATTCAAATTATTGAATAAATTGTAGTGACAAAAAAGAAAAGAAAATATGTTTTGGTTATTGGGGTGAACCAACCCTTTAATAAATAATCCAGCCCATCAATGCACTGGATCAGACTTTTAATAAGAGTCTGGTCATGGTGCGCTGTCTCATAGGCACCTGTGAGCTGGGTCTGATTCCCGCCAGCCATCTGTTCACTAATAAATGCTTTCCGATTTGATTTCATTTGAGGCATCTTGAGTTAAACCTCAGCAGCCCCAGAGCCTTTCTTCCAGTCCGAAGGACGGCAAATGACAATATCTGAATAGGTCTAGACTTTGAAAAAGCTGCCACATTCATGTGGCAGCCTCTGACTACTTTTAGTGGGTCAGTCTGAAGCAACGCAGAAGCAGCATAAATGGAATGAAAAGACAGACACATCACATCTAACCTTGTGCTGGTTTCTCCGAGGAAAAGCACTGTAAACACGGGATTTGTAAACAAAATGAAAGATGAAACAGTGGCTCCCCCCGTCTGACTGAAGTTTCATTATCAGCCTTGATATTGGAGTATCCCAACATTGTGTTGTGGGTTTAAAGGTTGGAATACAACTAAGAGCCAACGAGAACTGTGTGTTCTTGACAATTCCCCACTCTCTCCCCTACCAGAGATGTGCTGACAGTCATACGGCTTGAAATGTAAATAGGTCCAACATTAGTATTCATGCGTCATCCCATACTCTGTTTTCGTGTCTGTGCATGTGTGTGTGTTAAGGCAGGGGGGGTAACAGTAGGGAATTGGAGTATTTGATCAGACTCCCCTCGGTTTAGTGTGAATCTCAGTAGCAGGAGTTCATTCATAGGTCAGTCAGTAGCGCTGAGCACATCAGCTTCATTGCAGCATTTGTCTGATTTTGGGCATCATGCTTGTTTGTGTGTGTGTGTGTGTGTGTGTGTGTGTGTGTATGTGTGTGTAACACTGCAAGCTCCAGCATCTGTCTCCTTACATGTAGCGCTCCTCCATCCTACACATTTTTATATATAAATAGTATATATAAAAAAAAAAATTAAATAAACAAGCTATCACTGCGACATGCAAACACTAAGCCGTGAAACTCCTACGCAACCAAGTCAACTTGCATGTGTGTGTCTTTGTGTGTGTGTATGTGTGTGTTTTCATATGTTTGTGTCTTTCCGGGCTCTTTGTCTGTCACATTCACCGGTAAGTGAACCCTTGTCCCTGAAAATCCAAATGACACAGTAAACTGCTCCTGCCACCCATAAATCCAGGCAATTATCCTGACACACACACACACACCCAAGCAGATACTTCATAAGCACCAACATTTCCAATGTATGTGTGCCAGTGTGTTAATCTGGCACCTTTAATGCCAGTTGGCAGGGACTGAAGAGGAGCGAGGAGGAAGAGGAGGAGGAGGAGGGGTGCAGGAGGTTTTTTCAAACTCAAGGCCAGACCTGATGTGTGGCAGCTCTATGAATTCTTTAAACCGAACAATTCATTAACACCTCAGCAAAGGTTTCTGTCCTGATTGAGCCTTAACTTGTTTTCCAGTACATGTTGATACATTTTACAATGCAACCTCATTTGAGCTCAGTTTTCAAGGATGCATGAAGATTTTGTGTTGTGGTTAAAAAGTGTGGCTTAAGGGAAACTTCCAAACACACATTTAATCTACAGTGCAAGCAGCTTGAAATGCACCTTTTATTGGCCAATGTCACTGATTTGGTCAGTTGGTGTGTGGAAATCTTGATGATGTGGTATGAGCAGGGGTGCAAAAGACATTCAGATTACCAGAATACCCCAAGTTTTATTAAAATAGAGTTTTAAATGTACAGTACGCTCCTTGTACTGCAACTTGGCATCATGTTTTCTTTAGACCTTCCCTGTCTGAATGTCGACATCCCTTTTTTGCAAGTACATTTTTAGCCAATATAACCCTGATGAGTGATGACATCATAAGGCCTGTCTGACCTACTAAAGTTCCTCTGATGCCACAGAAGAGTTTAGAGGGCCAACATACCTCCAAACTCTTCTGTGGCGCCAGAGAATCTTTGATAGGACTTAAAGGCTTGCATGCAATGGAATAAAAAAGAGAAAAAGAAAAATCTATTAGCTCTGAATTAATATTGTGATATCCAGTTGATTTGCATAGTCAGGAAACAAATGAAGGATACCAAAGTCAAATGTTTCCCTCTGTGTTGGTGGTAGGTTTGGTCAACCAGATGTTAGTGGTCATGTAGTGATTGGTCACTATTATACTTTCCCCAGACCAGCATTACTGTGTCCTGAAAATACAAATAGAAAATCAGTTTAGTAGTCATGAAAAAGAAGATCACTACTATAGCTCAGCCTGTGGATACTAGCCTATCTTCGCCTAGAAAACGGTCATTTTGGTGGAACTGTGCAAGCGGCATATTACAACCCATATTTACCTTGTTTAATGGTGATAAGCCTAATTGTGACAGGATCACTGTAAGAAGTCAGGTGACGTATTACAAAGAGCAACCAAGTCTGTATATTGAGAAAGTTGGGATGGGCCAAACACACCCAGACTTCACCCAGGAGACTACTGTTTCTGACCTGTGTGAAACCAAAAGAAATGGTTGATTAATTTTGAGTTCCATTATGTATTTCAATAATGTCAGCTACATAACATAACGTCACACCACTGGAAAAGCTTTGTCAAGCATGAGATCCAACCCTGATGATGCAATCAATACTAAAAGTCAGGAAATCTTAGACATTTCTGCTTGAACTTTAAAAAAAGTGATGTAAAAATGTGTCTCTTGAAAGTTCCATACTTGTATGCATAGGCAATAAAGTGCTGCCATACATGTAAGATTGATGAAATAAAGTAAAAAGAAGTCAGAAGACAGTCTGTCCCTTTGTCTGACTGTCAATTTTCAAAGACTTCAATATTTTGAGAAGAAGTGACATGAAGCAATTATTTTTTGTACGGTAAAAATAGATCCCTGCTGAAAAAAACAGCATAGACCAGCACTGAAACCAGCACCAAAACACAACATATGCTGGTCTTGATGGTGACCAGTCACTAGCAAGACCAGCATTTGTTGTGTTTTGGTGCTGGCCTATACTGTTTTTTTCAGCAGGGATCCAATCTAAATGTGTGTGACAGAGATGATTGTAGTTAACTAAATGTAATCCAGTCAAATTACATAGAGACAGTCCTGTGATGATATGTACTAAAGATGTGAAAAGAAGCAGGATGATTTGTTTCTGATTCGTTTCAGGATGATACAACAATGACAAGAAAGGTTCAAAGTGCCATGCTGCATGGCATTGACAAAGAAAGACTACAAACAAAATGGTTGATCAAAGGGGACTACAAAATGGTGGATGAGGGTTGGACTCAGGTCCAAGATGGTGGACCACCACTTGTTTCTTTGATAAGAGAGAAAGAAAGGCCCCGTCCAGACGACAACACTCTTTTGAGAAAACGCAGTGCCTGAAAACGCACTTTTTTGACGTCTCATAACAACAACAACAACAATAGCAGACTACATGCTCGTGTTTGTGCCGCAGAAGATATTGAGCCTTTCTTGCAACTTACATGCCTTGTAGTTGAGTGTGTGTCACAGCAGCAGTTCGACCTCATTAACGGTCCACACAAACAATTCTGTTTTCCTTGCACTAGCCATTTTCATCTTCTTGTTGTGTTCGGTTTCTCCGTCTACTGTCAGTTTGTTTACAGCGGGCAAGCTTAATGCGCATGCTCCGTGTCTTCTTCTCCGTTTTTGGTAAATGTCAAGTGCCACCTATAGGCCTGGAATATGAACTACAGCGTTTTCGGTCGTTTTCAGTGGATCCGTGTGGACGCAAATATTCTTGAAACGATGCCGAGGAAGTGTCACACTCGATGGATATGCTAGTTTGGTCTAGCTACCGGAACACATGGATGTCAGCAAACAGGTAAGTAGCTCCTTGCACAAACACACTGTTTTAACTACTTTTTTATTCATTTTGAGTCATACACGCTACAGTGCTGTGTTGTAAGGTATCTGCTGTTGTTGCATAACATTCGGTGTGAGATGTGGAGCATGTTAAGACGCTTAAAACACAGTGCAAAGTTCTGACCCCATGCTGTTAGCTGTCAATGCTAAGTCTCCGTTCACGGAGCTCTGTAATGGTTGGACCAAATGTGTTCCCGTCTTCGGTACTGGCAAGTAGAGGGTAGCTTGAGCAATGAAGCTGCATGTTTAAATCGACCGAAGTTCTCCTTTAATACTGTTAATAGCATTTCAGAGAGGCTAAATAACAACATTATAAGGCTACTGCTTCAAGATCAAAGAATACATTTAATAATCAGAGCAAAAAAAAATAAAAATAAATACAAAATCACAAAATCAGCAGGGACACAGTCAAAGTTGTTCTGCTTCTCATACACACTCCTTCAAGAATCATGTGGTAAAACAATAAAGCTGAACATTTGCCAAACATCGTATAGCAAACTTAAGAAACTTTAGAAATAAAGAGACTTCTTGTGCGTGTATTATTATTATTTCAATTGCTGATATCAAAAAGGGATGAGTGCAGCTTTAACAGTTGTATTTGGAAAACACGAACAGGACACATGCAGAAGCACAATTTCTCACTCAGAACTGAGATCAGAACTGTCGTTTCCTTTCTGTCTGTGGATTGGTACAATGGGTGGGTAAATTGAATTAGGGCTGAAAGTTCTGTTTACAACCAAGCAAAGAAAGCAGGCTCAAACACACTGAAAGCGATAATAGATGCGAGTCAATTATCGCTTTCAGTGCAGGCAAATCTGATGCCTGCAGTGATTAGATCTGACGTGTCAACACCACAGAACAAGCAGTATTTTAGAAAAAGGTCGCTATTTATGCAAAATCTTTGGATATTACAGATACCCTCATTAATTTGCTTGGCCTATACATTTATTTTGTTGGGTGCTGTTACTTTCCACAGTAGAACACCGGTAAAGCCCCAGCGGACCAGCCATCTCATTTCATCTTTTATTTTTTCTTCCAGCTGGGTTAAAGTCACATAAAGCACAGCTAATCATAACTCTACACTATGTTAAATAATCGCTGTTGTTAGGTTTATATAGCAGGCTCCGTGAGTCGGACATCGACTCACGGAGCAGCTCCCGGTCGGTCAGAGCGCAGCAGAGCCCGGCCGTGACGGTGGTGACGGCAGCAGCAGTCACACCGAGGATCAACAGCTGAGGAGCGGCAGAGGCTCCGATCCTCCCCGCCGGACTTTAACGGCTTTTATCTTCGCGTCATAACGCTTTCGGTGTGTGTTCGGCCATTTAAAACAATAGGTTTACCTTATGTACAGAAAATCAAAATCTATGTGACACAAAAATGAACAGTGTATAGAGCTCCCCCTAAATGTCTCAAAGTAGGCTTTCAGGGGAGCTCAGGTCCTTTTCAGGGGAGCCAAGCTCCCCTTAGCTCCCCCGTAATTTGAACCATGATGACAGGTTAGAAAATGGTTAGTTGCATGCAAAGACCCTGAGTCTGTGCAAAGCATTGTTCAACTAATGTCGAATTAGCCGTGTAGCAAAGAAAACTACCTACGTAGTCTACGTATAGACCTGACCTGAGATCACGATAACACCCAAACAGTGAAGAAACACATTGATTGAACATGTGTGCATTACATCAACCGGATTAAAACAGTCCTGTGCTTAGCCGTGCTATGCTATGCTGTGTGCTATATAGGCCCAGCAGGAGAAGGTTGTAATCCCAGTGTTGAACAGTGCTATTCTTGCTGTGTAAGGTCCGATGGAAGAAAGTGGACGGAGGAAACTGGTCGCTCCTGTTTTTTCCTTGCTAAGTAAGCAGCTCATAGCTAACTTTCTTTGTGTTCCTCAGATTGTGGAGTTAGCTGACAAGCTTTGAGTCGCAGCTGCTGGTGTTAACTGAGTAGAGTAGAGTAGAGTACTAGAGTTGCCAAGGTGTGGAGAAGTTCTTTGTGCCGGATAGAACTGCTAGCTCTCAGGAGAAGAGCTGAGGGGCAAGGCCCTGCAGGACTAGGGCTGGAGAAGAGCTCTGGAGAGTGAAGAGAGCAGTCAGAGGTGAAGAAGAGAGAACAAAGGAGCTGGAGTTTTGACTACCTGGTCAGAGGTGGGTCTGTCACCACTTCGTCTTTGGGTCCCAACAGTGTTATTAAGATTACACGTGATTCTTAATTATAGACCAATGCAGTATTCAAGTCACACGGACAACATTTTGGCTTCGGGCAATGTCAGAGCTGTTATCAGATATTTCCCTCCCCTAAGAAATGCATTGTTGAATACGATGATTCTGAATTTCCATAGTCTTTTGTCATGTTGACTGTGTGCCAGAAAATGCCTTCCATGCTGGCAGAGACCCATCAGACCCTGGTACTGTATCAGTTTCTAACTGTTGTTATCTGTTAATAGGGTTCCAGCATGTTGCCTCATCCTTTATTCACGAGGCCTATCAGTCTGTACAGGCACACCAATATGAAAATGCTACATGTGTTTCTCGCAGGACACCAAATAAATTACATCAATCTTGCCTTTTAGATATAAGTTACCTATCTCAAAAATGTAAGTATAAAAGTTTTGTCTAAACAAAGAACATACATACATACATTTAAAAGTATTGTGAATCAATCCCGATTGTGAACACATTATGGCACCGGAACACATGTACAGAAAAAATCTAACAATACTTTTGGTTGAATTAAGTTAACATTATTATAATATATCCAAAAGTTACAAAGTCCGTTCAGTCTCTACAAGTATAACTATATAGTTGCCCTTCAAAATAATTACCCCATATAAAATCTGTGTTTACTTTTCTGTGCTCTGATGTATAGTAATGAGCTTATACTGCATTAGGATTCCCTATGGGCAACTTTGCATAATGAGTTTTTTGAGTCACTGAATGTCATTAGGTGGTGGATATCTCATTCAGAATAAAGGGATTAATATACAATATAAGACTGAGTTTTATTTTTTGCAATAGTTAAAATCAAACTCACAAAAGTAAGAACTGAAGCAAAATGCTAATGCAAAATTCATAAAACATTGCTTGAAGTGTTTCCTAAAACATTATGGAGTTCATGAAAAATGTATTCTTAACCAAACGAAAAAGTTAGGACCCATATCTCTTATTCAAAATTGTGACGAGATTCATGTACATATTGCCCTTTTGGGACCAATATACACTCAGTTCTGTATTATTTTGATTTGGGGCAGATTCAATTTAACATACAGGGATTATACTCCATGGGGGGTGTAGAGGACATGGGGCTGTGGATAGGGATAGCTGAAGCACTCAAAATGTGGCAGTTAAAGGAAAAAGCTGCTATTGGTCAACTTATTTCTTGAAAAGTCCAAAATGAACATTTTGATAAAGCTCAATCACATCAGCATTTGAAAGGTTAAATATACAGTGGGAAAATGAATTAATTCCAGTGGACCTGCCACAATCAGTGGATTTGCTCATGGCAGGTGAGTAAGGCCCAATCCCATTTCAAGTTTTTACCCCCACTCCTCATTTTCAAGTGCCCCCTTGCACCGCAGGACAAATTTGCACGAGGTAATGGTTGAAAACTCCGACCTGTCAAACGGGACAACACTTCAGGACCTTCATATGTATTCATGTATGAGCAGGGTTCGAGTTATAACCTGAGCTTTGTGCGGGTCTCTCAAATAATTTACCCTACCCCTAACTAACATCAGGGTGGAAATTAACAAATGGGATAATAACCAAACAGCTGTGGTCTGAGAGAGAGGGAGAGAGCGAGCCCGTCAAATTATACCTCCCAATAAATGCGTCTTGAGTGACCGGACCTCACTTCCTGGTGCTGGGCCTACATGTAAATGTAAACGCTGTATACAAAGAATTTATTGTAAACAGCGTTTATAAATGTTCGCCTAACAACAACAAGTCTCAAAATGTAAGTAACCAATATCAGCTACTGGATTTGTCAAATTTCAGGGTTACCATCAAAGGTTATACTCTTTTATGAATTTGGTGTTAATGTTGAAATCAGTTGAAACGATTGACAGCGTTGCTGCGGCAAACTGACCATTTTTACAAGTAAAGAAACATCTTAATGTTTTGTATTTAATGCTCATTTGACAAGAAGGCCCCAATTATTTCAACTTTGGCTTAGCGGTTTTACAAAGTTTCTAAAGTTGCTCTTCATGATGCAACAGCTCTTAAAATCACATGATTTGTAAGGGAGTCTGGGATATTGCCGTTACTAGTGACTTCACTTCCTTACTTGGTCCATGCCCATGACTTACCCATACTTGAAAAAACAAACAAACAAAAAATCTGATTCATTACCTGGCCACTAGCAGTGCTTTACATCAGTTATCTGTGCTCCCACCCTGTCAGTCTGTACTGATATTAAAGGAGCAGTACTGATAACCCTTGGGGATACACGACACAGAAGCTCGAACATGCACAACAGAGGGGTAGGGCTAATGTTAGGGTAAGGGGTTTATTTGGATTGGGCCTATGTCCATGGAACCCTTTGTGTTAAGGTCCATTTTGGTGAACTTTGACTTACGCTGTTGACCAGCAGCAAACCATGCGGAGAGCGCTAATCTTTGAGGGGACAGAGCAGCAGAGTCCATTATATAGGAAGCTATCATAGCGTATTAATTGTGTACCATCATTTACTTTTCCGCAAAAGTGATTTTAATTGAATTTGGCCATCTCAACTGAGCAATATGGACCACCTGGATAACTGCATCAATGGGTGTAACTTCCTCATATCCTTTGAAAAGTAATTTTCCTCACTCACTGCCAGAATTTCTCTGATCAAAGTGCTGTACAGAGAACTCCAGGCGTTACAGACAGCCTGGAATTCAGTCAAGAACAAACAGAATCAATCACCAGACAAAATAAAACACTGTGACATTCTGCACAAAAATCTCAAGCTCAGCTTTGTCATGATTGAAAACAAGTTAACGAAACAACTATTTTTGACCTCCAAGCGCCTTTCATTGTTTTCTGGCATTCTTGAGAACACTCAGATAACTCAAAACCAGTACACATGGGAGAGTTACTTGCCAGATTACACAATCTATAACCCATCAATAAGCAGTCCCATGAGGGTTAGATTGTGATTCTAGAGAAAAATACCATAGTTGATTGAGTCTCATTCCCAGGTCATCAAAACTGACATTAGGTATACCAACCCAAAGCGTCTCTAATGCACTGGTCACATCACATAGGGACTCATATTTCCCCAAGGCTGTCAGAGCTGGTCAATCTCAACTTTGCCCTACTGCTCAAGACAAAGGATGATCTCCAGTGCTGGGTGAATAAACTAACATCTGTGATTGGCAGAATAATTGCTGTTAAAATGACAGTACCCCTAAAATAATTTTGGCTGTAGGCTCAAATCGGGAACCCTATAAAAACAAAGGGAGGCTTTGAAGAAACCCACTTCCTCCATTAATTCCAGGCACATCATTTCCATTTGGATCCATCACAACCAAATCAGACAACGCATGGAAGGACATGGCAAAAACAAATTGTCACGAGATTCATATTTCAAACTATCATTTCTTAGCCAGTCCATTAAACACCACTTCACAATATCAACAACAGCAACTACTCCGACAGCTCGCTTGAAGTTCAGTAAAATCACTTCATCACACCATCAAACTACACTACCATTTGGTCTTCCAACTCAGTCTTTCCTATTAAGACAAAAGAAACAGAACTCTCACTCACGGATCAAAATGGACAGCACACAGTTTAAGCACATTTTCCATTACAACACCTTGGTCTCATTCTCCCAACAGGAAGGCGATAATTATGAATTTCCCTACCTCAGCATCAGATTCAATTACTTCCCTTTTTTAAAAAAATAATATGAATATATTTATATATAGAATATATAGACCTTCAGACATAACAATATCATTAACAGTAAAACATGAACAAGGCTTAAGAGCCATCCAAACCAAGAACGATCACTATAACATCAACTATGATGATAACATTGTGAGCATCCACACCGATGAAGTCCTGTAGTTAGTGGTGCCAAGCACGCTTCAGAAACTGCTGACACGCTGAATGTTTCAGACCTGCACTGCAAACCCAAAAACACTTTATGAAAAGAAATCGCTGTCTACTTCTGCTGGGCTGCCCTCCTCACTCTGCAGTTTAGGACGTATCTCATTCATCAACTTAAACAAGAAACCAGTAAATTACTCCTTATTCCGCATTTACCACACAGATACTATCCCCACAAACTGGAAATCAAGGAATGCTGTACACATTACACATCGAAAAACCTACTTTTGATCACATCTCGGTGGAAGGCCTGTCTTACTGACTTGAAATAAACCACGGTGTGTTTGTTCTTGGTAATAAAGGAACACCCACTCCAACAGCGTGGCTCATTGATGTGTTTTTAATAGTTTCTGGACAAAAATGGAGCTCTTTGGCACAGAGGAAGAGGATACATCAGGCTTTGATACACACACAACACCCGTTAGTAGAATATATTCTCTTCAGAGGTGGATTTAGTCCTTTCATGGGAAAAAAATGAATACTTTGCCAAGGTTTTAGACCATCCATTGCTTATCTATCTATGATCTATTGTTGAGCGTGATTGTAAGGGCTACGCCTGCTGACAACCTCCGTGCACCAGCCTCTTTATGACTGATTATTACTGGATGTGTTACAAGTCAGCATCTGTGTCAACCAGGCCAGATGGCAACAGAGACTCGCGATGATCCAGATTGAGGGTAAACAGAGGCGGTTAACCCAGAGCATGTGTGTAAAAAGAGAGCGGTGAGCATGTGCATGTTTTACCCAGCTCTAGCGCCTCTTCATGCTGCATATCTCCCCCCCCCCATCCTCCTCCTCCTCCTCCTCCTCCTCCTCCTCCTCCCATGGTGAGAAGCTCCTCATCAGAATAGCACTCTCCTCTTTTTCTCCCGCTCTCTTTCCTGATGCTCCACACTTGTTGAGGGGCTGTCATCTCTTTCTCTCCTCTCTCCACTCACTCTTTCCTCGCTCTGTCATCTTTCCAGCGCGGCTGCAGGGGCGGATCAAAGCCGGGTGGAGGCGGAGGGAGATAGGGGGGAGAGGGAGTTAGAGCAGGATGAAGAGGGAGTATTTCTGTTTTTCGGGGTGAAAGAGAGGACAGGATGGCTCTGTGACATACATACAAACCCCCGCCGAAATATGCTTCTATACGAAGCGCTGAGGTTTGAGCTGCTGCTGCAACCCAGCTGCTCATATACAGACAGGAATGAGAACAGTGTTACCAATATATGACAACGATGAAGAAATAATATGATATATTACAGCCTCTGCCACCCAGTCTGACCCTGTCAGAAAGGTTAAATCAACAGGACTGGGGTTCTTCCAGAAGGTGTTAGGATTATACACACGGACACACGCACACACACAAACTCATACACACACGCACACACACATAGGGGAGGCCGGTAATGATGACTGTTTTATGTTCCAACATGCACAGTGAGTGCATCTTTCTCTTTCTGCCACAAGGTGACAGCGTTGGATGATCTGACCACACACAGGTAAATGACAGGATCTCACATATGTGACCCAGTAAATCACCTCCTACTGCATTATAAACGGCTAATTACACATTTGTATAACAGCATTTTAGGAACAGACAAGTCTATAACTATAAAATATAGTCTCAGGCAGTGGAATATTCATGTAGCTCTGCTGTAAAATGCATGGATGAAGCCGTAAAAAATCAAATCCACTCAAGTTTGAAGTTAAATCATTTTTTTTGTCTGTGTCCAAACTGCTGCAGAGCAGAGCCAAGAGTCTTTTGAGCCAAGAACTTTTTATTTCTATTCTATGTTTTACTTTATACTTCTCCTGCAGTACATGAAAGAGGGAATTATGTGATCATTACTACACTACATTTGTTTGAGTGATTTAACAGAAGTTACCAGTTATTTTACTAAATAAGATAAAAAAAACAACATATTTTTTGACATATTTTAAAATTAACTTTTATTAACCGCACATGTCCAAAGTCCAACCTAAACATACACTCACATGCACTTGCACCTCACTCACTCACACACACACACACACACGCAAAGATCATCAAGGACACAGGGTTAAGCTCAAAATAGAAGTGTTGCAGCAAGGGACTCCAGTATTCTTCCCATTTATGTTGACATTTTAAATTATTAAAGTGTAGCTTGTCCAATATCAGAGGAGGTTTTTAAATAAAAAATAGGATCACCATCTGAAATATAACACATTTTTTCATTGAAAAGTGCCTCCCCATTATCAAGTCCTTTATGTCTAAATGTTAGTCCTTAGTTTTTCAAAATATGAAATAGTCCAGTTCTGTTTAGTTTTCAGTCAAGAAAGGCAGCAGGCCAAACACACCACACTCATTCAAATAATAATAGAATACAAAAATAAACGCGGATTAAAAAGAGTAACACACTAATAAAAGGAAACAATACGTACAAACACATTACAACAGACAAAACTGAGAAATAAAAGAATAAAAGAATAAGACAGTTTGGTGACTTAAGGGTACAAATGAGTTACCTGAGTGCAAATTAAGTATCTTATTGTCTTGTTGTATCTTATTGCAGATAACAAATGTTCGAACACACAGCTGCTGATCCTGGAGTCTATGTACATCTCCATCCTGAAGGAAGCAGTGCCAACTATTTAAGTTGTGGCCATTATCAGTGGTGGTTATATCTTCCTTTTGTCAAACTCTTCTACTAAAAATGTGTGAGAGCAAGGACTACTGGCTACCTTTATCAACTGAACAAACTGAAAAAGATAAGTAAAATAAGATTTATTGTTTATGAATTTCTAAACCATACAGTGTGTGGGCAGTTGTTTTCTATGCATTTGTTTGGAAACTAAAGTCCTCGTCAATGATTTGTCTCAGGTAACTTTGTACAACCACCACTTTTTGTCCTCTGGTGGTGTTCCCCGTGGAAGGATTTAATATTCTCTGTTTGAGTGACATTCAGCTTCAAGTACTATCCCCATGTAACAAAGACATTTACAACAGGGCTCCACTCCCTCTCCTGGGGTAAACTCACAATGACAGAATCATCCACAAATTTCAGGATGTGTTTGTCTCAACGCTGACTCCTGCGGCAAGAATATTTCAGCCTGTTATCAACGTGAATTGATTTGTTACAATTATGGTCTAAGATTGAGTTTATTTTTTGATAATGCTTGTGCAGCAATGTGGCTTTTTCTTACTCGTTTCACAATAAAGACTACTCGAATACTTGAGTCAGGTTCAATCAGGCTGAGGGGATGAGATGTAAATTTACACCGATGACACGTGGTCAAGCACGTCCAGCCACTTCAGCAGGGTGCACGCTAGTACTTTTCAATCAGCAGCTACAGAGAAGATTTCAGCTTTAAAGAGGTAAAATAACATATTTTCAAACTGCATTTTCTGCATGCATGTTTTCTTGCATGTGGAATACAAAACTTCAGCTGACTTTCCTTAAATGAAAACAGGCTGAAATACGCAAACAGATGTTTTTTCTCTCTTCTCAGAAACTAAAACAATATAAAAAAATATAAGCATAGCCTACATACAAACAAAAGCAACAACATGTATAGCAGCATTCATTTAAACATCAGAGGTAATCATATTTCATTGTCTGTTAGGAGGCGATACATCAGTAAAAAGAGATATGTCGTAACCATGGACAGCTTCAGAAGAAACCGAAGAGATGTTAACAGAAAATATTACAAATATAAATATATAGAAGTGCATATATATATATAAACACTGAGTGAAAATTTTGGTTAAAAATCAATTCATCATTGGCTGGAAAAATGTCTACTAGAGGGTGTTAACGATGTCAATTCAATTCGGAAATCATTGGGAAGGGCAGTGAGATCTTTACTACATGCCACTGGGCAGAGGGAATACTCAGCTTTAATACATGGCAGAAACGATAAGAGGGCGGCTGTCGATCAGAATGCACTGGCAGGGGGTGCGCTCCAGCGGCCAGCAGTGCACAGACCAGTCACTGAGACTCCCTGATCTGACACCAGCGCGTGAACCCACATTTATGGTAGACGACAGGTGTAAGTACATTACATTTTAATAATGTTAGAGCATGTTTTTTCTTCTTCTATCATTTATTGCAGCATTATACTGTAAATGTTAATGGTTACTTATTAGTTCTTTGAGACCCCTCAAAAACTCAAAGTTTTGTTCCCTGTGGAGGAGCTGTGCAGGCATCTGGACAGAGTATGTGCATTATCAGTAAATCAGAGGGAGCAGTAGAGCTACATTTAATGGTCTCACACTCAGTGTGCAGAGGGAGCATCCAGCACAGAGCTCAAGACCTATGTTGATGGCACACCACGCCTCCTCCTCTCAGTCATTAAAGTGGGGCCACGTTCTGCTCAATTTGGCCTGCCAAAACAAAACAAAAATCATGACGCAATATGTAAGAGTTTAAGTTTAAAACATTAAATAACAACCATAATTATCAACAGCATAACTTGCATGTATATTTACATATCTTCCCTTTTTCCCCTTTCTTCACATACATGCAAATGGAAAACATATGTATGTGAGTAAGTATGTACTGTATGTATGTATGTATGCATGCATGTGTGTCTGTATGTATATCTGCTATTTCATTATGCTAATCGTCACCAATAAACCTTTTTTTCTACTGGTGCTTTTTTTTTTTTTTTTTTTACCAGAGAATCACTTAAATATCTTCTAAAATAATTGGCCTTCCCACTCCAAACCTGCAAGCCCTCGTTGACACTGCAACCACTTGCAGAGTGCTGACCATAGCACATGACCCCTACCAGCCACTCAACCCATGTTTCACCCTCGTACTTTCTGGCTCCAGAAACACAACCAATTTGCTAAAAAATCATGCCCTGGGAGGAGTTTTGTGCCCTCAGCTATAAGGGCTTTAAAAAGTCTGGACACACTGTAATCCACATGTGTTGTAAAGTTCTAGTTTGTTTATATCATGTGTTGAATGTTATTTTTGTGTACAGACTGGTAAGATTAATTTCCAGGCTTGCTAAATGTTTCCACCAGTGGCTGCTGAATTGTAAAGCTGTCTACATAATGAACAAGGAACCCAATCATTCCTAATTTTAACTAACTTTTAAATTAAATTCTTTGTTTTGTTAGTGGGGCTACAGTAACTCCTTGGAAGGCGCACTGGGAAGTATGCCCATAGTAGAAGACCACAAATGAGGAACAACTGCTGTGGAGGGGTTCGGGAAGTCCACTTCTGCTAACTTTATCGACCCAATTTTACCCAGAGACCAGTGAGTTCTTCATTTGGATGTTCTCTGGCCCCAGGAGGTCTGACACACTTGTGCTGGTCATGCCCTAGATCACTTATATATTAAAAATCCTGTCTTGATGGTGTCTGAGGTTTTCAACCGTGATTGCTAAATTTGGCACTCTAAATGTTTCACTGGTTGCATTAAAGTCAATATGACCAGACAGGACAGAGCAAATGCAGATTATGTTTCCTGAATCTCTCATCATTCAGGGATTACTTGCTGTGTCTCCTCCAAATTTGACTACCTGAAACTTTTTTCCAGTCTCATGACGACAGAAAAACTCCAGCCATGTCTGATTGTTCTCTAACCCCATGAAATGACCAAGAACTCTGGCGGTCCCTTGTCGATGGCCTATACCCTGGGAGGGGTCTCAGGCATAAGTAAGTTAGTCAGTCTCACCCCATGGTAAGAGTTGTCCCTCTATTAGTGTTTCTCTCAAGTGACACTTTAATTGTTAAGCTATGTGTCGTCTGACCACACCTAAGGTAAAAAGTGTTTATAGCTGTTGTGAATGGCCCCTCCTCAAAGCTGTTCATTTTGCCGCACTTGTTTCTACACATAAAAAGTGACAGAAATAGTTGTCTGATCGATCAACTTTAGAGAAAAGCTCACCATGTGTTTTACACATTGCCAATTGCTGCTTGTAATGGGATTGTTGCTTGTTGGAAAGTCACATAAATTGTGACACACCGCCCACCCATTTCCAGCGTAAGAGAAAGGAGGGGCTTCACTTGCTGATAGACAGTCCAACAAGCACTTTGTTTGAGGCAATACTCAACAGATGCATAGTTTTATCTCAAGTTTAGTTCAGATCTGCTAAGCCTACACTCCTTTTCAGCCCATGAAAGCTGTATAGAAAATTAAGAGATGCCAATGTACAATATCTCAGAACCTGCTATCGTTTATGGAAATTTAGATCAGATTAAATTACATTAAATTCACTTCATTGTCCACCTCAGTGGAACTTTCCCTTTGGCTCCTCCCACAGTACAACAAAAGTAATGTGAAATGATCCTACAAATTCTAGCTCAGTTTTAGTCAATTCAAAAGTAAATTCAAAGTGTTGTTGAACCATTTGGAGTTCAAGTATGGTTTTGGGGTTCTTTTGAAAGGTTACACTTAACCCATGTTTTTCTGAGTCAAAAGCCATTATGTGACCTTAAAATATCCCTGCTTGGAGTAACAGTAGCAAAAACTCATTATAGTTTATCTTATTTCCTTATTTACTCTAACTTTATGCATGTAAAATAGACAAAGTGCTGAGGTGGAAAATAGCCTAAACAAAGAGCTAAATTAATAAAACCATGATGCATCAAGCATCCTCTGGCTGGGATGTTCAGTGGCTCAGGGGAGAAGGGAGGGAACGTATCACTCATTGGCTGTTGTAGGGTCCAGGGCCGGCATAGAATCTCAAATCTGATGAAACAAGGTGTCAATCAATAGGTTAGAGATTAATGGCCCGTTGCTCATCGGCTCACAACAAGGTCTGTGGATTATCATGAGTAACTACTTCCTAATTTGAAATTAAGTTTGTCAAATGTATTTTTTTTTTGTTGCTGTTTTGATCACCACGACTGAGTGCCATCTTGTTTCATTGGAAAGAAGGCAGACACCTCTATGGCTGATATCTACAACTCACACCAAAACAATCTAGATAGATAAATGACAGTACAGGGAACAGGAAAAATATTTATTATTATAATTTGTATTGTATAATTTTGGGGTGAACTGCCCCTTTTTTGTCATTATTGCTTCACCCTTTGGTTATCTTTTATACAACCCATTGTCAGTTTATTATATATTTTGTTATTGCTGATTTCAGGTTATTATGTTGTTTTTTTCATTAGCTGTGTATACACATGGTGTATTACACTCCTAGCATGTATACTGTATATACTACATTCAGTGCCTCCTAAATAATGTGTGATCCATT
The DNA here is from genome assembly GCF_900880675.1 of Sparus aurata. Taxonomy (NCBI): domain Eukaryota; kingdom Metazoa; phylum Chordata; class Actinopteri; order Spariformes; family Sparidae; genus Sparus; species Sparus aurata. The sequence goes on from NC_044192.1 coordinate 33,643,758, forward strand.
ACCAATACCACTCATCCAGCTTTTCAGGACCTTTTTTCTTATCCAGTTGGCTGGCGGTCATCTTAGCATGCACAGAAGTAGAGAACACCATGAACAGGCTGACAGTCTGCCACAGAGCTAATACACAGGCTTATATGATAAAGAAAACACTTTAAAGCACTAGACTTATCCAATAAAGTCAATCTGATAAATTCAGAGGTGGAACAGAACACCTGGGCTGAGACTCATCCACAGAGGGGGTAACCAAAGTTTTCCAAGACATTCTCAGAGGACCAAAGATGTCCACAGCTCCAGTGTCGACTACTGCTGTTGAGCATTAGCCTGCAGCTCTCTCCAGGCTGTCTGTGGCAACCTGTCTCACTCCTGGCATCGAGGTATAAAGCTGTCACACTCTCTGACAGTCACACACTGCTGCTGCCGGGTGAAAAAACAAGGTGGTAAAAGTGCAGTGCAGCAGTATACGGGCTGCTTTTTCTTCAGTTTTTTCGCTCATCATCTGATATTTGTTGTACACCGGCCCCAGTGGGAGACGCACATTAAAAATATGATTATTTGGTTGTCTTGAGCACTGATTGCTATAGCACATGCAGATGATGCTGTACGCTGTGAGTTGTCTTTGATGGTGCGTGGTGGAGCAGGACAACTGCCATGCTGTGTAACTAATTATAAATGACCTCCTCGGCAGAATTCATCTCCCCTCTCTCTCTCTCTCTCTCTCTCTCTCTCTCTCTCTCCCTGTCTGTGTGTGTCTGTGTGTCTGTGTGTGTTCATTACTGTGGAGGTGGTTACCTCAGGAGCACGACAGGTAGGTCAAGGTCAAAAATGAAGAGGAGGACATTAGCGCGTCTTTGCAGTCTCCCTCTCCATATAATGCCCATTAACATCTAGAATGATAACCACGGCGATAACTTCACTCTATAACCCATAATGGTGTGTGTCCCTGCTCCCGAGCAAGGGCTGTTGGGTGAAACTTCTTACGGAGAGCAATCTATCACCTTTTAAATTCTTATTCCTCGACTTAATGTTACACTGGGTGTACTCAAAAGCTCTTCATGAGCTCAGTCAGTCAGAGTGCGACTGCAAGGACACTGTAATAAATGTGAAGCATTAAGGCTGGGCAATATTGACAAAGTCAAATATAATGATATATTTGACCAAATAACTCAGTGTCGCTCATGTGACAATATTTTTCCGATGACTGCCGGTGCTGTAAGTGCAGGCTGTGTTCTCTCCTGTGCTGACAATGTCACTGGAATTTTAACCTCTAACATTTCTTTCCTTTGCCACATGCCTTGGTCACAACGGTGGTCATGTACTGTAATTAAAGATCCTCTACCAGCCCAGAGATGTGGATTTGACTCATTGTGACTTGGACTTGAATTGACTTCAAGTCACAAATTGATTAAAAAAAAAAGTGACTTGAGACTCAATTCGGGCCCCAATCCCAATACACACCTTGCCCCAATCAGTTAGCCCTACCCCCTCATTTTGCACATTCACACTTGGGTAATGTGACCTGACTCTTGCTGCAGTGGGGTAGCATGAAGTGTTAAGGCTTCACGGCCCTCAAAACATAGGCTTTTTTTGAGGTGCACTTCATACCAATGAGAACTCTGTTTCAATTAAACTTTGTCCTTTTCTTTGTAACAATCCTAATCCTGCATTTTGACATATTTCAATGTTGCATTCCCCCCATTGATGTCACATAATGCCTGAAATTTAACTCAGGTCCTGCAGTGAAATTGCTGCACTTTGGTACCGCTCCTTCTGCAGACTGGCAAGGTAGGAGCACAGGTTTCTACTGTTAGCCTATAAAGTGTTGCTGGTAGCAGGTAATGAAGCAGTGTTCTTCTTTACTCGACTTGATTGATAGCGTGTAGTTGTGAGTAATTCCGAGCATCCACGCTTTTCTATCTCCATCAGATAAATGGCCACCTGTCACAGTAATGCAAGAGAAATCACCACAGCTGAAGATGGCATATGGGAAATTACCTATCCGTAAATGCCACCAATGACTACTGATGAAGTATGAGGGTCTTGAAGGGTTGTTCCATTTGATAGGGGGAGATTTCAACCACTGCTCCTTCTAACTCTGATCTGAGGGGCAAGGGACCACTCGGAAATGAGGGATCGCTGTAAGAATTCTTAATGGGATTGAGCCTTGGACTTGGAAGGTAAAAACTTTTGAATCGACTTTGACTTGAGTCACAGTGACCGGAATGTTTGTCTTTGCTCATTTTATGTTTTCAGTTTAAATATTAAATATAAGATATCAAAATTGTTCAATGTCTGTGTAATATTACCTGGTTTTGATTGGATGACCACCCTGCCTGACTACACTATTTGACTGTATCTGGATCATAAACAAGATTCCATCAAGTTGTCAATTTGTTTATTGTTTGATCACATTTATTTTACTGGGTCTTGTCTTAACCAAGAACTTGACTTGACAAAACATGTGACTTGACTTGAGACTTGAACCAATGGACTTGCGTTATTTTAGCCTCTACTCAACTAAACATACTGTATTTTTAAATGTTCTCCTAACTTACAGATACATTTAATATTACACATTTTATATACTTGGTTTTTATCTGCCTGTAATCATTATAACAGATTAATGTCACAATGTCTGCCCCGGTTGTGTTTATTCTTTCCCATTCTGCCTCTCAGTCCCTCCCTCCCTTGGTCCCTTTATTGCCATTCTCTATCGGCCCACCAGTTGATCAGGCCTTAGCATAATGAAAAGGGCCTTTTGTTAGTGAGTGAGGGATGAAAGGAGGCACCCGTCTTTCCTTACAGTAAGCTCCTCCAGAAACGTCCTCTCTCCTCTTGTCCTGGAGGTCTTATTTAAGAGATCGGAACACCCTCCAATTCCTGGGTCTTGGGAGGAAAGAGGGCACCAGGAAGCATACGTTTGCATAATGAAAAGCACCCTTTTCCAGCTGTCCCAGTCACCTGACTCTCACATCCAGCGACTCCCTCCTGCTCCGAAGTGACCCTCCCCTCCCCCATTCCATCACCTGACCTTCCCTTCCCACCTGTTCCCCATCTCCCTAATTAGTCTCACAGTATATATACCAGCCAATTTCCACCCACACTTTGCAAGATTGTCCGGTGTGCATCCGCAGTAACTTTGTTTTGCCTGCCAGGCGGAGTGCCTTCCTGGTTTTCACCCTTGTGCTTGGGGCAAACCAGGCAGGGAAGTCAGAAAGAGAGACGGACCAACTTACTGATGGTTTAGTTTTTTTATGGAATTTATCGACAATAGTATTATGATTACTGTTCAGCTGCTCAAGAGAGCTGAAAAGAGTGTTGGGTGCAGAGCCTGACCCAGAGTCACCCTGGAGTCTTCTCTGGGGCAATTTACCAATCAGAGAGGAGCTCAGAGATTTTAACGTTTGAGATTAAAAAGTGGATTTGGTGTTGCTCGTTTATCAACGCAATCCATCGAGTTGAACTCTGCTTTCAGGTATTTATGTTCTGAAATGTTAACTGTTGACTGGAGCTGGAGAGGAAATGTACTTCGAGGAGAGGGAAAAAACGAAGAGAGAGAACTGGAGTCTGGACATGTGGTGCTGGATTGCTTTCTGCCGTTGCTTGCTAACCATAGCCTACCGCTAATGTACAGTAATCTGTCTGTTTGGAGCTGATAAAAACCATGCAAGTAACCCAAACAAATGCAAATGATCGCTATATTTGTACTAAATAAACCATTAAACAACCAAGAGTGCTGATCAAACCTGTCTGAGGTCACTCAAGCACAAATGTTTACAGATGATGTAGCATTTGAACCTTTTTTTCATGTTAAGTTCAGTCTCGTCTGACGATTTCCCTATTCCAGATGTAGCAATCGGTGACCAAATGAAAAGCACCGTTACTTTGTGTGAACTTATGGATTTCTCTGGGTTTGATCATAGTTGAAAAACAAATACATAAGTACACAACTCAGCAAAAATGTTCACATTATATCGTTATTATATGTTATGTATATACTGGTCTGTTTCTATTTCTTACCTTTATATTATATTGTTTATTGGTTACTATTATTATTGTTTATTGTTAAATTGAACCGTCCTTTGGCTGCTGTGACACACAAATTTCCCTGTTTGTGAGACTAATAAAGGAGTTCTGATTCTGATTCTGAAGTCAAGTTATTAAAGTGGGACTTTTGGGTTTTTTGAAAATAAAATATCACCTGAATTTGATTAGCACTGCTCTTTTATATTTATATTCACATATACATTTATATTATGTGTTGTTCCCGCTACATGTGTCATTTGTCCATTATCTCAATGTTCAGTATTTTACAAGGATGCATACCTGTCATTCATACAATCATTTTGAATACTGTTTTTCCATCTTGATGATAAAATAAGGCAGGAAACGGTCAAAGACATGCTTTCAGCCCACAGCATGTTTGTGTGATTTGCTGTTTGATCCCAGGTGTGTCCCCTGACAGTTGAAATGAAACCTCTTGCAAGCAAAGTATTTTCACAGCCTACAATTTTTACCTTGACTCCAGGCCATGTTATTTTGAAAAGATGGTCCTGTGCAAGCAACCTGCAGCTGCTGTGCTCACATCCATTCAGTCTGCGGAAGAAAAATGAATCCTGCTGTCAAAGAATTTAGAGGAGTTAAATAACTTGCTGTACATGAACCTACATACATCAAATTAATCCTCATTATGTCTTACCTCCCCTGTTTATATCCATGGTTTTGTTGGGCTCTCTATCCCGACGAGTGTGGCAGAAAAGTCTCTAAATTGCCTTCATCCTTTCAGGTATGCCGACTGGGTGCAGCCCACTGACCCACGACAACCTCTTTAGCCTCCAGGAGTCTCAGGTGCAACCAAGCAGAAGGCTGAAAACAAATAGCCTTTAATAGAATGTAAATATCTGGAATTAAATTATGTAAAGTAAGTCGGACCCTTAACCCAAACCCACCCTCTTGCAAATCAACTACTGACCAGTTCACAATGCACACGAGCCAGTTCAAAGTTGAGTTCACATGGATTAAAATGAACTCATTCACATTCATTTCTCCCCCTTTTTTTTTTATTAAATTGGCTGCTCCAAGTCTACTCCCATCCATCCAGTCCCAGCCCCCAGTCATCGCCACCGTGTTCAGGATAAGGGTTCAAGTATTATGTTAATCTTACCAGTAAGAAAGTAATATAGTGTGTTACTATTAGGGTTTTGGCAATATTATTACATTTCGTATATCATCTAATGTGTTACTGTCTGACCTCATCAGCTGGGACTGATGATGCCATGTACCACATTAAAATATGTCACACACAACATACTAAAGCCATTTTGGAAAGCTGCAAGTTAGACACTTACAGGTGTACGTGTGCGTGGCGGAATGTCTTTCTTTTCATTTTAGCCTCCATGGAAACAGGTTGGAGCAGACACTATGCCGGTATGAGGAGCTGCAGTGGCACGACATCAACAGATTTGGATTCTTGCCTATCTTTCCTGTCCGTCCGGTTCCTGGTAAGAAATAGACCTTAAAACGACCATGTAAGCTTTCCCATTGACATCATACTAGAGTTTTGATGTCTGTATCTGTGCACTCTTTTTCTTTCTCTCCATCTCTGTCTCCCTCCCACTTTCTCACTCATTCATAGGGGGGTAAATAGAAAGCATGTCCTCCTTTTTATTGATAATTATCAAAGGCAGACTCCATGTAAAGGGATAGGGCAGGCAGTAGCCGCGCGGCAGCAGCAAAGCAAACTGTGTGGACGTACACAAAAGAGCGAGCAGCAGCAGTTCGGCAATGCAGCCGTCATGCACTACACAAACCGGCATTGTGCTCCACAGGTAACTCTATTCTGCTGAGAATTTTACCATGCTACCAGGTTAAACGATATCACCCATCACTGGATTTGTAATGAACTGCAGTAAACTTGAGCTTCTGCGCTTTGATAACTCACATTGAAACATTGCCTTTTGAACAGTTCACACACACTGACCGTCGTTAAAGGGAGCGTGTGCTGATCTGCACTTTGATCTGGGCCTCATTGTCTGTGATAGCAAGATCAAGGCTGAGATCCTGTAATGTGAACTTGGTTTTCAATATGTTTCTGATATTTTGATCATGTTATTATAGTTAATATGTTCGGTAAAAGATTACCTTCAAAAATTAAGTGTTTTAAAAACAAAAATGATAATAGTAATTTACCCACAACAAACCACTTCCACCACCGTGGTGCCAACAAATATCTCCCGAAGAAGAATTGTATTGTCGGAATGCTAAAATAGCTGTGGAGTCTATATGACATGATATGAAATGGGTATACTCCCATTACTTTAGTTTATAGAAGAGATGCACAGAAACATTATAGTTGTATGCAATGCGAGTGCAAGGAATAGTAAACGTTGTCAGGTATGCAGAATACATTAGACATTGTCTGTCTGCTCATCCCTGTGTCCAAGGCTATTATTTTATTTAAAAGGATGTAGACTATTCAATTGTTCCAAAACATCATCACACTATTGTAATACAAGAGGGCAATTTTATTGAATAATGATAAACACGCAACTTAATGCTTGAATGGGCATATCTGCTCTCCGGAGGAGAGTCTTCATTAGACTGTCACCCACCACTGGATATGTGATGAACTGGAATTCATTTCAGTTTCTGTGCCTTCATAATGCCTGGTCGTACCTCGTATTGAGGTTTTGGTGGTGAAAGTAACGCAAAAGTATCAATAACGCATTAGTCTACATAGACAATACTAATGTAAAGAAACGTATTACTTTCAATTGAAAGTAGCTAATATGTGACCCATTACATGTTGTAACTTGCCCTCAAATATACTCTTCCAACCGCATCTTTCTTCTCTTCAACTTTACCTTGAACCAGTTGAATATATTTTATTGTAAATGCATCAAATAAATATGTTCTGGGACCAAACTGCACCTTTTTATTAGATTTTTATCACCAAAACATGAAAACTGGGAAAAGCTGTTGAAATGATTTAAACCTTTAGATAGTTACAGCATTATTATTCATGTGGGCATGAAGCAGTTTCATAATGTACCACTTTATTTGCCCCATCTTTGTTGCTGCAACTCCACGAGGTTAACATGGAGGAGAAAAAGAATCAGTTACCATTTGATATCAAACCCATTCCGCATGTAGCTGTATTTACATCTTATGATGTCATTCAGAGATTTTAAAATGTTTGTGTCCAAATCTCAAATCCATCCAAAGAGACTTTGTTCCACTAATCAGCTGACGATGCTCCTGCTTTACTTTGTCTGAATGTGTTTGAACAAGCCGCACGGACATGTGTGAGCTTGTGTGTGTGTGTATAGAGCGGTCATCCGAGGTCGAGTGATGTCAGTGTCAGTGCTCTCCCTCCTTGTTGACCCTGTCATGGTGACTGCCATTCCAGTGTCTCCATCCGAGCAATGCTGCTCACGCACACACACCGACACACAACGATCTGACATCTTCAAGTGCAAGGGCAACAGCACTGTCAGCGTCAAGGGCAAGGCCAATAGGATGGGCGACTTCAAGTGTCTTCCCTGAGTCACCACTCCACCCCCCCCCCCCCCCCACCCCCCCCCCCCCCCCCCCCCCCCCACCCCACCCCACCACACATGCAGACCCCACCCACACTTCAGCACCTCGTCCGCCCAGCAGACAGTAGCATTGGCTCTCAGCATGCTGGATCCATTCTGTTTCTTACTGGATCAATCTATATTATTTAGATTAAGTTAGCCATAACGTTTCTTTTTGAGGAAAAGGATGGCAAGAGCAATATTCAACATGTGTTTTCCAATTTGTGTTGGTTCACATAGAAAGCAGCAGAGTGAAAATTTTGCATGTCTTTTCAATAACAGGCAGACCAGAAGCAAGCCAGCTTGTTAGCCAAATTTCTAGATAAAACAGTAAAGAAAGAGCTGACCTCTATCTGTCTACATGACTGAGGCAGAGAAGTTTAGGGGGGACGTCAAGTTTTACTCACTTTTACTTTCAGATCTACCTCAGAGAAGGTCCATCCTGTGCGCGACTTGGCCCAACTTGGCTTGGTGAAACTGCTAATGAGAAGCAAATTGGCTTGGCTCAGTTTGACAATGCGTGGCCAAAAGTGCCAGTGGCCCCATAGGGCTACTATCTTCATGGCCGAATTAGCTAATTAGCTAATGGTAGCATGGTGGAGAGAGGGTATGTGAGGGTATTTGAGGATGTGTGTCTAACTCTTAGATTACACTTGATGCATGTGGGTTCCGTTCCGGCTCTGGTACGGTTTTGTTACGTTATTCGTTGTCCGGCAACCCCTACCAGCTGCGTTTTGGGTCCGGACTAAGAAATTTTAGTCTCCCCCTTATTTTTATTTTCTAGTTCAATAACTTTTTGAAGGCCAAAACTTACTACTTGATCATCATAAGATTACTACTTGATCATGTAGCAGAGGGCTCTCTATACATTCCACTAGACCGAGCATCAGTGGCTGACTTTAGTAGTAGAGGTAGTTATCGGTATGTTATGAGCGAGGATCAAGTGTGTATGCTACAGAAATGCATCCGACCTGAACTTTCAATCAGGTAAGCTGACCATAAACAAATCCCTGTTAATACACAACAGTAGTACATTTGAGTAGAGCCTCAGTTTGAAGCTGTGACATAATGAGACACGGAATTTTACAGTGGTTGAAAACGTGTGCTCACACCTGTAACCAGGATGACAGGCTCCGATAAAGACAACCCTGCTAGCTACAGCCAAGGGTAACTTTATGTGTGTGAGTGAGTGAACTGATTACTCAAAGTTTGATATTTTACAGATCTACGTGTGGGAGTAAACTGTGTGAGGTATGCTGAACTGAGGGAATGTTTATAGCAACCATATGAGTAGTCACGTGCATTGAAATGTGTATTATTATTTGCTGTATTTAGTTATGCTGTCAAAAGGACGTAGTAGAGAGTGGCTGACACTAATAGGGGGAGTAGGTACATGATGAGCGAGTTCAAATGCATAGCCCATGCTGCAGAGAGAGCTTCTGACTCAAGCTGCACTTTAATATCTCCAACAGGAAATGAATGTTGTTGCACCAGAGTGAGCTACACTTCATTCTTATCTGCGTAACACAGCCAAGGATAGCCGGTGGTATGCTTTGATTTTAAAGCTACCTGTGAATCCTGGTCGTTTAAAACAAAATTACACCTCTGACATCAACATCTGCACCTCCACCTGCTCCATTCTGAGCTGCTGGAAGTATGTCTCTGCCTGTCTTCTTATTACTGTATATCACTTCCTTTCCTTTTTGTTTCCCATGAATGTGTTCAATGCCTTGTATAACATATGTTCAAAATGAGAACCTCAAAGAACGATTCATTTATTTTTACAGTTCTTCTTAGTGGAGTTGCATCATGGCCAAAGTAAATGTTTTTAAATATTTTTTTCTTTTAGTAATGTCGTAGAAATCCCACAGTTGAATACACTGTCTAGTTAAATCAAGCCCTGAATACACGCCGAAGGCATCCACAAATTCAGTGAAAGCGACCTTACATTTGCACAGCCACATTTCTGACCCGGAGAGATCTTATAATGCCGGAGCAAATCTGATCAGTTGTATCTGAAAGGTTGAATGTGATTATTGCACAAAAAAACACGTAGCACACTCTGGGAAGAGCCTATAAGACAAGGTCACTTCACATTTCTTAAAAGCAAACTGATGAACAAAAGTTTACTCTTCCGTTTGAAGTGAAACTCTCCCCAAAAAGCAACCGAGGCTTTATTTGTGATTGAATATGAGTCAAACCTTCATGTAAAAGCATAATTACGACGAAAGAGGCACTTTTAAGATTTACCGTAGTTTCGTTTTCGTGCAAGCTAATTTTCAATGGAGTGCATGGGGCACTGGCACGCTAGCATCAAAAACACTATTTTTAATACACTAAGAAGGCTCGACACAACATGAAACTTTACTCGCAGTATCACCAGGGTCTCTACACATGAACACGAGCATTGAGAACATAGCCGTCATGGCAGACAAAAAGTGTTGATTCCTGAGTGTGACCTAACAGGCAGGAGAGTAATGGTGGACCGCTCCTCAAGCCTTCCTGTTAGGTCGCACTCGGGGATCGACACTTTTTGTCTGCCATGACAGCGGCGCGCCGGAGATACAGCTACTAACATGAGCTGTTCAAAAACCTTCTTTTTATCAAACTCTGTGTACACAAACAATGTTCTCAATGCTTCAGTGTTCTCAACAAAACTACGGTAAATCTTAAAAGTGCCTCTTTTGTCGTAATTATGCTTTTACACGAAGGTTTGACTCATATTCAATCACAAATAAAGCCTTGGTTGCTTTTTGGCAAGAGTTTCACTTTAAATAACCAGGTAGTAGAAAGACTTAGAATGCCGTGTGGCTTATCTGCAAACACGTGCAATGACAGCTGTTTTGTTTTTGAATTTCTGATCTGAAGAGAGATTCCATCATGAACAAAGGGCAGAAAAAGAATAAAGAATCCGTCTATTATTCCACAGCAGTGAGGCCGCACAAAACCTCCAGATTTCAAACCTGCGTTCACTGAGAGGTTCATAAGCATCACTGAAGGCACCAAGCATCAGTGAGCACCAATTGACACATCAATCAGAGCAGTTGCCATCTCTGTTATCCCACTTAGTTACCACCTGCTTATCCTTACCTTAATGCTCCCGTGCTTCCAGCTTCAGAAAAGTTCAATTTAACACAAAAAACCCCCCTCTGTGCTCGTGTGTGTATGTGAGCATGTGTGTGGATATTCTTGTGAAGCTAATACAGTCCAATAAAGGATTGCTCCATCCTATATTTGCAAAGTTCTTATTTTATCTCGCATCTATTAGCCTACAGGCAGACAGGACTCCACCACGTACCTCTCCCCGCTTCCGAGCGAGTGTCTGCGTGCGTGCACACTGCTCGTGCTTTCAGCGTGATGTATTGAGCCAATCACTGAGTGACGTCTCATACATCACTTTTATTGCAGCGGTTTGGCCCTAACCCTCTCTCTTTCCTGTGTTGCTCAATCTTTCCCGCTCTCCATTTTAGGCACAAGCGGCGGAGGAGAAGACAAATAATAAAGTTTTCATGAGACTTTCACATTCTCAGAGACAAAGAGGGCTTGTCAGTGCGCCGAGAGACAAGATTTACTGTGTCAAACTATACAAGCTCTGGCTGACATTAGCCCCCTGACCTCTTGTACCTACTACAGGTGGTGGCATTACTTTTTTTTTGTGTGTGTGTGGGGGGGGGGGGGGGGGGGCATTTTGAGAAAACACCACGCAGACTGTTTCCATTCTTAGCTGAGGTGAAAGCCATAAATAATAATGCCGGGGATCAGCTGCCATGCCTCTCCCAGTAGAATACAAAGTGGACCTTTTATTTGTGCACCATATTGTTGAAAGTAAACATTTGAATTTGACAACAATAAACACGTCCTTTGCTTCCAGGGCTTTATTCTTACTCTCCCAACATCATAACCAGGCATTATAAATTCCTAATGTGTCTCATTCCTGGCTCTAATGAGTTTTGATGGACTGCCTTTGTCTGGCCAGCCCACATTATTTGGCTCACTCTGCACAGCCTTTATTATGCTAACTAAACAGCCACAAGACTTCTTTGTTGTTGCTAATGTCGTTGAATAAAAGCGCCATTTCACCGCTAATTGTCTCCTCTAATCTTCTCGCAGATAATTGTTTTTATCCCAACAAAATCTATCTTGGCTCGCCATTCATCGGGTCTTTGGCTGCACCGTTTGGTTTGGATTTGACTTCCTCTGAAACCCCACTCGCTTCGTCCAAGGAGGCCAATGCAAAACAACTTGGCTTGGGATCGAGATCTTTCAATAGTAATGCCTCACTGAGAGTTCATTTTCTGGTACATGATCCCACTGAGCTCTAATTAACACAAAAGCTCAGTGTTCTTTTAAATGTTGAATAAATAAAACCCTCTTAGTCATTTATACATCAGTGCTTTTAACACAGTTCATAATGCGATGTTTACGTGGGATCATGTGATGATTTCATAATGCTGAAGGACGTGACCAGTATGGAGTTTGAAGGTAAACTCGAGACATTCACAGTTAGTGAGAGCTGACAGTTCATGCCAGTCCATTATACATTTTGACACACAAAAAAAAACTTTAGACGATACAGAATACAACTAACTAATTTCACTGTATGAATCGAGCGCCAATAAAATGACCAACCAGTAATGAAATGTAGATGCAGTGAAAGTAAAAAAGACTATAGGGAACAAGGGAGTAGGACAGCCTGGTCTCACTTAATGCGGTATGAATGAAACGCCAATGTCAGATGTCATTTGGTATGTTATAACAACTCATTGTTTTGTTTTTCACGTGTCATTAAAGGTCTTCTGCATAAAGCTTGTGTCTTGCTGTGTCTTTTTAGATGCCAATGTCATAGAGGGAGAAAATACAGGTGATGAGTGAGAAAAAGAGTGAGAAAGTGTGTGGAGGTTGGGGTTGTCAGATGGGTAACTTATTTAAAGCCAAGCCATGACCTTCTCCTGAACCTAACCAATTAGGTATGATGACTAAACATAACCAAACTGCCACCGTATGACAATGTTAAAATTGTTTATTAGCCATGACAATGGTAGGACCAGAGGAATCTGGTACATTTCCTCCAGTGATGTCAGAGAGTGGCTATGTTGCATTGCGGGCAATGTAGGCACCAGGTTTTAAAAAGGAGGAAGATTGTGTGGAATATAAAAGGCGCTATCTCTGTTTCTGCTGTATATATTTTTGATTTGACTTAATATGGCTAGCAGTGTTATAGGAGTATAATGCAAGACCAGTGGACGGCTATTCAAAACCTGCCACCTACATTAACCACAATGCAACTTAGCCACTGAGTGACATCACTGTGGGATATTTATCAGATTAGATGCAGCTTCCTCTGGAGCCACAAAAGGCTTTATAATGCTCTTTTCAAACATGCAGAAGTACTCCCCAAGGCCAGAAGTAGTAGTAAAATTGGTGGAGTTACCCTTTAAGGAAAGAGCATCTGTGGCCAAATAGATAGATTTTAAAAAGCCTAACCCGTGTGACTTCTGTCTTAAATCATGATAGAAATCCTTGTGGGTCTGCGTGTCAGCAGAGCTGCCAGTTCAACCTTATCAAGACCTGATTGTCTCAAATCAGCACCAAGAAACACAGTTTGCCATACACACACAAAGTTGCTCAGCTGCACTTAAGGATAGCATGCATCTTGTCAAAGCACCATCCAACCACACACAAACTCAAACACACTTACCTGGCATGCCTCGTCATCTCTTCACAGTTGGTTTCATTTGATTTTTGTGCTTGGCCAACATGAACACATGCACGTACACATGAAACGCCCTCTTGAATGAGCCAAACTGGCAAGCCTCACTGGAGATAGACAGCACAGTGGATGTAAACAGGCACTGAGAACACTCGTGCATGACTGAGTTTTCATTGCTGCAAATCTAAAGCATTACAACATTACAGTGTGTGATTTGGTCAAACTACTCCCAGCACAGGAGACTAAAGGTGATGAGAGAGAATCTGCCAACTAATCCAGAAAGTAGATCAAGGCAGTGTGCAGTTCTTTATCTGGTTGGTATTAAATGTGTGATAACATTTTATTCCATCTGTCCTCAAAGTAAAAACCATCAAAAAGGGCAGGGAAAATAGAGAAAATAGAGAAAACAACAAAAAACAAGGCTAATCGTAATAGTTAACTATTTTCAATAGTTAGTCTTAGAAAGTGCCAAACCTTTGCCAGGGGCTGTGAAAAAGAATATCTGGTTTCTGTGGAGTTTTCCCTTTGAGAGGAAAGAGGTGAGAGAAAAGAGAAATGTGTTGAGAGAGTAGTGGAAAGGAGGGTTAGGAGAGGTCAAGAGGGTGGGGAAATAAGAAGAACAACAATAGAGGAAAAACTGTAAAAACGATAAAATAAAAAAGAGAAACAAAAGACAACGGAGACATAAGATGTTGTTTAGTGCACAATGCCTCTGGGATGTCCCTCGGGTTCAGTCCTCTTTTATTTTGATTTGATCCATGACAGAAGGACGGATCAGTACAAAAGCAGCCATTGCACTGTTGGGTGCTTACTGTGGAAGTAAGCGAAACAATCATTGCATAGAGCTCACTTTTGTGAAAGCCACGGAGCTCAGAGAAACTGTGCTGTTGTGTTTAGAGAGGATTTCAAACAAGAAATGCTTTTCTGGAAGAAAACTTGGGTTGTGGCGACACAGACAAATGAATCCTAATGCTGCTAGGATTATAACTACTACCACTTGCAACTCCCCCCCGCCAAAAAAAAAAAGTCCTTCCTGGGGCCCGTTTGCAATTTACAGTGATCTGCAGCGTAAGATCTTTTCCTTTAGCTGGATTTGACATGATGCACCAATCAAACACTTGCAAACTATGTGTGATAGTGACAGAAGCTTTTGTGAAGCAGACCTTTGGATAGCATTTCATCGCACCAGTACCTGAGGCAACACGCCCACACAAACACAACCTCTTGTATTGTTTTGAATCAGTGCTGTTTTTAGCCTGAATGCCTGGCAATGCCCCTGATGCCATGAACTTACCAGTCATGCCTCGTACATGATAGCCCGCTACTGTGTTGGGGGTAACACATTACAAAAGCATCAGTTACAGTAATATGTTTATTTTAGTTGTAACAGAGTAATATAACGCGTTACTAACAATATTTCAGTAATCTATTACTACAGCTATGTCACGTAACACGTTACAAACCGTGTCAACGACCAGAGTGAAGGGTTTATTGTTTTTTTTTTTTTTTGAAGAACCCATCCACACCAACATGACCATATCAACATAGGCTCTGTGTGTTTGGTACAGCCGAACCCTTAAGTGTGACTGGAATGAGCCTAATGATGAAGCCTAATCCTCTGAGTGCACTTTAATTTACATTCTTGAATCACATACATCGATGCAGTCCTTGTTCTGTGGACTAAAATAAAAAAAAGCATAGAAGAAGAGATTTTTTATCGTGTCATGTCTTTATAGGCTACATCATAGAAGTTATAGGTCTATTGTGTTTCATATGACTAAGCCTACAATTAACTCTGCCTGCTCATCCCTGAATCCAAGGTGACTGGCAGCTTTATGTATAAAGATCTAGCCTATTTAACTGTTCTGTATAGGTTATTTGGACAGTTTATTGAAAGTGACTAAAAAGAAGTGTAATAAGTAATAAAATACTCTACCCAGACAGTAATATTGTAACATAATATATTACTTTGAAATGAAGGTAACTAGTGATATGTCATATATTACATTTTGAAAGTAACTTGCCCATAGCTTATCAGTCTAGAGTCACTCTTCATGCCCTCCTGCTGCAGTTTAGGGGATCGTCATGACCTCAAGTGTCTGGCTTACCATCAATGTGAACAGTGGCATCAATAAGAGGAATAGATTGTGTAGATTTACACTGGCTGTAAATATGTCTGCTTTCTTAGACATTTCTCAATTATGATTTAGCCAAATGGCAGTCAGCCTGGTTTGCTCAGAGAGACAGAAAAAATACAAACATTGGAAAGGCTCAACAGCAATGTCTCTTACCAGAAGTCCTGACCTGGGCTTTCGAGATCATCAACAGACCTTGCTGTGGGCTTCTTTTTTAATGAACTAGACCATATAATCAGGCAGAAACTTAACATTGAACACTGGAAACATTTATGGCATCCTCCTCAGCTGAACTGTAAGCAGGAGGAATTCAGGCTTGGATGAATTCTACTGCCTGAGGCAAACAATGTTGTAAAAAATTTATGGGATGTCTAAAATACAAGACTGTGTACAGGAGAGAGGTCAACTACTAGTCTTAGGGAGCATTGTGCTAAGAGACATCCAGTCACTGAGCATGAAATTCTGTTGACTGCACCGCTAATGGCTGGAGGAAGTGAGAGGACGAGATTTGTAGAGCTTGTGAAGTCAAATTTTTAGATCACTAAAGCGACTGAAGTGTTTTGGAGCATCCTCAACATGTCAGAAATCTTGTAGAGATACTTCGTGTATTGGTGCAACTTTT
Organism: Sparus aurata; assembly: GCF_900880675.1. NCBI lineage: Eukaryota > Metazoa > Chordata > Actinopteri > Spariformes > Sparidae > Sparus > Sparus aurata. Next base: position 33,659,799 of record NC_044192.1, read on the forward strand.
AGTTCATGAAACATTGTGATTAAATAAATGTGTCAATAACCTGTTTTACATGATAAAAACAATTCTGACTAGACAAAGCTGATTTCATTAAACTGTGAATATATCATTCATGACAGAAGAGGTGAATAAAAAAAATGTTGTCCTTATGTTTATACAGTAATAAGAAGAGGAGACAAGCAAACAATTGTATCACTTAATCTTCATTTTGTCTGTGCTGAAAGCTGAATCTAGCCAATGTGAGACAGTGATGGTGAGAGTACACAATGTTAACAGCAGGGTTTGTGAGAGAAAATGGTGGGAATGGAAAAATTTAATGCTGCAAAGAGAAAATGTGAGCTTTGAAATCTGAAGCATGATTGAAATTGTCATTCTTGATTTTGACTTTAAAATAATTTCTGTCAACTAATCTTTCGATGACTCATGACTTCAACTACACAAAACTGTAACAATTCTCTATAAGACGAGACCAAAATAATTTCTAGTTGAATAAAATGAAAAAAAAAAAAAAAAAGGATGAGGTTCATTAAAGCAACAAATATGTGCTGGTCAGCACCTTGCATGGCAGCCACCACCATCAGTGTATGAATGCACTTGTGAATTACTGTAAGTTGCTTTGGACATTCAGCATCTGCTCAATGTCGTGAATGTAAATGTAACAAATAACAATAGGTGCTTCTGCTTCCATTATGACGAGGCAAAGTCCCTCCCCTTCCAACAGACCATCATGGAAACTTACTACGATAAAAATATTTCTGGTAGTGAATGGTAAGGGACAAATCATTTCTTTAACCCATTTAAAATCAACAAACATCATATGTTTAATTCAAGGCACAATTAAAAAATATCTTTTCAAATTGAGGAAGTCGTAGTTTGCCAAAAAACGACAATGTAAGACTGAAAATTCACGATTAGTAGGACTACGCTTACAACAGTTGCAGAAGTGACGTCTGCTCATTTAATGTTCAACGAAACCCATGACTGAAATCTTGTAGAGCCGAACTTGTCACTTTTAGATTTTTTCAGTATCAAAGTAAAGTATAAAAACTCTGTAAAAAAGATCCTAAGACATCTAGAATAACAGTTACAAAAGTTTGAAACTAATTCCAGCAGATCGTGCGGGGCTGCAGCAGTCTTGGCTTCTCCATCCTGTTCATGGGTTGAGTTGTGCTTGTTAGCCCAAAGACAGTGGATACCTGCCAAGTAGAGCTGGAATATAGGACAAGTCCCTGGCCCGATTGCTGCTGGGAGGTGTGTGTGAAGATGAATTGAATCTGGTGAGTTCACATTAGGCTTACTTAGAAGGAGGTTTGTTGGGAAAGTGTCAGACCAAAAACTTCATGTCATGGAGTTGTTCAGAAGCCTGCAGAGTGAGATATCACCTAATGAGTGAACACTAACGGCATTTAAATCGAAGGCATTCAGCCCACCTCCTTATCCAGAACGACCCAAAGAGTGTGAGAGAGAGGGGGCATAGAGCCTTAGGGGAAGTGTCTCACTAATGCCACTGATGCATTTTTTCAGTTAACCGTTTGAAGATACTGAACCACACACAGTGGAAGGAAAACATTCTACCAATGTATTCAAGTCTTGTCATAAAAAAGACAAAGCTGTGCAGACTTACATTCATATGGCCAGGATTTACATCAGCCTTGCATCCAATGCAATCATCCAAGTGGAAAGGCTAAAAATGTTGTTTTTTCAGGTAATTTATCCCTGTAATGTGTAGAGAAAATGATGTGTAATGTGCTTTTCAATGGTGGCTGTTCAGGTATTGACCATTCACTATGCCTAACCTTAACCGTGTCATTTTTGAGACAGCAGGTCCTCGATCAAAGTGGACAAGCAGGTTACTCACAAACATTCATCCTTCCAGCTGACGATTCAATGCAAAATGATTTATACAGTCATATTATTTTTATATTTTGTTACTCAGTGCTATGCAATAATGCAGCAGTTTGGAGCATTGTTTCTCACATTATTCTTGTAGGGCAGGGTAGCTAGTTAGCTCAGTGATGGTTTACTTTATATTTCAAGTTGCTAATGTCACACTACATTCTAGAGTTCAGCATTCAGTGGTGACTTTACACTGACTCCTGCAAATGGGGCTTCTTCTAATATAACGTAATCTGAAACTATGCATTGTCATGTATGTAGAAGTTACCTGGGGTATTACTGTAGGTGATAGTTTGTCAGGCATGCTAGCATTCCTTGCACACAGGATGAAGATCAGCTGTCTGTTAGTCTCCGTGGTGCTAGTTCTTGCAGTGTGTCCTGCAACGTTAGCATTAGTCGGTTACCAGTATCCACGATTAGCTCACTGAACGCGTATCACAAACTTGTGATTGTCACAGAGATTATTTTCAGCAATAATCCAAAGTCCATTAAAAATATCTCAGGCTTTTTGTTGAGGGAACCAGGGTGAAGCTAACTTCTGGATTAGCGTACACAAATCCATCATCCCTTCACCGCTCTATATACAGTACAGAGGTCTGTTTGGATTGGGCCTAGCTGACCTTGATTTCCTTGTGAATTGGGTCTATTTGTCGTGAATATTGATGTAGATACACTGGCTACAGGCAGGTTTTCCATGTGTCTCTTGTTGGATTGTGGACTGGCAGAGACTTCTGTGTCACATACTGCAACATCTTTTTCAACAAATCAATCTAGTTATGCTTCCACATCCTGGTTGTGATCGTCCCTGTCATACTGTCCAGTTGGGTGAAAGTGTAATTTTTACCACTGACCTATGCACAAGACTAGGGGTGCACCGATCCGATATTAAGATCGGATATCGGCCCCGATATTGACAAAACGGCTGGATCGGGGGATCGGTAAAATGAACAGATCCACGGGCCGATCCAGTTTTGTTTTGTTTTTTTCTCCGTCGCAGCACATCCTACGTCATTCCTCAGCGTTAGTGTGTTGCATGCTGGAAGAGCACAAGTTGTTGTTTGACCAACTCTTTATTAGTTTATTCTCAGGTTCAGCTGCTATGTTTTATTTTGTATTCCTGTTTGCAGGACGTTACACTTACTCACGTCAGATTTCTCCGCTGATTAGCTAGTAGCCCCGCCATCAGTTGTTAGCCTCACCGATCAGCTGTTAGCCTAGCAACGCTAACTTTCAAACCGATGTACTCAATACTATGTGGGCTGTCCATTGTTGCTCTGTTGGTCCTCCCTCCACCAGAACCTCAGGTTTATTCACCGCCGGGCTGCTTTGTCTCCTCCTCTGCTGCTGCGGTCTCCCCGGCTCGCAGCAATGCTGGATGGTCGCTACTTCGGCGTTGATGGCGGGGTCTTCAGGTGTTCAGCACAGGAGCACCTGGACCTCTGCTGTCACTTCACCCCAGGCTTCATCGCTTGGATTGGATCTCTTGGTCTCCTGCATCGGCCCCGCTGTGTGCACGGAGCCTCCAGACTCTAGTTTGTACACGGACGGTGATACTGACTTCAGTGCTAGTGTTCCCTCCATGCTGACTGACAGGCGCTCCATTCATTCTTTGTTTTGTTTGTTCCACTTTGTTACGTGTGTCCTTGGGTACCCTGACAGGCGCTATATAAATTAAATGTATTATTATTATTATTATTATTATTATTAATGTTACACATGTTTACAATGTTCGGTAACTGTTTGATTATTTTGTCTTAGTTAGGAAAGTCTGGTGCCTTTAGTCCCTTTCACATGGTGGAAGGTATACAATTTATTATTAATTCAACAACGGTATCGGATTGGTATCGGGTATCGGCCGATACGCTCAGCCGAGGTATCGGTATCGGGATTGGATCGGAAAAAACTGGATCGGTTCATCTCTACACAAGACCACAACTGTAATTCCAATTTACTAAACAAACTACTCGCATGACCACTGTGTGTGAAAACATGCTGGCCTAAATGTGAACAGCAGTGGACAAGACAAAAGCACAGTGGCAGCTCTATTACCATGCTGTCTTGGAAAAAAAGTGTGCAAGCTGGTTTTTAAGCACTTAAAGCAATTAGTGGCGAGGACAGAGCCAGCTGAGCCATTGATTACTGTTATTTATAAACCTGACAGCACCCTGATGGGAAGACAAAATCTACCCTCTCCATCTTTTCTCCGCTCTTCATCCCTCCTCACCTCTGTTCACCTTCTCTCACATCTTACCTCCCCCCCCCACTCTCCTGCCCTCTCTCTCGTTTCCGTTTCTCCTCCCTCTTCGTCCATCATATTTCCTACCCGTCTCTCTTTCTGCCTTCCTTTCCTGCCCGATCACTCACACATTGCTTTACCATTTTGAACGTGAAAAGAGAAGGGCGAGAGGTAAGTTGAGCAGGAGAATTCCCTCATACACAAAGAAAAAATGTATTTGGTTTTTTTTTGTACGACAAGCCAATACTCCCTTAGGTCTGGCCTTGGGCCTCGTAGCAGTCTGGGAATGGCATGAGACAAAGCAGCAAATAACAACAGCCCCTCAGACAAGCTTGGACATTCTTAGGAGATTGTCTTGCACACAGGCATGCCTGGATGAGTGTCACAGAGTGGGAACTGCGGCATCGAAGTGATTCCCAGGCTCTGGAGCCAGCAGGCCGGCCCTAACAACGGGAGCATTATTGCCAGGCCCCAGCTCTCTTTGTGTGCCCTGGTAGGTCTATGCTTGGAGGTAGACAAGAAATTGCAGGTGTGCTAGGAAGTGCAGGTGGAGATGGAGATGTGAATGTTAATGTCAGGGGGAGTGTGAAGGGCTGCGGGGAAGATCAAGGAAACATGCACAGAATTTCAGAAAAAAGGATGAAAATGCACTGGGTGGAAAGAGTTCAGCTTACCTGCTCAGAGGTATGTGTGATAGCAGCAAAAGTAATAAATGGAGGCATTAATAAAGGACTGTTATACTCAGAATTATAGCTAATTGCTATTGCTAATTAAGTAACTAAATACTTCTCAGTGTCTTAGAATGACTGCTACTGATGGTCAGATAACTGGAACCTACAAAAATGAATATCATAAATACACAAACAAACAAAACATTCAAACACTGAGGTGATTTGAACATTGAATATGGACACTATATTACACTTCCAAAACAACAAGACTAGCGCAGTGTACCAGTTATACAAGCCAGGTGTTAAGAAAGATTAGGAAAACATTGTGGTTCCCTATATTTACTACTTTCTCTTTATACTACTTTGCCTGGCTTCCTCCTTTGCTGCTGTAATAATTACTCTGGCCGCTAGATGTTACCACTCAACAAAAACTAAAACATGAATATGCGTTGTAATAAGCTGCTTTCACAGCTGACCTACAATGTTGTTTTTCTGACGTGCTGTCCCCAAGTCTATGAATTCCTTTTTAGGATAGGTTTTAATAAATGACTCACAAACATATATTTGTATTTTTTAAAAGGCTCTGTAATTTCCAACAACAGCTGTTAGTTTGTAGTCATTATTATTGTAACAGGGAAAAGTGTACATGTTTAGATACTTATTAACAGGTGATGTTGATGACATGAGACAGACCAGATGTTAAGTGAAGTTAAATTAAAGTGAATCATTTTTATTATAGCGATTATCACTATAATCATAGGTCAATCTCATCATGAGCCCCAGTAGATGTCCCCTCACAGCCCCTCAATGAGTGGGGTCGACTGTGCTAAGTTTCTTTATTTCTTCTCTTAAACCTTTACTAACTTTCGGAATTATATCGAAGCCCTCGAAATCTGCTTTTATGGTTGGTCCAAAGCAGTCTGTGTATGGTAATCTCCTGTGACAGAGTAACATGCTTTCGAACCATTAATCACAACCTCTCCTTGAAGAGGTTGTGCATATTAACTTCTCATTACAGACGGTGATTACTGTCAAGACTGCAAGAGCTCTACTGTCCGGAAAGCTTGCACAACTGTTGTTTTCAGTGTTTGAACAAACAACCAATGCTGCTGTTTTTCTGATGAAGATGGTCTTGCACATCATTTCTCACTGCCACTGTGACAACGTTCTTACCTGAAATGATCATGGATGCCTCACTTGAAGAGCGTGGAACTCACCAGAGGCAAACGAAACATTGCTGAAAATTAGAAGAGAAGGAGGAGATATAGGCAGACTACAAAAACAGTCTCTGGGATTAGATATAACTGGGAGAAACACTAATTGGCGACAAGGTGAAGCGTCAATTACTGAACATCAACGTCTGTGTGCGTGTGTCTGTTAGAAAGGCTTTATTCTTAAAATAGCTCGAGACATCAGAACAGATCAGGCAGGGAAAGCTGCTCATTAACTGCTTTGTGTTAGAACTATTTTCAGCTCTCCATCTGCGGGGACGTTATACAAACCCACACATAACAGGGAAAAGCCCACGCAAAACCAAAATCTGAGGGCACTGCATTCAAAATGCCACACATGAAATCTGACAATATGCTGCTGCCTAGAATTCAGCGCTTGGTAAAATATCTCACAGTGAAGACATTTTAATCCTCTCTAAATGAAGTATCTTGTCGGGAGTCCTGTTAAGGTAAGCGGATAAAAGTCAGTTGGCATTTTCAACCTCTCCTCAGAAAAATGACCAATAGGTCAACTGTGCAAGCAGTGCAATCACAACCCAAATGTATTGTTAAGCAGTGACCTCTCTTTGCATTAGCAGTTATTAAAGCAGCAAATGAGGATGTCAGGTGGAGTAGTAAAAAGAGTGACAAAGTCTACATTGGGAGGAGTGGAGTGGAGGTGAAGGTAAAACAAACACAGGACTTTTACCCAGGAGACCTCTGTGTGTATCCTGTGTGAAACCAAAAGTCAGTGGCGAGGTATTTTAATTTACTACCATAGTTATGTGTTGACACAGTGTTTTTCTAAACCTGAGCAGACAGTTTTAGAGCATGAGTCTATCCAAAGTGTAAGCGCACGACAGAGGCCAGGCACGCGTGTCACTGGTACGCCGTACGGGGATGACTCTCCCGCTCTGTACAAAATAACATGTAATTGTTGCCTGTCCTCTTCTCTGAATTATAGGTAACTTTTTTCTGTGAGCTAGCAATTAGCTGACGTTTTCTGGTGGGTTAGATTAACAGCATCCAGTGTTTGCAGTGTTGGAGTCGGCAAGTATTGCAGTTACCGTTACCTTGTTCCTTTAGCTGGCAGGCTGATGAAATGTTCATTCACACACAGAGTTACAGCACTACTTTTGGCGTCCCCCGCAAACCGGACATCAGATTTTGCCAATGTGCTAAAATAGGTCCCACGAAGCTGCTAGCGTGACTGCAGACGGTTCATTTTGTTTTTGTTTTATACCAAATCATTCAGTTTTAACAAACTCTGTTACAACATGTCACTTTAATTTTAGCTTCATTTAGCCTTTCTACAGAACATAGTAGCACTTAGTAGTGTAGTTATACAAAATAATTTCTTGTTATATGTCCAAAGAACTTTCCTACTGCCAACGCTTTGAGGGTTTAATGTTCTAATCAGAGTGCATTTAGCTAATTCAACAGTAATTACTTGGTTAATAGGGCATTCTGAACTGAAAACAAATTGTGTAACAGATAGATTTCCCATATGGACCAGTTTAAACACACAGTTTCATTGGACAGATACACAATACCCATCCAGAGAAGACATTGCTTTTAAAGTTTAAGTTTTGGGTGTACATTTTCTTGTGCAATGCAACTGAACTAAATCACGTTGTGTCTGCTGAAAATATGCAACCGGCTGTAATAAACTATGAATTACTTCAATTGGCAAGACTTCAGACTTTGACAGACATGACTTTTTTTTTTCTCACATCTTGAAACAAACACGAGTCTCTCTTTGTCCAGATATTTCAGGGAGAAAGAGAGGAAGGCAGCCAGACGGAGGTAAAGGCAACAGTTGTATAGCAGCACTCCCACACTTGTCACCATCAAAGGTCACAGTGACAGATCTTACATTTCTCTAGCCCTTTCTTCCCTCTACCATCTCCTCTTCCCTCTCACTGTCTCCTCTCAAAGTTGAGCTCCCCTGTGTACGCGTGAGTGCGTGCGTGTGCGTGTGTGTGTGTGTGTAATTGAGAAAGCGCAAGAAATGAAGAGAGAAGCTGCAAACTTTCCTGTGCATGTGAGATGAGAGGAAAACTGAGATGTGTGTGTGTTTCTTCCTCAGTGTGTGTGTGTGTGTGTGTGTCAAAGTGAGAGCAGAACAGGGAGATGAGAGGGGAGTGTAAGCTGTCATATTTGAGGTGAGATGCGGGTTCATGCAGAGGTTAGACTTTTCTCATGGGTCTGGGGAACCTGCTGAACGAGAGATCTAAAAAACGTAAAGAGAGAGAAGATGAAGAGGTTAACACTGTCCTACCAACTATCCCTCCCTATAGGCCCGTATGTGTATGGCTGTATTCGTGTGTGTACCTTTCTTACTCAAAGTTAAATTCACACAAGGCTATCCGATACCTATAATAATAACTTTTAATAATAACTTTATTTATATAGCACTTTTAAAAACAAGGTTTACAAAGTGCTTTGACAAACAAAGCAGAGCAAATAAAAGGAACACAATTAAAATTACAATTAAAAAATGTAGAGCAAACGAATGGAATAGAAATAGTTAATAGTTAATTAAAATTAATAAGAGCAATAAAAAGATTTCATATAAGAACAGTAGAAACAGATAAAGAATCTTAGACCATTAAGTAAATACATAATGGAGTAAAGAGCAGCAAACACTGGGAAGATAAAAATGAATAATGAAAAATAAATGAAAAATAAATAAATGATAAATTAAAACTCAAAACTTAAAAATTAAAAAGTAAAAAGGAGACAACATCACAAAAAGGCAAGTCTATATAAATGAGTTTTAAAAAGTGATTTAAAAGAAGTTACTGATGCTGCAAGCCTTATCTCCTCAGGTAGGTCGTTCCAAAGCTGAGGGGCAATGACAGAAAAACCTTTAGATTTAAGCCTTGACTTTGGAACTGCCAGGAGGCCCCCACCTGAGGATCTAAGGCTGCGAACTGGCTCATATGGGGTCAACATTTCTGTTATATAGCTTGGAGCCAGGCCAAGACGAGCTTTAAAAGTGATCAGTAAAATCTTAAAATCAATTCTAAAACGAACAGGGAGCCAATGAAGAGAAGCTAAAACTGGGGTGATGTCGTCTGTTAAAACCTGTGAGAAGCCTAGCTGCTGCGTTCTGGACCAGTTGGAGGCGGGAAAGAGAATTTTGATTTATGCCGGAAAGGAGGGAGTTACAGTAGTCTAGTCTGGAGAAAATGAATGCATGAATGACTTTTTCCAAATCAGAATGAGAAAGTATCGGTTTGATTTTGGAGATGGTTCTGAGTTGGAGGTAGCAGGACTGGACAACTGTTTTAATGTGTTTGTCGAAGGTGAGATCTATATCGAATATGAGTCATTCAAGTAATTATCTATGAAACTTTCCTGTATATAAAAACAATAGTTAATTACAGTTCAATCCTACGGTCAGACATAAATGCGTCCTACACCTGACTTGACAGACGCACGGCCTGTTAAGCTTCTGTGACTGCCAATAAGACAAAACGTAGCGCACACAGTTGCACAGACATACTTCATTCAAACTACAGCACCTGCTTAACATGAGTCTGGTCTGCAAAGTGGATGATCGAATAGTTTTGATATATGAGTACCCAAACACAGCAGCACACACGCCTAACACACGCCTTTATCAATTTAAAATGGGAATATACTTAGATTTAGATCAAAATCTTGTTGTCCTTGTTTAAGTATAAACTGATTATCTGGTGCTTTAAATGGAAGATCCATGTGCTTATTTCAAGTAAAAATCACTTGCCTTGTCTTGACAGCATTTTTGTCTTCATTTGAGTAAAAAGTCGATACAAGGGCCATGTCTGTAAAACAAAAATCCACTTCAAGTCAAGAAGACTTATTTTGAGCTCTATGTCAAGACAAACATCTTATAAGCACTTTATTTCTACCTATGTGAGATAATCTGATATTTAGATTAACTCGGGTCAGTCTAATTTCAAATTTTAGTCTTGTTGACAAAAATCCTTTATTTTGTCACAGAACACTGAAAACAGTGGTGTGTCAGATGGTTTACATCCCTTTCAGTTCAGTTACAAAATGAACACAATGATTGTCTCAAAACAATAATTAGACCTAATACTAGCCTGGATCTTGTCACCATTGCTGCCAGCACTCTGAGACAAGCCTTTGCCTTTGCCTTTAGATTTCGACTTCTTTGAGCTGGGAGTGATGAAACCCACAAATCTCTTCCACCAAGACGTTTTCTTCGGCTTTTTCTGCAGGGTTCAGAGTCAGCCACCTCAGTGTTGACGTTGTCTTCTGCCCACTTGGGGAGATCTGCCTTTCTTCATCTCTCTTGTGCTCTACCTCATCATCCTTCTCTTTTTCCTTCTCCTCCTCAGACTCTAAACATAAGTCACATATCTTGAGATTTGTGTTTTCATATCTCAAGAAGCTCTCCCGTCTGCACTGCTCCTTGAGGTCCTTGATTGTTGACCTAACAACATCGTTCATCTCAACTTTGTCCTCATGCTTCTTCTTATACTGCTCACTGAGAAACTTTTATTTTCTCTATCTCATGGCAAAGTATTGTTAGTATAGTGTTCTTTTTGGAAAGCTTCTTTGCTTTGGGAAATGTTTTTTTCTCCTAAATTAGCTGCCATATCACTAAAACTATTGAAGCCTTCCTTGTGTCCTCAACACCCTGAGAATTTGTCTCATCCTCCTTGTCGGAATTTCACATTAATTGTGTTTCCCTCCTGTCTAACGTCAGGAGTCTGAGGGCCAGACTGGCACCTTGAGCCTTTTTATCATGTTCCTAAACCATTTTTGTGGTATGGCGGGTGCATTGTTCTGCTTGAGGGGGTCACGGCCATCAGGTAAAGCTATAGTCATGAGGGGATGTTCATGGACTGCAGCAGTGTTTAGATGGGTTATATGTCAAAGAACATCCACATGAATACCAGGACCCAAGGTTTCCCCAACGATAATGGCTAAAGAGATGATCGATGGTGTTTAGTTCACCTGTAAGTTTATTGTTTTGGATGATCTATATATGCCAGTCTCTATGTTGCATATCTATCTGCCTTCCGTCACAATACATGTTTTGCATATAAAATTGAAAATAAAGTTTTTTCTCTTTTTATCTGGAGTAACAAACATTTTCATCCCTGTAATTTCCGGTGGACTGTTGTAGGATAGTATATGGGCATCACATGGGCAGCACCATAAATATATAATGTAGGAGACACTGCTCACACACTACTATATATATATATATATATATATGATAATTAATCACTGGTAATTAATTTTACACTCGTAAATGGGGCACCACCTCCGTGTTTAGTTACTGGAATAATCCAGAGGACATTATTCCAAACATCTAACTGTACCAGTTGGCTTGGACGGTTAGAGTCCATCCAAAATCAATTTATTCAGTCTCAATATTCTGAAGTAGTGACTTCTTTGCATGTATCCATCGGTTCTCCATATTAAAATTAAGTTCGAGACAAAGACAAACGATTATATATATGTTTATTGACTAAATAAATTGGGGTAAAATAAATGAAATGACAATTTTAGACGAACAACAGATAACAGCGAAGGTAAAGACTGTAATAAGGAAAGTAATAACGTCGGGTTACCGTCGGTAGATGGTAAAGTTAAAGGATCGGTTATATATATTAAATATTACGGGAGTAATTTTTAATACTACGAGACCCTAATCTTAATTCTCTTAAGTTCATAAGATAGAAGTTAGAACTTAGACAGAAGTCAGACCCTGTACAGAAGTCAGAACTTTAGACACCACTCATTCTCACGTGTGTGGATCCAGCTGCATGAAGACGTTCAGTTGGTTATGTCTGGGAGTCAGGAGGCACTGAAGTTTGGTGTTCTTGAGAGTTCTGGGTTGGACTACGGCACGGCGCGTCGGTCCAGTAGCCAGAGGGAAGGCCGGTACTCTGTTGAGGAACTCTTGGTCCGAAGGCCCAGCGGGGTTTCCGCCTTGGGAGCGCTGGGGGCAGAGTCGGTCTCGGCCAGGAGCACACAAAGTCTCTCTTGTTGGAGACTCCTTGTAAGGCTTCTTAAGCAGACACTGACTCAGACATCAGATGATCACAGTCTTGAAAAATACTTTTCTTGGTGGTTTCAAGTAGTGGTACTCAAGTTCTGATTCTGAAACTAATTCAACTTCTTCTGAATCAGGCGGTGATACTTTAACAGTATAAAATCAAAAAGAAAAGAATTTGTTCTATTAAAAACTTGAATAAAAGTAAAATACTTAAAGTAGGGATTTAATTCGCTTGTCTTAGTGCTTGTTGCAAAAATAAAAGTAAAGATTACTTAAAAAATAAAAATGAAAAACAAAGAAGTGAAGAGAAGAGAAGAGAGAAGAAGGAGAAGAAGCAGGGGGAGAAGAAGGGGCTGGGAGAGAAGAAGTGCTCGGAGAAGAAGACTGAGAGAGAAGGGCGAGCAGAGCAGAGGGGTCTGTTTTATGACCTGCAGCAGGCAGACTGAAAAAGGGGGCTGACTGACAGTGTCACACCTCCTGTGATCTGAGTTGAGGCTCCCAAAAAGTTAATCTAACTATACTATTGGATTTAATGTTTTGAAATCATGTTTTAACCTTCCCAAAACTTCACCATCTTAAAAGTCGAATTTTTGCCTTTGTGAAAAGATGCAACATGATAATGATCATTTGTCATCCAAAAGAATTATAACCTGATTAAGACATGAAGCAATAAAGTGTACAACATATAACAGTAAAGTATACAATACACAGTAGGACCAAGGACTTATACATATTCCTTGTAGTTCTATCTTAACAAAACATATCAGACATTTAACTGGTAATAACACAAGTATTACACAAGGAATGATGATCTCCAAGTCTCTCCTCCATCGACAAAAGGGAGGGGTGGTTTCTGTTGACCTCAAACTTATTGAGTAATAAGCTTCATTTGGGCTTGACAATAACATGGGAAAGATCTATTGTATGGCCTTCTTACGCTATTTCGGAATCTGCTAAAATTAAGAAGTTGGAATTGTAGTTTATTAGTTATTTAGGACGTATTTGAATTTGGGTGAGAATAGACTGCAAGGGGGATTGGTATGTCAGACCCAGGAACAACAACGGTCATAAATAACAGTTGGACATGTGAGGAGAAGAACACACAGGTTAGGTTTCCCATTAAGTCTTCCCCCACTGGAGAATGTTCCAGAGGGAGAGAAACGTAGATTAGTAAAACATCTTAAATCACCACATCTGTGTTAGAAGACAGTCCTCCTTCCTTTTGGTGTGGAGAAAGAAGACACTATCGGGCTTGACCTTGTTTGACCTTAGGAAAAGGGGTTCATCTTCTTTGGAGGAAGGGGAACAGACCAGATGTGCTTAGTCGTTGTAAATTACTAAAAGAAGGTCTCTGGTGATCTTTATTGCAAGAAAAACAACATCTTCCCACTCGTGGAGAGGAGAGGATTTGCCAGACCAGAATATGGGGGGACTTTCAGTCCCATATGCTGAAAAAAAGGAGTCGATTTGGGTTAAAGGTAATCATGGCCGAAATGAGACCACTTTAAGATGCAGAGACAAAGGCTTGTGTTCCTACACTGTGCTGACATTTGTGGTCAGTGGTGGAGCACAGCACAACAGCTGTTGAAATCCAGGACTCGGAAAGTCTTGACTACCCACACACACTCACACCCTTCTCCAGTCAGCTCACTGGGCACATCTTCACCACCTGCACGTTTGGATTGTATAAATTATCGAAGCCTTGGAATAAAGTCAGTGACAGCTCTCGCACAGTCGTTACACTCAATAGCCTCATTGAGACATAATCATAATCCTGAAAATAAATAAAGTCATCAGATATTAAACTTCCGATTTCATATGATCTCGTCTGTGGGGGATACCACTGATTGTCTTGATCAGTTGGCAAGTGATAAGCAGTCAGTCTGACTGTGTGAACATAAAAATAGTTCAGCGTAATTGTGCATGATGGACGCACAGACTTTCAATATCCTCGCACAGCTGGAGGACAACATGAATTAAAGAATTAACAACATGTGCTTTTTAATCTCCGCCTCATTTAAGAACACCTGCTTTTCTGTGGCAGAAAAAAAATATTTTCTTCCTCTCGGCTGTGGCCAGGATACACTGCAAAGAACCGTTGATCAGCAGGATCATTTCCATGCATTAACATTCATAAGGCACTTTGCAATGATCATTTAAAGTGAAACTCTCGCCAAAAAGCAACCAAGGCTTTATTTGTGTAGTTCAAAAACATTCTTTTTAGTAAACTCTGCGTACACAAACAATGTTCTCAATGCTCGTGTTCATGTGTAGAGACCCTGGTGATACTATGAGCAAAGTTTCATGTTGTGTCGAGCCTTCTTAGTGTTTTAAAAATAGCGATTTTGATGCTAGCGTCAGAGTGCCCCTGCACCCCATTGAAAAGTAGCTTGCCCGAAAACGGAACTACCGTAAATCTTGACTCATATTCAATCGCGAATAAAGCCTTGGTTGCTTTTATGGCGAGAGTTTCACTTTAAGTTGTTCCACTGTTACTGAACAACTATTCAAATAACATTTGATAAGATAAGATGTGCCTTCATTGATCCCCTGTAGGGGACAGCAGCATGAGGGTGGGAATATAAAGATGAAATTACTTTTGTCATTCTAAAAAGGCAGGCTTAACTTGTCCCACATTGAAAGATTATTAACCACTCATGTTTGTGCATTTTGTAAATGCTTTTACACAAAGCAACAAGCAATTAGGTAGCCTATATCAACCAAAAAGATTACAACTGTTAAAATACAATTATCTCATGTGCAAAACAGAAAATGTTAATGACTAAATATAGTACAAGTAATAGTTACCGTTAGTAACAAGTCATTTGTACTATTTGGCTCATGTTCTAATCTGACTAGCAGTTGCAATCTACCACAAGACAACGTAACAGAAATAAAAGTAGTGTTATGACCCTGTGTCATTATTGTGTTTACATTTGCTGCTGATCTGTCCCTCCTCTTCCAAGTGTGTGTGTGTGTGATTGATAGCAGGTTGGACCTGCTGATTGGCTTGATCAGCCTGATTGCTGACGTAGGATTGGTCAAACGGAGGAGAGGAGCCTTTCTGTAGCAGCAACTGACTGCAGTCTTTCTCTCCACCAATTCTTTCACTTTCCAGCTTGGTTCAGTGTCTCGCTTGTCACCTGATGTACACCTGTGAATAAACTACAATCTGATCATTTGTAAATGTGTTAATAGAAAACTGTTTAGTAGCCCAGTATGAGGGAGAAGCCTTTTTCTTTAATCTCCTGTTTTTCCTCATTTAGGAGTTAGGTAAGATTTTGTCTTTTTGTTAATATTTTTGATTTGTGTAAGGAAGGTAGGGAAACAAATTCTTTTGTTTGTTGTGTTGGCTTTGTCTCCCTCTGAAGCAAAATAAAAGGCTACTCAAAATCTAACTACCCTGTGACACTGGCTTTCTTGGGGAGTGAAAAGAATGGGGAGAAGCACACCATGTCATGTCTCTGGTTCCCCTAGACCAGGGGCATAACAATAGCAATACAAAAGCATAATATAACGTAGTGAGCTGCCGAGGCAGTTGTTTTTTTACATTGAAGGCCAGAACAATGGTCCTTGGAAAGGCCACACACCTTCCAGACCTGGTTTATATGGTAAATGGACTTACATTTGGGGTAGCATTGGGATGAAAGGTTGTCAGTCAACCAGGTCATGGTAATTCTAGGTGCTATATCGTTGGCAACTGGAAACACGACCAGACGTCCAACCTTCCCATTGCTGGATGCTCTACTCTATTTCCAGAACTACAGTCATTTAGACCCCATAGTGGTTATGGTTAATGTATCGAAATTGTGGCATTCTTTGATACTTCTAATGGTTCGACATGAATCCTAAGGCAAGCTATTTCCTGTCGGTGCCACTTGGGTAAGCTGTCTGTTAGACCTTAGGAGTGGTGGTATCACAAAACTGACGATTATGGCAGACAAAAGGTCACTAATAAGGAAGCCTTTGTCTGCCATTACCTTGTCCTCTTCCTCTAAGAAAGACAGAATTCAAGATTACTGAGTTTTCTGTCTGATACTAACCCTGTGTGTAAGTCACTGATGAATGAAGTGCACCAGATGGGCTTATGCCAACTAAGCATGGACCTTCCTTTGTAATGGGAGAAGGTTTCTGCATTCAGTATTGCGTTTGAACTTGGCCTTTGTACCTGTAATCCTGTACAGTCTGATATCACTCTTGACTGTGGGAATGCTTTCTTTTTGAAGGACACAGGCATAAGTTAATTTGCTGTTTCTCGTGCGGGTCAAATAAAATGAGACCCTAACATGTAATAGAGAAAGTTTGTGCAAGTGATGCAAATTCTACTGACAGCTGCAAGAGACATATTAAAGAAGCAAGGTCCTGCACTAAAAACCCCTGCCTCAAACTGCACAGTGAGACAATAACTGCTAGGCTATGAGAGGTAGGCTTTGCTCTTTACAAGCCTTAATGATGTGTTGATCTTGTTTTAAGCCCCATTCACACCGGCCTTTCAACTAGGGAATCTTGTGTTGATATTCCGCCTCGCCTGTTGTGTTAAAAGTACAGAGGTGGAATGAGGGAACAGTTTTGTTCCGCCTCTGATATCCGCCAGTGGAGGAAGTAACAGAGCTGCAACAGAGGCAAGAGTGGCAGTGTGGGACAGGGGTGTGACGGTCTGATGGTGTTCACAGTCTTAACAACTAAACAGATCCTTCACTCATCAAATAAAAGACAAATGTCCCACACTTCAACCTAAAAGGAAAAGTTACAAGACCTGGCTGTCATCCTGTCTGTCCTACCGACTCTTCCTCACATTTCTGCCCGAAAAAAGCGCCCGTCATTGTTAGCCAGATGGCTCCCACAGTCGAATGGCGGCGATTCAGAGCAAAAAACTTCAACTCAACTTGTCTTTGTCAACCTTCCACTACTGTGTTGTTGTAGTTACTGTCTCTGGCAACTTATAAAGAAAAAAAAAATCATGTGACTCCAGTGAATTTTCCCCAAGCAAAAACAGCATCCCTCCTTATGAGTGAGAGCCAGAGAGGTTTGCTGTTTACTGATTTTTTTTTGTTTTAACTTTTTGGCTCTGGCAGGCTAAAGTAGCTCACCGCAGAGTTGAGCTGATGTAATTACTGACAATTAATCATTCAAAAACTAATTTCTTCATTGTTGAGCTGGCTATCCATCTTACTGGAATACCCTTAAACCTGTCCTAAACAGGCCGTCCTGGAACAACACCATCTGGGCTATTCGCAAGGACAAATGGTAAGGAATGTTATTTTGGTTATGTCACAATTATCCTGGCTAAATAATTGTGATCTATGATATCATTGTCATAATCATCAAAATGTGTTTCAAATTCTTAAAATGGCACTGAAACACGGTACAATCGCTTGACCCTAAATTTTGTTAAGAAACATAAATTTTATTGCGGCTTACAGATAGGACACAGATCTTTTGTAAGTGAACACCCTTTTCGTGAAAACAGTAAAACAATCTAAGGTATTCATAAATGATAAGGTCCCCTTCAATAGATGTATCTTCACACATCTAGAAAGATGCAGCCCCCCCCCCAATGTGGCAATGCCAAATAAAAAGTCTATGTTACTGAGCCAGACAGCTTTTTCAGGTCACTGATGTGAGGATATTTTTACCAAGATAATGGAAATTCATCACCATCAACTTATCCTGAGTGTTATTATCCCAGTCTGTGATAAAATCTTATACCCCTCCATCCGTACTCTGTAGTTTCAGACGTTCATTAGATGAAAATAGCAACAAGTAATTTATTTCCTGAATCACTACACAAATACGAATGAACCGAAGCTGAGTACAAACGAGCTACTGCAAAATGCAGTATAATTACACATTTCAGTACTCCAACACTGATGAACATGACCATTATTATTATATTTCTGATTAGTTCAGCTGTGGATCCTGCCACTTGTGAGTGAGTTTCTGAGTGAATTCTTGTTTGCCTGTTATTCTCACACAACATGGTGACCGAGGGACTCCAAAGGGTGAAGAAAAAAAAGAAAAAAATATAATATGCTCCAGTCTTTCAGAAAGGTTTTTCCATTTCTCAATTTTGCTCTATCTACTTTTCATTAAATGAGGAAAAAATACACTTTGCATGTTTGAGAAAAGACAATGGATTTAGAATTGATTTGTTTGTGTTAATGTGAAAGGTGTCGCTCATGTCAGCAAACCCACATACAGCCGAACTTGATTTAGTTTTACTGTGTGCAACTTTACTGTTTCAGTTCAGTCACATCTTTGTCATTATAGTTTCCAGGAACAGTGGGCAGCCTTTCCCAGCAGAAAGGCTCTAGTTAATCACATGGTGGCGAATTGGAGCTGCTGAGGACAGGTGTTTCCTCAGAAACCGAGCCGAAGGAGAATGAATATCCCCTTGCAGTAGTGGATCACCATGAGACCATAATTCTGAAAAAACAAACAAAAACAAAACAAAAAAACATTAGGCATAATGATGTCTGTCAGTAATAACTAGAAAGACTACACATCCAACAGTTGTCTCATTGAACACTCACCTACACCCATAACCAAACAGGCAGTACTGAATATTAGCTAGCTATCTGACAAACTCTCATTTCCTATAACTGCAGCTGACAATATGGCTGTACTTGATGTGATTTCCACCTTTTCAACCCTTTTTTCTGTTCCAAGGTAACAGCCATGTGAGTGTTTTGATGAATATTGGGTAAAACGATGTGGTTTACTGAGCAGCTACACACTTGCCACTCTGTAGCAGGCTAGGCCAGGTCACTGTGATGCTCATTTTTTGTGTGTCATTTTTTGTGAAACCACAAGCACTTTTCCCAAAATATTGGACTATTCCTTTAAAGCTAACAACTTGGAAGATATGATACAAAATGGGACACTTTAAATAGCTTATCTACAGTGTTTTTTGTAATTATACACACCGTATGAATCAGCATCCATCTTATGGAGCCAGAATATACCAGATGATATCAGAGTTTTAATTAAAGGCCTATATATCGCCTGCTGTCAAATCCAATTACAGGTCTAACCCTGCTTTGAACTTTTACCCATACAAATCAAATCATGTCACTCCGCTGAGTTTCACGTGTTACCCAAAACCATCATCCTGAAGGTCAAGTAGGGGGAGGGTTCTGGTCCCATCCACATCTGCGCTCCGGCTTTGGACCCCCTCATCTCATTTTACTCCCACCAATAATCATGCCCGTGTGGTATTATGGTATTTGCGCAGAAAAGAACTCTGTGAGCATCCAATTAGCAACCAACAAAACCAACACAACCTGTCACAGTGGATTATCCCAAAACCTCCCCTCCCTACCTCCCTCACTTTCTCCCCCCTCCCCTTCCACATCACATGCTGGTTTGCTCCACCATCCTATTTACATTTTTATTGGCCAATTATCTCCCTCTCTCCCCATGTCTGTCTGGGAGCAGGGCGCTCAGTAATAGGGGGAATCTCAGCCATTCTCTAATTGAAAGACTTTCTGGGGATTATGGAGAGGTCAGAAATAAAGTTGTTTTGAGAAATCATAAACATAAGCCTTTTCTCTCACTCTGTTGAGAAATATTTTTTTTTTCTCCAGCAGCTGTTTATCATTGCAGGAGGTTTTTTTTCCTCTCAGAGCAGAGAGGCTTATCTCTCCCCTGAGAATACTTTAAGTTGGGATTCAGGAGCTGTTATTACCGACGAGGAAACGGAACGAACAGAGGGATGATAGGACTTTACAGATGCCTGGAATTAGCCTTGCATGTGCCGTTCGCTTTTCTCTTCAATCATTCGTGCCTCTGATGTGTCATGATGTTGTAATGTTAAGGTCTGATGACCCAGAGACACGGAAGCCACACACTTACAGGCACTGGCCACACCCAACGCTGTGTGCTTTGAAGGGCAAACCTGACACACATGATTCTTAATTTCTGATATTAAATGGTTACTGTTTATTCACCAGATGCTTGTCACACCGGGAAGAGAAACTTGAAGTGGGTCCACAGCTTGCTTGGTCCCCTGGTTTTTGGAACAAATGTGAACAGCGCTAACCAGATGTTATTTAAGGGCATCTGGGGGACAAACTCTAAAGTGTCTGCTGAAGAAAAAGAACTAGTAAAGTTCAGGCTTTCAAGCAAACTCTGTAACAGACTGTACTCAGGTGAGCCACAGATTTAGAAACAGATATTTGCTGCTGCATAAATAAATGACTTTGTACTGTTTTTCGCGTGTTCGCCTATGCGTGTGTCTGCACGTGTGAATCAAGGGAGTACGCTAAAAGTTTAGTTCTTTTAATAGAGCAGAGGTGCACTAAATAATCTTTAAACACCTCTCCGAGCAGCAGTTGTATTCTTTGTTCGCTTCATTAGACAGAGAGAGACAGGAAAGATGGGAGACAGGGAGGGGATGACATGTGAAAAAGGTCATGGACCAGATTCAAATCCATAATGCCTCAGGACAGCCAGATTTAAGTTAGAGCCAAACAGACTGTGACCGGGCTACCGGGTGCCACCAACGCCTGCTGTAATCAGCCGCTGGTGGGCAGATAAGTCATCTTGTCAGTTTAGGTTGTCAGGTGGCCTGTAAGTGAGTTTGAATAGAAAATAAGTTATATTAAAGCATCTAGCTTAATCCATTTGGAGTGGCTGTGCGGTATTTTAAAAAGTTGAGGAGAGATTTTACTAAATTTGCTTTCATGATAAAAGTTGCACACCCTAGATTATTTAAATAGATTAAATAATTACATTGGAGACATGGTTTATCTACTATTTTCATGAACAGACAACGAAAGGTAAATGTTGGAATGGTTTCTGTGCATCACCAAAATAATATTGACAAGGCAGCAGGGGTCAGCTTGGCCGATTATCGGCTCCAATATCCGGCATTTTTTGCAGATTATCTGTGTTTATTTTACCGATTGCCAATAAAATGGATTAAAACGTTCGCTACTTTCGTTCTGCCACTGCTGCCCCTCACACATCGTCTGCATTCATCACTCTGTTGGCTTACCTAATGCCCTGCCAACAACACCACGCTGATTGGTTCAAAGTCACACGAGTAATAGCCTATCAACACTGAAGGCTTTGTTCCAATGACAGACACGGCAGGGACAGATGAAAAGCTTTGAATCCTCCACACTTAAGTTCCAAATACTCCACAGTCCCATGATCTAATTAGTTTATGACAAGCATGCCCTGTTTCCCAGTTACACTGCTGATAATGCCAGAACAATGGCATTTAACTGTGTTATAACACTAGCAATAATGTTAACCTATAGAGTTCACAATAACGAGATGATAGATTTTATCTACCCACAGCTAATGTTATTGCTTTGAGTAACATTGGAGCCAGTACAACTGGAACGTATTCAAGCTTCCTGCTTCCACTGCAGTTATAACTTAACTCGCCTGTACAAGCTGGTGTTTTTACATGGTACGTTACATAGCCAATAATAACACATGCTAATGTCAAGTCTCTTACAGTGGAGCTAATTTGACTGCGATGTTGAAAGTCAACAAGTTCATTAACTGGTCGATTATTTAGCCTTCAGACTCGCAAAACAGTGAGGCCATAATGTTATTTTATTGCACTCACCAGGGTTGGTCACACTCTCAACAAGTTAAATGTAACACGATACTGAAGCTGTCTCTAATGTTAGAGAGGTGCAGGATATTACTGTTAGTTCCTATAGACATAACAGAACTGCATGTTAGTCTCAGTTAATCCCAGTGCATTTACTCAAGTACATTATTTCCAATTTTCTGTTACTTTATGCCTTTATTCGCTACATTATGGACGCAAATACTGTACTACTTCACAGGCAACTATGTTTCATATTTGTTGTGAATGCATGTTGGTTCCAAATATCAAATATCAATCTCTTTGATAACTAATAATCAGTATCAGCCCTGAAAAAACACATCAGTTACATGGTAGCAGTGATTGTGTATTTCTTCTTTCTGTTTGACACTAGAAGCCCGTTTTCACATCCATTGCTCACTGAAAATCTGATTTTAGGAGGCGTGCCTTCGAGCATGATTTGTGACATCACAGATACGTCCAATCCTGGTCCAATATTCAGCCAATGTGATGTAGAAACTTGAAGCCTCCAGTGCACATACACTCAGAATAGACAGTGGAAGTAAGAGACACCTTGTGTCCAACAGTTTAACTTGTGAAATGAAAAATATTCTCATATCCCTACAGTATATTCTTGAGCTTTTCATGAGGTGTTAAGGATTTAATTTGGCTATTACAATTTTTCTTCAAAAGTCGTGTCAGAAAATGATTAGATCATTTTTATAGATGCCCTAATACATGTGTGGAGAGGATCTATAAAGCCCTTTTGTATCGGACTTACAGTCTTCTCACTTTAGTGACCCTTAGTGGCAGCATCAAAAAAGACACTTGGGCAGACAGCACAGATCCAAGAACAGGATACCAAACAACGCAGACTCTACTCATTTTTATAAAGGTCATGTCACTTTTGTTTTACAAAAAAATCCCATTTAAAGATGCCAAAATCACTTAGACTACTTAGGTATACGTTTTCTTCTTTTGTTGAGCAGCCGTGCTTCTGAGGCGGGGTACTCGATTTTGGTATGCCAGTACTTGTGAAGACTCACTGTCTCACTGTCTACCATGTGTTTCAGTACAGCCTGTGATATGGTGGAGAGGGTGAATATGTGACATCTGGAATGGCGCTGTGCTTTTATCTCTGTACATAAGTGATGGAGGCTGAGAAAAGCTTTAATTAACAAAGTAGAAGCATTTCATGTATAGGTTTGCTAGATACTCAATCTATTATCTACTGTTAAATACCTGGATTTTTAATTGCTGACCAACTGACTTTTAAGTCACATATCCAGCACACTACAAAGAATATGAAACTACTGTTAGGATGGAGAGAAGTCTTGCTTTGCTTTTTGTGTGAAAGGGAAATTGGTGGAGTCTACATTTTTGCCTGTTATTGGTTATGGAGATAAGTTTTATATGAATGTGTCTGCTCATTATCTTCACATGCTGCACAGTGTGTAAAACCAGCTCTGAGATTCATTACAAACTGTGGCTCTCTTGTGTGTTATACTCAAAAGTGAAATGGTCTGCTTGAGGTGCACACCATGTCAGTCACATGTTTTTAGTTACCAAGCCATTCTTGGCAAACTCCTTCCTGACTTACATTCTCTTTTAAGCTTAAAATGTGAAAAGATCACAGTCTTCGCTCTCTTGTCATTTTTTGTTCCCAAAGTCTGGGTTCTTGTACCGCTGAACAGCTTTAACTATTGTGAAATCGTCTGAGTCCAGAATGTCTGTTTGCAAGAGTTTTATCAGATTTTTTTAGTGTGCTTGTTTCTTGAACAGATCTCCCTTGTAAAAGAGATCTTTGATCTCAGTGGCAAGTAACCTGGTTAAATGACGACTGAATAAAAAATATTTTAATTAATATTTTTGGTCAAGTATGGAGGCCAGTCACCTGAGTAAAATGTTGCCATTTTATGTTTCTGTAAACCACGCAAGTGTTTGCAATAGTACGTGTGTGCGTGTATCATATCAACATTTCAACATCACCTGTCGTATACTATACGTGCTGACTTACATTCGAGGAGGGCGTGGACGTTTTGCAATATACAAAGTTCCAAGAGGATGCAAACAGACATGGGCTCGAAAGACAACAAGATAAATACAGGTAAACATAACGGTTTTATATAGCAAGAGCTGGACAATGACCCATATGTACATATCTATATACAGATCAAACTTTTACTGTGTTGTATACATGCAGAATGAAACAACGTTATGACATAGGCTGACACAATTTGATATATTACAGTTTATTTCAGTGTGCTTTGAAAATCACCATTAAAGAACTTGAACCTTTAAGTTTAGCAATTTTTCAAAGTCTACCTTGTTGGTGCCTTCATAGAAAGTCCAATGTTTAAGACTTGTTTAAGTCTGTTAAAAGAAGAATTGTATTCCAGTGCAATTTTCTGATACATCCTAAACAAGAATAAAATAATAAGATAATCTAAACTGTTAAAATGAAGAGGCGTCAATAAAGACTGTATATATATATACATATATATATATATACATATATATATATACATATGTATATACTATATATATATATATATATATATATATATATATATATATATTGTATAGTATGAAATAATCTATGGTGCTTTGTTTTCTTCTCCTCCGCTGCTCTCCCCGGTAAATGTGTGTGTGTGTGTGTGACAAAAAATGAGGGAGGAGGGAGTGCAAACGGAGAGCCAGACAGAATAGAGGAGCGGAAGAAAAAACATGTAAGTCAGTGATAAAGAGTGTGTGTGTTTAAGGTTGTAGTGATTGCTGGCTGAGGAGATAAGTGGACGGAGTTTGCAGCCCAACAAACAGCAGCCATGAGAGGAGCGGAAAGCCGAGGCTCGTGGGTAAAGACGCGTGCTGCACTTAAGAGCCAATTACCCACCATGTACACATCTCCTCCTCCTCCTCCTCATCCTCCACTATCTCTCCCTCTCTGCTATCCAACATG
Source organism: Sparus aurata (assembly GCF_900880675.1). Taxonomy (NCBI): domain Eukaryota; kingdom Metazoa; phylum Chordata; class Actinopteri; order Spariformes; family Sparidae; genus Sparus; species Sparus aurata. Next base: position 33,684,362 of record NC_044192.1, read on the forward strand.
GCACTCATCTTAGTTTAATGGCCCACAGGGACGCCAACACACACATTCCTGCATACACGCAGACACACACACGTACATACGGGCGTGTTTGAATGTGTGCAGTGTGACTACACATGCAGAGATTGCCTCATCATGTGTGTGTTTGCAATCCTTTAATCTCTTCTTTAACTCTCCCTCTGTTCTTTTACTATGTCCTTCCCTCTCTGCTTCACACACACACACACACACACACACACACACAGTGCCACACACTCACACATAGACACACGCTCATCTTATTTTAATGCGTCTGAAGGGGAGGCACTCAGCAGCACAGCAGGGGGGCTTCCTGGCAAGTCACGGAAGCACTGAAAACATACACTCCTGCTCACGCTACCACCATACACACATTGAAACACACACACACACACAGATGCAGACTATGCATACATGCAAGCACATAGCGTAGTATGGAAGTAACAAACAAAATCACAATGCGGTACGGCACAAATGCTGACTGTTGTGCGCCATCACAGGATGCAGAAGAAAGTAAAAGTCATCTGAATTCCGTGACTGGGAGGCTGAAAACACACTTACCAGTCTACCAGCGCTAGACAGGAAATTCTGCCAGAGGCTGTCCTGATCTGACAAGGTCTTTTGGTCTTTTCATCAAACCCACTGAATCACGAACACTTGCTTTCAGTCTGCACGGAAATTTTTACAAAAAAAAAAAAAAGATGCGGTGCAAAATCCGTGAGCATTTCCCAAAGTGGGTTTGTGGCGACATTAAAACGATTATCAAAGCAAATCACAAGGGCATCAATTAATTTACCAGATTTCTAGTCTTTTAGTTGAAACCCTGCATGTCACTTTGACATTTTTTCACTCCATCTGCCTGGTGTGACTTCATTAACAGCCAACCTTTGATAAATCTGCCTGCTGAAGTGTGTAGTCCCTGCTGGCATTTCGGCTTTTTTGATTTGATCGATAATTGCAAGTCCGGAGAACACAGGGAGAAAAAACAGCTTGGTCAGGGTTAGAAGAATAATTTGTGAGCTTTAGAAGAGGAAGAACAGTGATTATTCGAGAGCCAAAAAGCGACTACCTGGATAGTCAAAGTTGGTGGTGAGAAGTTGCATGGAAAGGAAGGAAAAGCAGGCTGAAACACATTGAAATGTGTCTTTGAAGAAGTAAAAAAAATACTGTCAAAGAAAAACTGAAGTGAAAATTGAACATAAAATGTAACATTATCATCAACAACTTTTCAAGTAGCCTTAATTTTTAAACCGCGACAGCTGTCTAGTCTAAACTGGTGATTGGCTTTTTTTGTCACATCTCATTGACTGACATTAGTAAGTGGGCCTTAAAAAACATAAACTGCTGCTTACTCTGGCCTTCCGTGCATTTTAACAGGGTGGCCACACTGACCCATGTGCATTGTGTAAAGTCTTGCTGTTCATTTTGGTGTCCATGTTACCAGGTTAGAGCAAGCAAGTCAAGTGTGTCATGTAGCGACTTCTACTCTCACCATATTTACTGCATGGTTTAGTGCGCAGATCTCTGCAAAATTAGACCTGAAAGCGACCTGTAGACAGTCATATCAACAGTAGTTGAGAGTACCGTTTGATTCCCTTTATCTGTAGAATAAGGTAGAAGAAGAATATGCACAACAACTGAAGTGCATTTTTTCCCCTGTGCTCTCTTTTTCTGTCTATCCATCAACTTTTACCTCCCACTTTCTCGCGCTTTCATCAGGGGTGAAGGAAAAAATCATGTCATGATATTTTTTGCTAATTATTAAAGACAAACAGATAGGCAGGAGCCGTGCTGCCTGTGTGGACACAAACACACACACACACACACACACACGCTAGTTAGCCGCAGCAGTTGAACAGTGCTGCGGTCACACACTACACCAGTAGTCAACGTGGCCGGCCCGTAACAGACTGATGCAGACATGTTTGTCTCGGCTCCTTTAAGTGAATGCTTTTGAAGTTGATATTCTGGACCTCTGCTGGATGCTTGAAGAAGATATTAGTAGATTCTGTTACATGTCAACTGTGAAAAACTACTGGTTGTGGAATCTAACTTTAACCTGATTAATGCAAATTGCACACCTCTCACATTGACAACCGCAGTGGAAGACATCTCTTATTATTTTCAGGAACATAGCGGGCGAGGAGCTGTTTTTATCCATTACCATTGCTCTTGTGAAATAAATGTAATATTCAACAAGTTTGCAAGACATCTAATATCTTTTTGCTGTCTACTTAAATCAGACACAGGAGCTGTGAACACTTTCATTCACAACACAGCCGTACAAGCATTTTCTCTGAATTGTTGCTGAAACCAGTCTTGAGGCAGTACAGATTTCCCTGAATATTGATCCCTGCTCCAATTCACACGTGATCCCACAATGGAAAACATTTCAGGGATAGACTGTGTGTGTTAAAGGTCCCATAATAAATAATTATTATAATCCTATAAAGTGAGATTCCATATTTTTTGTTAAAATCGCAAGCAGGTCAAGGTGCTATATAAATACTGTGAAAGTATCACAATGCTCAATTCACGCAGAAAAGGAGACAGCCCAAACTCGGAAACTATGCCCCTTAACAAGTGTCAGAAGTCTGTAAGGTTGTCATCACAACTATATAGTACTATATCTAACGGCATCAGCCAAGCCCCCAATCACGCACTGCCACGCCCCAAGCACAGCCACGGTTGCAAAAACACTGGCAGAGCTGGTGCGTAAACACAGCTGACGGGACTTGCTCAGGTCTGTGAGAGCCGACCAATCAGATTTAGGAGGCCTTAAAGAGACAGGCACTAATTCTGGAGCATTAAGACGGGGTGAATAGAGGTGCTGCAGCAATTGACGTTTTGAAAGAAATGTGTTTTTTGAACATTAAAGCATGTAAACATTTTCTAGTAGACACCCAAAATAAAAGTGTGAACCTAGCATAATATGGACCTGTAACTGGGCTCCATTCTGAAAATACGTAACAGTTGGTATGCCTAGCTGAGACGTGTGGTGAAGTGCAATTAGCTTTTTTCAACAAAGAAAACAAAATAATTCTAATTCTGGATTATGATAAGAGTTTTCATGTTTTGGGTTTTATTTTTCTAGCTCTAGCAATGGCTCTATTTGTTGTAATATCACTGTACTCACTAATAGCTTGGAGGTGGGAACATGGCAGCATCCAGATGATCAGACAGCTTTTAACGCTTAGGTCACTAAAACTGGAAAACAAAAACAAATAGTGAAATGATAACTCAAAGCCCGTAACAGTTTACACGCAAACTCAATTGATCAACTTTGGTGCTCTCACTTTATGTGATGTATCCACATGGAGTGGTTTCGATAATCAGTCTGTGGGCTCGTTTACAACATGTCTCATTGTCTGAATGCCTGTTAGTGTTCCCCATTGAATGAAGGGGGAAGTGTCAAGGTCTGAGTGATCTGTATAAGCATTTATCCAGTATCATTTGGACACATGGAAACACCTTAAATGTATTTTAGTACTTCATTATTGACAGTTGATAGTGACTACCACAAACTAAAGGCAACAATGAGCATCTTTCATCCTTATATGTCACACACTATATGTGTGACAGAGATGTGATTACTGTGAGTAACAAATGACTCATATTTTTTTACGTGCCGCCACAAAAGTTGGCGGCACGTAAAAGTTTCAGAACTTTCCACAAGCAACACTTTTGTATATTTGGAGTAGAAACTATTTGCAGTGTTCGACGCTAAGCCTCAGCGCAGTTGTTTTGATCTCTCTCAGAGTGGCCAAAGGGGGGGAAAGCCTGACAGCACCGTTCCAAATTGCGTTTCTGGGACAAAGCCTGTTTTGTTCAGCCTTGTATGCGGACAGAGTCACAGCGAGGCCAGTGGGCCGAAAGTCTCATGGTCCATAATCCTGATTTTACACTGTAAACAAACTGGCTGCATTCTGTTTCCGAGATGTATACCCGATACTGAAATATCAAGCTTATCAGCTGTGGACAAAAATAAGTGTTTGAAAAAGGCAGACGCTCTGGTTGCTGAATTCCCTCCTCAACAGATACAGAGTCCAGCAGACAGTAAGGAAGAGTATGGCCCCATGTCATGCTATGTATTATGCAAAATCCTGCAGTTCCCTGAAAAAGTTGTGTGAGCTTTTTAGAGCAGAACTGAAGAGAGTAGAGCGGGACACTGAGTTGTGGTGCTGGTGGCGGTGTGTGGCTCTGAGCTACAGCAGCAGATGTTTTACCAAGAATACCCAGGGTGTCTGATGGGATGTTTTAAAGGTCACTGTTATTCTGTAATAACAGGCAGCTCCCCAGAGCTCCACCATACTGTACCTGTCAGCAAACACCGTCCCTGTTGTGTTTAATTGCCACTACTTTTCAGCGAACAAAAGTAAGGTGTTATTTGTACCATTAAAAAACAGCTTTAAAAGAAAAGTGATTTAATAGATTTAAAGGGGCAATTTGTAAAATATGGTTGGAATTTAAGTTTAAAAACATTATCGACAGTATGTGAAGAAACAACAACATTGAAATTATGTCATCAATATGTTGTGTTGCCGAGCTGTCTATTGAAGTTAGCGTGAATTCATGCAGCAAGTTTGTGACTCAGTCTTAGCAGTAAACAAAATAAACTCACAGAATGGCAAGTAAGGAGATATTTTACACTTACATTCCTTATAAAACCAAAAAATAGACAGTAAACCGTAAAGTTTCTCTCTTACTGAAACAAGACGAGCTTAACTGCCTTGTTAACTCACCTTAAAGCACACTTCATTCAAATAAATCCTCAATTCGCCGGGTATGATGTGAAAATATTCCAGTTCTACGTGCTGTTTTCGCTCACAGCTGGTGCCTGACTCTCTCTCATTTCTCTGCACGCCTGTCCTGTCCCCTGCCTGCTGCGTCTTCTCGTCCCTGGAATCATAGTCCTGGTCAGAGCCCATGTAAATCACCTCTGTACTGTATCCCTTGTTTTTGAGCCTGGTTGAGCTGAGCCCCATTGACCATGGTGACTCCATCCTATCCTGCTCACAGGTCCACTTAGCACCACGGCTAAATGAGCTTCTACGTAAAAGGAACTAGTCGCTACAGCCGATGACAGCTAAAGCAGAGAGTATAATTAGCAGTACTCAGTGCTTACGCTGCTCCCTCTGATTTGGAGATACCTCGGAATTCTTGCCATTTCTGATACATTAAACATTTATAGTGCAAGGACCTGAGGCGCTTAAGGCGACAACTCCTTACAGATTGAATCCAGTTTAGATAATGGATATATTTATTACTTTTAACATTACATATTATGTTCATTCATAATATTATCACCCATCACTGAATTTAATTAGATCAAGAGTAGCCGCAGTTCCCCGGTGATGACAGAAGTTGAAAGTAAATAAGCTAATGGGCCAGCTAACCCTGCAGACTTGACACAAGCAGCCTCGGTTTCATCTTCACTAAACTACACACTATTAAAAACCAGATGCACAATTTCTCTGTAGTTGTTGAAGCAGAGTGGGAGAGGAGCAGCATAATTTCCCGTGGAGCACGGAGCAGCTTTTTTCAAAAGCCAGAGGATCTGTGATCACTCTCACTCCAAGATATCGCTCCATCCCACAAGTACACTGCAGCCGGGTTGAAATTAATTTTCATCTCTTTAGCTTTGAAAATGTGAGTCCTGCAGTGTTTTTGCATTCTGTGTATTTTGTCTCCAAACAGCCAACGGACATGTCATCCAACTGGTAGTACAGATCTCTTTATTAAAGAGGTAACATGTCATCTGCCGCCTGTTTGTTAATCCCTTTAGTTTTTTTCTTTTTTTCTATATTCCTCCATGCTCTCTTCTCGCTGCTCTTTTCTCAGAACGTTAAGGATGTAGTGGCGTACTACAGCTGCTGAGTTTCCACAGTTTTTTAAATCACAAATATTAAATGATTCATGTTTGGGTCTTTCCATCATTCACTCATGCTGGCTCTAAATGACCCTTTACATCATATAATGCATCTGACAAGCGGCTCACACTTGTGTGGAGAAAACAGGACAGGGTTTGTAACTGAAGAGTGAGTGCAGAGCAGGCAGCTGAGAGATGGAATTTTGCTTACTTGAGATTAAGTTCTTACTTCATTTGACAGTTATTATATAACTAACTGCATTGTGGGGTATGTTACAGCAATACAGTCTCACAAAAAAAATGTGTAATAGCTCCGATAGTCCACAGTGCAAATATAGTAGTTTCACAATAACGGCTCTAAAATTGTAAGACGCTTCATTTTATTCTGCCCACTGATTTCTGTTGTCCTGTGACATCACTGTCAAGCTTCAGTCTGTAAAGACAAAAAAAAAAACATGGCAGACATTTTTGGAATTATCAGTGCAACATTTTAAGATATTTTCTGCATTAAAATATTTTTTGATGACATAATTATATAATATAATGATAATGTTATTTTCATAATCTTAATTCAGTGAATGTGTATGATATTTAGTTATTGGGAGGATTTATCAAGGTTTTTCCATAAGAATGAAACAGATAGATAGATAGATAGATAGATAGATAGATAGATAGATAACTATTTGGCCTCTATATAACTCCAGCGTTTAGAAATATTTAAACACAACCATTTTAGAATAGCAAAAATAACATATTTACAAACATCTAATGGTTTCTGCCAAAATCTGCATGGGATTGGTACAAATGTCAGAAGTAAGGCTTTGAAAATAGCCATGCCAGTTTAAAATGAACATATAAACCCACTCAAGAGGTTATTTCTTTATTTTACAGGATTTTAAATGTAACAATATTAAAAGATATATGCTTAGATCTGTTTGTTTAAATGTAATATATGGTGCTAAATCATTCCAGGACTTAATATATGTAAATATGGAAAATCTGGCTACAGTAATGAGCAAATTAATGACATATTGTTGATCCCACCTGCCACTGGATCAAGGACTTTCTGACTAACTGGCATCGGCTCCCCCCCAGGTTGTGCGCTGAGCCCCTTACTGTATAACCTTTACACATTCCATTCCACCAATATCATTATCAAGTTTGCGGATTACATGCCTTATGCCTTGCAGGACTTATCTTATGGATGAAGTCCAAATACTGTTAATGTGGTATTCAGATCTTTTCCTGATCGCCTCAAATTTGAAAGAAATTATAATCTCTGCTTTCTAATTTCTGTGTATAAACATCACTGAACATCCCTTCTGGACTAACAACGTCACCAGGAGGAGCCGGGGCTCCACTTCCAAAAGTTCCTCAGGAAAAGCAGCCTGCAGGAGAAGCTGCTGGTTTGCTATCGCTGCCCAGTCAGGAAGGTGCTGTCGTACTGTGTCGCTCTTTGTTATGTCAGCTGCTCAGAGGTCATAACTGCCAAGAGGATCACAGGCTGCTCACTGCCATCTTTGAGGAGTTTTTCAGCTCTCGCTGCCACAGCAGAAAGGTCAACACACTGAAAGACCCGTCCCATTCTGGACAGCACCTGTTTGACCTGCTGCCCTGTGGTAGACGCCTCAGGTCCATCAGGAGTTTGATTTACAGGACAGTTTACTGACAGCAAAAGAGCACATTTATAGAGATAAATAAATACATTAAACCCCCTACTTTTTAAAAAGAAAGTTCTGATAATATTCCACATGCTATTCGGATATTTCAGAAATATTTTGATACAGTTAATTTTGATAATATATTTGAATGAGGAATTGTCCAAAATGTAACGCTCTCCCTCTATGTTAAAATAAATCAGTTTGAAATATATATATATATTTTTTTTAACAGAAAAGGCAAAAATGACTGGCAGAGTAATGAGGGTACTTTAGGCAGTAGCCAGGCTGCTGAAACTGTCCTTCTGACAGCAGCGGCAACAGTAACACCAAAGGCAAATGCTATGAGGCGTAAAAGTTGAAAAAAATGTCCATGCACTGTATACCTTAAACGTTTTTATTGCATGTGTCTTGGCATCTCACCTATATGCTAGTATCCGACCCAACAATGGTAAAAAAATAAGTTGTTTTTTTTTAGAAATTCTTTAGGTTATTCTACAGTGGGAAATTTCCTTGAAAACGATAACAAAATGTTGATGGCTCATCCTGCACTTGGGGATAGGTACACATTTTGTGTACAGAAAATGCCTCTTTTTTTTTTTTTTCAAAATTGCGGAGTGTTTCTCTGGTCCAGGCCTTGTTTACTTTACAAAAACACAACTTTAACTTTTCACTTATAAACAGGACTTATTTTCTAGTTTTCCCTGTGATGTCCTGCAGCTGCTGTGCCTTACGCGAGATTGCTTTACTTGTTGCCAAGTTTACTGCTAACTACTGCTAACAAGCAGCCATCTCGATGACCACCTCTGCACTGAAAAAACTGAAACATTGGCTCAACTTAAAAAAATTGAAGTAATCTGTCACACCTAATATTATAGCATTGACATGAATGTAAATAATTAATTTAGTTTGACCTGAAATAATCAACTTCATGAAAACCAATTTCTGACGGTGAAGCAAACCAATTATTTAAGTTTTCCTAAATTAAAATAATTACATTGGTTTTATTACTTGATGTAAATCATCCACTTCATTAAACCTGAATATTTTAAATTCATGTAATTGACTTTTGAATGTGGGAGCAAACAGTTTTTTTAAGTTGTCTCAATTAAAAATGTAAAGTTGTCATCATTTAATGTATATAGAACTTAATAAAAAAATTTATTTCTAATACATTTTAATTTAAATACTCAGAACACATTCCTTTCAACACATTATTTATTGTTGAATAAACATTTTTTCAATAACTGCATTTTTTTCCAAAATGTAATAAGATAGTCCTTAAGAACAGTCCTTCTCAAATACAAAGAGCAACCAAGAAATGTCTGGTTCTGTTCAGCGAGAACAAAATGTACCATACATGCCATGTGTTCACTTGAATATGTAAACTAAATACTCTGACTAAAATAAATTACTAATAGTAACAGAAAATGTTCCTATAAACAAAATCAGAAAATTGTCCTATTTCAAAATGGAACATAATACAGTCAGAGAGGTATTATTCCTTAAAATAAAAAGTGTTGTCAGATGATTTGTGTGAATCTCCTCAGTTCAATAACCTGCAAACATACAGTATGTGAGGTAGCTCCTGGCCCTCTCTTGGGCTAAAAAATCTGACATACAAAAATCAGTGCGCAAACACTGCAGTGCAAATGCAATCACTCTCCAGTTTCAGCACACTGCTCACTCGTGCCTGTGATAACTTGGGCAGAAACTTTTGTCAATACTGCACTGGAAATGCTGTCATGCAAGTGCAAACTCCAAACACCAACCTCAAAAGGGTACAAAGTCTTGGTTGTAGAAACATTATAAATTGTTCTCAACAATGGGAAAATGAAATCAGACGAGTCAGTGGAATTCAACTCTGCCTACTCTGGGTTGTAAAGCAGGGTGCTTAGCCTATGAACTTATGGGGACATCTTTTTTCCACCAAGCTCCATCAGGACTTTTTGCACAAATTCAAGGCAGATTTTTGGGATATTTTAGGTTGAGTGCGTAGGTGAGCCCGAAAAACATTGCAACAGCCGTTGCAGTCGTGGGCACCTCTTTCAGGACCTCTATTCCATCGATGACTATTGTAATGTCCTCTTCTCCACTGACAACGATAGCCATCGTTGCCTGCTCCAGTTCGTCAGCTTCATTTTCCTGCATATCCTGCACACAGACAAAAAACAACAAATGAGGACAACTAGAAAGAGCATTTCCTGAAGACAATGCATGTGGATGCTGAAGGCTGAACGCCATTGCTGAATCCACTGAAGAAACTGCTGAAGCTTTGCTGAAAGTGCTGATGCTATAGCTGAAAAGTATAACTTGTAAGCTGAGAGATTAATGGTTTTCAAAGTGCTCAAAGCAGCTGAAATGTTGTTTTACGTGTAACCAAGATTGCTGAAGTAATGTTAACATAGCAGAAGCAATAGCTGATAAAAACAGATTTAAAGGACATTGAATGACATGAAATGATTTAAAAAATGCCTGAAGTGGTGGAGATTAGTGTAAAAGGTGTATGTGAAGATTGAAAGTCCTGAAATGGTTGAGAAAAGGGCTCAAACTAAATCTTGACAAAACAATTTTTTTGGGCACTACAGTTTGTCTCCCCACTTTCTTAAACACTGGACAGTTTACTGGATAAATAACAGAAGCAAGAGTTCTCAGTTTAGACTGATGATGGCACTACAATAAAGGTAGGACTCATTAAAAATTACAAACTTTTTCCCCCACTTGGGGCTGTTTTTATAGCAATTTGGCCATAAAATTTAAATAGTCACAAATCAAAGGAATGTTTATTACCAGAAAAAAAAAATATGCAGTGCTATGTTGCATCTCAACAATAACGTGTGTGTTGATGTTGTCTGTGTTAGCGAGAGAGATGCCCTTACCTGGTATTCTTTGATGAGGTGATGAACAGGTTCACCCAGGTAGATCATCAAAGATTTAAGGATGCACTCTCTTCTTATTGTGATGTCCACAGTCTGAGTAAGAACAGTTACACCCCATATTCAACTATGGATCCCACTGATAACCAACTTTTTTTTAATTAATTTTTTTTATACATAGATACCTCATCTAAAACCTGCAGGGTCCTCTTGGTCTGCTCTTTCACACATCCTCCCTTGCTCCTGATGACATCCAGCAGTTTGGATGTGTGCCTGTCCAACTGCGCCAAGAACTTTGTCTCCAAGGGAACTGTTGTAACTCGCAAAAACTCAGCGTTGATCTAGAAAAGAAAAAACAGAGCATGTATCAAATATGTATTGAATAAAGAACAAATAATCTTCAGAAAAGAATTAAGGTTTGATCAAACTGCTCGAAAATCTGTTTTTATGAATGTCTAATTAATGTATTAAGTCCCTCTCCTCTCCAAAATGTGTTTTCTTTTTTGTTCTCGTTCCTACAGTTGTACATGAATGAGTGAGTGATGTTTGAGTGACTATTTGGTCTGAGGTGCCATGTATCCAAAAACATACCTCTTCCATCTGGAAAAGTGCTGGCCATCTTACCAAGATGTCTTCTATACTCGGCTGCTTATGCACTATTTCTTGTCTAAGGTAACCAAACGTCTTTGCCATCTTTTCTTTTATTGTTTGACGGTTGTTTCTTTCTGTAGTTCTGCCAAAATGGAAATCCTCTCTTGTTCCAGGCTTCCTGTAGTCTCACCAACTGGCAAAGATGGAAAATGATTGACCTCTGCTCGTCTAGGTCTCTTCACGTTCTTTGCTGGGTAGGCGTCCTCTCGAGACTTGGATTTCAAAGAATTCACTGTGAGTTCAGCAGATGTACCGTGTGCCTTAAGTTGGGTCCAGTAGTTCGCCATTTTTATCTTCATCCTGCATTTCCATCCATAGCTCTCATTGACAGACCCTGGTTCTCTCAGGCAGGGATGCTTCTTTGTCAGTGCCTCAGCAACATCACTGAAGTGAGAATCTTCAGGGTATGGTGTGTATGCGTAGATACTTTCAGCTACTTTCTCATGTATGTCTAACAGCATTTTTGAGCTAGGTGTCAGTCTAGTTTGGCTTCTCATGTACTCTGCATTTCCCCTCTGCAGTTGACATTCTGTGTCATAGGAGAAATGTGGGATTGTGAACACTTGTGGTCACTGCTGTGTCCTCAGTGAGTCTGAGGAAGGGCTGCTAAGCAGTATTGTGTCATCTGTATGTGCTGACACTGAGGAGTCATCACTGTCCAGTCCAACCAAAGGGATGCTACTCACTGAGGGATCAACTGGGTACAAGACAACAGTTGAATCAGGGTCTATCTGGATTACTTTGAGGATTGTGAGATCCTTAATTACAGCTGTAGAGGTCAGATTCACAAATATGTTTCCAAAATCTGTGTCCTTGTACTGCAGCCTTATGTATCCTTGTAATCCACATGCATTCTTGACCTCATCGATAAGCTCTTCCAGTGAATTGGGAATCCCCTTGCGAAGCTCCATTCTTATGCTGCTGTTTTCATTAAAGCATAACCAGCAGTCGTATGGGTGTGACATCTGCCATGTTGCCCTGTGAGAGTGATAGAAGAGAGAGAGAGAAATCTGACTCAGTTGCTTTTTCACATTTGTAATAGTTAATCTTTTCAAAATTAAACTTAAGGTGACATTATTTACAATGCACATTTATATTTTTCCGGGTCCATCTCTCCATAAATGTGTGCATTAGATTTGGCTACCATAATGTTATAGAGGAATTTGTTGAACATAGGCCGCCTCCTCCAGCAGGCTGACTGTTTCTCCCCACTGAAAAGCCTCTGAATTAAATTGTTCTGTTGTTAGCTCCAAGAACTAACAGAAGTTTTTTTATGTTCCCCCATCAACTGTAAATCTGGGTTATATAAATATTGAGCTTAATATGGGAAGCAACATTTTAAAATGAATATTTTGTTGTGTTCCACTTTAAGACTGACCCTACACATGTATGTATCTTTTGAGAGTTATCAGCCGCATTCCCCCAATTGTGTAGTCAGCCAATGGGTATGGATCTGCCAGTTGGTTTTGGTCAACCAGTTCCAACTCCTTTGTTGGACGCAGTTTCAGTTCATATGCCCTGAAATGCTCCCAGTACCACGCACTTAGCTTTCTGACGATGAAAAGCAGGTTATCCTTGACAACAATCATCTGGATTATTTCCACAAATTCAGGCAGCCCTGCCAATGAGCCATGTGCAAGGATCATTCCAAGTTCAGGCCATTGTACATTGCATTTTTAGCCAAGCATACACCATCCAACTCTGGGTGCCTCTGCTTACGAGCAAATGCTATGTCCTCTTTTAAAACATCAATGGGAAGACTTGAAACATTTGCTACCTCCAGGGGGGATTCAGGAAGACTCAACATGTGAAGGTGATGTGCCATGAGAAACTGATGTCTTTGTGCTAAAGACAGAAGCACATTTTTGAAGCAGGTTGTATGCCGCACAACTCTTTTAAAGAAGCTGTGCTTCGCTTCGAAGCGCATGGTCCATAATGCAACTAACGGTCCAAACTCACAGATTAGGTAAGGATAATGCTCCAAGAAATGGTGTTTAGGGAGAAACTTTGACTCTGGGAAAATCTCTTTAAATCTAACTCTGTGCTCAGAGATCTTAAAGTTCAAATATGCAATTGATTCCTGAGTCTGAACTGGAGAAACAACAACTTCTACAATGTCCTTCAAATCAGCAAGGAGTTTCCAGGCTGGTTCATCAGTGGGCACTTTCTGTCCAGGTAGTAGTGGAAAAAATCTTATTAAAGTCCAGTTTTTATGTGCATTTCCACCAATTGTTCTCCTGGATGCATGGATCAGTGGAACAGAGTGAGGCCGATTTGTTTTATCAGTCCATTTATATGGAAAATCTTCTATTGCCTTGTTTAAAGTGTCCAAAGTGAAATACTTTTTCGGAAATGAATACAGTCAGACAGAGAGATATTTCAACCGGATCTATTCCCTCGAATAAATCATGGACAATGTCTGGAGGGAAACCACAAGTAACATTGAAAGTGGTAAGTTTTTCTGACAGAACACATTTAGTCTTAGCACCATAACAGTTGTTCAAGGAATTTTCCTCAAGGGTTTTTAGATGATTTGTGTGAATCTCTTCAGTTCTCAGAGAGAAACCTCCAGCTCCAACTTCCTTGTCCTGAATTTCTAACCTATCTGATGTACAAAACCTGCAAGCATATCTGCAAGAAAAACTCTCTACAAAACCGGCAATGCTGTGTGCACCAAGGTTATCGGCAATAACACACAACAATGTCCCCTTCAAAATTTTACCCAGCTTTTCCACACAAATCTCATGTTGTTCCAATGTTATGAGATCAGTAATCAAAGGCTCTAACACTTTTTCGTAACCATAGACCTTGACATCATTGCTATTGATCAATGCAGCCAAATGGATAGAGGACAATTAGGAGTGACAACCAGGTGGCAGATTGCCTAAAATCCAATACAAGGCACAGATTTTGTGTTTTTTACGTGACGTACCAAGGGGATTGCAAATTTCAAAGTCGTCAACATACAAAATCAAAGAAATTGCACATTCTTTTGAGAGAATAGCATTTCTTTTATAAAGGAGTCAGTCCCAAAAGGATCTGTATACCTGTTTATCACTCTCCACTGGATGATGTTTTTCCTTCAAATGTATAGCCTTATTTAGTGTTGTTTCACAGTTTAAAAGTTGCTGCAAGGATTTTAATAAAGGTACATACTGAAAAGTCTTATTATTCTTCCGTTCTAAAACATATTCAACAGGTTCCACAACGTTAAAGTTTTTTCTGTAGTATGCCTTCCGTTTCCAAGCAGTTGACAGTGGACCGTGCTTTCCTATTACAGCTTGAATGGGATTAGAAGTGCAGTGGCTAACTCTTTCACAACAGATTCATCAACTATGCAACTGTTATTTCGTAAGAAGTCGAATAGAGTCTTCTGGGCGACCGGCACAGAGGCAGTACCAATTAAATGTTGCAACTCTTCAAGCAATTCATTCACAGCTGCACTTGGCACCAGAAAAGAGTGTTCTAATTTAAGTAGGACTGAGGCTAATTTTAGTTCTATAACTTGTGTCAAATTTGTTGATTCCTCATCAGGAAGTTCTTCAGATGCTATATCATCATCTGACTGCTCAGTAGTGCCGCTTTCAAATGACTCTACAACAGTAGGACTACCAACATGTCCATCAACTATTCCAGGCTTAAAATCGTGAATTGTGTGGGGGGTATGTTTTCTCCATTTGTGAGTTCTGAAAGCACCATAAAGATGTATTTTGTATGAACAATCAGCAAACATGCATTTGACAGATTCATGATTTTTCAGATGTGTTCCAATGTGTTTAAAATAGTCTGTCTCAGTAGAAAGTTGATTGTTGTTGCAGTTGTGGCACTTGAATGGTGAAAAATTATCTTTCTGTGAGGATTCCTTAGCAGGATGAGATTTGCTTAGATGGGTCAGCAGAGCTTTCCATGTCTTGCAAGTGCATAGGCAATTCTCATAAGTACAGGGGTAAGCATGGCCCCGCCCATAATGTTGATGATCAAGTTTATAATATCCAAGAAGTTCAGATCTTCTTGAATATGAATGGTCACAGTCTTTACATTTCCACATGCATGGATAACTGAGGAAAAATACAAGGGAGGTGAAGGGGGAGGAGAAGAAGGTTTTAGGAGAGTGATCTAATTATCACAAATGCCCTCATAATATTGTACACAGAACTTACAAGATGACAAGGGACTTCCTAACTGGTAGGTGGTTGCACAGCTGGAACACAGTGGATCTGGTGGTTGCTCTCCTTAAGTTAAAAGAGAAAACATTGTTTAATGTTGGGTATTCTTAATGTTACATGAACTACAAACTATGCAGTTTAAACTTTACAAAACATTACGCTGCCCTCTGTTCTTTTTAAATTAGATTTACTATACCTATGAAATAAAAAAATCAAATAACTGACAAAACATGAAAACAGATGTTGCTTCATTATGCACCATTATGGTGATGCAAAATCCATCTAATCACACTCCTCACTCTTCACATCTTCTCAAAGTCTGGCCTCCTGCTCCTGACTCAGTCCTTGTGCCACAACATTACAGCTTTTGTGGGGTCAAACTCCCTGATCTGGAGAAGGAAGGACCATATGGAGATTTGACAATGTATTAGAGCTTAGGTTATCGCCAATCAATTTCACTTGTTTCATTGTGTTGAAGCTAGGGGCTGGGTGATATGGAAAAAAATCTTTTCACGATCATTTTTAAAATATCATTCGATATTGATATAAATAGGAAAAATTCAATCCCAGGGGTGGGCCACTGACTTGTTCAAAGTGAGTCATTTATTGTCTTTGTCCTCTCCTATCCCCTGTGTGTGTGTATGTGTGTGCGCGCATATGCACTCGGTATACGGCCGTGAGTCCTTATAACCAGGTGCATACAGAGTTTACCGCCCCTGTGTGGGCCTGATTCCAATGTCTTCTGTGACAACCAGCAACTTTGATACAGCGACGAGGGTTAGACACGTTTAATCAAACACAAGCCCAAAACGTATCAGGTATGTTTTGCACAGAGAGAACCTGAACAAAGAGGCATATCAGAGGACAGCTATGTCTTCTCTTCTCCTTCTCAACATCTGTTGACGGTCGCCAGTTAACATTGACCCGTGTTGGTCCGAAGCACCGGCTTGTCCCCTTGAAGCTCAGACGTGCAGACAGCAGAGGAACAAAAAAGTATATAAATGAAAACTGAAAAAAAATGACTATTATTGTACAAAGATTTACCCACCATAGCCCGGATGAACTCTGAGATTTACTCGCCAAACGGAAAATTTATCTGAGGGCTGAAAATTAAGTCATGTTTTAAAATGGGAATGACTTACCTTAACGTTACCAGAATGCGGTGTATTCTTTTCTCCTCTCTGGCATCAACGTCGCTCCGAAATGCAGGCTCGTTTGAGGCGGAAGTACAATTGCCGCCAGAAGTTTTGAAAATGCGCATGCGCGAATCATACTCGATCCAATAAAATGCTTTAATTGAAATGAAAAAATTCAGTTTGATGCCCCGCTGTCAGTTTAAATTATAGTTAAGTAAAAAAAATCGATTCAACCATAAATATAAATAAGAAAGATTAGTTTAAATGAGCAAAGTATTTTTTTTCAACCATTGGAATGAGAAAAAATACACTGAATGAACAACAGCCTTGTTTCACTTTTTTCAGTGTGACCCGAACTGTACATAGCCTCTGATTGATGCCAGCTACAGTACCAAGGTAAATTAAAGAGTTTTTTTTTTATGGAAGGTACTGATAGATTTGTTGCTATAAGTAACTTCTAACTGTAGTTAAATGTAGCTGCCTTTAAGAACTGTTCCAGAGGAGCAGGAGGAGGTAAGGACGTTAGCTTAGTACAGACACTCAAGCAGGGAAAAGAGCTAAGAATTAAGACTAATATAGTTTACTCAGGAGTTGGTGGAGACCAAAACTAAGTGTCAATAGTTTACTTACATTGATTTGGCAGCCAGAAACACCCCATACAGCTCTGTATACGGTCACAGCTTCACTTAATGTGTAGCTTTGTTGCAAAGAGACAAACGCGCCTCGGCTTCATCTCAGCAGGTAATTACTTTCTCAGCTGCAGGGTAAGAGTCTGATGAAACTCATCTCACTGTTATGTTGGAGGAAAATGTCATTTAGTGTTATTTAAACGAATCTCTCCATTATCCGTAGCTATTCAAAAGGTCTGGGATAATATCTGGTGATAATCGCCGTCACAGTACAAAAGGTAGCCGCTCTTAGCTAACCATTAATTCAGCTCGCTTGGTTGAGGCGAGGGACCGGAGCAGACACTTTTTCGGATAGCTCTGTTTCACAGTGTACTCTCCTTTATGTTCGCTGATACGCTGGAATGAGAACAAACGCCTGACAAAAATTTTTCAAGGGAGAGATCTGCGGGGTGCCCAAACAGATGAAACGCACACTTTCACGAACACACATGTGTCCCAAGGTGCTTATATCAGACAGAAAAAAGAAATAATTCAGCTTTGCACTCAGAATCACCTCTGATAGTCCCCAGCCATGAAATTTCTGCTTTGGCAAAGAAACAGGCACAAAAAGGAAGACAAAAACAAATCGCACAAACACACGCAGACACTCATACACCCTCCCACATACAGGCCTGCCAAATGTGGATTTGGCCAGGGATGTGCCTCTCTCTCTACATCTCTCCGTCTCTCTGTCAGTGTAAAGACAGCCTGGTGCTGCTGATTGGTGCCTGATGGGCTCAGTGCCATGAAGGGGCAGATGTTAAACTCTGGTCCTCTCCTCTCTTACATAACTCCTGTTTTATCGGGCCAATTCCCTGCGGTGTAATGAGGCCAATAAAATCAGTGTCTCGTTAGCATACTTATGTAAGCTGAACTAATGAACTGGGTTCAATCCCTGAGCCAAGAGGAGAACCAAAGGTATAATTTGGGTGAGTGTATTTAAATGTGCGTAAGTATTTCATCAATACCGGCTGAATACAAAAATAAGGTTGTCATGTGTTTTGTTTTTCTGTCAGCCTCTGTAGTCAGGAGTCAGCTCCACTTTGTGATCAAGAGCCATGGAAATGGTTTATGGCGCAGTCAACACATTCTCCCTTTAATCCGCTGAACACTTGCATTAGTGAGCGAAGACAGAGAGGCAGCATAGCATAAGCCACCCTGAATGCTTTCTAGGGTGATAGTTTGAGAGGGGAGGGAGACAAAAACTGCAGAGTGTGAGGGACGGGTCGAGGAGTGGATGAAAGGGGAGAACCGAGAGCGAGGAGGAGGCAGGAGCAGAAGACAGGGTTAAGCTGGGTGAGGCTAGGACAGAGACAGAGCATGTCAAAGAGAAGAGAGGAGAAAAGAGCGAGGGGAGGGCGAAAGGCAGGGGAGGAGGGGAGTCAATAGGGGAGAGCAGGGAGTCGGGGCTCCTCCGTGGGGGTTTGACTTCACCCCCGCTGTTCTTTTTGCTGCTTTTTTCTAGGCTTTATGTCTGGAATCTCACTTCATTTCTTTCATGACATCCTCGCCAAACGTCGTCCATGCATCGGTGCCCTGCCATCTTTCCACTGTCTGCCTCTTCTTCTGTCTTTGCAGAGTCGTGGTGGGAACTCTAGGTGTAGGTGTGTAGCTGTGTGTATGTGTGTGAAGTGTGGCTGTGTTATATCTAAGCTGGAGTTCCAGATAAGACTCTCCTAAACAGTGTGAGATCGACAGAGCTGAAGGCCGCCAGCTAAGATTAGGAACACCCACCCTCTGAGCCAACGCTGCGGAAACCACGCGCATGCACGCACACACACGCACATGCGTACATACATACATACATGCACATACATTTATCTACATCCATGGTGGAAAGCACCTAAGTACATTTATTCAAGTACGCACTTAAGCCCAATTTTGAGGCACTTCTGCCACTCACATTTCTCCTCCACTGCAATTTAAATATTGGACTTTTGATTCACTATATTTATTTGACTGCAGTAAATATTCACTTTACAAATTTCAATTTTAAAACATATTTACTTAAAAAACACGGAGCATTGTTATAAGTTAAACAATTGCAACCAGTTGACAGAAAAGCCTCACTGGACAAGCACCAAAGAGGTTCGATTTAAAATTGTAATAATCATGTTTTAAACAATAAGTGAGAGCGAGAGACCAAGCAAGAGTAAAGTCAGTGGCGTGAGATGTCGTGAACTGTCTCATAGCTAACGGGAAAACAACCATTGCCTGACAGCAGAGTGTGCAACACTGCCAATGACATTTATGAAAGATTGCAAGATGGGCTGTAACTTGCTGGTGTCATCTCCGTCTCACAGTGTTTTCCAGTGTTTCTGGATGCCAAATGTCATCTAACGTTAGTTCCATCTGAGGGTGGCATGCAAATAATTAATCTCATGCCAAAGGATTGATCAGACTCCTGAACTGTAGGTCGCAGAAAACACAAATTCTTGTATGATAAGGCTTTAAACTTTAATACAGTAACTTCCAGGATTGGCTCCAAGGCAATAGTTATACCAGCCATGAACGTAGACTGTGACCCCATAGAAAATACATAGTTAGCTCATAATATGCTTTTTGTCTTTGGAAGTAAAGGAAAGTTACTACTTAGTTAAAGTTACCCGGGCTCGCTAATGTTTGCAGCTTCGGCCTGAGCAGATTAACATACTGTTTAAAGCCCTCTGTTAAGATACTGTGTATCATTCTTATTACAGCCCCATGCACGAAGCACCAGCATGTTGAGAAATCCAAAGCTTGACAGGCGTGCTGTGCCTAGTTACGGTTGCTAAGCCATAATTGGACAATCGCTGTTTGGGGGGAACGGTCAATTGCTGGTGCTTGAGACTGTGAGCACTTGAACTATGCGTGCTTTATTGGACGGCAATGCTTCATGTGATAAACTTAGTCAGTACTGTTTCCTGTCGTTATTGACACAGCATTTCAGCAGACTTAACAATATGCATCACAAATGTGTTGTGTTGGATTTCACCTGTTTTGGGACTGTGACTAGACGGGCCTTTAAACAGTCACACCACCGTCACACCCACTCTCATGTCTCCTGTCTATCTTACTTTTGCCATCAAAACAGTGTTATGTGGTGCCTGCACCTGTTTAGAGATGTGTGCTGTCTCTTCCTAAAGGACTATCATGACAGATGGAAATAGTTGTGTTTCTGTGCTGTGATTTTCACGCAATTTACCCAATCCGTCCTACCTTCCCATTTTCTTCCTGAGCAAATGTTTATTATTATGCTAAGCTTTTCCATCACCTGTTTCCTGTAAAAAAGTATATTCAGATAACTTACTGAATACACACACATGCATGCCCACACATCTAATACATAAGGTGTTCTGAACCTGTATTAATATTCAAGCTTACAGAAATAGACACAAGCTATTTTGGTTTGCTCCAAATTTGATGTCTTAACAGTCTCGGTCCCTCCTCCCTTTCCTCCATCTGCAGTGTTTCCATTTGGGAAAGTAGCGAGGCCCAAGATTATAGCCATCGGAGGCTCGGCTTTATCTTTCTGTTTTAAAATGAAAGGGAAGGGAGGGGGGAGAAACAGTGAAGAAGAGGAGGGTGAGGAGACGGAGGAGGAGAGGCGGCTAATAATTGCAGCTGGCTTGTTTTAATTGTGCACGGAGTCCCTGGTGTTTGCAGGGGCCAATAGAGGGACTGAGGCACTGTTGTGCTGATCAGCATGCTCTTTTCTGCTCCACACAATAGCACACATCAACATTAAGCCACAGTGACTCACACAAACACAGAGCGTTTTCGACGGCAGCCAAGCTGTCAACAATCACCACAACAGCGACCATTATGTGCAACCGTACCGCTGCCCCCCTGTATGTCTCAGTGTGTGTGTGTGTGTGTGTGTGTGTGTGAGAATATACAGGATGTTTAGGGGCGTGTGTGAGGATGTGTTCTTTGAATCTTCAGAACACGCTGTCCAAAGGCGGCTCTGCCAAGGGAAAGTCAGTGGCCAGCGGTGATATTCTGGCCAAACACTGACTGCCCAGTGGCACTAGAGCATTCAATAAAAAATCTTTTAAAAATTTCACTTTGATTTGGCCAATTTGCATGAGAAGGAGAAAGTGTCCCTCTCTGAATTTTAAATCAGACGCCGTCTTTAAAACCGATCGTCCCGGTTTGCATCTGTGAAGTTGACCAAGGTTGTGGTGTTCAAAGGGAGCAAACTGCAATCAACCTGGTGGAGAAAATCCCCACCATCTTCAATCAGGAGGAGGGAAGCGTGTCAAGGAAAAACTTTCCTCTCGTCTGTCTCGCTGTGCTCTTTTCTCACTCGTCTTTTGTTTGATGTACTCACGAGAGAGACAACGGAGAGATGGAGTGCGTTTAAGAGGGAGGGGAAGAGAAAAAGAGAGAGGGTGTGTGCGTGTGCATGAGGGAGAGATTCATTATTCGGATAATGAGTCCATCTGGGACAATATGAGACAGTTCACTTCCCCTGTGGTCGTCTCAAGCATTCAGGGAGAGGACACTTTTCCAGCTCAGAGCCAGAGGACGTCGAGCAGCGCCGCTGCCTCGTTAGCATGTCTGCCGACAGACGCCGCCGCTGTGCAGAGCACCATTCAAGAGCACCGTCGAGTGTGTCTCCTCAGGAGTTTCTCTTTATCTGCGGGGCTGTGTTGTTTTTGTTCTTTGGTTAAGGCGTGCTCAGTACATTCACAGGGTTTTATTGTCACTGTAGCCAGAGCGAAAACCGGAAGTGACAAATCCCGCTTTTTAGTGAAAGCCACATATGGCAGCTTGACAAAAAGTTGCCCTTTCTGATTATTTACACTGGAGAATGTGAACAGATATTGAAATATTTGATGGGTTCTTACAATACAATTGTTTAGAGAATAATTATATCTTATGAAAACTTACATCTTTTATTGTAGTTACCTTTCAGTTACATTGTTGGCCAGTAACACATTCCAGAGTCATTAACAGTGATGCTAATGTGAAGAGAAGACCAGAGATGCTGTGACCAGTATATAGTGTGATCCAAAAGTTTGAGGATTCTGAAAGTAAGTTTCACAGTCAAATTGTTATTGTAAGTAAAGAGGGTCTTTCTCAGTAACAAATCAAGGTTAGTCTTTAAGTTTTTGATAAAATGGCATTGCATGGACTTTTAAAATGTGTTACAGAAACTGGATCAGCTGTATACAAAGCACAATCAGGCTGACCCTAAGTGAACACGCCATCAGAAGATCAATACATCAAGCTTTGTTCCTGGAGAGATAGAGAAAGTAACTTCATCACAGATACAGAATTTGCTAAATAAAGAATGCAGGACTCCAATCAGCAATCGCCTGTCAAATGAAGTGGCAGGGGGAAAAAAAGTTAAATGTTTGAGGTGGGCAAACAGGAGAGAGGATGATACCAACTGTTTGGCCCTTTTGCCCTAGTTTTGTGTTTTAGACCAACTGGGTTACTTTACTTTGTTGGTTGTTACCTTGGTTTTTTGCTTGTGTTTTTATGACCATTTGTTATTTTTATAAGCAGAGTGCCATATTGTTGGGAGGCTAGGCACCCATGGTGCTTCACTTTTTATATGTAAATAAACACACAGGTACACACTATGCACCATTTGCTGTGCTGCACTGACGGTGAGTAGTGGTAGCACCCATGGACACTTCCTGTGTAGACTGCTGCTCCACATATGGCCTCAGCTTAGTTTTTCCTTTTTGTTGTGGTTGGGCAGAATTTTACTACAAATTCACAGAATGTTAATCATTCATATTGAGGCCTTTTTTAAAATATTTGTAATGAAGTAATTTCCTTCACTTAACTGATTTTAAGAGTTTGTCATTTGCTCATTAACCCTTTCTCTTGAGCTCAGCAGCTCCAACCCCTGTCTGTTTATATTAATTATTGCTTAAAATAAAATGTTTAATTTACTTGAATACTCACGTCTCTGTCTATCAATAAGGAGCCTGTGTTACCTCTTTTATTTCTCAACCTATCCATGTGGTTCAAAGATTTCTTTGGGTTGAGAGTCCCCAGGTGGCGTTGTTTGGCATCCCCCTGAATTTTCCCCCTTTAGTGCCCGCTCACATTACCTAAATCGACGTATTTAATAATCGATTACATCGCACTGGACCTACAGTTTCATTGTGTCTTGTTTTTGTTTACATTTTGCGTTTTACCCTACCTGTTTCCTAGTAATAGTAACTGTTAACCAGCATGCTTAGCCTACTGTAGCAGAGGTATGACTGGAGATCATAGACAGAGTAGAGGCATGTTATTTAGTATGGATAATTACTAGAGAAAGAAAACAGTCATTTCAGTCATTTCTCTGTGTAGCATTTAGTTTAGTCTGCCCCACTGTCACTACCAGCAGCTCTTCAGAGCGGTGTCATTACGATTACCGTAAATGTTAGTAGATTTGCGCACTAGAAAACAACGTGCCGCTGATTTGACCAAGCAAACGCGAACCACGGCCGGCTTGACCGTAGTAATCCACTGGGCTGTGTGAGAAGATAGACTCAGGCTCTGCATGATCTGTTGCTGCTAAACAGGCAGCACTGCGGGCAACAGTTGGCCTGTGGACTGTTGTTCAACCACTTATGACGTTACTTATTATAACGTAACATAGCACTAGCACATAGCAAGCCTCTGCACTTAGGTCATTCAGTGTGCAGGGCCATCGGCTAACGTTATCAGCTAGCCTGCCTGACAATATGACGGCGTTAGATATCTAACACCATCACACAAATTAGTCAACGTGAACTAAGTTAGCAAGCTTCATGTTTAATAGAAATATCAAACAGAGTAGGCTAATAACATGACACCAATCATTTTAATGCTGTAGTTAACAACAACTCAACCACTGCTCCCTGGCTTGCTGGCGGCCATGACTTGCTTGTCAGAAAGACGTCGTTGGTGTAGACACTTGTCACTCAAACATGTCTGACCAATGGGGAAGCACCCGCCCACTGCGGGATGTTTGTGTCAAAATAATTCAATAAAAAAAAAAACGACTTCAAAACTTTTTTCACTTCATTCAAAAAAAAAAAAAATAAATCACTTCAAATCGAAAAAAATATTTTCGATAAAAAACAACACTTCAAATGATTTTTTTTTTTTTTAGGGGGGGATTAAATTTTATTTTTGCATTTGAACAGTTTTTTCTTTGATTGAAAATATCTTTTTTGATTGAAGCAACTTTTTTGGGATTGAATAATTAAGACACAAATGTCCTACCCATAATATGGCCCAAATACAAAAAAGATTACTTCAATCAAAGAAAAAGTGTTCAAATGAAATTTTTGGAGTCTCAAATATTTTTTTGCATTCAAAAACTTTTTTTCTTTGATTGAAAAGGTTTTTTTTTTGATTGAAGTGATTTTTTTTATGGAAAATAATTTTTTTTTGTTTGAAGCAACTTCTTTTTTGATTGACTTATAAAGACACAAATGTCCTAACCATAATATGGCCCAAACACAAAACAGCATTATTTCAATCAAAAAAGTTGCTTCAAACAAAAAAAACTTTACTTCAATCAAAGAAAAACAGTGTTCAAATGCATTTTTTTGAGTCTCAACTATATTTTTGCATTCACACACTTTTTTTCTTTGATTGAAAAGGTTTTTTTTGATTGAAGTGAAGGTTTTTTTCATTGAAAATATATATTTTGATTGAAGCAAACTTGTTTTTGATTGAAAAATAAAGACACAAATCTACCTTCATACAGTGCCACATTGTTTCTGTCTCAACCGATACCTCCGGCCTCTCTCTGCTGAGCAATCTGCTCCGTAGCCTTCATCTGTTCACCTGTGTGTCCTGCACCTTCCCAGAAACCCAGTGAGACCATTCAACCCTGGCTGTCATATTGACCAGCACACCTGCCTGCTGTCGTCTTCGTCATTCTACTCATTGTGAAAATAAATCTTTTTACTCAACATTAAACCTTGTGTCTCTGCTTCTGGGTCCGCCAGTGATCACATGTAACAGCATGTCCATTTAGCATTTACTAACAGGCTGGACACACTGGACTTAAAAGACCTGTGGACAGTCATATGGACACCCCACCAGCATTTCAGGCAAGTTTGTTCAAGTGTTGCACCAACAAAAAATGGTGACTTGAATTGAGTTACAACTTAACACCCACACTGAGTAGGTGTAAAGTCCTCCGTGACATTGCACATCATGTTGAGAGATGGGATAACCTTGAAGATAAGGAGGGGCAAATTTTACTGGCTGTTTTGCATCTAAATTTGACATTAAAATCTAATGTTATACTCTAATCCTGTTATACGGCATACAAATATATATGGTTCGATTAGTTTCTAATAACAATAAGCTACTAATTTAAAGTCGTTTTCAAGTATAGTCTCATTATGTGCCTATTATATTGTTACAACTTCATCTGCCCAATAAACATTGCCATATTACCATGCGGAAATCACTGTTTCACCAGTTGCTTTTGACTGACTGGCCACTGGAATTGACAACATCATTGTTACAATATTTTGATTAGTTTGGATGTTATACCGAGTAGTTGAGATGAACCTTACGTCTCATTGGTGCAACCAAACACAAGCACAGCTTTAGTTTCAAACTAACTAGTTTCAGCGTGTCGTTTAGTGCGGACTTTACACTCTAACTTAACACCAACATAGTTGGTGCAACAGGCCTCTAGTCCGTGACGACCGTTTTGGACACAAATTAGAACATACTAACTTTTAATTTAAGTTACTCATCTCAAAGAAACTCAACGCAGAGCTATTCAGGCTCCAGACAGCTGCAACGTTATACTTTTATTCTTTTCTTTTGTAGTCTTCTTAGCTTCATGCCGTGCGCTGCTGCGTGGTGCATCCCAATCGCAGGAATAAACCTTAAAGTATGGATTTTTCCATAGAGTTGAGCCGTCAATTTAGCTCCCATGGCTGATGTGATTTTACCCCAGCTGGATTCGGTGCTCGCTTCCCAATGGGAGAATCAGAAACGTTAATCAATAGATTCTCTCGCTCTCTCACTCACCCTGTCTCTCTCACTTAAAAAACAAGTGAAGAAAAGAGCAGCCTGTCCTCACTGACATGGAGGTAGGCTGGAAAACAACTCCATGGCGAGAGGTCAGAGCCCTGTAGTCTTTAAAGCGCCTTGGTGAATATGTCATGTTGTGACAGTGTGTGTTCTGGCTCCACCTTTGTCTTTTCTCCAGTCATTGCACCATGCCTTCGTCTCTTTACTCGTTCACTTCTTCCCTCTCCCGAGCCAAACAAACACCAGGCTATGTGGGCAAGCCCTGCAGGAGAGAAGAAAAGCCAGTAAGAGTGTGCAAGGTCGGAGATAAGTGGAGGTATTAACTTGTGGAATGAGACAGAAAGAGACCAACAGAGACGCACGCACGCCCGCCTGCATGTGCACGCGGCTCCATTCAGAGCTGCTGCTACAGTAGCGCACACAGGAAGCATGCAGGGACACTTCCCTTGTCATTAATCACAGTGACAGGCCTTTTGTTGTCACTTAGCAGCTGTGTGCCAGGGAACATTACTCTACTGTTCCTGACTACACACACATATTTATACACACACACACACACACACACACACACACCATAGCTGCATGTACATACAGCATGATGAAGGAGATACTGTTGGCCTTGATTAAACCCACAAAGATAATTGTTATCTTGCTGCAATAGTTCTGTGTCTGCTTAGCTGGCTGTTTCTTCCAACTGAGTATACTCTAGGGGGAAAACAAGTCCAACATGTAATATTTTAATTAAATGTCACAGCTTGGCCGTCAATAAGAAGGGGACAACACATGAACTTAACTAAATTTCCACAGTACTTTACATTTAAGATAATCAAAGATTATTCAAAGTATGGAAATAGGCAACACCATGTGTTTTGACTGCATATGGGGAATCGTCTGTTGTCTGCGACATTATGGCAAAAACGTATGTCAACATTCGAGATTATAACTGTTTTGATTTGTACAGCACCCTTAAGCTGTTTTCAATCTGCACAATAAAACAAAATGAAGAGGAAGCAACATGACAAACTATTCATCAGGGAGAGTCTAGACTCAAAAAACGGAAAGCAGGATTCAAACAACTTCACCTGCTTTTGCAGCCTCTAGATTTGAAAGCAGACAGGACCATAGACATTACTGAAGAAATTAGATACATCACATTTGCTTTTTATCAGTCATCATCTCAGAGTGTGTTCACTGCTAAATGCACTACAAGCTGTACTAACTATCTCAGGTTGAACTAGGTGGACACTGTTGAAAATCAATGAAAAGTAACCTAATCTTATGTATTTGGGTTGTTTTTTGTTGTTAATGTGCACTGCAGAAGCAGACCACATGACATATGCAATAGTCGAAAAAGGTTGCAGCTAAACATGAAAGTAAAAAGATGCCTGAAAAGTCTTCAATTCAAAAGTGTAACACTATGTACATAAAGTCAAGCCAAAAAAATGAAACCCTCAAACACACCGCTGTCCTTTCCCTCAGCAGTAAAACTTTAGAAACTATCAATAAGTTCAGTTATTGTTGTCTGAGAAATGCTCAGGTGTGCAGAGGTACGACAGCAGGCACCTTTGCACAAACTAGAAAGAAAGAACTAGTCATGCAATTACTTTTGCTACTTTTTGTCTGTACAAAGGATACGTGCACATTTTTTTTGCGTGTACAAACACTTTCGACCTTCTTGGACCTCCTTACATTAATTCTTGCCACCCTGAATGAATTTGTGTCTGGCCTGTCTCTCAGTGACTGACTGCAATCACGCCGTCCCTAAACTTCACTTCACATTTCTGTTTGAACACACACCAATGCTACATTTGCAAACGCTCAACCTCTCAACATTTTTTGCAAACTACAAATTTGTAATCTGTAATTCATGTTATATGATTTTAACTGAAATAAAGTCTATTCAGTTAAATTTCTCCTTGCAGTTGTTGTTTTGAGACAAAGAGATGACGAAACTGCCACAGAAATACTGCCTCTTTACAAAGTGCCTTTTTCTTGGTCACTCTGAATAATATACTGTTCCATCTGATATGCATTTCATTTTGAATTAGATTCTGAAGTAAACAGCGGTCTGTAATGATAATTTGAATTACATGTGGATGTTTCCAGCCTCATTACCATTTGAGACAGTCGCTTACCAAAACAACTGGCGAGGAGCTGTGGATAATAGCCATGTAACGTGGCCATTACTTATGAGTGCGCATTATCATGGCTACGCATAACTTGACCTTTGAAGTGTTAGACAATATGCAATTTGAAATTTCTCACCTGATTCGCCAAACTGTCTTCCAAAGCTGCACACACTTTGAGGGGTGATTGTGGATGCAGCCACATGCTCTGTACCAGTGGTTGTTGTTACTTTGTCTGTTAAAGCTTAATGAAAGTAAAGCCTATTTTAACAAGACAATTCTCCATGCAGTGAGTTTAATTCAAGTATGGCTGCTGACTGGCACATTGAAATGTAGTTGAAAAAAAATAGCTGATTGACTCTGTGCAACCCTGCAGACAACATTTCTCACAAGCAGTTTCAGAACTAATGAAACTGCATCTAAAGTCGATCTCTTTTCATGCAGTCGATGGATGTCATTGGAGCAGCGGCTGGAAGGGTACGGTATAAAAAAATAGATGTGATGTTGATGCAGGACATATGTAACATGCAGAGAAGATCATTCAAAAGTCATTGTACAGTTCATAAACTAAAAATGAGAAGTACACTGAACAGATTGTAAAGCCCCCTGAGGCAATATGATATGGGATTTAGGGCTATATCAATAAAATGTGCTTGACTTGATGTAGAATAAGAGCTGTCTTTGTCTTTACAGGCTTGGATATTAATATCCCAATAAATGAATATTTATTATACTAAACCTTGTCACTACACAGGGCGTAGCACTTGAGAAGAACCTAAGATCACTTTGAGACATACTGCAAAATAAATCCTGTGGTGGTGGTGAACACAAGATAAAGTTGTTCTGAATACTTACTTTAATGTGTAAAGTTAAGAATTCAGTAGTTTTGCAGTAATCTCTGTTCCAGCACATCACACAAACTTTCCCTCAGATTGAGATTTGATGGAAAAAGCAGCTTTTGAGATACTGCAGGGCGCGCTGTCCTGTTCGGAAGACCACTGCCATCGAGGAGCATTGTTGCCATGAATGGCTGTGTTCGCTCTGTGCTTGTGGGGCTGATGGGTGTCAAGTAGAATTCACTTGAATGCCAAGGATCAAGGTTTCCAAGGAGAATTTGGGATTTTTTTTTATGAAATGATCATTGTTATGCACCTGTTAGTCCTTTTAATGCTGTGGCTGAATGGTTTATATAGTATGACAGTCCTGGCAAGGATCAGGGCAAGGTACCTAGTTGACATTTATCATACTGCAGCACGGATTTATACAGACGTTCAGATGTTCACTATGTTCACTATGAACGTCCTAACATCAATGGCAAACAAATCCCATTCCTGCCAAGATGAACCAGTGAGACCAATTGACTGATGTTGCATCTAACACTGTAAGCTTTTAAAAAGAAGTTGAAGCTATTTTTTGGCAAATCATTATTTATTAATCTACACAACAGCTCTGAGGAACGGCTCCAGACACAGCGGGTCACGGTCGTTATACGCTTAGTGAGCAGAGGTGAACAGCAGCCGTGGCTTTACACATCAAGATATGATCCTACTGAACTGAGAGCTAGAGATGCACTGAGAGACTTAATCTACATGGGAATGTCATTCTGTCTCATCTAAGATGTAAATGAACCAACAGCTAAATCAGTCGAGAAATAAGAAATGTTTTTTGCAGTCATGCTTGATTATTATTACACATAAAAAGAACAAGGGTCCTGATTCAGATCACATCCGCATTAATGAGCTGATCAAGAGAGCATGCTCAGTGCATACAGATGTACACCGGCTTCATTTGTGTCATTTAGCTAAATCACTGCTTCAGCTGAATCAGTTGATAACATCACCATGCCGTTTTCCTGGAGACTCACCGTATACACAACCTTAACCCAACCCTAAACCTTAGCCTTAACCTAAACCCGACCATAAACCAAGTTGTCATCTAACATGTTATATGGGAATATAGAAAGCGGGTCCCCACATTGTGAGTATGTAAACAGGTTTATGTCCCCACAACGCATGCACTAACACGCACGAATGCACGCTCACACACACACACACACACACACACACACACAGGAATGGATTTACAGTGTCTGGTGTTCTTTGTCCCTCTGCTTTATCTCAACTGTTGGCAACCAAGTGAATAGCGCACATTCAGACGTGATAAGCTCGTCAGCTGTATGTGTGTAGTGGTTTTGTGTGTGTGTGTGTGTGTGTGTGTGTGTGTAAGGGTTTAGACAGTGCTTAAAGGCACCATGGGCATTATGCCCCCAAGATGCTAAATTTTGGACTCAGTCATTATCCTGTGCATGTGTGTGTTATCCTGACAATGCCACTGGGTTGAGTCGCTCACATTGAACTCTATTTGACCCTACCTCCCATGATGCAACACTTCTAGTCACCTCCCACAGCTTCCCACAATTCCTACCATCCTTTTCAATCACAAGCACAAAGACACATTCAAACTCGCTGATACACACACACACACACACACACACACACACACACACACACACCTAATGCAGAGATGCTGACACAAACACACACCTCCATCCTCTGTGCCTGAGCTGTTTGCTCTCTTTCTCAAAGTGACAAAGAGTTCTCGAGCTGTTTGGTGACAGTCCTTGTTTACCTCCCTTCAGTCCTCCTCCCCCTCTTCCTCCCACTCTTCCTTGCTCATTTTTTTATAAGCCGCCCCTCTGAGAGCCTGTCATGGATAAAGAGATCCTCAGACACAGACTAGCGTTGAGAGAGGACGACCCTATTGTCTCTGCAGTTAGTTGCATATACACCTCAAGATCTATTCCTGTCCTCCTTGATTCAAGCATATAGGAGTGTGGGTGTATGTGTGAGTGTTTCCCTGCTGCCTCTGTCCTGATAGGTCACACACACACTGCGAGGCCGTCACAGTATATCAGCTGCAAAATTTGTCCCATATCGATTCTGCGCTTTAAATGAAAACGGGCGCAGGGAGAATCATAAAGCTCTGAGAATGAATTGACATAACCGTTTCCAGCTTCTAAAAATGAACCTCAAGGGTACAAAGACGTAGCTTCCTCTAATTATCTTCACATAAGCATGCCTACACTCTCAAGAAGTATCTCCTTAAGGTGGGTAGGCTTTCTTCAGAAGTGTAAATGAGCGGGGTGATGCATTGGGAGATGACAGGAGGAGGTGCCTGCAGTCACATCAGATGGGCTTACCGTCACTGTAGTCGTAAAGGCTCGACTCGCCATTGCGTCCCTCCTCAATGACAAGTATTCCCTCAGTAACATCACACATAATATAAACAAAAGCACTCTATTTATAGCGAGATATTTTCACATAAGCAGTGTTTTTTTGCAATCACATCATATCTTTCCAGGGAAAAGTCAGCTGGTACACAGGAAGTGATGGGCTCTCCAATGGCAGCAACAGAGATAAACAGAAGAACTTCATTCCGTTCCGTTTTCTTCCGCTTTTTCCGTGAGGGTCGCGGGGATGTTTTATCCCCCTTTTTCAGGGGGGTTACTGGGGCCAATTCCAGTTAGCTATGGGCGAAGACTAGGGTACACCCTGGATGAGTCGCCAGCTCATCACAGGACCCTTACTGATGGCAGAGGCTGCCACACAAGGTGCCAACTGCACATCGGGAGCAATTATATGTGGAGATGGTTGCCGGAGCAGGATCCCAAAAGAGTACAGTTGGGTGGAGAATTAAATTCAAAACCAGGGGATCCACCACAAGCCTCCAGAACAGCTTCCATGCTCCTAGTAGAGGAGGGATATGAAGCATTTGGTGTTTTGGTGATGGAGACTACTGATTCCCTAGTTCAGGGAAAGGGTCTCTATCACATACAGCCATTCAAGTCAGTCTATGTGTCACAGCAATCTGTTTGAACTGAAGATCCAGAAGTTTTTTGATAAGGCATCCGACAAATAAGGTCTAATGTCATTATTATATTAACACAGCAATGACAGGGAAATCAGATAATAGATGATCAAAGAAAATACTATAGTGTAATAAAAAATAATCTAAGCTATGCAGTGAGACATCGGTTAAGATGTAATGTTAAAGTTTTAATAAGCCTAGGCAGCCAGTGTAGAATGTGAAGCAGTTTGAATGAGCGGCTCTGGACAAAGCTAAGGCAAAGGTTTGGTTACAGAAGTTTGGGAGACACAAAAAGAAAATAAAGATAAATGTTATTTATGCAGATGGAGTTGACAGACTTTTTCCTCCATGACTACCGTCTTTAGTGTTCCTCACAAGCTACAGCCGCAAGAAGGTGAAGCGGCTTTTGTGCTGCCTCAAAGGATAAAATCTGGAGCAAAAGAAACCTACACAAAACAGTTTTTCTGCCTGTAAAGCTTGAATACTGTGAGCACATGGAAATTACTCACGGAGACTCAGAGGAGCACATTAACATTTTGACCAACTCAGAGCCTGTTCGATCTGGGTTTTGCTTCATGGACAGAAAGACGACTGATTAGTGGTCTTTCGGTGCTTAAATCAAACTGAAGGTGAGAGGGGACATGCCCTCTGATCCCTAAATGCACTCTCGCAGGCATGTACACATAAAAATCATCAAACATTAGCTATATTCCACGCATAAGCTGGTCTGTATAAAAACGGAAAAGGTGGCAAGAATGTGAGTACCTCATGCATGCTTCAGACCAGTCCTCCATGAGTTTCTGCTACCAGCCATGGGTGAACAGATAAAGACAGAATAATTAAAAACTGTATGGGTTGCTCACAAGTTTCACAATTATGTAATTGTTTTCAGTCTACACAGCACTTGTGTGTAAAATACAATCAAAGTTGTAATTTTTCACTCACTTGATTACTTTTGCATGATCAATGTTCACAGGGACATTTAATGATTCCTCCAGTGACCGAAGAAACCATTAAATTCCCTGTGTTAATCATCTTTTATTTTGGAACTCTTTGTGAAGTCCGTTTCAATTTCAGTGCCATAAACTAAATCATTGTTTCATATTTCTGGTATTTAATAATGATTAAAACACTGTTACATGTGATTAATTAGTGATACTTGCATTATGAATGGCCTCCAAACTGGCACAATCAATATGTTCCCCTCCTTCTTTTTATGGTCAGGTCTAACAAGTGGTGGAGCATGGATCGATGTGCAAATGTGACTGTGGAGGCAATAACATTTGATTCGCCTCATTTTCAGACTCATCAAACCGTTCAGGGAGCCCGTGTGCACTATAATGAACCATCTGCGTTTGCCTACTCATTCATTCAGCTTTTCCTTCAATTTGTTGTGTCTGCCCATTACTGTACTTTTGCCTGTCAGTCCATTTTTATACAGCTAGAGTTTATACATACAGAAGAACCCCGAATGCACATATAAACATGGTACGATAGTTAAGCATAACTTAGAAAATCAATGTGTTCTTTCTCATAACTGTCCTACAATTACACCCCTGTGGTATTTTTAGCTCCTTCCTCAACCTGTATTTAATATTTAATGGTTTACTTGACATGTATGCATGTTTCTGTTTATGGTCTGGATTTAAGATTAAAGTGTTTTCCCATTTCGAACTGTATTCATGTATAGCTGTAGAAACTGACTTTTTGTGCAAATGTAAAAAGTACAGGTAGATTTGAGGCTTGCAGTGCCGAACATTACTGATCAGTCGAGTGATCAAAGGCATTTATTTCAGATACCATAATAATAATAATGTAAAAAAATATATATACAGCCCTTAAAATCCACTGTGCTTGGATACAAACATGAGAAAGAAAAGTGTCTAAAAGTGACATGTCATTAACAGTCGTGACTTTGTGTAAGCCATTGAGCTAATGTAAAGTTAAGTGGTCTTCAGTCAATATTTGAAACGCTGGCAAAGATGTGCTGAAGGAACCATTGTTCATAGGAAAGCAAGTTGTGGGAACATAGATTGGAAACGCGGCTCAGTTTTCAGAATTATTTCTTCATGCATCTTACTAAATATTAGTTTATTTTAAAAGACAGACGATTGAGTCATGCATCTGTAGCTACAGACATTTCTGAGATGTACAAATCACACCATGGCTTTGTGAACGTTCTGGTTAGCAGGCTGAAAAAGTCCCTTCTGTTGGCAGCAAGAGCCCAACAACGATTTTGAATCACAGGGTCGCTAAATGACCCCAATGAGGACATACTGCAGTGGTCCCTGTAAACATAAGCGTATAATAGAGACACATACTGCTGGTAATGCTCAATCACAAATCCAGTGAGGGTTTGTAGTTCCTCACATTAGTTTTAGATTTATTGCCATCATTTACTGCCTGACAATTGTATTCTTAATATAGACGGGTGTCTTTGGGGGATATATTGGGCAAATTATGCACAAATTATTACAACAGGCTACTTAAAAGGCTGAGAAGCAGGCACTCTTACCTGCTTTGTACCTCAAAGTTCTTTAAAGTGATGAAGTTCATTGGAATAGCAGTACTTTAAAATGTGAAACGGTTCTATATAAAATAAATATGTGATACAATATGGTCATGCTCATTTATAAATGAAAAAAGTGAACCACAGACAAGGAAGAAAAAAGAAACGAGAAAAAAAAAGGAACAAATAAAAATGGAATTTAACAGGAGCACATCTGGTGCAGTGGTAGTTATTTTAAAGAGGATGGACTGCCTAATTATAACCTGGGCTCTGTTACAAAATAAATGTACACTTCAGGCCTCACTGATCCTCAGTTAATGAGTCAGTACAGGGGTTAACTGGCCACACACACTGACCTTTGTGGTAACTGTACCTGTGACTTATTTCTCAAACTACAAGGACATTATACTGCCAGCTTCTTTTTAATACTGCTGCTGCTGCCAGGATTACTCAATGCATTTTCATTTAAATAGAAATATTTTCATATACGAATAATTCACTGTCTAAATGTGTTCTTGTCTCCGGTTCTTTACTATATGACCCTATAACTGTGTTATGTGTAGGTAAGATGAGTTTATACAGTTCTTTAAATGTATAAACTTGTCACGATGTGATTTAGAGGGAGCAAGGGCACAAAAACAGAAAACAAAGGAAGCACTACAAAAGGTACAAGGGAGGAAAATGCTTATCAGTGTTTTAGTTAGTCCTGTGTCATCTTGTCACATTTACTTGTTAAGGTGCGCCAACCAAGGTGATGATATTTTCTCGGGGCAGCATGAGGGGTCAGCCATTAACTAAAGGACAAACTGCTTGCGTTTTACTTTTGTAACTCTGGCTGTTAGGTCTATTGTTCATGATAATATTCCGTATAATACATGGGCTTGCAATAAAGTTAGCTTCCTGCCCTTCATTACCAGGTCCCAAGTAGTGATTCAAACTACTTCTCTCCCTATGAACACTGCTGCTTGGAGCAGCGACTATGTGGCAGCCCTGTCACTCCACTATATCTCTCAGACTGTGCCTATATGTGGATGTATGCATATTTCCTCACAGGTTTCAGTCGTACATACTGTGACGTGTTCGCTGTCATCAGGTCAAGTCTGCAAGCACCTGAGACTACAAGTCCAATTCCATTCGACTAGATGCATATCCGTTACGTTGCAATTCCGGTGCGGTTTTGCTCCATCGTCCAGCAACCCCCTACCTGCTGCATTTTGAGTTGCTCGACAGCTGTAGTTGCGAGGCCGAGGAGTTTCCACAATAATTACGTAATCATCCGTGACCGCAGTTATAGGTATGTGCACAACAACACTAAGGGCTCTATCTTGCACTAAGCGCAATTGACTTTGTATACTGGCGCTTGTGTAATTCCTATTTTGCATTCGGCGCACATTGGAATTTTCCCTCCACAGACACACGTCCTTAAATTAGGGAATGACTTTGCACTCCCGGGGGGCGGTTCAGCGAAAAGAGGAGGCGTGTTCCGGCGCAAACGTTCACTGGTGCTATTTTGCCGTTTCAGAAAACACTTCCGCAACAGACCAGGAAAAACCTAGTCTAAAGTCAGTGGCGCTTATTCAGATGCTGTTTTAAGGGCGCATGCTTGTCCATAATGTAGCGTGTGCTCAACGTGCATACACTTTGCTTCTCTCATCTACAAGGAAGCAGTTCCCGTTTTTGCAAACCATACAAAAAAAAGTTGAAAAGATTTAAACAGAAGAACTAATTCTTTTTCCCTCTGATGTGCGACGCGCCCGCCGTAGCCGTGAGGGTCCGGGAGTGGCAATGCGCGATGTGCTCCTTGTGCAGCGGGTGGACGGAGATGGAGTTGGGGGAGGAGGAGGAAGGGGCACAACAGGAGCAGGTGGTGCGTTTGGAGACTTGAGGCGATGCGCCTGAGAGGCCGCAGCAACATCACCACCCGGTCAAGACGGGCATTAATACCTTGCCGCATCCCGGACAGTGCGGTCCGGTCTGACAATGCTGCCACGGCGTGTAATGGGTCTGGATCCTCTGCACCTTGGTGTTTGCGCTGCTCCCTCATCAGCTGGCCGTTGCGCACTGCTCGGCCCGTGCGCACTGCTCCCAAGGCCCGGTGCGATGTCCTGGGGATGCCAGCCGTAGAAACAATTGTGGCAATTTCCTCCCACGCCCGTTTAACCAAAGATGATTTGGATGGATTTCTCCCATCCCCATACAAGGCCACCTCTCTGTCTTTTACAGCCCTGACGAGAATGTCTGTCTCCTCGGCTGTGAACCGCTCCTGGCGTGCGCCTGGCAAATTCGCCATTATAATAGCAATCCGCCATGGAACAAGCGCGCCTGCTTTTAAAGGGAATGTGAGATGACACACTGATTGGTTTATTGCACGTTACGCCCAAACCACACCTATGACTAATGTAGCTACTTCAGACCAACCCATTTTAGATTTGCGTCGGGCGCAAGAGTCATTTATCCCGCCGGCATAATAGCAACAGCGCCTGAGATCCGCCCACAAAGCTACTTGCGTTTTGCGTTTGATACTTGCGTTTCAGATCGTTAAGATGGAGCCCTAAGAGTCTCCAACCAAAGGATTAAAAGAAATGCTTGGATTTGTCTCTTTTTTTAGATTTATGTGCCACGGAGTGTTTTATTTGAAAATCAACCAGATGTTATGTTGTTGTTTCAGTCTGTGACTGAATTACTGCGTTGTCGCAGAAATAGAATTCCTTGGTATCTGCTTTGGAAGTGTCTGGACTGCTGGAGGTGGGACAGAGCAGATACACAATGCAACGGAGCCAGTGGAAGTAAACACATAGACTAGATTGAAACCTATCAGCCATGACGGAGCTGAGCCGGAACAGACACGGATCTGGTGGAATCTAGCCATAACAGATACATTTTGACTACTTCTACAGTCTACACTTCTACAGTACATATTTCTGTATTATGTGGTTGAATATTATCTCTAGCCTATGCGATTAAAATAACGTTATGATGAAGTCATTTTCTTACACACTCATGGGTGAAAAGTGAGTTTGGACAGCCCTCAAGACTCACAGCCTTCCCATGCACATGCCCACAAAGTCTGCAAGACTTCAAGTGTGGTTGAATCTGGACATTTAGATGCAGCCTCTAAAACCCACCGTCCTCACACAGGGGATCTTCTCTTCCCTCGCGGTGCGGCTTTAGTTCTGTTTTTGTTTGCTTCTAACAATCACACGCCCGTTTTGTTGTGTTGTTTACCATATCTTTGCGAGTATAATACTTACCAAACTACTAAACTGACTCTGTTCAGCCTCTTCTGTTACATTTCAGTCACAGAGCCAAACATCCGATTTTCTTTCAAAAAAAAAAAACTGGCAAGCTTTAACAATCCCAGAGGGCTGTTTGACATCACTTACTGCTGGTATTTCCACAGTCAACATACTGGAGATTCTTCCAAACATCTGGATAAGAAAATATTCCGACTGCTGGAAATGAAAACCGTTTTTCCTTGATAATAGATGAGGGTAAGACTTGAATTACATAATACATCGAGGTCTTGATCTCGAAAGTGCCAATTTTGATTTCACAAAGTCTGCCCATCATGCCTTCCTTTTAATAACAGTGGCCCATAGTCATCCATCTATTTCTGTCTCCATCATTTTTCTCTCTTCTGATTTAGGATACAACAAGCCATCTTTGCTTCGGCACAATGTGACCCTCACTAGCACATATATAGGGTGACCAAAAGACACACACACACACACACGCACACACACAGAGGGTCTCAGTGGAGCAGTCTCTGTCAGTCTGTCAACTCTCGGGGTTTCCAAACAAGTCAAGACAAGCTTTCTCCGAGACAAGATACAAGACAACTCATCACTTTTTGCTATTCGTCTTTTGGGATGTTAGTGTGTGCTGAAATGTCATGTTCATGAAATACATGAAAAAAAAAGAGAAAACAACCAAAAACAAGCACAACAACAAAGGCTTTGGGTCATCATGTTGCGGTTTCAGGGCTAATTCTGGTTTTCAGTGAAATTGATTGTTGGGAAATGGTGTGTATTGTGAGAGGACACTTGAGGCTCAGAGGCATCCTGCTAATTAGGACTAAATTGTATTAGCACAACAACAACATTGACCCTTCACAGCCCTCCCTCTCTCTTGCTTAAACACTTTCTGTTTTCCTCATCCATGGACACGCACACAGTCAAACGGAAAATACAGTTTCTCATGTGCACACTCACATACACAAAGTGTTACCTCACTATTGATTTTATTCTAGGTTAAGACCCTCTCACGGTCCCTGCTGCTCCTGGACAAAAGCTTAATACAGAAACAAACAAACAAACAAGTGGACAATTTACTGTAAATTATAGACCACCCTCAGTTGATTTTCTTTTATTGATTAGTATGAAATATTGGAAAGAACAAGATCCTTTTTTATAAAACAAGCCTACATAAAGGCATCTATCTATCTATCTATCTATCTATCTATCTATCTATCTCAGTTTCCTTGAGAGGTTTGTGAAGACATCATTATGGGTAAAATGTTTTGTGCTCGTCCTAAACAGCTAATCATTAATAATAATGCTATTAATATTCACTTGATAAAGTCACTAGCTAGATTTTCATGAAACTGTATCAATTGCTCCAAGAAATACAATTAGTGTCCTGTTACCAGTTAAAAGGTCAATCCTGGTTAGGTGACAGGATGCGCTGGCCAGAATTCCCGTAAGGTTATCATGGGTCATCATGATAAAAAATAAGGGGGATACCAAGACTCCTTTAAAAGTGCAGACTTGGAAGCCAACTTGCCACACATACATCCAATACTAACACCGTCACATGATGCACTTGGGCCCAAAAACACTTTCCTCATATGCTTACATTGTCATAGAAGTGGCTGTAAAATGGTGGATACATTTTTTTTAGCATCAGGACCCCTGTGTAATAACTCATTTCACATAATCATAATTTGAGCCTTTCGGCTGAATACATTTCATAATGTCTTAAAGAGCCACAAGATTAAATCATTTTATCTCCATCTGCTGGATCAAACAAAACCAGACGTAACTGGCTCGGTTGGTGGGAGTCTGTAGTTTGCACTCTCTATGGGCCCCACATCGTGGAAAATCTGGGCATTTGTATACCTGGGAAGTTGAACTTTCATGTGCCACTGAGCAGCTTTAATAGGAATAAACATGGTGGATACTCTTTGCTGTAGCTATCTTTGGCTGTAGCAACTATCTGTCATATCTGCAAGTAGTTCAGTTAGCTGTGAGGGTAAGTGGCCATATTAGCTGATAGAAATCTGCCAGGAACATGGTGGGCAACAGGGCTCAGCTAGGCTCAGCAGAACACCCAGTGAACACAGCTGGACACAAGACTGGGACTTATCACAGTCTCCAAGACCTCACGTACCAATTCAAAGACAGGAGATACAGTACAGAGGTGATTTACAGCCGCTCTGACCAAGACTATAACTCCATGAATGAGAAAACTCAGCATACAGGGGCAAAGGAGGCATGAAGTCTTCCATCAGCAGTGGCGAAAGAGCCAGCACATCTTTACATTTACTCAATCAGAAATCAGAGGTGACTGTGGAAAGACAAACCACAACTGTTTTGGTGAGTTTTATTTTGTTTATGTTGAGTTTGAATGTAGTGTGTTTAACAGTGAGTTAAGACAATTAAAGGAGAACTTCGGTCAATTTAAACATGCAGCTTCATTGCTCAAGCTACCCTTGACTTGCCAGTACCGAAAACGCGAACACATTTGGTCCAACCATTACAGAGCTCCGTGAACGGAGACTTAGCATTGACAGCTAACAGCATGGGGTCAGAACTTTACACTGGGTTTTAAGCGTCTTAACATGCTCCACATCTCACACCAAAAGTTATGCAACATCAGCAGACACCTTAGCACACAGCACTGTAGCGTGTATGACTCAAACTGAATAAAAAAGTAGTTAAAACAGTGTGTTTGTGCAAGGAGCTACTTTCCTGTTTGTTGACATCCGTGTGTTCCGGTAGCTAGACCAAACTAGTCAATCCGTCGAGCGTGCACTTACTCCCTCACTGGCGGAGACGGAAACGTAATCCAGCATTTTCGTGTTTATGTTCATAATGTACATGTCCATGTTACAGCCTGTCATGAGCCATGAGCCTTACAATAGCCTGTTAAGCCTGTTAAGTGCACACTCGATGGATATGCTAATTTGGTCTAGCTACCGGAACACACGGATGTCAACAAACAGGTAAGTAGCTCCTTGCACAAACACACTGTTTTAACTACTTTTTTATTCATTTTGAGTCATACATGCTACAATGCTGTGTTGTAAGGTGTCTGCTGATGTTGCATAACTTTTGGTGTGAGATGTGGAGCATGTTAAGACGCTTAAAACACAGTGTAAAGTTCTGACCCCATGCTGTTAGCTGTCAATGCTAAGTCTCCGTTCACAGAGCTCTGTAATGGTTGGACCAAATGTGTTCGCGTCTTCGGTACTGGCAAGTCAAGGGTAGCTTGAGCAATGAAGCTGCATGTTTGAATCGACCGAAGTTCTCCTTTAAGCTTGTCTTTGAAGGTAAAAAGAGAAATTGAATTAAGACAGTAAACGGTTGCACTTTTGTCTTTAGTAAGGACAATAGGTGTAAGAGTACTTTCCATCTATCCATTTATTACACAATCATTATTCTAAGATAGCATTCAAAATGAAGCAAACTCGCCACTTTTACATCTCCCAGTGGAAACTAAGATTCCACTGGATGTATGTCCGTCGTGTTCCAGCCCCTGTACAGTTTTGCTCTATGCTCCATCGTCTGGCAACACCCACCAGCTGCGTTGGGAACACTTAATGTTGCTGTGTTTAAGACACATACCTATAACTGCGGTCGTGCGTAATTATGTAATTATCAGGGTAACTCCTTGGTCTCGCAGCTCCAGCTCTCTGGCAGTGCTGCGCCGTGCCGGACTCAAAACCCAGCTAGTGGGGATTGCCGGACGACGTATGACGGAGCAAAACCATACCGGAACCGGAATGCAATGCACATGTATCCAGTTGAACCTTTGAGTTAGCCTGCTGACTTAAGTAGATAGAGTCCTCTGCAACACATTACATAGACATATCTCAAGTAACGTGAACACTGTTGTTTCTCCACACTCTGATGATAATATCAGGTCCTTTTGTATGCTTTGCACAGGGTCTGACGTGCTGTTGTTATAGTGCTGTTTCCCCCTTCTGGCCACAGGGGAGGATACTAATCCCATTAAGGCTTGACGCACCAGAATTGAGAAAAGGAAACACCACAATCAGAAATATACTTCACAGAAAGGTAGGACTCATGCTCATGTCTTCCATAATTTTATGGCAAATTTGTCTTCACTTTTTTCCACGTTCTAATGCTTGACGCCGATTTGTTGATCTGTAAATGTCTGATTACCTAACATGAGATTTTCATTACTGTAAGAAGATCACATTTGCATTTGCCATTTTAAGGCGCACTATGTAGTTCCTGGGAAGAAATGTTGTTCAGCTGAGAAAATTCTTTATTGATTGATTTTCTAAACAAACTGTCCACAAGGAACAGCACAATTGTATTCTGTTTTATTT
Organism: Sparus aurata; assembly: GCF_900880675.1. Lineage (NCBI taxonomy): Eukaryota > Metazoa > Chordata > Actinopteri > Spariformes > Sparidae > Sparus > Sparus aurata. The sequence continues at coordinate 33,726,458 of NC_044192.1, forward strand.
TGCTTCTATTTGCAGGGCCTTTTTTAAACACTCTTCTGGGGACCTTATTTAAGTCTGAGGCCAGTTTGTTTATTCAGTTATGGAAAGACATTCATCAAGTAATTATTTTGGAATATTTGGGTTTTACCTTATTCATTTTGTAAGTACTACCTCTCTAGTGGAGGCTGGATGATCATTTGTCTTTATGTCTTCTGGGAGAGTGATGTGTGATTAAAGAATGTCCTTACGAGTCGGTGTGATGAAGACAATGCACTTTGGAAACTCTATGTTTAAATACAAAAAAACGCTTGAAAGTAAACGTGTTGATTTCATCCTTCACAGAACAATTGCAAAGCTATTGTGACAATATTTTAAATTCTGCAATGTCAGCGTCCATTTTGCTTGATAACAGTCTTAAGGCAAGTTGCTTGGTCGCACTGCTACCAACTCTTAATAAGCAAAACAGTTTTTAACTAGCAGCATTATTGGACGTGTGTACACAATATTAAAAAAAGAGGTATCCTCTCATTAAAACATTGCTCCATAGCACTTAATGGAATTTCTAACTCTCTCAAAACCTTGAGACATATCAATAATTGATACCATGTTCAATACAAGAGAGCACAGCTGGTACCAGAAAATGAGTACTGACAGCTTTTCAAATATTATACATATAGATATATTGGTATTTCTGACAACAATAGCACTACTAGTTGTCAAAAACTTAACCAACAATAAAGAGCAGCTCACTTTTGAATAGCAAGCGGTTGTGACTCTCCCTCACGGTAGAGGAGACCATGTTAAACGACTCTGCTCTGCACTATAAAACAATCACCAAACCATTCCAGTCATTATACATTGTTATACTCTTGGGTGTGGTGTTATGCTACCATAAATGAAACCCAACACTTCATGCATATATTTTCCACATTAATGTCTCTGGATGATTTGGTAAAGTTGTTTAATACTTGTGAACTGTGGATTTCCCTGTGGAGGACTCAGGTCTGATTTTCCATGACAGTCCAAAGGATGTGACTTGTTCAAATGATAAAGATGTTTCTCAGAGCCCCTTTAATAGTAAATATTGGCAGAAGATTTTGTTTTTCACTGATGGCAGCTTTACAACGAACAAAGACATGACTAAGTAGAAGCGGCTGGAATAAATTATTGAATCACAGCATTATTTCTGTTGTTGACATGCCATTAGTGCTGTACAATGTACATGCTGAATTATAATACAGCAAAATCAATCCTTGTGCTGGACAGTTTTATGTTATGTTATTGTGCTGACTGTTATTTGAGATTGCTTATCTCTGTATGGCTTAGATGAGTTAAGTTTTTATTCCGTTTGGACACGTAACAAAAGGATGTCATCTTATACAGCAGGACCCGACCTTTGGTGGCATCAGAAGCAGCAGCAGCAGAGACCGAAACCCGTGGACTGCTTGTGAAATTGCGCTGAAGGAAGAAAAAAATCAGTGAGGCAGCAATCAGTAACATATGCAGGTAAATTAGAATGAATAATCAACGCTCATTACACAAAGCATGACATACTAATCAGGCTACGAGATGTCTGTTCTCCGAGAGAGCTGATTTCACCTCAGACGACACGGCTTTGTGTAGATGTACTTTAGCTGGGCGTCAAGGTTGGCTAGACAGCTCACAGTAGGAGAGTGTTTGGTCCTGGCTGCTTGGGCAGGAGCACAGTTCAAAGGGAGAATCCCAGATTAACAGCAGAAGACCGCAGAAGTTTCAGCTCAAATGGAGGCTCATTAAATGCTGAATGCTCCTACAGATGTTGCTGGGTTACACAGTCAGGTTGAAGTATTCGCCCATAAAAAAGATTTGCTCCAAGGATGCAACTTTGAAGAGTTTTACGTCTCTCCACGAAGAATATCATGATTAGCATTAATGGTCCTGAGAGCTGGTAAGAGGCCTTCTGACAGACAAAAGAGGCACTTTGTTGGAGGAGACAGCTCAGTATCTCCATATAGTCTTCTCTATAGTCTGTTAGGAGCTCAATTTACTGTTTCCTGTGTAACCTGGTGGAGGTCTAATTTCCACTAAGGTCACTTTTAATGTAGCATACACACAATCACATTACATTATGGTAGTGCAACCAAGCAAATCACTGATCATAATTTAATTTAATTAAAAAAAAAAATGTTCTTGTCATTAACTCAGATCATTATTCCTCCTGTCTAATGGTCAGTGTACTTTCTCGAACAGAGAATGGGGGTGTGGTTAACAGTAAAATGTAACTCATTATTATTGCAGCCAGTCTGCCGTCTGGCAAGATCAACATTGCATGGATTAGCGATAGCATGAATATTGGCAGGGATAGTCAGTGCTGGCCCAAGCCTTTTGGGGGCCCTAAGCAGAATTTGGTCTGGGCCCCCCTCCCACCGCCGCAGAGTCACCTGTGCTTGACAATTATTGACACAAATATCACACTATAATGTTACATTATAAATTGTTTTACTATAGTGATGGATTAGGAACTACTGTCCCCCTGGGCACAGATGCATAAAGACCCCACCTACCTTATTTGTATGATAGTGGGTGCAAATAGGGGAAGGGGGGTCAGGGGGTCCACTCCCAGAAAATTCTGAATTTGGTAGTTGTGATTTCCTGTATTCTGGTATATCTTGACTCCCAGATTCTGCTTTTGTCATATGTAATTGTTCCATATTAATGGAAGCTTACATTTTGTGAAATGTTTGCAAAATTAAGTTATTTGTCAAAAAGATATTCGACAAACAGTCAGGCTCATCAACATCGCCGGGCATGGACTCAGGACAATATGAAAAAAAAATATACTGAAGGAGGGCTTTAATTACAGCTTTCAATTCAGGATTGGTGTTTCTTGTTTGAAAAACACTTTTTTATTGCAAGCCCCTAACAGCAGCTGGGGGAGGTGTTCAGGTCTAAAGCCAGAATGACTTCATGACAGAGATGGAGAGACTAAGAGGAGGAAAAGAAACAGTGGCCGAGCCAGAGACAATAGTATAGACTAACTGTTGAATAGTAAGTAATATTAGCTGGCTTGCTAAGATTTATGTCATGTGTTGTTGCTTTGCTTTCGATTAGCTTTGTTTGCAAAGTTGTCAACTCGCTAGTTTTGATCAAAAGCCTATTATGACAGAGGTTTAGCTGGTAGCTTGTCATAGCCAGGTGTTACTGTCTCTGGGTTAGGCTACGTTAGCTTGGCGTGCTGTTACTCTTCTGAGGTGTGTGCAGAGCTTGTACAATCTTTGACTGCCTCACTGGATAAATGACTGAGCAATACGAATTATTCCATAATAGCTGCGTTTACACGGACCATGATATTTCACGAACAATCAGAGTAAATGCCAAATCAGAAAAAAAATGCCTCAAGTAAACACCCAGTGTTGGGGAGACTTAAAATACATGTAGTTGAACTACATAGCTTAACTACAATTTGCTGTAACTTGCTGGTAGTTAAACTACATTCATATTTTGTGCTGTGTCAAGTAATTCAACTACTTTCTTGGTCAATTTTTGTAGTTTCACTACTCAATTAACAAACTACAATTTTGGCCAATTTTTTTATATAAAAAAAGACCTATATATAAAAATTGTATTTAATTTTTCTTTGAAAAAAGGCATGAAACGTGTCATTACATGCTAAGCCAACGCTGCCTCTGATTGACTTGCCCTGGCAGCACTCAAATGCTTCACAGAGTGGGTGGGTCTTTGTGCCAAGGAAGACAGAGCTCATATGGCACAAGCACGTCATGGACAACCCTCCTGTAACCCCCAATGCGCCCCCAAACGCGCTAGCCTAACCACGGCCATATTTGAGCATGTACATGTTGGATATAGATGCATCTACAGACACGACCTAAGTGTTCACGTGTTTGTGCCTCTGACGTTCCTGTGATGTTGGCCAAAAATGTCAGCTTTTGTTCTTTAAGAAATAAAACAATTTTTTGTAGGCTATTATATTTTGTTTCTACGGAAGCGCATTGCATTCACTTGATAAAAAAAAAATAGTCACCTTATCTTGTAATTACGAGAAAAGATCTCGTAATTATGAGAAAAGATCTCGTAATTACGAGAAAAGATCTCGTAATTACGAGATCAGGATCTCGTAATTATGAGAAAAGATCTCGTAATTATGAGATAAGGAAAGGTGCGTCGTTGATTGTGAATAACATTTACGGTAATCGTACTGAAGCCGCTCTGATGAGTGGCTGGTGGTGACTGTGTGGGTCAGACTGCAGTCTCAGTCAGACCCATGAAGCATACGAGGATAAGGATTTTGACAGAGGATTACTTAAATAGTACACAGTAGAAGTACATGAAGTACTATAGTTACACAAGTATAGGGAGTACTTAGTTCAGCAGTATATGAATCTTGGTCTACTAATAGAAAATAAGTTTTTTAATAACACATAAAAGTTGGGCGAAATGTCCTTATTCTTTTTCCCTGTTAAGGATTTTGACACAGGATTACTCGAAAAGTACACAGTAAAAGTACTTCATATTATGCATGCAAGTAGTCTAGGAAGTGCTAAATCCAGCAGTTTATAAATCTTGAACTACTTATGGAAACAATGTTTTGTTGTTGTTGTTTTTTCTCATGTCGTCCTTTACTTTGAAATCCGGATACCTTCGTGATACCTTCAGTTTATTACCAGGAGTATTTACTGTAAAAGTATGATCTCGTAATTACGAGATCTTTTCTCATAATTACGAGATTCGGATCTCGTAATTACGAGATCTTTTCTCATAATTACGAGATCTTTTCTCATAATTACGAGATCCTGATCTCATAATTACGAGATCTTTTCTCATAATTACGAGATAAGGTGTCTGATTTTTTTTTTATCCAGTGAATGCAATGCGCTTCCGTATGTTTCATATACACCATATGTTGATTTATTTAACGCTGAGTTAAATGAGTATAAGTAGTTGCTAAAGCTACTTTTTTTAGCAGTAGTTTTACAAACTACATTTCTCCAGGGGCTGTGTTTGTTCAAACTACTGCCAGGCTGAACTACATGTAGTTTTACAAGCTACACTTGCAAAGTAGCTTCCCCAACACTGTAAACATTTGACATTCCAATGAAGGAAAATATTAACCATTTAAACCCTATTCCAATTGTTTCTCCCTGTTTGGGATATATTCTTTCTGCGCATGCTCATGTGGGCAACATCATGCGTGGGGGTAGCTTCAATGAGGCACAAAAACATGGCAGGAGCAAAACTGTCTGTGGCGGATACAACTTATCTGTCGGACGTCTTGGGACATCTTGGACTGTCGGCACCACAAGCACACCAACTGCTAGAAAAGCAAACTGGGTGTTTTTTTTCATGCCCTGTCTCATCTGGGATCACAGGCACACACTGTTGTCTTTTTAAAAAACGTTCTCACGGTGTTCAGCCAAACAAAACAGAGTAGCATCTCTTCTATCGAGCCAGAACAGTGATAGTGAATTTTGGCACTGGGAATGAAATTTGTCATCGACAACAAAACTAGTGCTGACAAAGGAAACAATGGCATTGAAAACATGTTCATTTTGATTTTTTTATTTACAATCTTCTGATCTTCACATCTGTCTTTTTTCAGGAACAGGATTTTTTTTCAAATGTCAGTATTTTTTCAGTGTGACTGACTCTCAGTTTGAACATTCTGTCACTGCTCTGATGTGGAGAGGAGGGGTTTGACGGATGGGCAAGGTGAGTGTGATTAGCATATACGCATATCCAGGCTTGGGGAGTAACGGACTACATGTAACGGCGTTACGTAATTAGGATACAAAAAAACAGTAACTGTATTCCGTTACAGTTACAGAAAAAAAAGACGTAATCAGATTACAGATACATTTGGAAAAAAATTGGGATTATTAGTTGGATTACAATTAAAATATATGATAATAAATTATGAATAAATGTGAATGAATGAATCTAACACTTGCCAATGCGGCAATGCCGTATGCAAGCGTGCACACATTACTACACTTCAGACAAGTCAGTCACAACGACGCTCTGCTCTCAAGTGAAGCCAGGCGGCTCATTATGGACTCGAGCGCTAGAGAAAAAAATGCTTTCACTGCGTGGAAATTTCGCCATTACTTTGTTTCTAAAGAAGTAAGAGGGAACAACATCACTGTACAGTGCAAGCTATGCCTCCCAGCTGTGCACACACTGCCATCGTCCAAGGACTCCACATCTAATTTAAAAAACATTTAATGGTAAGCGAAACTGCGAACGTTAGCTAGCTACACAAAAATTCTGTTAGCTAAAGTTAACATTAGTTAGCCTGTTAACCAGGCTCGGGCTGTGATTGTTATTACTGCTACTACTGCTGCTGCTGCTACTAGGTACTACTACTGGGTCTGTGGGTGGTGCTGCTGGTGACCGGGATGGTACGTGTTTAGGTTTTTTGGTAGTTTTGAAGTCTCGTTTTGGTTCGCTCCCGTTTGCCCTGTTCAAATGAAGACATTACATTGTTAATACAAACTCAACACTTCCTGTGTCCTTCTCAAATTTAAAGTCCTCCAGCATAAATAGCTTAGTAGGCTTTTATTGTGAAACATTTGCACGGACTTCATCGTGGAAATCTTGTTGACTTTCGAGGGCCCCATAGGCACTTGAGATGTAGCTACTGCCACCTTATGAGGCTTGTACGCTACAAAATTGCCTGAAACACCTGCAGTGACTGAAATGGGTCACTAACACTTTAGATCACAACAAGGTATTAAAATAGCATGATTATATTAGGAAATTGTATGGGTAATTTTGGGGGACAAATAAGTGCCACACATCCTATATGTGGGGGTGTTTTACTACTGCTATTACAAGAAATAGGCCTAGTAGTTACAATAACACTAATAATAACTGTTACCATTATTATTATTATTATTATTATTGTAATATGTCATGTAATTCTTGAATACAGCTGAATAGTTAGTAGCCAATGAATAAAACTGAATAAATCTAACATACCCTACAATTAATTAAATATTTAATTTGCTTTATGTGTTCCTTAGAGGAAGTCTTTATTTGCATGTGCATTGAGGTAATCCAAAAGTAACTTAAAGTAATCAAGTTACATTACTTTAATATTGTGGTACTTGGATTACGTTACTGACTACATTTTTTAACAGGTAATTAGTAACTGTATCGGACTACATTTTTAAAGTAACCCTCCCAACCCTGCGCATATCGATTAAGAAAACTTTTCTGAAAGAGATTTGCAGTTATGTAGCCCGAACAGGTCTGACAGGAGCACACACCTAGCACGCCGCTTCCACGACTTCACCTGAAACTCTCACAAAGAATGGAGCCGGACTAAAATTCATTGTTAATTGACATTTTCTAATGTCAGCTAATGTCTGAGATAAACAGACTCAACATACTTGCTGTTTGGAAGTTTCAGGTGAACTCGTCAAAGCCATTGCTGTATGCTAGGGTCAATGCCAAGATGGTGACGGAAAGTTAAATCTGAAAACAAGTGACACCGAAATATACTGTCATTGTTAAAAAAAGAAAAAAAAAAACACTTAAAAATCCCCCCAAATATCAAAAATCATTTTTAACGTGTGCATTTCATCTTTTGTGGTAACTTCTCTGTGTCAGATATTTGTTTCAGTGCCAATACAACAACAAACTAAAATACAATTGCCTGCCAATGGGTCTTTTATCAGTCTAGGTTATGCGATCAATTTTATTTTCAATGCCATAATTCACCGTCACTGTTCTAGCTCCATACTCTTCTTGCTCCATCGTGTTTTCTAGTGCACACTTGCAGAAGGCGCCTGTGTATGCACACCCCTGATAGTAACGGACACAAGTCCATGTGCAAGTTGGCAGCAGAAAAATTAGAAAAAAAAAAAATAAAAGTTGTATGCCTCCCCTTCATTATGCTCTGTGACAGGAGCAAAAGGGGAAAAAAATGGAAAATAAAATGAGCAACATTTGACTCCGTGGTACGTTTGGAAATAAGTCTAGTAAACACATTTAAAGACATGACACAGACATGCTACACAGACACAGTTGTGTTGTTACAGCGAGTGACTGCAGTGTAGGCGGCTGTGTTAACACGTGTGCTGTTGATGCGTATGGTCAGTGCATGGTCCATATGTCCAGTGTTTATAACAGCATTTTCAGATGTTACGTTGGCTGTTATGGCCTCCATATTTATCAACATTTGCAGTTGAATAAATATGTTTGGACACAGCATTTCGTCTGGGAGATGATGTAGGAGACAGCACGGCATATGTGCATTTGCATATGTGTGTACATGGGCACGTGTGGCCAGGGGGTCCTTCCAGGTGTCTGTGTCGAGGGGCCCCGGGAAGTCATCGTCGGTCTTCTTTAATTAGGTGCAGTTTTCTATGTTGCAAACAATGGATTGTAACATGCCTGTGAAGAGAGTTGTGTCATTAAATTATGCTGAGTCTGGAGATGCCAGGGGCTTCAAACATATGACAAGAGGGGCCCACTTCATAAGCACAGTGACAGTATCTGCATTCACGTACATCAGCAGCCTGATGACAGGTGCTGTAAAGTGTCATACTTTTGTCTTCATCCCTTGACATTGCTTTAAAATGCTTACACCGGATTTTGGCAACATCAAATACTCTATCTCCAAAAATGTTTAATAATTATTACCATCCACCACCTGCGATCTGACGGAGCTATTTGTGCATGCAGCCCTATCAGTCAGCGTATATTTTACCCTCATACTTTGCAACCTGTCACGACTGGAGCTTAGTCACAAAGCTCGTCTCCGTGAGGCTACCTGTAAGGTGCAGCACCTCTGACCCTGAGCTGTGTAAGCTGCAGCACCCTGATAAGAGTTCGCTGACCTCCTTGTTGGACGGGGAGCAGAGAATTGGGGGATGACAAGCAAAACATATGAGGAGATGTAAAAAAAAAAAAAGGTCTTCGCAGGAAATCTGAATAGTTTCAGATTCTCAGTGTTTGTCTGTCGCTGTAGCCGGAGAGGGGGAGAGGAGGAGGGTTGGAAATGAGTATCTCAAAGATGCTGAATGTGTGAGGACATTGGAGTGGACGCTGGGGTAGTAGAGTCTGATCAAACAAGCCATCCAGATGAGAGGAAGATTAGATGAAAATCTTAGTGGATTCGGCTTGCTGACTTTGTGATGGCAAACACCGAGCTGTTCATGCAGGGATGTAGTCGACAGAGAATCCATCTCAACTAGACTTAGAAACTCTTGTGCTGAAATAAGGTTTGCCTCCTTTCGTTCAGTATGACTCAAATACTGTGAGTTTGTCTTTTCACTCCTCAACTAATTCAAATCTCTGCTTTGCCATTCTTTTGGTCGCTGTTAAGTTACATCAATGAAGTTCAACCCTTCATGCAGACCTTTCACATTAAAATTCTGCCAGATAAGGTAGGGATTATGGCTGGTGAGCCAGGGGAGGATTTAAACGAGTTTCAACTATAGTTTCACAAAATGAAACACTGTAAAGCAGAAGAAAAGAGTGAATCCATCACAACTCTGGTGAGGGATGTAATGATACCAAGAACTCACGGTACGATATCATCACAATACATAGTCCATGGTATGATACTTCTCACGTTATTAAAAAAAGAATATAGCCAGGGTTAGGTTCGATTACAATCCCTCCCCGTCTGGTTGCACAGCAGGACAATCAGGGCACCCAGGGCGTTGTGGCACAGGAGAGCAGCCCAGACCAGGCATTCAGTTGCAGGTCTGACCAATCTCCTTATCTCTTGTTTTCCAGCGGACTACCAGGGTTACTAAAATCCCTGTCAGCATAACTGTGACCTTGTTATTTCCTAAATGTATGTTCTGTAGTTATCTAGCAATGGCTACACTGTAGTTTCCTCACCGGTAAACAAACTAATGTCTTGCTGTCGCAGCTGCGTTGTCAAGCACTGAGACACTCCTCTGGCGAAAAACATCTCCGAACTATATCTGTAGTCCGAGATGTCATCGCTGGGTTGATGTTAAAGACTCTATTAGAGCAACACAGTTTATGAAATAAGCTCAGCAGAAATGTCAGATAGGAAAGATCAGTGTGATTTATTCATATATCTTTAAGCGTATTGTTTACAGAGAAAAACATAAATAAAAAGATTTCCAATTTCACATCTCCACAATGCAAATCAACAGCAGTTTTCTACCTGGAAGCGCCCATCACTGTTAGCTGGACATTAATTAATTCTGTAGTTAGTCGAGATTAAAGGAGTCATCACCCGGAAATCGCAATTTCTCTCGTCAAGTCATGCATATTGGTGTTGGACCTCTGTTGAAACTTGCCTGAAAAGCTGGAGTTTGAAAGTGGCTCATTTTTTTTGCTTTGGCTCTTTTTCCGAACAGGAATAGCACACAGTAGTGCGCGTTCCTAAAGCACGAGATTTTGACTCTGCTCCTGTGGTGACGTTACCACAGGAGGCTACTTGCACATGCATCGGCTCACAGCCGTCCTCAGCCAGACTTTCTGAGTCAGCACGCCGAATCTGCTTATTTCTCTGTCATTTTCACGCCATACATCGTCACCGCCAGCATTAAAACTCAGGTCTTACATGTAAAACACAAGTGTGAAAAGTAAGAAGGAAAAAAAAAAGAATTTACCATTCAGAGACATCCTGCTGTAAACGTGTCTCTTCCACCGTCTCTGCCTCTTCACTCTCCCGTTCGGTTTCCGACTCCGGCTCGTACATAATTGCCTGAATTCCATAAGGTTCGTCATTTAGTGTGTGCGCCATGACAGGGGGCTGTTTATGTTGTGGAGTCTGTGTGCATGCAGGCTCGCCCCCCATTCCGGCTCTGTCCTTCCTGCGGCCAATCAACGCGCGCCTCATTAAATATTAATACATTGCACATCCGGACCGGTCAAAACCTCACGCATAATCTCGCGTGAGAAAGTCGCGGTATGAAAAAGTGTCAGAACAAGCTCTATGTTTGATTTTTTTAAATAATTTTTTTTCTAATAAGTTTTAAGAATTGATCCAAAGCGATCCAAGAGGGACTGGATATGTAAAAAACCAGATGATGACTCCTTTAAAAAAACACCTTGTTTGGGGTTAAAATGACTATTTCATTAAAGCGAAACTCTCGCCAACATGCAACCTAGGCTTTTCTTTGTGAATGTATATGAGTCAAACCTTTGTGTAGAAGCATAATTACGACGAAAGAGGCACTTTTAAGATTTACCGTACTTTTGTTTTCGGGTCAAACTCATTTTCGATGGGAGTGCTACGGGCACTTTGTTGATAGCATCAAAATCGCTATTTTAAAAACACTAAGAAGGCTCGACTCAACATGAAACTTTGCTCGTAGTATCACCAGGGTCTCCACACATGAACACGAGCATTGAGGACATTGTTTCTGTAGACAGAGTTTACTAAAAAGAACGTTTTTGAACAACTCACCTTAGCAGATGCTTGCTAGTCGCCGTCATGGCAGCCGGATGAGAACACTCATTCTCGACTGCCTCATCTCAATGCCACCGCTCACAGACAGCAACAGTGGCCTATGTTTGTTTAGAAATGGAGTCTGCTAACATAAAGAAAAGTAAAAAGGCGGTAAGGATTGAGATTGTGTTAACAAAAAATACACAAAGGAGTAAACCAGAGAACAGACAACTGACGAAAAATTAACCCAGAACATCGGGAACATTTTAGGATTGTCTTATCAGAATAAAAGCTTGGTTCTCTTTGCAGCTGAGGATAAATAAAGGCCCGGTCACTGCTTGATGTGCGTTTATTCGCAACATGAATAAAGAAAGCGAAAGAAAGAAGTTAGGGGAAAACACTTTTCCGAGGGAAAGCTATTTTTGTTTTAATCGCGGATGATAACAATTGTCGGATGAAATGACATCTTTACATGTCTTTGTGCGGCTAGTTAGTTTACAGTCGGAAATTAACTCACCTGAGATGAATTCGGTTGCTTTGCTTTGAAGCGACTCGATCGCACTCAGGTGAAATGAACGGAGCCGAACTGATCAAAGAATTAAGGTGCGAGTGGCGACAGAGTCAGTGACTGTGCTCTGAGCAGCTCTGTCACTACTGCGCTATATTTAGCCAACACACACCAACAAGCCCCACAACAGTAGGCACGCACTGACCCCCACCATCTGCTCGCTCACACACACCCACACACCCACACACACACACACACACACACACACACAGACACATATGCAGACACACATCTTAAGGTTTTAATGCCAACTGCTGCCCACAGACCCCCGAGGTAAACCCAGGTGGACTTTCAGATTCAGATTCTCATCACGAGGTGGGCTTTACGCACACACACTCGCACACACACATGCAGGGGGACTCCCCACTTTCTTCCCGCTTCGATAAAGTCGTTAGTAAATTTTCTCATTATGGCGAATGCATATACTGTATGAGTTTACAACAACAAGGCTTCCCAAAGACTCACTGTGAGAGCAGGGAGCTATGGGGAGCCATTTTAATGAGCTTGCCCCTATGCGTGTGTGTGTGTGCGTGTGTGTGTGTGTGTGTGTAGGTTGAGCTTGTGTATATAATAACACATCTATCACACGTTTCTCTCCCTCACACTGCTTCAATTATGGCTAAAGGACAAAATGACCCTACACTGTTAGTATTACTCTTCTTTCTGCTCACATTTATATTCATATTCATATTCTGAGTCACATTATTATTCTTGTAATACCCTTGTCTCAGACTGCTATTATTCACACGCTCTTGGACGTTATATTGTGCACGTGGAAATCGTCCGACCTCCCCCTGTAGCCAGAAATGAGAGAAGACTTTACGCAGCAGCCTAAACTGAGATGTCTCGCTGATGTGTCTCTGCATAGAAAATCAATTACCAGACATCTGAAAGGTGACTGAGACAGCAGCCAGTGTGAGTTTTCTGGCGATACGGATCTATTTTCCGGTTCGGTGCAATACAGAAGATCATGTTTGGGTGTAAAAACACAGAACAAACATTTTTGGGTCGATATTTGATGGCAAGTGGCTCCAGGCTGTACGTCTTAATGGAATGTCATCCTCACATGAATTGTTGTTTTTCTAATATTCTTCACATTATGCTAGTTATAAGCATGTCTATAGATTAATTTCTCTGTTTGAACTTTTTTTTGTGTGTCAGGCTGCCCCTTTCAAGGCATCCTTCTGTTCGTACGGTTACATCAGAGCCATTGATGGAAATCAGCGGTTCTTTGTGTTGTGTTTAAGGGTTCGGAGAGCGTTTTCTCCTCTGCACTTGAAAGATCGGAGCGTCGGGGTGAAGATGACAGTGTTGTTGTCCTCACAGGCGAGCAGCCTATTAGACAGGCAGACTGACAGTGCAGCCTAGTGGTAAAGCAACGGAGCCTCACACATGAACACACACTGCAGATCAGGGACAAAACAGCTACAGAGAATATGTCTGAGAATGATGCGTAACACTCACTTTGGTGTGTTTATGTGTGTGTTGCTTTCTCCAAGCTTTATCGAGACACTGCACGTAGGCACAAGGCTCCCCTATACATGCTGCGGAGGGAGCATTATAAACTCACACAGAAACCCCTGTGTCTCCAGGCCTGGGGGGAGGGTGGAGGAGGGGGTTTGGCAGGCGCAGGGCTGCCTCGGTTTGGCCTGGACACTCAACTAACCCACCATCTCGTTCACTTAGCAGGCCAGCTGCATGTAAGCTCGCATTCAATATTCAGGGATTTTCCTTTCTTACATCCTAAATATTGTGTAGGATGAGCAGAAGTCCTTTTCTCCTTGGCGTGTGTGCGTGCGAGGCAAATCAAGCACACCCGACAACGATGCTTCAGCGGGAGCAGCAGCCCTGTCGGGATGGCAGCCGAGCGGTGACAGTGTTGTGCTGCCATGTCCCGGGGCTTACAGGCCATACAGTTGAGTTTGGAAATTCAGCACGACACCAGTGCTGGCAGACCTCTGAGCAGGGCAGTGACACACTCACCCTGTACACATTAGACCACAGCTACAACTGTGAGAGCGGCTGGCTGCCGAGCACAGGGGTGTGTTGGTAAACAAACTGTAAATCCTCATAAGGAAGAGTATCTGCAGTCACACTGATGGCACATGTTATTCACAAAGGCATAACAAAATATTTAATGGTTCAAACAATTCTAAGTGCTATTTTAAAACCTTTTCATACCAACTCAAGTTAAACTAAATACATAATATAATAATACTATTTTGTTTATATTGTTATTGTTTTTAATAATTTTGTACATAGTAGCTGCAGTAAACTGTAAATAAAATGCTTTTGGCATTAATGTTCTAACTAGCCTTGACAATTATATAATAATAATAATTATTATTATTATTATTATTATTATTATTATTATTATTATTATTATTATTATCATTATATATTTGTTATTATAATTATAATAATAGAATATTAGAAAAAGTACTAGAAAAGTATTAGAAAAAAATACAAAAATAGTAGACTTAGTTTTATTGGCATTAATAAGATATGCATTATATTTATTATTATTATTATTATTATTATTGTTTGTAGCAGTAATTGTAGTTATATTGTTTTCCATTGTAATAGTGGTATTATAAATAGTATTTGTAGGAGTAGTAGTAGTAGCATTTGTATTAATTGCAGGTAGTTGAAGTTATAGCAGTACCAAGTTGTATGATTTACAACATCACAAAACAAATTCCTCATTGATTATCATCATTATCATTATTATTATGATTATTATTACTATTAGCATTATTTATATTACAAATTATTATTATCACAAATAATTTGAAATAGCACTGGTTGTTCATGGAGTCATACAACCAAGTACACAATGTGAAATGATACTGTAATAACATATTATTAACATTTGTATGATTCAGTAGCAGTACTGGTAGAAGTTGTAGCAGTGGCATGTTGTAAAAATAAACATTACATGATCAGTTTGGACAATATTATAACAGCATCAGAGGAGTCGTAGTAGTAGCAGTTCTCGTACTACAAAATACAAATACACTATTATTTATCATTCGCAGCAGAAGTACTAGAATAGAAGTAGAAAGTAGTTATAGAGCTGATAATTATGAACACTATAACTGTAAGGTACATTATTGTCGAGCTTCAAAGTTCATCGTTGACCTTGAAAACAGCAGCTGAGAAAACAATCTCACCTTCGACTGAGTTTCATCAGGAGAGCAGGTTCCAGCTGGACCGGGCCGACACTGATCTGTCAACAGTTTACAGTTTTATCAGTTTAAGGTTCACACTGACCACAAATCAGCTTTTTAAACTGTTGTGGCATCTAATGATTTCACTTCAACTCAGCTTAGGTCACTTTGCAGCTGTGTGTGTTTGTGTGTGTGTGGTGTTGCGGCATGACCAGACAAAAAAAAAATAAAAATTGATCAGGACAGGTGCTGTGATCTGGCACATTGGCAAAGTCCCCGAACATCACATGAATCAATGCATGATCATAGTGCTTGAATAACATACACACACACACATACGTGAGGACACACTCTGCTGGACTTGGACATACTGTAGATAATAGCTTTATGACTACAATACAGGAGATCGATAACCGATCATTGTCCTTGAGCCTCGCAGACATGCTGCTGTGTTCAGTTCAGCCCATCAGTCAGATATTTGCCACTGGGTAGGTGAGAGTGTGAGGCGGGGGATGCGAGCCAATGACAAATGAGGGTAAATAACAGAGGGAGGGGGATGCGGTGTGCCAGCTCATGACCCAGAGAGATAAACAGAAAGTGAGAGTTGGCCAGGCAGGTAGGACAGGAGGGTGTGGCAACGGAGAGTGCATTTAGTGTGCGGCGCCAGCCGATCCCACGCTCTAATTGGCTGCTGAGACTTTGACAGACGCACTTGTCCCTCCCCCCCTCCGGCTGCCTGCCGAAAGTGTATGTATGTATGTGTGTGTGTGTGTGAGGGAGCCGGCAGACTGAAGCGAGCCACAGAGGCAGCCTCCAACTCCAACCCAATGAGCTCGCAGCCCTCGCACTCACACACACTCCTCACACACACACACACTCTCCTCAGCGCCGGCTCTCGCTTCAACCCTGGGACACAGAAGAAGAAGGAGGAGAGGAGAGGAGAGAGAGGCAGCGAGTGGCAGAGAGGGAGAGTGAGGACGAGGGAGTAAGAGAGGAGAGAGGGAGAGAGAGGCAGAGGGAGACTGGCGGGGTGTGAGGGAGAACACCATGGCTTCAGATCCGGGGCTGGCTGCGATGCTGCTATGGACTATATCACTACAGGCTGTGGGCACCGCGGGAACTAACAGCAACGAAGGTAAGAGTGTGTGCATGTGTGTGTCAGCTCAGTGGAATAGACAGAGTTAAACAATGCATATTATCTGACAGCAGGGATTAACTTTGTACATGTGGAGCCCCCGGAGAAAACAGTGACAGGGACCCAATGAGACCCACAGATGACACACACACACGTATCAACAAATGTATACACACACTAAGATTTTGTGTGTGTGTGTGTGTGTGTTATAACCCGGGGCATGAGATCAAAGTTTGCTCTGCACAACAACTGAAGGTAATCTCGGAGATGTCTGTGTGTGTGTGTGTGTGTGTGTGTGTGCGTGTGTGCGTGTGTGTGTGAACTCCTTCTGACATTGCTCATATTTGCCCGGCTTGCGTGTCAGCTGCGGTAACAGCGCATGTGTGTGCTGTGGGGTTAGGCAGTGACGTGAAAGTGTGTGTGAGAGTGTGCATACACTGTTTTCATCCTATGCGTGATCTGTGCCGAACGTCTTGATGAATCACACTCGAATTTCCTTTTGAGCTTCTTAAACGGTGTGTGTGTGTGTGTGTGTGTGTGTGTGTGTGTGTGTGTGTTCTTGTCACACGCAGCACACTTTGCTCCCTTAAGCCCAGCCTGGGTTTGTTTACTTCCATCCTCCTGTCCTTCATGTTTCTACCATGAGACGGAAAGCTGTTGTCGTCACTTGTTCAACTAATGCCGCACGTACACCACAAAGTCTCCTGGTGCCTTTATCTGTGTGTGTGTCTGGATCTGTGCATGTATGTGTGTGACAGGGTCCTTGACATAGGTCTGGTCTCAGGAGGCTCAGTGACAGCCGTGATTCCACTGTTAGGGCCTCCGCGGCCCCCGTCGGCAACATTCAGCTTGCCACCGCAGGGGAAAAAACTGCAGCTGGAGAAGAGGAGGACGAGATAGTGGAGGGGAAAAAAGTGAGAGATCAGTTCTTTGGTTCAGGTGGGATCACCGCAGAAGGGGAGAGGCGAGGGCAGCCACTGCATAAAGCTGTGTGAAGTCGGGATGGGAGAGTCGGGCCGACTCAGGTCAGGCGGAGCAGTGGACGAGGGCGGCGTGCAGACAGACAGGCGGCTGGTCGATCCAGATGAGATGTTGTCATGTTCTCCGCCTCTGTCACAAGCCCACCATTAACACCCCGTGTTACTTACATGTCGGGTTTCATTTTCCTGTCCTCCCCGCTGCTCCTGTTTAGGCCGTTATTTTACTTATTGACGTCCATGTCAAGTGTCCTCCCCCTTCCCCCTCTTGTGTCTATGATATTCAAATGTATTCGACTTCTCCTGTGATGATTGCTGCCCTTTGCAGATCAGCGATTCAGTCTGATTACGTGGATAAAGTGTAATAATACACAATTAATTTCTGCCCCGTAATGTACGCTAACTGAGTTTAACCATTCGGGTACCGAGCATATCCGAAGAGTCCGTATCCAGGTGTCACAGCTCCGTACGGAAAGTCAACGCTTTCTTTCCTCGCACTTAATATAATTGTATTACTTGATATAGTTCATGCTGATTTTGTCCAGGGATCATATTATACATTGGTAACTCTTCACAATGACCATAATTAATAAATGGTGAATGTATAGTTAATTATACTTTAGTTAATAGTTAATTCACTGGACATGTTTTTTAAACCATTTATGAAGTAATTGCAAAGGTATTGTTTGTTAACAGTTACATAATTATTAACTAAAGTTTAATCAACTATAAATCCAGCCTTTATTGATAATGCTTCTTATAAAGTTTAACCAATCCAATGTGTATTTTTTCAGATCGAGGGATTGCACTACACACCTGCAGGCTTTAAACTGTGTGTTGGAAAGTTGTGAGAAAAGACTGAATGATTTCCTCCTCCAAAAGGTCTTTTCATGAAATGAAAACTGTGCAGTCTGAAAACTTCAGAATAAAGTTCTATAGCCCCATTTAGTCATTTAACATTTTAATCAATGTGAATGAATCAACCGATTTCTATTCACGCCGGTTCCTCCTGGAGAGACGCTCCCACTCCGTGAATAAAGAAAGTAACCAGAGACTTGTGAATGTAACGTTTCTCAAAATGAGATTTTGCTCTTATCCTGCACACTAATTAATCTAAATAAACCGAAGACAAACAAATCAATTTTTCAACATTCTGCAAAAAAAGTAACCCCTGCTTTCATTCTAGTTTGGATGTGATTAGGGGCAAAAATTGTAATTAAGCCCAAGCAAATAGTTGATGTCCTAACGCTATCTGATTGCGTTTAAAAATGATCGTGACGGAAATTAAATTTCTCTTCTTGGACTTGGTTTGGCTGCAGTCCGACTCGAGGGCAATTACAAATATGACATGTACACGGGAAAGATAGCCTTTGGAATGAATGAAGAGCTGGAAATTAAATTGATGGGAGAACAGGTAACTGCTCACACAAGCATGTACAGCTCCACTTGACACACACACACACACTGCTACAGACATAACACTCAGGAGCACTCACAAAAGACAGATGCCGCAGCTGAGTTATGTGCGTATATTTGATCCACGAGAAGCCATGGCCAGCCATTTTGTTTTTGTTCATTGTTCATGTTCGCAGTCAGATTCATCTTGTGCAGATTCAAATGTGGTGACAAGACCCTCGACCACCATTACTCATTCATGTATCCACATCATAACTCAAGTGTCCCTCAAACCCTGTCTTTTTTATTTATTTGTATTGGACTGCAGTGTGTGAATGTATGGTGTGAGGAGTGAGACAAAGGGAGAGCCAGTCTTAATATTTTGACATCTCATAACGTGTTTGCATATTTCTTCAATAGAGCTCGGGAAATATTGAACCTTGCAGTGAATCCATTGTGTACCCGAGAGACACAGTAATTATTATTGAATCAGATTGCTGCTTTTTTATGCAGAAACTGAAAAAAAAGAGAGAGGCGGCTGGAACAGGGGCAGACCAGCAGGGAGGTCACATTTTATATTTCATTCCAAAGGACCTTTAGCTCCTAATGACCATATGTAAGTTTGTAGCAGAGATCATCGTGTGTACTGTTGTGTAAAAGTTGAAATAAGTTAAAATCACAAAACTCTTTTTAGGAAAGTAAAAAGACAAAAACTGAAACTAAGCACTTAAAGATGCATACTAATAACATGTATTGTGTACTATGCGTGTAGTCCTCAATCCATACACGAACATGCAATTCTTAAGTATATATGTTTTTTTAAAAAAGACCAAATAGGAAGATGTATGGGTTTTCTGATAAAAAAAAAGAAGAAAAAAAACTGCAATATTGAGAAAACTGTAATACCACAGGCAACCTTTCACACACATTGTCCACATTTCACTTCTTCTCTCTGACATTTTTTAATGTTACTCTCTCTGTTAAAACAATCAAAAAGGCTTAAATACATTCAAAGGAACTGCGAAAAATATACAGTATAGTATTCAGATTTTTTTTTATTTGAGTTTGCACCTGAGACGATGTATAATAATCACAACGGTATTTTAGCTTACTTTTTATTTAAAACATTATTAGGTAAGCTAAGTGTGAATACTTTTATGTAATCATTATCCTTTTTAGTGTGGAGATTCAGTGTGCTCAAAACTAAGTCAGTCATTTTGCCAATAATCACATGAATAAATACAAAGATTTTTTTTTTTTAAATGTGACCATGAAATTGTGAAATAATTAAATACAGTTTTACATTTTTAGTTGGTTCTTGATGAAATATGAATTACTTTTTTTAATTTTATTCCAGTTTTTATGTCAAACTGCATCTGATTTTTTTTTCTTTACGTAACGTCCTAATTATTTATTTCATTTTGAACACTTTGGGTTTCCATACTGCCACTAGTATACAATCAATATATTGTCATCATATATTTGCGTGATTGTTTATTTAATTATGTGCTAATCCATTTATTTATTTATTTATTCTTAACAGTTAAGGTCTCCGTATGTATTGTTGCTGCGACACAACAGGAAAATTGAGACTCCTACATTCAAAGTTTTGCTTCAGTCGCTTTGCCTGTCTGCCAGCAATGACTCGACAAACATCACACACATCCTAGAACCAAAACTTGAATCCTGTGAAGTCTGAGAGGGGAACAAACTCCAAAAGCATTTGAGCGGGAGCTCTCTGGTGCAGAAAAAATGTTTTCAAGGAAACTATTCTGAGTACGAACAATGAATCTATGTTATTTTGAGGAATGAAAACGGCCACATTAAAGTTATTGGCCCCCAAAAAACTGCTTATTTGGATGATAATCAGCCGTCAGAAAGATCATTGTCGGTCAAACACATTACAGAAGAAATGAAGACCAAACCTGGCTGTATCCACCTTCGTTGTGAATCTGTGTGTACTGAGTGGTGGTTCCCGCGAGCGGCCCCTCCTGTCTGTGGCCCCGGTTCCTGATTCACCTCCTGCACGCCGTTTCACACTGTCGCATTCCCAGCGAGGGTAAAGAGCGTTCCCTCAGGTTGTTGTTAGCACTGAGGAACATGAAAAGCCCCATGCAGAGAGCAGGGCTTGCTGCTAATGAGCAAACTGTAGGTGGATGATTATTACCACATACCTCTGCTGCAGACGGACCATTGGGGGAAAGAGACACAGGGAGGCCAGGACCAATGAATAGGAATGGGGACTTTTCTTTTTTCCTTCATTGCTTAAAGATTTGAACGTGTAATTTAGAAGCAATGGAATCGCAGGGAAAATAGGAAATGAAGAGAGAAAAGTTGAAAGGAGGCGCACTGCGGGGGAGCCGCAGTTTTTCTGTTAATAAAAGCAGTTTTTCTGTTTGTGCAATAAAAAAGCAAAACAAATTTTGATTTTGATTTTGATCTGTGCTGCGGCCGGCTCAGGCGCTGCTGTTTGTATTGATCTCTGCTCAGTCAATAGACTACCTGTCGCGTGTTTAGTAACATCGCACAAATGGAAAATGAGAACTTGTCATGATTAATAGCTGCATGGAGACCAGATTACAGAGACAGAAACTACTGAATCTGCACATCTCCGTCTTGTTCAGGGACGCTTCAGCAGGGAAGATGTTTCTCTTCACGGTGTCTCAAATGTCAGCCCCTAACACCTACTGAGCTGCCTGCCTCCACCACCTGACTAGACAGAGCGGACAAACTATATCCTAAAGTCTCTTCCTTCACACACACACACACACACACACACACACACACACACACACACACTCCCATCTTTTCTTTGTTTTGCTCAATCACTTTACAGGGATCAGTTCCAGGTCAATAATAGATAGACAGGAATATGCGGCAGTGTGGAAGAAATTTGGAAAAAAGAGGTTGTGCAAACGGAGCTTGATAACAATCACATATGATTCAACCTTGAAACAGTTGCGGCATTTTTAATTTGTGAGGTTTATAAATCACACCCAACCAGCACGTTACTGCAGTTCACTTCTTTGTGTTGAGTTAAAAGCAATAAAGGCAAACTGTCTCCAAATTCACTCCGCTGGTCATGTCAGCAATTGTGAAAATTGTAGTTTTCCTTGGCTCATGACCCATTCTCAGCGCAGTAGTAAAAGTTTCAGTGCCACCCTGAAAGAGGGGGCGAGCCTGTATGTGCAGTGTTGTGGGAGCACATTAAATAACCAGAGAGGGCGTGAACCTCTCCCTCCCTCCCTCTGTCTGCTAGTCTGTCTTAAAACAGGTTGCTGTCGGCTGACTGCCCGCTCCCCCCCTTTTCTCCCCAAGGCACCGGTCTTTATTGAGACATCAGCCTTGTTAGCCAGCTGTCGACAGGAATATAGGAGCTACCAGATCAATACAGTGGGCTCTGCCAGTCCTCCTGAGCTGTGGCCAGGAGCAGACGAGGCCTCAGAAAGCAGGGGCCTCTCTTGAGCCCTCTCCACCCATTAGCAGGACCTGATGCTGGGCTGGCCAGAGTTAGCAGCCCCTGGGCCAGCTCTACCATGCTCTGTGATTGGAGCTGTATCATTGGGTAATTTATGTTTCTCCGCTCTGCTAGCATGTGGGGTAGAAGATCCCTCACTGGGATGGCTGAGGATAAAGCGAAAGAGTGAGAGACAGGCAGTGAAGGTTGTAGAGGCAACGCTTGACAGCTCTGTAATGGGCTGGTGTTGTGGTTGTGTTAGCACATCCCTCCTGGAGAGAGATCTCTATGATGTTCCCTTCATGGGGACTGATGAATAACGGAGATCTGGCGCTGCAGCAACAGCCTCCTCTCGTCAGTTACAGGCAGACAGAGGAACACAGCAAGTGTTAGAAACAAAAGGGAGGCTGCGCGAGAGAGGGATGCACGGACAGAGAGAGAGAGAGAGAAGGAGAGTGCGAGACGGTCACGGGGAGAGAACAAAGTGAGATGAAGGGAGTGAAAGAGGGGGAGGCTGCTGTCTCAAATGCGTCTCTTCAACTTCCATCGGCGGGTGTCTTTATCAACACCAGCGAAGAGCGTCTGGCTGATAATTTGCCGCTCTCAATTCCCTTCAATCCATTAAAGGATTTAAATGTTCATTAAGTTTAATAGAAGCCCAGCGAAGGTCTAATATGCTCTGATAAACGCCGGCAAACCTGCCAACCTGTTCCAATAGCTGCGGCAACACAAAACCATCCAACTAATAAGGTCAAACTCAGAGTTTGTGCTCAGCTCACTTTGTGAAGAGTGTTTCCTCTGAGTCACAGCGGCTCAAACAGCAACAAGCTGAGAGCATAGCGTGCTAGTTCATCAAGTCCTTTAAACTAGACAACGGGGTGTTTCTCATCGCTTTCCACAACTACTCATTTTCTGACTCCTCTTTTGACAGGATGACATTGTTAGTCCGAAATGCATAAAAGACACCGTCATTTTCCTGATCGGCCACCACCTCTACTGTTAAGCTTTGGTGAGGTTTCGGAAATTAGAAGTACCACATTGAGGTTTCAGAAAAACGTGCGGTTATATGCCATTTACATTTACAGTTGATGGAGGACAGTGGTGTTGTGGTCTTCCATGCAGTGGAGGAGACAAAGGGGTGGCCAGTGATGGCCACAGGTAACATGGACTAAACCTTTGCAAACAAACTGGCCACAATATGAAGCTCTTTTTTCTAGTATGGAACTCTTTCTTCATATTTTGAGTTTGAACAGCTAGACACTTTTTTTTTTCATGTGTGCAGCACCTTTTTAAGATAAAACATTTAACTGGGTTTATTACAAAAGTACGACTAGAAGTAGACAGATTCACCAGGAGATGTTTGTTGTTTCCTGCTTCTGGTCATTAGTAGTTGTAACTTTCTAACATATTTAAGTTTTGTGTCCGGATTCATACGTGAGTAACATACGTCCACTGAGGTAGAATAAATAATGCAGTTATTTTAGCTCCAACCATGATGTTTTCTTAAACCTAACCAAGTAGTTCTGGTATCTAAATCCAACAAGCCGTGACCGTACAACAAATGTCCGGTATGTCTGCCGGCAGTATGCTGCTTTGGGAATGGTGATATGTGCCAATTTGGGAGTCACTGGCAATCGACCTATTCAGCCAGTAAGGTGTAAGGATGTGTTGTTATATATGATTCCTGATGGCATACTTGTGAGCTCAGTTTGCAGTCACTGTTGGCTGAGTGAGTAAATGAAAGACTTCTGTGGGCCAACAAACTGCACACAGTAAGAGTAAGTAAGAGGCTGAGCTTCTACTCTGACAGACAGCAATCAGAAGAGGTGCTTGTCAGGTTCTTTTAATCACGCGCTGTTTTTGTCATTCCTCCGGCAGGACGGCCTTGTATTGAGATAGCATGCAGGAGGATGTCGGCAGGTAAGCCCGCTGCTCATGTATGATGTAGTGAGCCCCAAACCGAGCGTGATGCAGGCTGATGGATCTCTCACGCGGCCTGTTTCCATAAGGAAATAATGTGTTTTACACACAGTAATCTGTCCATATATCACAGGCCTGATGTAATTAATATGTGGCGAGGGACGGGGGGGGTGGGCCAGATAACTCATTTCTCATCTGATGAAAATCCAGATGCACGTGTACACGCAATCCAGGCAGTGGCACACAGGCACACACATATGTAGTCATGTGAACGCACTCTCTCTCTCTCTCCCACACACACACACACACACACACACACACACACACAAACACACTCCATCTAACCGAGTTATCTCTGTGGGGACGATATTAATGCCTGGTATTCAGTTTGTGAAGCACCAGACTAAAGGGAATGGAAGAGTTTATAATGTCTGACTTTTACTCATATATTGGGGGGAAAGAGAAAAGGAGCGACGAGGAGAAAGTGAATAACTCAAACGACGGGTGTTTTGGCAAAAAGGTTTGTAAAAGTCTATTTCAACGTCTTGCATCAGCG
This sequence comes from Sparus aurata, assembly GCF_900880675.1. Classification (NCBI taxonomy): domain Eukaryota; kingdom Metazoa; phylum Chordata; class Actinopteri; order Spariformes; family Sparidae; genus Sparus; species Sparus aurata. Next base: position 33,750,995 of record NC_044192.1, read on the forward strand.
CCTAGCCTGTGAGTTACCTCCTGCTCGAGTAACTGCAGCATTTAGTGTAAAGGGGGTAAAAAAAAAACGCGCTCCCCTTGTTTGGAGGACAGGACTGTTTGTGTGGTAAATGAGGCCTAAAAAGAACCTCTGCCCGTCCTGACCTTCTGACTTTTACAGTGTACCATCACCACTTTACAGCAAATTCATCATTACCCTTAGACACATCCAGAGCACAGGGCAAGACATGAAGAGCACCACTGGATCCTTTAGTCGTCCAGTGTCTCAATGGCTCAATTTCCAGTTTTACCCCTACCCCTCCTTTTCGATTGCCCCCTTGCCCCTCAGCAGATAGTTACAAGGAGCAGTGGTTGGAATCTCCCTCCATGAAGTGGGACGGCCCTTCAAGACCCTCGTACTGCATCAGTTGCTGCCGATGGTGTTTAGGTGAACACGCGTGACTGGACATTTCAAACACGCCGTCTTCAGCTGTGATGATTCCTCTTGCGTTACTCTGGCAATCCTGGTATTATTACAATGCCGTTTGCCATTTATCTGATAAAGATGGAAAAGCATGGATTCTCACAGTTTGTTCGCAACTTCTCTCCATCAATCGTGTCATCACATAAAAAAGAACAGTGCGTCATTACCCGTCCATTAGCAGGGCTTTTATAGCTAACATGAGCAGCCCGTGGTGGTGGTTGATTTATGTGTTGCTATAATACATTTAAACATTTTCCGTGGGTCATGAGTTTTGAAGTTTGCCTCTAAATAACCCCTTTAACTCTGAAATGCCATGTAGCCTGAACACTTCACCCTACCCTTCTGTCCCAACAAGAATCGGGACACACTGCCCATAGATGTGCATGCTAAGAGCTCAGAAAGGTTATAAAGAGTTGGATGTTTAGGAGGGAGAACATGTACATTTTCTTTTGAAGCACAGTCTTCTACTTCAACACAATGTTCCACCGCTGAGTAATTAGTTTTTATCTATTGCTATTTGTAAACATAGGTTTTTTTTACGCTATCTATTCTTTTTTAAATCTCTGTTCTGTTACAGTCCAAGCACGAAGTAGAAGATACATTACATACAGAAAATAACTTGGCAAATGATATGCAATAAATAATTATCACCCAGACTGCAATAGTCAAGCGGAAAACGAGCAAGGAGACTAAAATCGCACAGACAAGTTGAAGATCTTACAGACAGCCTTTCCACTGATGTTTAATACAACGATTCAGTAGCGGCTAACCCACAAACGGAGCCAAAGCAGGGAATCCGCCTCTTGTTTATTCTGCTCTCTGTTCTTCGCCGCCTTCTGTCTTCTGTTCACACACAGCCCTTTTAGATTCATTCATCTACTCGCACTGAAACTAGATTCACAACAAAGCCCGTGTATCCCATCGTGGCTGGGGACTTTGCTCAGTTGCGATTGAAGGAAAAGCTCGGGTTAGCTCTGCACTGCAACTTCTCCACTCTGTGTCAGGTCATCCCGTGGGGAAAACAAACACACTGATACAGCAGCGCGTCATCGCGTTGGTGTGTTTAAACGTGTGCTTTCGAATGAGCCAAGCACCTCCGTTTTTTGTTTTTATCTTCAGACTGCCTTATTTTAGTCATTGCTTATAACACTGCGTCGTGTTGTGTTGTCACTGCATGGACAGCTGGTGGCTGCATGACGGTGCTCACTCAGGCGGACAGCATCAGGACTTTATCCTGACCGGGCTGCACACACACACACACACACACACGCACACACAGGGACATGTAAGAAATGAAGTCATACACATGCAGGTGAACACTCGCTTATGTATAGTCAGCTAATATTTTATGGTTTCATTATGGCACCATTGTGGCAAAGACAACTGGATCATTTCTGTTTTCCTCATAGTAGCAACTACTAACATCACAGAGCAAAACAAGTTTATTTATTCATTTGGTTTATGAAGTAAAAGCAGATTGAATGATGCCCGGCTGCCAGCCTGACTGAATAGACAGCCAGCCTTAATTTTCCTGGGAGATTTTATGCGAGGTGGCTGAGCACAGTGAAAGCGAGTTTTGTATGCAAACAGTCTAAACGCTGATGTTGTCATTATTCTAGCTGTTATAGCTTTTACACTGTATGTGATATTCACCGTTGTTCATTCATTAAAACCAAAAAAGTGTCTATTTCCAGTTCAAACGGTTGACTAGTTTATTATTCCTTAGCCATTTACCTAAATTGCAAAAAATCCTTTTTCAATTACATTTATTTTTATTCATTATGTGTTGTACAATTTCGCTGTCCTCAAAGTTTGTGAAGCTTAACAGCAAAACAGCGTGGCGGCATTCTCCTAAACTCTCAAAAATGTAAAAAAAGAAATAAAACCTCTGGTGGAACCTGCCGAACATAAATGATTACCTATACTGCTCCATATACTTTCTAGGTGTGGTCAAGCTCAATCACCCGCGTAATGTGTGCCACAACACACATTACGCCAGCCTCTACTGACAAATATGATGTTCTTTCAAACGCTCAATGTTTTTATCTGCACTCGTGTTAACAAGCTTGTAGAATCAGTATTAGGAGCATTTCATCCGGTGGCTAATTACTTAATAACTACTGCACAAATAGTCTGTAATCACCTCCGTAAAGTCATAGAAGTGAATATAGTGGAGGTTCAGTAACTGCCACAAAGGTTAGGAACCACTGCTCTAGTTGACAGGTGAACAGGTGCACCTCTTATTTTTATGTGTTGCTTGAGGTTTTTCATGGAGTGGAGTCACGACCACGAATGGTGGAAAGTGTGGCCCACTTTACTTTGCTGTCGAGCTTTGGATATTGTGGAGTCTTCTCTCTCTTTAAGCACACACACGCTTCAGAGCCGAAATAGCGATGTGGCCATGGCGTGCTCGACGCACTGACTGACAGTAATTATCACCATTCATCATTAAGCATAAACCAGGGCTGATAAGAGCTCTTTATGTAGAATGTCAGCTCACTGAAATGATGAAAATGATTAAAGAGCAACAGTGTGAAATAGAGACATACATGCTGCACAGGGGCTGGAATGAGCTGACAGCGCCGGGGCCTATGGGTGGAACATCCACAGTGTGGGGAAATAAATAAAAAATAAACGCAATTTTATTTATTAAAGAGGAAGGCAGAGCCAGAACAGCGCCTGGATTGAAACATCACAAGGATCTCTGGGCTGTAAGTCGAGTCTGTATTGATAAAATATCACTGTCGTCTTGACAGTCTCTCTGCTCTCCCTCCCTCCCTTTCAGCTAACCTCTGCATGAACTCTCTCTACTATAAATCAATAAGTTCAGGCATACTTTGTTAGCTTTTGCACCAGCAGGCCACGCTCTGAGTCAGGGGCTCTGCTCTGTTCAGCAGGTGTAGCAGACGACGTCAACCCAGATCTCTGTGGATGCTATCGGGCGACAGAAATCACACTGTCACCTGCTTTCAGACTCTTCTGTTTCTCCTCTTGTTGTTTTCAACTCCCCTCCTCTTTCTCACTCCCCCCTCTCATTCTTTCCTCACCTCTCCTCTTTACCTGCTCTATAAATAGCTCTGCGCGCCTCTCCTCCACTACGTCTATACCCCTCTGGATGTTTTCCCTGGGGAAGCCAGGCAGGCCTGGGCAGCAGTATAGCCTGCTATTCACTCCTCTCCCCTGGGAAAGGATGAGCCTCGCTGGCCCTGAGCATCCTCCTCCCTCCATCATGCAGCAAACACTCTGCCTTGCAGGGATATACAAAGCAGGGTCCCATGCTCCAGCCCGGGAGCACCTGCTAAAATAAGATATGAGGGATTGTGCCAGAGTGCGCTAGCCAGTGTAAACTGAATCATTTCGACACCACTCCAGCCGAGGAGCAGACACTCCGCTGCCCACTCTCTCTGACCTAATCGTGCAATTTTGGAAAGGGGCAAACTGGGGCGTGTTTACAGTCTTTTCTGCTGTTTTTTTTTTCTTTGTCTTCTTTTTTTTTTTCATAGAAAAAAGCGCTGTCTCTAGTGCATTTTGTGCTGATATTATGGAAAAAGTTGTGCGATACACATTTCCATGCTTCATTTCCATAACATTCTGGATGCTCTGGCAGTGATGATGATGTGTGCAGCTGTGTCTCCAGTGCAAAAAATACTTGTAGGTTACAGAAAGAGCAGATCCATGTACGCATGTTGCAATGTGAGTACCGTTTTTAGGAATTTCTGTTTTTTTCTATTTTGCCTTTCACATCTTTGGTGATAAGTACTCTTGTTACCGTTCTTGAAGTTTATAGTGTTATTTAATTATAATTATATAATATTTATGATATGTATTTTAAGTAATATAATCATAAAAGCCTTCCAATTTTATTGGAGATACATCACTAAGCTCAAATTCTAAGCTGTGCCGGTTTTCCCCTAAAGCATTGATCTGGCTAAATCAATGAATCAAAAATGTGTGAGTCAGTTTACAAAATCATCAAAAAGAGTGTCAAGCACATGACCTAGCAAATCAAGCCTTCAATCCCTCTCCGCTGTCTGCTGAAGTCCCATGGGAGCCTTGCTGCATTGAAGGGTGTCCATTTACAGTCCCTGTGTGTATTACTCATACTTCACATGTTAGAGCTCATTTGGAAGGCATACCTTTGTGAAGATATTTGTTTTCTGGAATTATTCTAAAGCAGCTCTGTAGCAGGTATCACTTGTTGACTAAATTAGTTTTGTTTCATTACCAAATGTGCCTATTTGATATTTTTGGAAAAGAACATTTTCACCTTTCCTCGACCATAAATATCTTTGGTTCGAACGTGTTCAGTCATGTCCTCAACATGGCAGTGCTGTGCAGATATTTTTCTCATTTTAGGTGTGACTGCTTATCAGAAAAAACAGAGATGGAAGATGTGCTTTGATCCAAGAAGCAAAGGTACCAATACAGCAATGCAAAAAAAAATCATCCAGTAAGATTGCAGTCGAAATTAGTCAATCCTACTTAAGGAGAGGTGCAAAAGTATGTGGAACGGTTGCACCGCTGTTGCAAAGACAGCGTTGGCTATAGCTTGGCTACTGTCTGAAGCAAAACCCAACCTTAAGAATTTAATTTAATTTAATTCAATCTGACCAAGAAACCCTGACCTCAGTCGACACCTGTTTGTACAAATAAGTAAGCAGGTTTCTTTGCTTACTAATCTTATAGAAAGAAAGCCAGTTCTGAACCCTCTCATGCCTCGGTGGTAACACATATCAATGATGAACAGACCTTGGCAAACACCGGATCGCTCCCTATCGAGTCAATGCCCGTCTGTTCACTCTTGTTTTCACCTCGATTTCTATCACTCTCCCTCTTCTCCTCCTTTGCCACCTCCATCAGCGGGGTTCTTTTTCTATTGCAGTGTAGAGTTTCCAGTTGTTCAAGTTGTTCCACGACTACCTGGGGATAGCAACCAGGGAAAACGATGTCTCTTCATTTTCCCTTGACCTTCCTAACAGAAGCACTTCCTTGGTGCTGTGATTTGACCTTCATTTTTCCCAGGAAATTTGAGCCGGTGGCCGACGGAATAGCACAGGGAAGGCGAGGTTTATCGGGAACCAATCTATATGTAGATGGTGTCATCCATTACACTGTGCAGTCTGTATTTACCGATATGTTAAAGCAAACAAGCTGTCCATTGCGCATTTAAATAGCATAAAAGTACTATTTCTGTATAAGAATGTCCCCTGTGACTGATTAGTATTGATGTAGTCATTAATTGATTGGTAATACTGATGCATTCACACATAAATAGCATTTTACAGTTGACTCTATATATCGCATAATTGCTGTGATTTTACACTTCAAAGAAAAGATAAAAATCACCAGACATGGTTTTCACAGGGATATGCTAAAATGCAGTATGTTCGTGTCTCCCTGTGTGTGTGTGTGTGTGTGTGTGTGCTTCTGGCTGGTTGCTGTTTGCTTTTGTTGGCTGTTTATCACTTTAAATCTCTAAGATCTCCCTCCCTGCACTCACCATGCAAACAGAGGAGAGTTCACAAGGAGAAGATGAAAAGTTGAAAACAAAGTGTTTTTTTGGGGGGGAGACCGTCTGCATCAGAGTGTCATAATAAGTCTCTCAGCAGTCTTCTACCCTCCATCCGTCTGTACTGCTTTCTCTGCGCCAAGGACAAAATGCTTACACCACAGTGGAGAGACGCGGTGAGAAAAGAAGAGCCTCTGGGGAGAAAAACTTCAGGGAGAGTTTGGAGAAAGATGAGACGGGGAGGAGGAGGGAAGAAGGTTAGTGTAGGTGTAGAGGTAACGAGATGAAGTTTTAATGATCCCTGTGGGGAAAATGGGCCACTGCTGCAACAAATACTGAGAGGGTACTTCAAGAAAAAAAAAATTAAAGAAAGAGTGTCAACAGCAACGGAGAAGATGAAATGATGTAGCATAGAGATGCATCACCGCCGACAAAAAAAAAAGGGGACATATGGCAGAGTACGTATGGAACGGTATGTAGCGCAACAAAGGTAACAGACGGATATAACGAGCAAACAGTAAAAGATGAACGTGTTCAGTGTCTGGTATTGTTGTGTAATACATGTCAGATTGGGGAAAAAAAAAAAACTGGGATCAAAGGAAAAATGAAGTAAGATCAAAGAAACATACAAAGAATCCGAGAAAAAAGAATTCAGAAAAATATTACATATTTTCAAGAGAGAGACTTTTAAGTTTTTTTTAAGTATGGCTGCATTTCCACTAAAGTACGTTTGGAAGTACCCACTGAACCCTAGGTAACCCATGTTAACCTTAAGCAGGTACCTAAACACCAGATTGGCTTTGCAATTCCACTTTGGCTTTGGGATAACCCCCTTTTACATTTCCCTCTTCAGAAGCCGCTGCATTTATTAACTGAAACCCTGCGACCTGTTCTGTACATGACTGCCAGATAACAACATACACAACCTGCTCTGCTTGCATTCACCATCTATTTGCTGCTGCTCTCTCTCTCACGACTTGATTAAACCGGGTCCCTCTCCGTTGTGTTTCAGCCATCGTCACCTCAGGTGGCCTGTGTCGTACCTATTCTTGACGGAGGTGGACCGCAGCCGCATCAAACTGCACAGAGCAGATAGTTCCAGACAGGAAGTCAGACAGCGGAGTGGCACAGAGCATCCGGTCAATTAAAAAAACAAAACAAATCAAAAAAACAATATGCAGACTCACAGTCTACAGCACAACAACATCAGAAATATTAACAATATACACACCCAAAACAGACAAATAACTAAGTGATTTGACTACACAGCAGTGGCGGTTCTAGACCAGTTTTAATAGGGGGGCCAGGTTGGGGCTGGCTTTTTTGTGGGGGGCACATACAACCCGGAAAAAAAGGATAAATCCCTCATTCAGACAAAACAGTGTTTACAATTTCAGCAATTTTGATTGGGTAGTAAACTGCTGAGACACTTTATTTCTGCCTTTCCCTTCAAAACAAAGTCATTGCAAGAAATCTGTCATTGTATTATTGATTCAGACTCCCTGTCGGAGGGGGCACAGGGGGGTCCAGACTCAGAGTTACGGGGGCAATGGCCCCTGTTGGCCCCCCTCCTAGAACCGCCCCTGCTACACAGCCTACTCGAGCACAGTAGAGGCACAAAAATCAAGGATATGTGATGAAATAAAAATAATCCACACAAGTAAATAATGTCAGGCAGGACGCTCTAGCAGAGGGGTGTGAACCTGTGTGGAGGACGAAACAAACCTTGCACTCACACCATTCAACAGAGACGTGCCCAGTAGAATCAAGGGGTCACTGGACTACATACTTTCAAGCTTCACCTGAAAAAGGCTCCTGGCAGCAGGACAAAAGACTGCTGACAAAAATCAACATCACAGCGCGGACAACAGACAACTCTGGTTGCTCCAAATGACCAATCGGTGGAGTGCGTGTGCCTTTCAGTATCCGATCGTTGTCATGAAACGGACCATATACTACGTTTGACACTGAAAACTCAAAATTAACCGTTCCGATGTGTAACGAGCTGAACTGAACTGACCCGGACTGCTTGGTGGAAAAAGGGCTAAAGAGTAAAAGTAGCAATGGCAGGATCTTACCAGAAATAACAGCAGAATGACTCGGGGGTGAGGAGGAGGAGGAGGAGGAGAGGAACAACAAAAGTAGTTTGAAATGATTGTTAGTAATTCATGACAGCATCAAGGGCATCCATTTTTTTTTCTACAAAACAATTAATTTCCTGTCCACACTCTCAACCAAGTGAAACCAGCAGCCTCTTTTACAATGTCAAGGACTTTTTCACCGTATCTCACAAACGTGAGCATGACATGTCTTTGCCTTCCCTCAGTTAACCCAGTGTGCACCATGATCTCCATGACTTTATTAGGATCATCATGTTGCTGCTCATCAGCCGTTTTGCATTTTGTTCTGTTGCCCGGAGACATGAAGAAGATCTGCATGTCAGCAGCCTGCATCCCTGCTCTTATTGGCTTTCTCTTCCATAAGATAAACAGCAGAACGCTGTTAGAATACAAAGATTTGGACTTTTGGATGTTTGTCAGACTGACATTAGAGATAAATAAAGAGATAAGTGAACAAATGTGTCAGAGCAGCTGCCACTCTCCCTCTCTCTCTCACTCTCTTTCTCTCTCTCTCTCTCTCTCACACACACACACACACACACACACACACACACACACACTGTATGTGACTCTGAATGCTCATCACTGATGAGAAGGTAGTGATCTGTGACAGAGGACAGCCGCAGTGAAGTTCACTTTACACTTAAGCGATACTTAATGCCCTGAATGAGTCACTTTGGTTAAGTTTGTTTCAAACATGTGCATGGAAAATTGAGTGGGGTTATATTTATTATTTAATTTTTGCTACCTGAAACTCAAGAAACACTTTACTTCGGAAACACTTTACCTCAGCTCTCCTATTTGAGCCTGTAAAAGCAATCAAACTGATAATGTAAATGTTTTAATGTAGCTGTAAACGCGTACAAGGACATTTTCAGTTCAGCTCTGACTTTTATTGTCCCTTCAAGAGAAATTTTAAATGAAAGCAAGGTAGACACACAAAGACAACATAGAGAGAACATACAGCAGGACAACACCAAAGAGAATTCAAGGGAGCTGTTAAAAATAATTAACTGGAGAGGGACAAATAATAAAATGCTGTCGAACAGTGCAGTCAAGGTTCTAAAGCAAGTGAAGTGCATTGATTACACATGGAATGTAAGAAGATTTATTCTATACTGCTCTTTGCCCACGGGAGCCTGTGTCTCTGATCAGACAGGAAAAAAACAAATCCCTACAAGAGTGGACGGTCAGAGCTGGCCAAGACCAATCTTTCCTTCCTCAGAATTTGTCTGTCGTAAATATTTGACAAGGAAAGGTTTACTGCTGCCTTTTTAACAGTATTGGAAAGATTTATTGTTTTATTTATTAGTTTTTTTTCTCCATTGATTTATTTGTCAGTGGGTTTAAAAGGTTTATGAAAGTGTTTCCAAACAGTTCTGCTTAAGGGTTCACTCTTGAACTTTGAAATGGGGGTCCGACAAAAAATCCTTAACTCAAGGTCCACATAGTGAATTCACTTCTGTCTCATGGGCTTCATCGGTGGATTGTTTGTTTGTGGATTTGTTTTTTATGGAAAGTAAAGAAAAGTATTCATGAATACTAGAATACTTAATCAGCAAATAATAAATAATAATAACATGTCATGAAAAATACATATATTCCTTAAAAAAGTCATCTAAAATGTACAATTGTTTATTTTTCTTCTCTTCTTTTCTAAAGCCTTTTGTAACTTTGTTAAGAAAAGTGCTATATAAATAAAAAGGTATTATTATTGTTGTAACTGTCATTACTGCTGCTTTATACAAGGTTTAGAATTAATTGGAATATTTAAGACCATAACGAACAAGTGAATCATAGGGGAGAAAGGTGGCCACAAAACAAAATTAAAAAAAAAACAGTAAAAAGCTGGCATAATGGCATATGTCTGGTTGTGAGAAATCAGTTGCAGTAACACAAATGCCGTATGTATTGGGTGTGAGCCCAGCTTAGAGTTGTGCTCCCATGTGTTCTGGTTTATTTACAGCCCATTTGTCAACCACAACGCGGCATGATTCTGTTTCCTACCCTGTGAAATGAAAGAGATTACTGGCTGAGTAAACTTTCCAACTGTCAGTTCAGAAACAATTTTTTTACTGGTGCTCTGTTTACATCTCGTCCAACACAGAGCAGACTTTGTGTTTTGAAAGCAGGGAATGCTCGGTGTTCCAAAATGAAAGCTCCATCTGAGTGAAAAAATATGACTTGTATTTAGTTACAAATAGGTTTTTAGGAAAATAGGTTTTAAAATAAATCATTTGTTGCCTTAAGTTTATGTTTATATGGCGTGTATATGACGTGGGTCAATATATATTAAAATTCAATTTAAAAAATGGAACTAAATAATAACCAGAGTGGTATTGGTGGTGATTCTGATATATTTTATGAATAATAATGAAAAAATTGAGTTAACTTTAAACTAAAACTAAATTAGATGTGTGGCTTAAGAAATGTAAGCGTTGCTATATTGGTTGGTTGGCCAGTTGGTCTTCCACTTTCGCGCAGACTGAAATATCTCAAAAACCATAGGATGAATTCTAATGACTCTGGGAACCTCAGACTTTTCATCCGGTACCATCATCCAGTCAAAACTTTCATTTGTCCAATAAACAAATTATAAATAATGACACTTCCATCAGCACCAGACAAATTTCTATACAGCGGTACAGCAATTACCAAACATTAGCATACTACCACACAATAAGCGTGTTAGCATTTAGCCTCACTGTCCCAGTTTACTCACTGTAAGTTTTGGCAACTACTTGGTAAGGTTTAGGAAACCTTCTTGGTTTGTCTCAAAATAACTACAATACCCAGGGGCGGTTCTAGGGGGGGGCCAACAGGGGCCAGTGCCCCCGTAACTCTGAGTTTGGACCCCCCTGTGGCCCCCCTGACAGGGAGTCTGCATTAATAATACAATGACAGATTTCTTGCAATGATTTTGTTTTGAAGGGAAAGGCTGAAATAAAGTGTCTCAGCAGTTTACTACCCAATCAAAATTGCTGAAATTGTAAACACTGCTTTGTCTCAATGAGGGATTTATCCTTTTTTCCGGGTTGTATGTGCCCCCTAACAAAAAAGCTGGCCCCAACCTGCCCCCCCTATTAAAACTTGTCTAGAACCCCCACTGACAATACCACTGTGACTTCAGTTACAAACACACCTACGTTATGTACGTGATAATTTGTGTTTAACTAGACAATGCTGCAAATACTCTCTGCATGAATTTGAATGTACCGATAGTATGGTTTTGCATGTAGACACTGCATTCTCGCGTTCCTGTAAAGTACCTTTCCACTGGCCGCCATCAAAGATTAGGGCTGCGCCCAAATCGAACACTGATTTAGAACCTAATCCTAAATATCCTGGTTATAGCTCCGTGCAAAGTTATGATAAATGTATTTTCTCCAACTAGGTGACATTGTTATTTCCCGAAATGAAAATTACACTGCACAAAGTTCATCATGTAGCCTAGTCAGGCCTAAGGTGTCATAGTCTTGCTTTTTATATTTATGGCTTCGATCTGAAAACTCTTGCAAGGCCTGGCTTTAAGCAGCCGCCATGCTTGTGTACTTGAGTGTCCTTGTGCGCAGCAGTAACATGAACCCCTTCCTCTGTGCTCCTCTCTACTCTATTTGCTCACCGGCGCCAAATTAACAATTTGCGAATCAAAGGAGTCGTTGAACACCCTCACTGTAAATGTATTCCACCTTTCATTTCACATGTCTAATTTAGTTTCCGCTCACTTCCCCTAACCTATCACCAGTCATCATCAGCATTAGTGTGGAAAAAACCGAGTACATAAACTTGCATCTGTGAGGAGGAGGAGGGTGGGGCGATGAAAACAATTATTTCAAGTCATTTTGTATTGGTGTGTTGAATGAACAAAGGCTGAGAGTGGTTTTTTTCCCCCCCTTTTTTTGAGAGGTGGTAATTTATGTGGACTTGCTCTCGTAATTGGAGAGTGGGGAATTGGCATTAGGACTTGGGGAGCAAAAGCGAAACAAAAGTAAAAAGGACAGAAGATGGCAGTCTGTCTGTCTCCGTGTGTCAGTGAGATAGAGCATGTGTGTGTGTGTGTGTGTGTGTGTGTGAAAATCAGCGAGAGGCAGAGTGTGTGGTGTTTTGGCGGAGCTCCTCTCATCTCTGCGAAGGCTTTTATCGTCTCCTCTGGTCGCGGCGCTGATGAGGAGCTTTACAGGCGGCGAGAAGAGAGAGAAGAGAAGGAGAAGCTTGTTAGAGATGGGAGGTGTTGATGAGATAATTACACAGCTGTCACAGTCCCTGTCTGGCCCGAGAGCTGTGCCATCAACATGTCTGTGTGTTAGTGTGTGTGTGTGTGTGTTCATATACAGTATGTGTCAGCCGCCTGTGTGTACATGTTGTGAGTGTGTATATATGCTGAACATGTCTGTCATCGTATCTTTTTTTTTTCTTTTTTTAAATGGTACAATGCACATTTTTGATTGCATGTTGTTTTCCATCTGCGTGTATGTATGTATAGTATATACTATGTGTGTTTGTGTGTTTTTGTGTGTGCTTAGACACTTGGTGTAGAATAATAGTTGCACTTTTTACTTTGAAATGTATGGCCATGTCTTCTGGGGTGGAAATGAGGTTTTGAGCTTCAGTTATTTTCCGCCATTTCTTCTTTCTATAGACCCCCTTCTCTCTCTCTGTGTGTGTGTGTGTGTGTGTGTGTGTGTGTGTGTGTGTGTGTGTGTGTGTGTGTGTGTGTGTTTTAAGGCGACATTGTTGTTGTCGGCTGTATGGAATCACTGCAGGTGCTGCAGGCAAACACTTCCACTTCCTCAAAGACAGCCCATAATTCTTCCATGTTGACTTCAGACACACTCCCTCTTTCAGCTTCCCCTGACCACTGATAGGGACAGGTAGAGAGTGTGTGTGTGTGTGTGTGTGTGTGTGTGTGTGTGCACGTCACTGCATTTCAACATCATTTGCGGGCCCGGCTGATTTGAAACATGCCACAACATCAATGCCGGGCCGCAGGCGTCCACGCGCCTGCTAACCTACTGGCCAGATTGAGTCGCGGCCGGGGAAGGAAAAGTAATGAGGGAGGAAAGTTGACCACCGCCCTGGGAAATATGTGGTGTGTCTCTGTGCGAGCGAAAACAAGCTCTCAAGTTGGCGGACAGCTTTTTCATTTGGTGCTTACCAAGATGTGGAGGAGTACAGGGTGGAGAGGACGAGAGAGAAACTGGTGGCGGTGGCGGCGGCGCGGTGGGATGTGCAGAGGGCCTGTATTGGCGGTTTGTGTTTCTGTTATGAACAGAACACTGTGAAACAGGAACAAACTCAATTTCAAGCCCGGAGTCCTTGAGGAGGAGAGGCACTTGGTTGCTCCACCCGCTTCCACCGCCAAACGGAGGCTTTAACCACTTCACTGCTGCAGAGCCTTTCGGTTGGAGTTACGGGACTGTGGCTCTAGTTCTCATTAAGGTGTGATGTGGGTTAGTCAGTCAGAGAAACGCTACCTCAAGTGAGCGAGCGCCCTTCGTGACAAAATCTGAAATTTAGGTTGACACAGTTGAACACAAGCAAAACTCTGTTCATGACGGGTGGTGTGCGGAGAACTGGGCGTCGCTCCTGTTTTTCCTCCATGTAAGATGAGAAGAAGTGTGCGAGGAGAAATAAACAAAAATTGCTAATTACTGCTCGTCCTCTGCTTTATTCACACAGTTCCTGTCACATTAAAGCAAAGCGTCAGGCATGCCGCTAAACCCTATCGCTTGTACACAAGTCATAATTCAGACAGCAAGAGCAAATTAGATAAATGACTCCCACCACCTTCAAAGACAGAGGGATTTCTCATTTGAGCGGAAATTAAATTAATACCACTGGGAGCGGCTTGTGCATCTTCATACGGACTGCTGTGGAGATAACACACCGCCTCGCATGTTTTCGGATTCAGGGAGGGGATATATTTGTCCTTTTTTTCTTGTCCTTTAATAATAACAGTATAGCTGAGGAGAATTCCCTCGGCGCGTCGAAGAATTATTAAATCCACTTGCGCCAGTACGCTGCTTTCATTATGTCACTTTGGCGGGCCAATGAAGAGCACTCAGAGGAGTGTAATTGGCGGCATCCATTTGTGACCTTGGCTAGAGTGCGAGGGGCCACCGCATCATCAATACGAGACGGCGGGATGTCGGCGCCCTGAGGGAGGGAGAGGCAGAGAGAAGGCTGGTAGATGGGGGAGGGATGGATGGAGGGATGAGAGGATGGTGGCACTGCCATCTGTCTATGTGTTCTGACCCACTGCCCTCCTCAGCGGCCCAGTGCTCAAATTAGGAGGAGTGACACACCAGCTAATTACAACACACGAGTGTTTGCGTGTGTGTGTTTGTGTGGAAAGCAGCAGAGAAAAGATCACGAGGCTCCACTTGGCAAGATTTTTATGGAAAAATAATTCTGTCTTATTATCCTAAATCATGAAGTGGAGCTGCAGCAGACAAGAGTGCTCCATCCCCATTACCGTGCTTTAAACTCATCCTATTTGCCTCTGTGAATTGTGGGTGTAGACGCTTCTTGACCCGCAGGAAGTGGCAAATTCACACATCAGAGCGAGACACAAAACTCTCTCCAAACCAGCAGCAACCAAGCGCAGTTAAGGGTTCAACTTATTTTCACTAACTAACCCCGATCTCATCTCTTTGCGTTGCTTCTGCACAGGTTGTTAAGCTTAAGCATCCTGTCTGCAGTTTACCGGCATGGTACAAGACACCTTGCTATTAAAGTTAATTATTTTCAGAATGGCTGACTCCTGCTATTTGGAGCCAGACTGCTTGGGATAGATTTAATAAAGTGATCTGCATCTCCTTTATTTGGACATCATTTGTGCCCACACAGGTGTTTTCAATTATTCCAGCTGATTAGATATTTTTTCAGGCTGAAGATGCGCAGAGCTATACTGGGAGTCTGTAAATTCCCCAAAGTTTACAGAAATGTGGGGTAAGCGATTCTGGAGAAAGAAAGTTGATTGTTGAGTCTCTTGAGACCAACCCTGACTTGCTAGATTTAGACTTTTGGCATAAAGTCTGTCATTGGGCACCTATCGCAGGTGGCAATCCCCTCTTCCTTCAGCTATCTGCATGTCACTGTTACATGCCTACATGCTGAAAGTGGAAGGTTACCCTAACCCTTACCCTAACCTGGTTGGTAACAGTACTAAACTGAACATTACATTTCTTTTGTAGGGATGATGATACTCCACTCAAAAGAAGTTCTCCGCGACGCTAGGCTATTTTGCAGGCAGGATTACTGTCTTCGCTTTGGTGCCACCAATGATGATTTTGTTTGGTTTTAAAGAATTACATAAAAGCGAGGGTGTTTTTTCCTCCGTACCAGAATGAGAATTGGTGGAGCCAGACCATTCTCCAGCACTGACACAGTGCAGATGAAATGGAAGCGGCTACGCAAGACAAAATTAGACACAGCAGTAGTGAATCATGCCAAGCCACCAGCCAACTGAATGTACTGCTTATACATCCTGTACTGTAGACATTCATGGTCCTCAGAGTGTGAGTGTGATGATTCCCTGAGCTATATCATCAGGTCAACTTTAAATGTGTTGATGACAGTACGATGAACACTAATGACAATCCAGTCAGACTCAGATATACTTTGTGGTTAATGGTACTTGGCGAATGTTAGCATGCTAACACGTGGTGTTGACATGGTGGACATGGCAAACATTACAGACATTAGACGTTAGACGTTAACATAGTGACCATGGTAGCATACATACTGGCGGTATGTGGTGCCAAAGTACTGCCATTGACATACTGTATAAAGATGGATGACACATCTCCTAAGCACTGTACCAAAATGAACTACTGATCTACTTCCAGTTGGATTATTAAACGGCAGACAAAGTTAAAAACTAGCTAAGTTTAGCAGCGGATACTTTAGCAGCTAAAGAAAAACATAGTTTTCTCAGGAGTTGATTGAGCCCAAACAGCAGGGTTAAAAGAACAGTGGATATTGACTAGAACTCTAACTGTATGTCTACTGGATGTGTATGTCCTGTTGATGTTTGTGGTGCCATCCTAGCAGGTGGAGTAAAAGTTAAGCAGATAGAGGTAGCCAGAGAGGAGGTGTAATCAGGCAGAAGGGAGAACACTTGTGTGAGTGTAGAATGGCTGCGCAGATGCTTTAAGTACTCATCACAATGTTTTCTGCAGATGACAGAGCCACCTCTCACTCAAACTTTGTGGGTGGTCGTCTTTTTGTTGAAGTGTGACTTTCTGTGGGAGCTGCTGTTTTCTTTCGCTTTTCAGTACACCTATGTTATAAAGTGTTATATAAAGTAGTATAAAAGTAATGTCCTTCTTGTCAGTGGACTAATAAACCAGAAAACATTCCATATTCAAAACATCTGATGTCAAATATTTGTTGCACTCTGAGTTTGCTGCGTTTTCTAAGTGACCAAAGAGCGATGCTGAATGTGTGTCTGAAAACTCATCAGTATGGGTAAAAAGTATACGGACATGAACTCGGCCAGCTGAGGGGGAGGAGGCCAGGCCGTGCAGTTCACTTCCTGCTTCAAGGCAAAAAACCGCTGTAGCTTTAACATGCAGAAGAGACAGGAAGAGAGCAAGTGTCAGACAGAAAGATGAAGGATGAAAGACGGAAAGCTAAGAAGTGTGAAGTGTTTTGTTAAACTCATTCTAATGTGAGGAACATCACTTGGTTGCCTGACAAGCAGCCCTGGGGCAGAGATCATATTAGCTAGAAGTGTTGCAGAGAGGAGAGAAACGCACAAACACACACACACACACACACACACACACACACACACAAACCTGCTAGCGTGGAAGATATGGACTCTGCCAGTGGGTAGAATTAGTGGTTCGCTTAGTTCTTCATCCACCTTTTCCTCGTCTGTCCATCCGTCTTCCTTGTTAAATCCTGCCACTCAAATGTAAAGGTGTGTCCAGACAGAATGTGAGGTGAATAATAACTGCGCTGAGTTTTCATTCAAAGTCGGTGCCAAGGTGAGTAGGTGCACACGGACGTGAATTACCGCTAAGAAGCATAAAAAGAGGTAAAGAGGCTTCTACGTATGTGATTCTGACATGTTTCCTTTTTTTTGAAAAAGGACAAAGTGAAGGAAAGTAACAGAAAGAAATGTGGTTTCTGGTAAGTTCTGATACGAAGCCAAGCTATCAGTCCGTAAAGTACAGTCAATGGTCTGCTAGCTAGCTACAGCTAAACTCTGCATTTACCATGAGCAAAGCTAATTTAGCTATATTTAGCAATGGATTTGTCCTTGCAGAGAAATAAATCTGTTTTTAAAAAAACTAGAAGATAGGGGTAGGTGACAGTAACATATCTAACAGTACTGTGTATGAAAATTAAAAACACTTCTTTAAAACTCATTAAACTTGACGAATACGCCTAAGTCAACAACTGAAATCCCTTAGACATATGAAGTTCTCAGTATTATTGTTTTGAATTAAATCAATAATAATTGCCGTGATGGTGTCAATGATTGTCAAATTATTTTGGGATTTTTTTGTTGACAGTATTTTGTTTATTTATGGGGCATTCGTAAAAATGGACAATATAGTCACAGCAAAGCCAGACTTCTGGATATGAATACTATATGATAATAATAAATTATAAATAATAATAATAATGTGAATTTTGCGACAGCTGACCATCATTTATGCATTTACGAGTGCAGCCGCATTACAATTATGACATCACACCCTTATAACTATGACATCACACCTGTCATGGACATGAAGCAGTCTTTATCAATGTTTATGTGTGTCATTTAATCGGTGATGTCATTTTATACATAAAGTTGTTTTAAACACTGTTTAAGATTTCTTTGTGATGGCAACTTACACTCCTTCAAATAAAGTGTCGCCAGTTATATCACCCTCTATATGTTTACCTTATGTTATTTTTCAATTCCTGGGTGGTTGGATTTATTTGTATATAGTGTTGCTTTCACTCACTGACACCTGTCTTTTGCACTTTGAATTGAAATCTTTATAATAATGCATGTTGAGCCATTAATTAAAACTTTAAAGCTTACGGCCACCCCGCCTGCTGTACATTCAACGGTAAACGTTTCATTTCCTGTTCTATTCTGAGACTACCTCTGAGGTCCCTGCTCTGAGGGCTCAGAGGGTGAACAAGGTCAAGGTGACATCACACGCTGTGACACCCAGCTCAGAGTTGCCGTGACGACCGTCCAGCCTCATCAGTCACACCTGTCAGACAGGTGTACGCCCGTGTGTGTGTGACTCTGTCAGGTGCCAGTGCTCACAGAGGATGGTGATGAAGGACAGGATGGATGGAGCACGACGGGGAAAAACAATCATTTAAAGTTCATCACTTACCGTCTCTGTTGTTGTTTGTGCTCTCTCTGCAGTGAATCTTCTGGACACGACGACCATCACAGGAGACTGGGGCTGGCTAACGTATCCCTCACATGGGGTAAGAACAAACTGTCCGCAGAGGTTTTTGTCTGAGTGTAACACTTTCACATAACAGGAAGAATTCAAATAGCTTTAAAAACCCTTGTGAATGAAATAAACTCCATCAGCATGTTTGCTGGCTAATCCTTATTGTAACCGTGTCTCTGTGAAAACCCAACAGCAGAAATTTCCACCACAAAGCGACACCTGTTGCAAAGGTATTCCTATTTTTATCCCGTCTGAAGGCATGTGAGGCAGTGATTTTCCAGTCGAGGGGGAGTCTGCGCTTATTAAATGGGATCCGGTTGTAACGCTGACACCACGGGCTAATTACATGTTCGTCCGGTGCAGCCAGACAACTATACACACCAGTCACCTAATTCTAACATCAGCTGCGACACCACTTGCAGCCCCCTCCACATATTGGCAGAAAGGTGCAGATCACAGAAGGGGGGAGCCATAGCCCCCAGGGGGGAGGAAGAGGAGGGGGAGGTGAAGGGAAGACGGAGAGAGATGAAAGGGAGCGAACGAGGTGACAGCGAGGGCACGGCGTCGCCACATTAGCATATTGTAATGCCACATGATGATGCCTGGGGTGATGAATTAGGACTCCTGCAGTGATCTTTATAGCAGCGAGATGCCACCGTGTCCCCAACTCCCCCGGCTGTCAGTGAAGTGGTAGAAACATTTAACTCACCTCCGGCCCACACAACAGAAGGCGGTGTGATTGAACAGCGGCCAGAAGGAACAGATGGATTGTCTTTCAAGTCCTGAGAAAAGAGCTGGAAGAATTGGATTAGAGTTTTGAGCGAAATGACTCCTTCTGTGTGAAATCAGCGGGAGGCGTGAATCTCCTCCGTCCTGACAGGCAGCATGTTATAACATCTAGATTACATAAACTCAGCTCATGATGTTTCATTTAATTGGTTCAGTGTGCCAGAAATATTCGCTCCAAACCTGATGAGAGACGATTTTGCGCAGCGAGCTCCTGCACATGTGACGTGTGAATGGATTTATAGCTGGAGCTCAGCTCTGTGGCATTATGGTGCGGTTACATAAGGTGTGCATCTTGTGCTGAATGGCAAAGGATCTGAGGTTGTTGAAACGAGCTGTGTGATGTTTTGTTCTTGTCAGCTTGAATCCACATGGGAGTCAATCAGATGTTTAAAAATACAGTGTGAAATATAATTCGCTGCCTGTTTCTTTGTGGTGAAATATTATAAAAAAATCCACAATAGAAAATAATCATTATGGGCACTTACGTTAAGGAGCCACTAGGCTCACTCTACACACTGTAATAAGTGCTTGATAGTTAATCCTAAACTAAGTCTTTGGATACCTTAGAATGAAAACTGCTATCCTGGAGACCTCAAAATATGGAAAATTGTAAAACCAAAGCAGCAGCCTGGAGGACAGTCCCCAGAAAAATAAGTGTTTCATAGACTTTTTTTTTCCTGCATTCTGATGAATTTTAAAGGCTGATACTAACATCATAATAAATACACTGCAACAGTATATTCATGTCAAATACTTTCAAATAAATGTTCTACTTTCAATTCTCAGAATGAAATGAAGAAAATATCTCCACTCCAGCATGAACTTGCCTAAATCTCTGGCATAAAACATCATTCATCATCATTCAGGTGTAATTTTATGCCACCATCCTCTTGATGGGGAAATTGTTTCAATCCTGGTGAACTACACAAAAATTAATGTGGCGAATTTTATTAAACGCCTGCCCCAGTCCTTTAAAAATGTCAAAAAAAACTCTTCTGAATTGTCTTTTGTGCTTCTCTCTCTTCTCCTGTCCATCTCTCAATCACGATGTACAGTGCCTAGAAACCTGAAGAAGCTAATTCCAGTAAAGTCAGGTTGAGTTGGCAACTGTGTTTAAAAATAATTAGCATTTTGCCATATTACTGCTACTGCGCGCTGAGAATTATTAGACTGAAAGCTAGCTCCTTTCGCTTCTCAATAGTTTCTACATTTTTCAGAAAAAACTAAATTTGTTTTGTACAATTGCGGTTTTTCTTCGATGTTGTAGTTCTACCCTCCATTGTGGAAGAGCTGACAGAAGTAGTCACACAGCTTTCCCTAATTCCAAAAAGTTGAGACATGTAAAGCATAAATAAATAAATGGCATTTGCTGGTCCTTTATGCCGTATAGGAAATTGAAAACAGTACAAAGACAAAATGCTGTTTTTAATGTTTGACGTCATCACATTCATTGATTTTTGTAATGATATGCTTATTCTGAAGTTGCTGGCAGCAACACGTCTCAAACAAGTCAGGACGGGAGCAACAAAATGATGAATGCTCCAAAACAACATGAACCATTCCACAGGCAAACAGGATCATTGATATACTGGTTATACTATATTAAGTTCTAGATTACTTTTAAAGTCTGTCAGGCCAGGGTAAAAAGGGGAAAACTATGGAGATATAGGAGTTGGACCCAAATGCAGATAATCAGAGGACAAGAGGCAGCAATGAGGGGAACGAAAGGCGAGCTTTAATAAAACTAAAGCTGAAGTACAAAAACCAAAGGAGCAAGACCAAAAACGAGACAAAAGCAAAGTAGCAACCAAGAGAGTTAAACAAAGTGCAAACAAAAGGACAAAGTACAAAATCAAAAATGCAGATCGCAAAACTCAAAATCCAACACATACCATGAGACACGAAAGGAGGCAAGGCAGGAACATGAACATACGCAGACATGGACAGGTGCATGAACAGACACTGGCAGAGACAATGAACGGACAAGGAGTGCAGGGGATTCACAGACTAAATACACAGACTAATGACCAGACAAGGAACAGGTGAGGAGAGAGGAGCCCAGGTGAGGTAACGAGAGGGAGGAGCATGGAGGACAAAACACTGACAGACAGAGGGAGACAGACTGCAACTGGGAAAATACACAGGAGAACTTAAAGGACACATGACACAAGAGGGCATGGAAAATCAAAACATGAGACACAAGACACACGACACACAACAACATGAATACAGAGACATAAAACCAGAGTCATGACAAAGTCAAGTGTTTTTTAGGTTTTGAGGTTATTGTTTCCACTTAATTGTTGCAGATATTATATAGATGTTGTAGAAGTGTAGATATTTTGGTGCAGTAAGCACATTAGCACAAATAGATAATGTGAAAGAGCGATTTGAGAGAAAATGTAAGTAACCGGCCAAATATCTATAAATAGTGTCTCTAAGCTGCCTGTAATCAGCAGCATATTCAGCGATTGGTACATCTGCCATATTGAGATCAAATAGTCAGAATACAGATTGGTGTTCACCTCGCCCAACAATACATTACTGCTTGTACACGCAACTGAGATTGCTCCCATTGTGACAACTGACAGGGATAGTGTGTATTTATCTGTGTGCATGGAGTTTGTTAGAAGAGCTGCACTTGTACAGTGTAAGTCACTACACTGAAGGAGCTACTGTCCTCCAAGTAGAAGGTTTGATTTACTCGCAGTTCTCAGTGCCGCTGTAGACTGGGTATGTTTTGAGCTTGATAATGATGCATTCAAAATGAGTCTTCAGCAACGCTATCAGAGCAGCAGCAGCACTTTGTTGCCGTGGGCCCGCTTCTGATTTCAGTTCTTTCAGCCACGCTGAGTGGAAACAGAACAGTACCAAAGTCCGTTGGTTCGGTTTGCACGGCTAAATACAACATTTTTAAGTGCTTTTGCTACGGGATTCATTTACTGCGTGCTTTAACAAGAAGCATTCATCAAGAACTTGAGAGTTTGTGTCGTAAGACAATAGGCTCCATTTTTTGAAGTCTGTTTCACAACAGTTCCCCCATGCTTCCTTGGCTACATTGTAAAGGTTGGGGGATAAAATGTATGGTCCTAAAAAAAAAAAAAAAGGGGCATTTTAAAGTTCAGTCGAAGCTAATATGAGCAGAGTGAGTTTAAGTGTATATCTTGGGGTAGTTATCTGTGAGTATTAATTCCTTTTTTTGTGTTTCCATGGACAATATTTCTGAGTCGTGGCAGAATGATGCATTTTGGTAGTCGCATGTAGGTTTGTTGCTGGGACCAAGGAGTCTAATCCTTGGAGTCACATACTCTAAAATGCATTATTTTCCTCATACTGTCAGCTCCTCCGTTCACCCTCTGTCGGAACGCTCCTGTCTCTTTAAGGCACTCTTGCTAAAAGTAAAAAGGCTAGTCTGCACTGATTGGTCAGCTCTCACATCCCAGAGCAGGCACCACCCTCCACGTTTCCACAGCAGCGCTGTCTGTGTTTTTGCGACCATGTCCGTGCTGGGTGCGTTGCTGAGGTCAGTGACTTTATAGTTGTGACATCAAAAGTGTACAGAAGTCCTGGTGGCTCAGTCAAAGGCAGTTCCTTCTATTGGGCTCTGTGCATTCCTCTGTAGATGGAATGTTTTTATACTTTCACAATACTCATACAGCACCAGGACATGCTTTATGGTCGAAAAAGGCATAGAAATCTCACTTCGCACAATATGGTACCTTTAACTTGGGCCGAACTGACCAATAGCCTATAACTATAAGTGTCGAGTTTAGATAAACTTGAACAATTCTGAACCTTGTCTTTAACACAGACACTGTTCATAATGTGTGACGTACACGGTGCCTCGAATAGTCTATGTGCCTGTGTTATGTTCGAGAAAGAGAGAGAGAAAACGTTGCTGAGACCTCATGGGCTCTTTGATAAATGGATGTTTTGACAGTTTTACCTTTCACACCTGCACAAATGCACACACACATTCACACATACAGCACATATAAGGTCATTTTTCGCCATCCTGACAGTTTACAGCGTTATGAATGTGCCATGCTAGCAGCATCACTTTTTCAGCTGCCCTCTGCTCCGGGCAGCAGCAGCTTTTTGATGGTCTTAGATGGAGAAAATACAACTGCAGCGGAGGGAAAAGATTTCTGTAGCCCGACGATTATGTCACACAAAGCTGTTATCACTCGGTGCTGAGAGTGACTTGTGTATGTGCGGTCACGCCGCGTTTGTTCAACAAAGCGGCCGATGAAGTTTGGATTCTGCAGTACCGTGTGAAATGTACTGTTATATAACAAGTACATTAAACTTGGCTCTGTGGTTAACCTGCAGGTTCAAAAATGTTATTTTTACATTGAAATGTTGTTCAGGAGGCGACACACATGTCACTGTGAGCGAGCGAGTGAGGCAAAGGTGAGAGGGAGAGAGAAGGAGAAATAGATAGAGAGGCTGCCCACAGGGAATACAAGAAGAGTAAGTGTCAGGTCTGTGCTGAAGGAAGATGGATTAAAATTGTCAGCGTGTAGTTTCCTGAATGTAAAGTCATTTTCAGACAGAGGGACAGGGGACAGTCATTTACTCTTTGCAGCTCAGACAACTTTATTTTTTAATTCTCTTATTTAGTCTTTCATTTGTTTTATTGTACTTCTTGATGGATGAATTCCCCTTTGCATTTAGGCACACTGTAGTACATTTAAAGCTGCGCTTATAAATATTCTCATATTAAAAACTGGTCAGCTAATTATGTGTAATCAGGCTGTGTTCATATGAGTGTGACTTAGGTGCTGCAGCTGCAAGCTGAGTATTGCGAGAAGCCATCCTGACTCACTGTTTTGCTTGTGCTACTCGACATTCAGAGGATTAAGTTTGAAAAATTGTGCATAACTCTTCAGAGGCTGTCATACAAGCAGTCGTATGAGGTTACATTGATGTAATATGAGAGGGGTCACTCATATTGACTAAAGCACAGAGAATTCATCATCATCAGACTATGCCAAGTCAAGGCAATTGTGCTTATAAATCACAACAAAACATTCCACCATGAGCGAGCACTTGTTGACAGCGTGGAGGGAAAAAATGCCTTTTAACAGGCAGAAACCTGGGAGCAGACCCGGACTCGCGGTGAGCGACCATCTGCCTGAGTGTCCAATAGGACTCAGGAGTATTTTAGCATAATTGAGATTGCAGTGTCAAGGCTCCCATCAAACTGATTTTATGCAGCTGTTTGTGGCAACACCAGCTCTAATAAACTCACTGTGTGCAACCTCACCAAACAGCAGAATGACATATAGATACTAGCTGATGAACATAGTGGAGCGTTCAGCAGCTAGAGAGACAGATATATTGATCAGGAGTTGGCAGCGCAGCAGCCTGGCTGTTCAGAAGCCTGTTTCTCCGCACCTGTCAATTCTGCTCCTCTGTTCCTTTCTAATGACACATAGAATTGACCTATTTAATAAACTAATGAATTTATAACATGTAGCCTGTTATGTATTCTGGATAAGTGGGACGTTGTCTCTTCGGCAACAGTGACGTTAAGGACCATAGACTTCTGTATTGATCTGCAGGGATTGTTTTTTTTTTTTTTTTCTGCTGCCTGCAGCCTGTGCGTACGCGTGTGCCTGCTTATGTCCGCGGAATTAAAATGTAGCAGTGACGCTATTTCTAACAGATCATCAGTGTGTGTATCTGTGGATTTCTTTTCTGCCAGAGCGCTCAAAGAGAAAACAGAACATATGCCAGAACGATCGCTACAGATTGCGAGCCAAGCAGCCTAATTGGTTAACACGAGCGACGAAAGGAAGCAGGCGGCTCTTTGCGTGTCCCGGGCGTGGTACGGAGAGGGCAGAAAGGAGCGCTCGCAGCTAGTGAGAATTATGTAAGAAAAAGTCATAGCATGCCCGAGCGCAAAAAAAAAAAATGGTGTGAAAACTGTCCCGCTCCAACAACTGTCTAACTTGTGTGTTCTTCTGCTCTAAATACTCAAACACCAAATATGTATAAATCCACGGCTGAAAATAATCAAAAATGAACAAACTATTTCACTCTGAGCAGCTTCCTAAAAAAGTGGCCTATTGTTTCAGTAAATTCTTCAGCCTTTGGTAAAGATGAAACTGTATGCTGTTTATTCTTGCTATGGTCTATTTGTTTTGATGTATCTTTGAGTGGTCTATTCAGTTTTCCTTCCTCTCGGTCGGTGCTGTTTGTGGAGTGCGTTGTCGGCTTTTCTTTGATGTCTTGTCGAAAATTTGAAATTCAATAAACTGTAGGTCGTAAACAAGATGAAACAATAAACATTGTGTGACCCATTTCTAAAGATATATGTATGGGCTTGAGGCTGAGAGCCACAGGCAGGGTAGCGATGGCAGAGTATGGAGAGACAGACCAACGCAGTGCTGGTTTTATTTACTTTTTAATCATTTATTGACAATAAGAAAAATACAGAATAACTGATCTCATTCTTTAAAAACAAGGGCAGCAAATCACCGCATAACATGCACGCAACACACAACTTACATGAGACAGAAAGGGGCTGAGACATCAACAAGGCAGGTGGGAGCTCGTACTCCTGAGAGATGGAGGGATGGAAGGAAAATAATGGAGAGACAGTTGGAGAAAAAAGTAAAGTGGACTTTTTTTTAGTAATGTTACAGCCGGATTAAAATGTTTCCAGGAGAATAGCAGAAGACTGTCAGCTTTCACTTACCGTTGAGTCGACGGCGCGTGAATGTGTGTGTGGCTTAGGTCTTTATTAGCACCCTGACCTCTCCCTCTGCGCGAGTCTCGTTTGGATGACATCATGACGGATCACGTCTTCGACTCAAGGGGCATCTTTCCATCCAATTTATTCAGGCAATGGTTAGGACGCCCGTGGGCTGTCCCAGGAGCATCTTTCCCTGTTTTTCGCTCTCTTTCTCCTCTCTCTCTTCCTCACACACACACACACACACACACTCTCTCCCACTTTCTCTCAGAGCTTGTCAGATAGGGCAGGAAGACTTCATTATCCTCCAGTCCGATCTATGTTGGCCATGACAGGTTCATCCACTGGCCACCACACAATCGATGCAGCTGACAGTACAATGTGTGTGTGTGTGTGTGTGTGTGTGTGTGTGTGTGATGATTAACGTGGGCCGCAGAAGTCATGATGTGGATGAGCAAATGATGAGCTGAAGTGTCAAAAGCCCACAGTCTGTTGCCATTACTAACTATTTCTCAAACTCCCTGTTACTGTCTCTTCCTCTCTCTCTCACACACACACACCAACTCACGGACACATTTTTTTTTTTTTTTTTTTGCATATTGCTATCTGTAGCATCTGACAGTGCCTTCCACTGCTGCTTCTTAAAGATGAGTTTATCTGATGGCTGTGTGGGCCAATCTCAGACCTGCAGGACTCACGAAGCTGTCTATGAGTGCACAACAGCTAGACGGCAACATTTTAATATTTTTACCCAGCAAGCATTTCCTGTTGAACTTTTCAACTTTCGGTTTTTATGTTACCACATAAATTCCAGATAGCATTATGATTGGCGAGACAAGAAATGTATGTAGATGTCTGCTCAAATATTTCCTCCATCAACATCAGCAAAATAACCTCTTGTTAACATTCACACCTGCGCACCTAGCATGCCTGCTGCTTTCACAACATTGTGAAACGAAGAGGTTATCTGTTGAGGAGAGTTATTTAAAGCAGACCAATTCGACTGGTGGCCCGTGGGCCGAATGCGTCCTTGATACACTCTCATACACCAGCCCTTTGATCATTTTATTAGTAGGCCAATTAGCCCATTCATTAGTTATATGTGTTGCCAAGTGCAGAAATAAATGATATTTCATCATGAAGTTTTAACCCAGGCTGTTTAAGATTGTCGAAGATTAAATAGTTGTTTTTCTTTTTTTTTTTTTTGCGCCCATACCTTTGCATGTATAAAGTTTTTTTTTTTTCATTTGGGGAAACTAATCAACAAAGTGGAGGAAAACCAAAGAATAATTGCTTTAACATTTTGAGCTTTACAGGTCAGACATAGGGAATGTAAAAGTCCATCCCATGGCACTGTTACAATTGATCCAAGATGGTGGTGCGCACTGATTGCGAAGCCCTGTGTCTCTCCAGGTCTTGTGAATTAGTGGTTATCTGCTTGTTTCTTTCAAGTCTTTTTCGATAAACCCAGTTTAGCGTCACTATTTATACTGTACATACTCCACACTTTACTGATTTTTTACACTACTGGTTCGCTGGTAACTGCATTTGTCTCTGTACTTGAACTCTGTACAATGTGAATAAAGTTAAATCTAATCTAATCTTATTTAATCTAATCTGTTTCTTAAATCTTGCCCTGCTAAAAAAAAACACATAGTTGAAACATCCTGATTTAAAGTATTGACTGCTATTAAGTGAAAGTAGTCATGTCGCTGGTTGAAACCTAAAAGTCAGTATAAGCAATATTCTAATATCAGCATTCATTCACGTGATAACTTGTATGTAAACTTTTGTGCTTGTGGGGATAAACCCTGCGGTGATATTTCTCTGTAGTTAGGGTTACTCTGCAGTGCTTTTCTGCTGTACAGAGCTTCAAAGCAACTTTAAAGCAACAACTCTCAGCTCACTGTTTAGCTGTCTGGCCTGCAGGTTTGCTGCTCGCTCTCACGGCTCAGGAAAAGCTCTAAAAACCCCACTGTACTCTACCTGCTCAGCACCAGGGGAGTCATGCCATGCAGGGTCGAGGTGAAGTCTGAACAAAGGAGTCTTGAGTCTTTTTGCGGAAGATGGCGAGTGATTCCGCTGTCCTGACATTGGTCGGGAGTTCGTTCATCTACCTGTCAGCATGGCGGACAGCCTTATGAGATTTACTTGCCGAACGGACTAACATCTCTCTACTTACCCAGCAAGGTTAGACAGAACAGTAACCATCGACACTGATTGTTTTTCCTTATCATTTCACAGGAAAAGAAACAGTCTAATTCAGATTCTGTAAGGAGTCGGGATGCAATTTAAAGTTTTGGGGTTGAAAGAGAAAAGTCATACAACAGTTGATAACAACGCAATGAAGCAACAATGAAACACTGAGGCACTGCAATATGAGCAGAACAATGTCTTTGACATAACTTTGCATTTCACTTTACTTTATTTTGAAACTGAGTAAGTAAGTAAAACCCCTCACATTCACTATTCTCAATTGCTGACCCAAATTAAGATATTAGCCCTGAAACAATACAACACATTTTTTTTACATTGTGTGTGGTTCAGCAGCACCATCCTCCAGGTATGATTCCAAACTTCAGCTAGTTTAACACACCTTCATCTAGTTTAACACACCTTCAGCTAGTTCTTCAACTTCCTATGTTGCCCTCCCGATGACCGTCCGCTGCGGAGTAATTGGCCGTACAAGCTCCCATGAGACAGTGGCATGGCCGACACAGCACAGCTGCTGCTGGCTGATTGTGGTGCTGATACACCTCTGCAGCTGCTCTTTGGAACTATCTCACTTAATATACATGCCAGCTTAACTCAAAGATGTGCTGCAAGTGCTGGATCGTGAAGGGGCCCAATGTAGCGTCTGTAAGAGCAGAAGATGAGTTTGTGTGTGCGTGTGTGTGCGCGTGTGTGTGTGTGTGTGTGGATGCAGGCATGTTGGTAGATGGTAGTCTCAGTGTGCAGATTGGCCAACTTGATTTGAAAGGCCTCAGCCAGCATCGATCCATGCTGAATCTGCTGATCAGCGCTGCAGTCTACAGAGGGAAAACTGCCCAGGTGTCTGAGTGGGAGACAGACCACTTCAGCCTTGATGGGGTTTGACAGACTGCTCTATTCTGCCGTTGGCTTTAACAGGTGCAGCAGGCATTATCTGGTCAGAATGACCGTAGGCTGATGCACCTGCAACAATAGGTCCCCATGTAGCTTTTCTACATATCCAGGCATTCACACATTAACTGAAAGACAATGTAGAGTATAGTCGAATACAATGTAAAGCAATGAGATTAATGTCAGAAGGAGGAAAGTGTCTTACCGCATTCATCTTCATCAACACATTTTTTTCAACGAGCAGATTATGTGTAAAGCAGAGAGAGCCCTGATGGGTGAACAGAGGTCGTCAACAAAAATGAACAAAAAACGGATGCTCTCTTCTGCAAACTCTGCCACAGAGGATATTTGGCGGAAAAGCCTTCATCACGCCCATACATACTTTTTTTATGAATTTGATTTAAATGGCAGCAAAAATATTCTTTTGATTTCTCTTTGTCAGGGCGTTTTCATCTTTTTGAACATAATTGCGCACAGAGGCACACACAGGCAAAGTGTCCTGTAAAAAAAATTGCATCTCAGAATAGATAGCAATTACACCATCTCCCCCACTGATCCCAGACCAGTGCAATTAACACCCCTATTCCAGAAAGGTTATCGCTGTCAAAGAGTCCACAGACAGACACGCACACACACACACACACACACACACACACAGGCGCAAAGTTATTAAGTCTGTTCTGGTTGTGTGGCCGATAGTATGAGAGGAGAAAAGGTGTTGGGCAGAGCCTGATATTTTCACTGAGTTAATATGCAGACCTGTTACTTCACATACAGCCCAGCGTTAAGCCTGAAAATGCCACCTGCGTACACACACACACACACACACACACACACAGAGGCACACGGTGTGTTACACGGCCATCACACCCCGCTGGATGACTCTATCTTCATCATCCTCCTTGTGTCCCTGCCTCTCTGTCATTCTCTCTCAGTCTATGAGTTCTAAAGAAATCTCCATCACACATATTCAGCTGAAATGAAACAGCAATTTTCGTCTTTGCCTTTCTCCTGACACCTCTTGCCCTGAAATGTTTGTCACTGCAGCCTCTGCACGCTTTAGTGTGAGAAAGAGACAGCGAGACAGAGTGATAGTAAAGGATTACAAGTAGTTGGATTATCCCATAATCTGATAATCTGTTAAATCTGCCAGGTTCTGCAGTTAATAGAAAGGTTTTATTAGACATGGCATGAAGATATTACTCATATTTTGATCTTTGGTGAACATGAAGGATTATTTGAGGGTTTTATAAGCAGAGGTATAAAATCAAGGCAATTAAATGATTCTTATTCAAAATGGATAATCCTTTAGCAGTCGGACAAAACATCTCCATCACACTGCGTTCATCAGAGTGATAGTTTGCTCACTTGTCGTGGAGATGGATCTATTGAGCGTAATGACTTCCTATGCTGCACTTTTAGAGCCTGTCGTCCTCTTCGGCTCAACTTAAGCACCGTGGTTCATTCTTGACCACAGTATTCAAGGCCCATTTACTACATTTGTCAGGGCTTTCGGCCAGCAACTTTCTTCTGACAACCGCTTTCAACAGATCCATCTCCACAATGACACTGAAATTAGTCACAAACTTCTTTTTCAAAGGTCAAGAATAAACTTTTCGTCACATAACAGGTAGTGAAATTATAATTATGATATTTATACAAATAGATGGATATGAGCACTGCTCTATTGTTCAGTGTATAATCTTGCAGGTTTCAACATCTAATTAATTTGTTTTCCACTGTTGTTTTTGTCGACAAGATTCAGCAGGTAGACTGTATAATTAGTTAGGAATGTAACAACAAGTCCTCCAATTAAATGACAAAACACATCACTTGTCCATGCCCTCCAAGATAAGTATTTTTGATCCGATGTCAGTATCGCCTGCCGAAACTGTTACAAACTGACAAATATGAATCTGTTTAATGAATACAAATTGCTATGGAAGGTTTGGTTAGGTTTAGGCACAAAACTGACTCGGTTTAGGTTAAAATAAGCAATTTGTCAAGTCAGAGGACCATGGTCAACACAGGATAATAATAACTAGGTTACAGGTAGGGAGCTATCATGTTCAGCCAATTGCAAGAGCCTTCCATCAGTTCCAGCCAGGGGTGGTTCTAGGGGGGGGCCAACAGGGGCCAGTGCCCCCGTAACTCCGAGTCTGGACCCCCCTGTGGCCCCCCCGACAGGGAGTCTGCATCAATAATACAATGACAGATTTCTTGCAATGATTTTGTTTTGAAGGGAAAGGCAGAAATAAAGTGTCTCAGCAGTTTACTACCCAATCAAAATTGCTGAAATTGTAAACACTGTTTTGTCTGAATGAGGGATTTATCTTTTTTTCCGGGTTGTATGTGGCCTCTAACAAAAAAAGCCGGCCCCAACATGGCCCCCCTATTAAAACTGGACTAGAACCCCCACTGGTTCCAGCCTCTCCACTTTGCGTCATCTATAATAGCTCACCACAGATTATTTTCTCCTGTGAAATTACAGTCATCACTCCAATATCCTTAAATAACAAATGCTGTTGTTTTTCATGGGAGGACAGCCTTAAAAGTAATAACTTATTACAGTACATTCCTGCATTAAGTATTGTGATAGTATTTATGCTCTTACATAACTTACTCCAGTACACTCCAGATTCACTCCATTCTGTATGTAGGTATGTGCATTTTTTCATAAAAACTAGTCGGTTGTCTAAAAAAGGACAGCCAGCAGTGTACCCTGGCAGCAGATTGTGAGCCGTAGTTGCCCAGGTAAATACATCATGGCTGTTGCAGTTCCAGCGTCTGTTTGCTCAATAGGTACAGCAGAGAGGTCAGGTTGGAGCAGTGGCAGGGCAGCCTGGCCTATCCGCTCTGACAGCTCCGGAGGACCAGCGACAGGCTGAAGTGATCAGTGTGTTTACCTGCAAAACTACATCTGAAACGCCATGCTGAAAACAGGGAGATTTTAGTTAGCGGCTAGTTTGCGGCGTCTGACAAGCTCTCTAAACCTTTTTGTCTAATTTATGACGTATCAACTCAGTCAACTGTAACAATCAGCACAGTCAAAAAAAAGCCGTAATGAACGTACCTCAGTCTGAAAAGGCTACGTGGCCTGGTAGTTACTACTATGGCTGAGTGCTTTGCTAACATTACTGAGTTAGCTGCTGAATGACTCTGTTGCTGCTGCAGTTGCTCACTCTTTCTTCTTTCTTCTCTGTCATTCTTGTACAACTAGCTTGCTAACAGCTTTAGCAATGTATTTGCCTAGCTTTTTCCACTCCACCCATGTACTCAATCATGGGCAGAGTGTGCACATTAGTGGGCAGGTACAGAGGTAGTCAGACAGTCTAGGCTATACCTAGATTCATTTTTGAAAACATTTAATTTACCTTGTACTTGTACATTGTCTATGCTGTCTTTTTTGAGTAATATAGGATTTTTCCCCAAAGCTCAACCTGAGTACTTTAGTGTCTTAACCAAATATGGGATACAGGATGTAAAATCACCTCTCTGATGTTAAAGTCCTACCCTCCGGAACGACTGCAGTCGTCCGCCTTTATCTTCTGAACCCAACACCTTGTGTACGGTAGAAGTTTGTGCCAATAAATGCGATCCAGGCAGACATAATATTTCCTTCAAAATGTATTAGGAAAAATATATTTAGTAGTTGTTATTCCAACAATTGAATTATAGTCAACCCTTCCCCCGATCCACTAGGAGGCACTATGCCACTAAAACTGCCACTTGGTTTTCTATTGGCCACTAATACTGAGAGGATAAAGAAGAAAGGGGATGGGGGAGTAGAATGATAAAGAGCACAGTGTGCTAGTGTGTCAAAGATGTTTTCGCCCATATGGACGTTTTTTTTAAAAAGTTTATGTCAAAGCATTTATTTTTAAAGAGCAAAAGGCTACGGTACGTTTTTCAATTTGTTTTACAGAAATGAATAAGTGAAGATTTGAAGAGTCAGAATCGTTCTTTGTTTTTGTGGGTAACAGTGATATCTGTTAGATTACTAGACCTTTGGAGTATCATTCATCTTTACTCACTACTACTAAGGCTTTTTTTCCCTCGGCTGCACATAAACTACTTGACTGGAGCTTTTTAGGTCCATATCGTGCAGCCCTAGCATTTAGGGTTTTCAATCACTCTTTAGCACATAAAATGTACAGGAAGCAAGACTATTCTTACTTGCTAAA
This sequence comes from Sparus aurata, assembly GCF_900880675.1. Taxonomy (NCBI): domain Eukaryota; kingdom Metazoa; phylum Chordata; class Actinopteri; order Spariformes; family Sparidae; genus Sparus; species Sparus aurata. Next base: position 33,784,285 of record NC_044192.1, read on the forward strand.
TACTGTATTTTTGTAATCATTTTTGACAAGTTAGTTTCACAAAAACTTTTTCACCCTAAACTGAAAATGTCTTAAACTGTATAGCAGCCTAAGAGACCTGATTGCTTTTGTACTAGTCTTTTTTTATTAAGCCAAGAGCCAATTAGTCAGTTCCACAGAGCCTCACACCAACCACCCCATATAGTAAACATTCATATGAAAACAACAAAGACTGAAACGTTCAAACATTTTCGGCACATAATTTAAAAACAGCTGCCACATTAGCATATAATCTTCACCCCGGCCCTGTCAATCTTGCCACACTTCTGTTACTGTTTTAATTCTGATTTGTTTTCACAAATGCAGTCAAAATTACAATCAAGTGTAAGTATGCACGATTAATTTGAATGGTGATAGGTCAGGTTTGTTTTTCCAGTGTTTTCAACAGTGGAAACAGACTGGAACTATTAATGTCAGTATGAGGCATATGTAGGATGAGACAAATAGTAATAATATAAGGACAATGAAGGTCATTTTGTGGGTCATTTTTGCCTCTTTTTTTTGTTTTTCATTACAAAGTTGTTAAATGCAACAACTGTTTGGATTGCAGTACTTAGACATGTACCATGTGTAGGATGTTAATGTTGAATGTGAAAAATATTCTATCACCAGACTCCCTGCAAGAATCTGTGTGAGTGTACCAGCAGCTGCCTTCACTGTCCTCAGAAACAACAATAATGAATAGAGCTTTAAACAGGCAACTCCCTTTCTATTGTCCCTCACACCAGCGGCACATAATCATCTCTTTTTTCAACCAGTCTTCTCTCTATATTGTTAATCAATCTTTCATTCTCTCTTTCATCGTTTTTTGGCATCCACTCTCTGTCATATCACATGTTACGAATTGACTGAAATTGATTTCATGCTACAGGGCTTCGGTCTTTTACGAGAGCAGACCCCAAGATTTCGACGCAAGCTTCAGAGGCAGCTGTATTAAAAAAAAACAAAAAAAAAACACTTTCATTTTCCTGAACAACAGCGTCTCTGATCTTTAGGGCTACTCCGATGGCAACTTCTTTGTCTAAGTGGAAAAATTAACTAGGCTGAATAAAACAAAAGAGACGGAGATTAAAGAGAGAAAGGGAGCATGGAGAATCAGAGGAAACAGAGGAACGTGGATCAGACGTGTATTAATTGCCACAAAAAGTCAGAAGACGCTGAGCAGTTTGACTGCTTGACCCCAGAAGGAAAACACAATTAGCAAATGTGAGGAAAGTATCAACAGGCAGGATTTGAAGCTTCTGCCTTTGTTTGTGTCTTACGTAATGAAGCGATGATATCAGTGTCATATCTGTTCACTCGAGGCATTCTGGGGGAATCAGTGGACTGAGGTGCGGATGAGTCACAACATCACAGGCTCCGATGTAGTCCCTGGAACACTGAGCTTATATCACTCACTCCTGTCTGTCTCCTGTGTTTACAACCACTGTGTACTACTCAACAACAGTGACTTACAGTACAGTAATGGAGACGAGAGAAGGCCCCACACAGAGTGTACACCTACACAGCTGCGTTTATTGTGCCTGATTAGCTCTTCTCTCAAGACTGTGTCAGTCACTGTTTGATTGACATCTCCCTCACTCTCTGTAAATTTAAGACCCTTTTGCGCAATACCGCCTGCTGGCAGTGTATGATTGAAGATTGTATGCTGGCATTCTGCAAGCAAAAAAAAAAAAACTTGATGTGCAACAAAACAGTGTTGAGGTCTAGTGTGTCGTTTTACACGCACATTGGGCAGTGTTCTCTACACAGCATGGCATAACATGGCAATACCTAACTTTCGTTGGTCTCCCAGACCTTGTGGTCTCCCCAATTTGAAGTGAATTTTTGCTTTTTATTTCTCCAAGTTGTGGGATCGGACACATAACACGTCATCGAAGCCGGCAGACCCATGTCCCATCCAGCTGGCTCGCTGGCTCATTGATTTGCACACATGTTGATTCAGCGCTGCGATTTCATCTGCTGCAGGTTTAGAGTCGAAACAACACTGATCCCTCAGTCCTTCATTTAGACAGATCTGTGAGGAGGAATAGAGGCTCAACAGGCTCAAGGTCTTTTAATAACCCTCTTTTTACCTGAGTGAGAGTATGTGTGTGTGATTGGGTGCAGGTGTGTTTGAGTGGTTGCAGGTTGCCCTGGGAGCTGATTGGTTCCTGTCTGACAACAAGAGTTTAAAGGCAGGCTCTGCCCAGTTCCTGGGGACTCTCCTCCATTGACCCAGACTGCCAGCATGCATGCTTGTTGAGAATGTGTTTGTTTTGAATAAAACTTTGTTAAAACGTTCGCTGCTGGTGGTGTTTGGGGAACAGGAAGAGGGGAGTCTCAATTTCTTGTTGCGCCAGGGTTTCCCCTAGGCCCTGGCCGTAACAGGAACAATATACACCTTTATCATTCTTACTTGTACATGTAATTTGGTGATGTCATATTCCAACCTTAACAGTGCTTTAATGAGCCAGTGAAGTGAAAACACCTGTGCAGGGGTCAGTGGCAATTCTAGAGTCTGCCCAAGTCACCTTTATGAAGAGAACTAAAAGTCAGCAGACATGGAAGAAGACAACAGAGGTACAATATTCAGAAAAATCAGCTTTGCAAATGTTTCATGAAGATGGAAATGCATTTAAAACATTAATTTGTCAGATATCAAAATACACACTATGCGTTTAGTTAGGAACGCTGAATTTAAACATAACTCTACAACTATTGATTATTAACGTCACAACAAGGCTTTCACAACCTTGCAGGAATAAAGTTGCTGCATGGTCAACTGGCCCGTCTCACATCAACTTAAGACTGGCTTGTCAAATTATTAGTCGCTTGCCAATCAGTGCATTGTGGTCAAGTCAGTTGGTCAAGTCAAGTACAAACTGTCAGCTGGTCGAAATGTCAGTTTTAGATGGAGGAAGGAGAAAATCATCTCATCGATTTTTCTAAGGAAACGCCTTGTCAAAAGCCATCAAATTGTAATTTACATCTGAACTGACAACTGCTTTTCTGCTGCTCTGCTCGCATTCACGTCAACCCTCTGCTACCTGCTCTCTCTCACACTTGCTCGACCAAACAGCCACACACACTCGCCACGCACATCCTTTTATTTTTCATAGTCACTAACTATCACTATGTTCATTCAGACGCTACAGGTTATATCCTGCCAGAACAGAAGCCGGGAAAGGCAGCAGACAGAACGGAAGTACAGAGAATCATTGCAAAAGAGATGTTACGTTAGTGTTTGTTGGCAGTTTTCAGAATGTTGCAGACCAGAACATTGCGAGTAGTTGCAGGTTTCAACCCATCTCGTCACTCTTCTTTGTTTCGGAAAATCATGTGGAAACCGGAAAATAAGGTTGAATAAAACTAAGCAAACTTTGAATGTTGCTGGTACTTTGTGTTTACAGAGATTAAAGTGAGTAAGATAGTAATGCTGATGCATTGGGTTTGCTAAATCATCAAATGGAGTGGAACGTCAATGATGTACTTACTATTACATTTACTAACAGGTGCTTTAATAATTGAGCCACTGAAAGACTGTACATGAAGAAACTAAAAAGAAAAGAAAAGAAAAAAAATAAAGACCAGACAGCTGGAAATGTTTGGTGGATGAAGTGAGAAATGTTGGAGTGCAGCTGTGTCATGTTTTTAAATTCAATGTCCTTAAACGCAAAGAATTTAATATCTCCCAAAAGGGGTCCCTCATTCAAAACAAAACAAAAGACGTAATTAGCATGGGAACATGGGAGTTGTTGTCTTCATTGTTAAACAACCATGATTGCTGATGAAAATCTAGCTACGTGACTCAAAGTGTATATTCAAGTTGTGTTCAGTCTTGTTCACTGACTTCCATCCTCGCTCTCTGACTGTCTCCTGCCACTGACAGGTGACCAAATGACATGCACTGTTAACTTGAATAGAACATTGTAGGAGACACTTGGGAAAATGTAATTACACAACTCAACAAAATGGTCTAGTCAATTTAAGACATTTTAAGGCAGAAATCTCACATATTATATTCTGGAGCAAAAGCTGCATTAATAAGAGCAGCAGTACCGTAACCCCCACCTGAAACAAGTTCTGCCTGAATGGAAATTATTTTAGACATGTACTCTGTGTAGAGTTGATAGACGTTTTGTTTTCATACGCCTTTGTCACCTGCAGCATATTTGCATATCCGACACATTTGCACCCCGTGTGCACGTTGACATATGTGTGAGGAATCGGTTTTGCTCTCTGCCAGGTTTGATTCCTTCCGAAGAGTTGACAGGCAGGAAACAGATGTGCAATTTACAGCCAATTAATTTCTCCTTCCCTCTCGTTCTCTCTCTCTCTGTTGAACTTTACTCCCTCTCCTTGTCTGACACACACGAATATCCTCGCACGCCCACAATGCATTGTCAGTGGGCCGCTCTGCGAAGCGCTGCGTTTCTGTCGTCGCCAAGATAGAGAACTCTCTTATCGCGCTCTCAGAAGATAAACATGCCCCTCTGAATCTCTCTGACTTCTCCTCTTCTTCTTCTTCTCCCTAGCTGTCTGCTGAGGACGAGCAGAAAAAAGATTTCCATTATTTACATGACTAAACAACGGGCAATCTCGTTCGATCTCAACCCCCTCGCTGCTTGCTGTACCCTGCAGCTCCCAACCTCATGACAATCTGCCTTCAGCTGCTGTGATTTTTCCCTCCTGGAGAAAATTACAAGAAGGAAAAATCTGTGATTTCCCGGGAAAAGAAAAAAAAAAAAAGGGGAGAGGTTAAGAGTGCAGCGATGGCAAGACGGGAATAATGAGGGAGATAGAGAGGTTATACACCACACTAATTAGCTGAGGTCTCCACAAGTTCAAGGACGATTTCAATTTAGCTGATAAAGATGAGAGGATGAGGAAGGGAGGGAAGGGTGAGATGGGTGAGACTTCCTACATCTTAATTATCCCAGTGGTTTTTGGCTGGTGGCACCGAGAGCGTGTGTGTGTGTGTTTGATGGGGGAGCTCCCCCCTTGCTCCCCCTCCCCAAAGGGGAGCCGGGGCTGAGGAGCAGAGTTGGAGGGCTTCCATGCAAAGCCCCGCCATCTTATCCAGGGCTGAGTTCAGCTGGGGGCGGCCCGGAGCTTCCCGGGGTTTACACTTTCCCTTTCAATTACTCTGTCACTCGCACAAGGATCTGCAGTCCAAGAGGATCATGGGTAACGCTGGGGTTAAACTCATAAATCTGATTCCATTCATACTTGCATACAAATTGGCTATATGCTTACACTTGGACAACATAATCAATGCAGCATATTGCTGAAAGTTGAAATGCGTTGTAACTATCATTCACCAGTTTTGGATCTGTTGAATACCAATTTTGCAGCCGGCATACCTTTACCGATATTCCTCACTCAGCTCCTCCGAAGCAGGGAGATTAGGCGACTTGCAGAGGAAGAAGTCATATAGTCTGGTGCTGAGCGAGTCACAGGTTCTGTTAAAATCCAGCTATTTCTTTTTCACTAATGTTATTTTTTAATCCAGGAAATGAGTACTATTCTTTTTTCTTTACTGTCAAAAAGAGAGTTTATGCTCTTGCATAAACTGTGGGAATTGTGCGAGTTAAAAGAAACAAAAAAAGGCCAAAATCAAATAAGCTATGACTGAGGTGCGAAAAACACTGGATCCTACATTTACCATAATGCAAGTCAGTAGTATCTTCCATTAAACCCTGAATTCTATATTAATTAGTTCAATCATTCATTCATTGTATGTGTTAAAAGGACTGTAGATTTAGTTGAGTTATGTACTAACTGCAGGGGACTCAAACTCAAATCAAACTTATTGAATCCTTGCACTGACTAAACCTTGCACAAATAAATTAGATACATTGGTCCTTTATTTTTTGCCAGACACCTGGCAACACATGTGCTAATCTTTTTCGTAATAAATAACTTTTTTGAAACATTGCAGTAGGCTTGTCACGGTAGTTGGTGTTCCCGGTGTTACATGGTGGTCGAGGCTTACACCCGAATACATTACTGACCTGCACATCGTTGCCCAGCAGCAGGGCCAGCAGCAGTGTCGCAGCACAGAGTTACAGGATTTACTGTTAACTTTTAGTGTGGAGAGAGTTAGGAGAGCTGACTGACAAGAAAATGGCTAAAACACATAATATATATAATAATATATATAATATATTTCACACAGTGGCGTGCGCAGACTTTTTGAAGGGCAGGGGCGAAAAGGAGGGCACTTTAGCGCGCGTTTTGGCTCCCAAGAGGACGCTTTAGTGCGCGTTTTGGCTCCCAAGAGGGCGCTTTAGCGCGCGTTTTGGCTCCCAAGAGGGCACTTTAGCATGTGTTTTGGCTCCCAAGAGGGCACTTTAGCATGTTTTAACCAGCCAAGGGGGCAGTTTAGTGTGTTTTGCCAACCAAGAGGGCACTTCAGCATGCTTTTTGGGCTCTCAGGAGGGCACTTTAGCGCGCATTTTGGCTCTCAGGAGGGCACTGTAGCGTGCGTTTTGGCTCCCAAGAGGACGCTTTAGTGCGCGTTTTGGCTCCCAAGAGGGCGCTTTAGTGTGAGTTTTGGCTCCCAAGAGGGCGCTTTAGCGCGCGTTTTGGCTCCCAAGAGGGCACTTTAGCGCGTGTTTTGGCTCCCAAGAGGGCAGTTTATCATGTTTTAACCAGCCAAGGGGGCAGTTTAGTGTGTTTTGCCAACCAAGAGGGCACTTCAGCATGCTTTTTGGGCTATCAGGAGGGCACTTTAGCGCGCATTTTGGCTCTCAGGAGGGCACTTTAGCGCGTGTTTTTCAACAATTGGGCCACGAGGGGGGGCGACTGCCCCCCCCCCTTGTGCACATCACTGATTTCACATGATACTTTTGACCACAGTTTGCAGGCTGGATGGAGGGGGAGAGGAGAGGCAGTTTGAGACTCCTGACTTACAATATTCCAAAAGTTTACATCAATGCTCAAACCCAGATAAACATGTTATTATTTAAGGTAATGTTGTGTTTCATGTGGTTGCCTGTCCCCACTTCAGGATGGGAGTCAGAGAGCAAGGAAGACAGGCTCCTGACAAGACTAATAGTAACTTGAACAAAAGCAGTGATGGTCAATTATTGTTGTGTTCACTTCAATGAAGGTCAACTCCACAGATCACTGCAACAGTCACGTTGATAAACTGATGAACTGATAAATCCACTTTTTTGATCCCTATAAGCTAAAATGCCTGAGCTCTCCCGTTATCCGGTAAACGACTCGGATCAGAGCAGCATCAGATTTGACATGGGTGCTCATTCCTTCAAAGGGTCTGGCTCTGCACATGAACCATTTCCCGGTGGTTTTGTGCTCCACCCCACACACATGCAAATGTCTTTTTATTCCTTATTTTCTTTTTTGGTTAAGAAATGACATAGTGACGGCTTAAGAATGCTGCTCCAAAGCTTCAAAGGACATTACATGCTATGCATTTTTCCCAGACTCATTGTGGTCTCCATAGCTACAGTAAATTTAATCTAAGTCAAGTCAATCAGATCTAAAACAAACAAACAATAAAACAAAAAGAAAAGCATATTTTGACTAACATGAATGAGGGTAGTGTAGGTGAGGGCCTGCATTCCTCTGCAGATCCAAGTCATTCTGATAAACCATGCCCACTTTTGAGCTGACCAATTAAATTCCTGTACACATGCTCTATTTCAAAGACCTCTATTTCAAAATTACAGGTGCTTAAACTGCAATTCCTCTGGGATTTTGAATAAATATCTGTTTTTCTGGTGTCCAGCATTCTGCTCAGACTTGAACATTGGCAAGTTATGAAAAAAAAAAGAGGTTCAGGAGGGCCCCCAGGAAAGTTCAGCCCTGTTTACACAGTTACACTCAATCAGTTCAGCCGGTCTCCTGCTGCTGGTCATTGTGCAGCCGTATCTGTGTTCAGTGTCTTGCACCAGTGGACCTGCATGAAAATTCCAACCATGAAATCATCACAAATGATGTCACTCTGCTAAACGCGAATACATCTTTGTTTCGTTTGTTAACTGCCATCCTATTGTTTATTATTATTATTAGTGAATGGCCGCCACTTGATCCATGTGACATGAACATATGCTGTTCCAACAGGAGTAGAGAAAGAAGAAAGCTGCTCTCAAAATCCCTTTGAGCCCCTGCAGTTTGGGTTAAGCTGTTTGCATGAACTTTTGACACCCTCCAATTGAGTCTCTGTGTTACCATGAATAAACCAGTTGACAAAACATACTTATTTCCTCCATGACTGAGCCGTGGTGAGTTACTTTTTTATGTTCTATGTATCTGTGCAACTGGATTTGCACTGACAACGAGAACCATAAGAAGAAGATGCAAAGTTTCTTGTTGCAGCAGTAAGCTTTTGATGAGTAAAGCATGCAACTTTTATCATGTTGGACTGCACATTGTGCTTCAAGGGTAAGTTCATATTCAGTCTATCCCCATGCCAATGAAAGGTTGAGTGAAGTTTCATAGTCCACAAAAGATTTCTGGAGCTTCACAGCAAAACAGCTTTGGAGCATTATTCTTAAAGCTGAAGAAGATGAGGACTTGTTTTAAAATCTAAATAAAACAGCCAAAAACCACTCCCATACTTTTGCTCCATACATCTCCTCCAGCATAATCCAAGTCTCTAGAAGCCAAGAGATCCTCATTGGCTCTCTCTGCTTTCAATTTTTGTATTTTTCTTTTTCATTTTAGTACAAGTCCTCATTCAATTCAGTTAGTTAGAGGAATGCTCCAGTGCTTTTTTTTGCAGTGAATCTGTTTTGTGGACTACGAAACTTGACCAAACTTTCTCTTGGCATGGGGCGAACTTTTCCTTTAAAAGGAAGTTAGACCTGGTAAAACTGGTTGTTTTAATGCCAGTGTTGTCCATTATGACCAGTATCTATGATGGCATCTGTATTTTGCAGGTATTTGGATATAAACACAAACAATTCTACAATTAAAAAAAATGAATGGATGGTGGCACTAGATCAAAAAAATGTGGTAAATAAGTAATAATTTGTCTGAGGGGGACCATATATTTTTCTGAACCAAATTGTATGGCTTTTTACTCAAAACTACAAACTGTAACTATGAAGAAAAGCAAGGGGGGCACCAAAGTTAGGAGGATACATTCTCTGGAGACCCAGCATGTTCTACTTCTTCATTGATAGTGATAGCTGGTAGAAGGCTGGAGAGAGACAGATTTGGTGGCAGAGAGTGATGTGGTGACGTGCAGCAAAGGGCCCAGGTTGGAATCAAACTGGAATGGTAGTGAGAACTCAGCCCTGATATGTGGTGCATGCTTTATCAGGTCAGCTACCAGGGTTCATGGCAGTCCATACCATAGATGTTGAGATGTTTCAGTCTGGGCTAAAGTGTGGGAATGAATCGACAGCTACTCATCTACCATTACTTAACAATGTCAAACACTCGTCTCTGAGCAAACACAGGTGAAAGAGACACAAAATCGGTCTGTAGGAACACCATGTAGATTGAGTTATTCTAAAAAATGCTTTGAACGTTGACCTTTACAGACATCGTACCAAAACAAAGAGCATTAAGACAGTTGGTATGGATGGATATACCCAATTCTTTACTTTACTGATTAGGACTTAAATCTAACTAAAGAACGTCTGACTGACTGACTTTGGCGTTTATCTGGGACCTGACAGTTGAAGTGACAACTCACTACACAGTTTAGAATGTATCTTTGCTAAATGAAATGCAAATGCATGCATATGTAAATACCTTGTTTACGCTTCTCCTGTTTGAACACTTGAGGAAATATAGACTGACTGGTGTGGTGAGTGGCACTGAGATCTGCACATGGAAGGAAGATTACTTTCAATCATCTCGTCCTACAGGCAACAGTGTGTCTGTGTACATACACACTGATGCGTTCTAACAAATGAGAGCGTTGAACGTAATCTTCTTGGGCGTCCTATACTATGTGAATTCTGAATATTTTCTGATATCATTCTTCCCCTTCAGTAGACAGAGCTTATTGGGTACATCTTATATCTCTCTCCACAGAGCCAACTCCTTTCTGTGACTTAGTTTCCTCCTGGTGCTGAATGTATACTAGTAGGTATACATTAACGTGTTAACACGTCTAGAAATAGCAACACATTTAATGTTAATGTTCTTCCTCCCAATTCAATTATTGGACTCTGGCGGCATGCAGTAAACAATGTAAATCTAATCACATATGAGGGACTTCTCATTAAAGGAAAATGCATCCTTTTGGAATTACATTAATTGAATTCCAAGATGCTGAAATGTACAACACACGATTGCATGTGCGATTGCTCGTCAGAACACCAGCGTAGACTATCTGCATATTTAAAACCAACATCAAACCCCTTTTTAACATGAATAAGAAGGTGGATTTTTAACCTCACGCAAAAGTCTGTTTTGTGTGCATTGCGCCTACTCAGTTATGTTGATTGCAGTGAAGTTTGAATTCACTGCAAATCATCTGGAAATTTCAACCATATTGTTCGCCTTCTGAGAGATTCAAATAGAGAATATCATACACCTGCTACAATAGCATGACTGCCGCCTGTGTGACAGGAGTTGTCACACGTTTCATTTGAAGTCAAAGCTAATAATCTGCCGATGTGGTTAGGGAGACACATAGGCACAGGCGCTCATGTGGGAAATATAGACAGCAACTGAAGGACTTGCTGCATATGAATCTAAAAAACGTGCAGCCGTGTACATGTGACTGACCCAAGAATGTTTTCCCTCTCGCTCTTTCTCTCTCTCTCTCTCTCTGCACAGTGGGACGCCATTAATGAGATGGACGAATACTTCAGTCCTATCCACACGTACCAGGTGTGTAATGTTCTCTCTGCAGTGGGGCTGAATGTGTTATTAGAATTAATTATTATAAGGACTTCAGTGGAATATATCACTTTGATCCCATGGAAACTGGGTTTTTTTCTCAACATAAATTAAGCTTGAGTTTAACCCACAAACCATGGATGATTTATCACCACTTATTTTCTCACTGTATGGTTGATTGACTGTGAGGTACAATAACTTAAACTAAAGATTATACAACAATTCCTGCTGGTGTACAAAAGAAGAGACAACGTCATATTATTTTCCTTGTTTTCAAGGTTGCACTTCAGTTTGTGGCTTTGAGATAGTGGTTTGTTTTCAGTTCAATTTTGATCAGGCACAAAAATAAAATCTCAGAAAATTCTTTATTTAAAGTTCCCTGTTGAATTACTGTATATTATCTGTTATACAGCTGAAATGATTAGTATTCTAATAGAGTAGTCGATAGCCATAAAACTTGATCTGCAACAATTTTGATCATGTATTTAGATATTTTAAGCAGCTTCTTAAATGTTGATATTGAAAATGAATCCGATCAGTGAATACTGAGTACTGAGTACTCGTGGGTCATCGTGGGACACTTGTTATTTTTGACCCATGCATGTAAACCTGACATTACAATACAAAAACAGTTTTTGTTCATAAAGTAGGAAAGGCACAATGAAAATAATGATCAAAAACAAGAAATGTAATGACTACTTTGAATAATTAGTGATTAAATCATTTGTTTCCAACAGATATGGCAAGGAGCACTAAGCTATGCAAGAACTTAACATAAGAAATGAATGCGGGTCATTTTGGCCCTGTGTTTGCAGAGCTTGCACATCAAAGGGTCAATTGATAAATTAAAGTAATTATGATACAAAAGAAAATAACTATGAATACTAAAACTGTTATTTCCGGTCCCAGTTCCAGTTAGTCTTTAAAAATAAAGGTGGGTCATGCTTAGATACACATTAAATTGTTTTACTACACAAACCAGAACCAAAAGTTAATAAGTATTTGAGGAGAACATAGCACCTTTAAAGACTGTAATCTTTGTTTTTATTGATGATGTATGTTGCTGCTGGAGTTGCTCATATAACACTTTCTCTGAACCAGGTCTGTAACGTGATGAGCCCCAGCCAGAACAACTGGCTGAGGACAATCTGGATCCCTCGAGAGGGAGCGAGGAGGATCTACATTGAGGTCAAGTTCACCCTGAGAGACTGTAACAGCATGCCTGGAGTATTGGGCACCTGCAAGGTAGAGAGCTCTAAAAACCACATAACATAACTCCTATTGTGTTTACTACACAGTTAGCATGCAAAAATTCACAATCTGAGATGACATCTGTTTAAATTTCAAAAAAGCTCAAAGACTCACATGTGATTAAGAAACTATACTGATTCCTAATTTTCTCATTTATAGTGACCATTTGCGAGTTTGACATACTTTCTAACACTTAAGCAGTAGAGTAGCGGGCATAAATAATTATCAACATCCAAAAACTGAGAAAATGAGAACCTGTGGCTGCTTTGAGGCTGGGTTTTGAGTTGATTTTAATGACCAAATACAGAGCAGGCACACATTTTGGGGAAGATGGATATGAAACTGACCTCCACAAAAAAGTAAAAAAAAAAAAAAAGCTGAACAAAAACTCAGTCCGACAGAATGGACAGACAATGTCAGTGTAAAGTTAAAGAGAAATCTTCACTGATTTTACACACACAAATTGGCAGTTCCAAGTCATCTGAAGTTCTACTGCATATCTGAAAAATAGCCATATAAAGAATTTTGACACAGTACTGCTGAAGCAAATTAGTCAGTGAGTGTTAAACTTCTAATTAGTGATGATTTAATATTTTGTAAGACTACATGTTTGAAAATGACAACAATCTGGGAGTCTGGAGTCATATAGAGGTGAGTTTACCAGAACTCCATAGCTGCTACTAGCATGAAGCCATTGATGTAAAATTAGACTCAAAAACAGGGGCCATTCACCTGAGGGAAAATTGTAAATTACACCCGGCTTTGCTTCCTTGTTGTGCGGCACACTGCACATTTACATTAGTGTTTCAGCTGCTGGTCCATAGATACCTCACAGGTATGAAGTGAAAACCACTTTTCCTTACTCATCAAAAGTTTCACTAATACAAAATCTTTATAGTTTCAAAAATTAATAATACAAAAATGTTTGCATTTCTAGGTGTCCTATTAAAACTTTTATGGATGTGTTTGTGATCATGTTATATGGGAAAAATGCTTTGGGCAGCAGGTGACTTTGACACTGTAGTACCATGCTCTGCCACAGGGACAAATTGCCAACTAGGTTGAGTGCTGACCTCTCTTAGTACATCCATGCATAACACTCACTCCAGAATCTCTGACTTAACAGCAGGCAATCAAGTTGCATTGTGGGTAATAAAGGTGAGGGTGGAACAAGAAAGAAACATGCGTGGAAAGATTTCTCTGTCTCTGTAACATCAATGTTATGGGTGAGGAATGCTACTCTTTTAAGGTTAGTCTCTGCACAACAATGCGTTTGCCTTGCTTTCAGATAAAGGAAACAGTGACGGCTAGATATAAGACACTTTTAGCTCTGTTAGCTCAGTCTCTATTTTTTTCTTATTCACAGTCTCTAAATACAATGCTAGCCAAGTTAAATACTGCATGATGCTTATTAGTTGTTAAATGCAGGTGAAATCAAAATAGACCCCATACATAAACCTTTGTAATTTCCAGTACTAATATCAGGATGAAAACCAAATGCAATTTCTAACACCTTTGTTCTGTGTTGGATACATAAAAAATGGATTGTTATCCATTCGGTCTTGAGAGAAGATATTTGGTACAATTAAACATCAGAAGAAAAATCACCTCAGCTTGTTAGTTTCAACATTTCCATTTTGTTTATTATGTTTTTTTAGCAACCTAGCTAACAACTATCTATGAACTAATACAAGCACATGGATGACTTGCATTGGTGGAATACGGGGTATACAATATGATTCTTGGAGAGTCAGATGGATTTACACATTTTCAACATGTGTCACACCAGCAGTCTGTCCTTATTGTCTGTCGCTTGCATTTACACAAGGGTTTTTTGATACAGTACTCATACTTGTTTGTTCTGCAGGAAACCTTCAACCTGTACTACTATGAGTCTGACAGAGCAGTAGGCTCGGCCATACGGGAGAACCAGTTCATTAAGATTGACACCATCGCTGCTGATGAGAGCTTCACTGGGGTGGACCTTGGAGTCCGCAGGCTTAAGCTCAACACTGAGGTATGAGCAACAACACTAAACAACAGCACAAATACTGACTGATATAACAGGTAAATGTCAGTCCAGGTTCTTTGAAGCAACATCTCACTCTGGGTTGTAGGTATATTCCAATTCTGAGCACGTACACTTCCACAAGAATTCAAAACAAGTTGGAAACCTCCCCAGCCACAGAACCTCTCTTCCAGTCTCATCACTTATGCTGTTCAGTATCATGGGAAATACTTTGATATTGATAACAGCTTCTAATTTGATACTGGAGAATGGAACCACTCTGTTATTGATACCTTACATTGTTACACAGATGACAATATGAAAGACATGGTCTAATTCATTGTACAGAGTCTTTAAATTTGTTTTGTAGTTTTGATTTTACAGTGGCTTTGCCTGTTCCTACAGCAATGCCACAGGGTGAACATTCAGACGATGCTTGATGTATTAGTTTGACCAAGAAACATTTAGTCTAAGTATAAGAATAGTATGTTTTACCTAATGAGTTTTGAATTGGTACACATGCTATATGTTACCTCTAAGTTGATAAGACAACAATAGCACACAGAATGTACTGGTACAGCTGATGTTCAGTAAACTGTGAAGCTTCTTTTTGAAAGATATGGGTGGCATTTCTCTTTCTCGTTTTTCTCTGAAAACCGATCCCAGGAAAGACCAAACACAATGTGTTAGTTCAACTCTCGATGCTTTCTGATTTCCCTACATGCTCAGTAGCTCTCAACTCTAAGCCTGCTGGTTCCCACTGACGCATAAATCTTTAAAAGCAGCTAAAAAGGCTTCATTTTTAAAAATTCCCTAAAACAGCTGGGCAGTGTAGTTTTTAGCAAACATTAATCAAACATGAGGTAATAGCAGAGTTTAGGGGGAATTTTAATACACATTTGATACACTGTTGAGTGGTGATAGACACAATACTTTTTAAGGTATAATAAGGATACATTCATTGATGGTTTTGGAGATACTTGACAGTAAGAAAACGTAGAATATTACCAACCTCATGCTTAAATGTGATTTCGTTAAGGTTTTTTTTAAGTAGGGAGTGTCTTTTACACACACACACACACACACACACACACACATCAAGAAATTTGGGCCAGGTAATGTAAGTTAAGACACCCACACCTCAGGGAGTAAATGCAATGTAATTTTCAGTTGTTAAGCTGGACGTGAAAGAATGTGTACTGTAGATTTACCAGGCTCAACATGCAGTGCAATGTGTGTGCAGACATTTGTTGCTGATATCATGTTGCATTGTTACTTAGAGCTGTTATTTCTGTATTGCACAGAACCCAATCAATCAATCAATCAATCAATCAATCAATCAATCAATCAATCAATCAATCAATCAATCAAAGATTTCAGCTGCAGACACACAAGTAGCCTGTGCCTATCACACAGTAGTTTGGCTTTTCTGATGGAAGCCCCACAGTACATGTTTGAATGCAATGATGTTGATATTTAATAGCTATTTTGTATTCAATTCAATTCAAAAATATTACCATGTAGCATAGTACCGACTCTATCCATTTCAAAATGTATGATTTTTATTTCATAAAAAGGATGAAATTCACTTGCATGTATTTTTTTTTTTTAATCTTCTCTCATTTTAATCCTTTTCCTCAGGGCCCTGCAAATAAATGGCAATCGTCACAGTTAAAATAAAAATGGATGATCTCAGAATGATCTGATCATGTCATGTCTGATTAGATCTTCGCAGTGATTTTACTTTTTTTCTTTCGCCAATATCACCACAACTGTGTCTCTACCGCACATTGACTTATACCACAAGCATGATTTTCCAGAGAAAAAATCACATCAAAATAGCTGAAACCTCATAATCATCTGCCAGTAACTGACATCGTATGTACGTAAGTACGAACACAGAGAAGGAAAGTGCCTGAGGAAACTTCAGTGACATCTGTTAATTCGCAACATGACACAACATATGTTTATGTCCTGGCATCCACATGAAATAGCAACAAAAATATCCTCATAATAGCCAAGAAAGATCTGTAAAACTCATAATTAGCAGTCTAATTAGCACACAGTGTTTACTACTGGGAGCATGGAGAGTCAGTTTGACGGGGAAAAATCTATTAAATCCATCAAATCAGTTTGAAAACAAAGCCACTAATTGAGCTGCAGCAATGATGTTTGTACAGATTGCTTCTTTAAAAGCAGAAACATACTAGATCTGTGATTTCTGTACATCAGAATATACTTCTCTTTCAAATTTAGGATACAAAACTCTTCCTATGAAGAAGATACTAAGATCTAAACACAGGACAGGCCTTCTGTCAGGCTGAACACAAACTGAAGTTTACAGCTTTCCCTACAAATTACAAATGCACAATTAGAATACAGCTATGGTGGTACAGTATCATGTACGTTGTAGGTAGCTGCTTTAAGGCTCAGTCAACATTTAATTTAAAAAAATTCAATTATGTGGCCAATTTAATCTATCACACCAGATCTCTATGGTGAGTGTATTTGCTTAAAATTAACACAACAATGGTATTAATCAGTTATTGGAATTAAAAAGCTCCCAAACATTATATATTTTTTAAAAGTCCAAAAGAAGCAGGGTGAGTCGAGGCAGTCTGGAGGCAGAGTGCCTGATGGCTGAAGAAAAGAGGCAACTGAGGATTGTTGAATCGCGAGAACTCGAGGCCTTCCTCCAAATATCTTTTATGCACATTAGGTCCAAATGTCAAAAATCCAAAATGCAAGAAACAAAAAGGCAGGTTGAATACAGCATCATACATCACCATGTCAAAAGACATAAACCATTATAAGTAGTTGTTAAAAAGTCAATTAGGATCAATTAGACTGGTTCCTAAACCAGCAATAACTTTGCAAGAAAAGCTGTTTTTATTTTTCTTCCCCAATAAACTTCTGAAAAACAAAAATCTTTTGAATCTGCTCCTGGGTGTTAAAAAGATAGTCAGCTGTGATATGATATGTTGATGTTGTTATGTTATGAAAAACGAGCGCATGAAAATGTAAAAACATCAGTGTTTCTGTGTTGGGAGGGAAGCAGTTGATTAATGACTGCTGCCAAAGCAAAACACCAAACACCAGTCCAGAGATTAAATTAAGCCTGTGTTCACACTGTTCGCCCTGTTTTGTTCCGGAAGCACTGTGGGAGCCACTGTTTGAGCTTTTAGTGTGCAAAAAAATCAGAGAACCTTCCAAACTCCATACTGCTGTCTCTTAGCTGCCTGCAGTTGATCTTGTAAAATGGGGACATATGATAAATATGTGAAATATGACATTGCAAGTCCATTTGTAAAAAATATATTTGAGCCAGCATCTCACTGCGTTTTTGCACCATTATCATTCATCTGGGTGCAAGTGCCAATTCCAAGCACCAAATTACACTGCATTGTTTAAACGGCTTAGAGAGGCGCAGCTGTGCCACTACACCCACCTCCCTGCAAATGTAGTCTGTAGTCGAGATACACATGTATGGTATACCAAACAAATGCAACAAACTAAACTGATGAGAATTTGCAGTATGACTGTGTTTCTACAACTGACTTCGTGGCAACACACAAGGGGAGACATGAACACACAGACAAACACACACTCAAATAAATGATACATCATTTTTTATATTTGTTGTCAAAAACAGATCGTTTGTGTCTGACATTTAAATATCACACTCATCACCTCTACTCCAATGCAGATACGAGGTGTGGGCCCCCTGAGCAGACGAGGCTTCTACCTGGCCTTCCAGGACATCGGCGCCTGCATCGCCCTCACTTCTGTGCGCGTGTACTACAAACGCTGCGTGGGTGTGAACCGTAACCTGGCGGTGTTCACCGATGTCGTGACGGGCGCCGACTCATCCTCTCTGGTGGAGGTCAGGGGTCAGTGTGTGGATCACGCAGAGGAAAGGGACACACCCAAGATGTACTGCAGCGCTGAGGGGGAGTGGTTGGTGCCCATCGGGAGGTGTGTGTGCTCGGCCGGATTCGAAGAACACAGAGACTCCTGCGTGGGTAAGTTGCCTCAGGGTGCTTGGTTCGGTTTGTTGAGGCTGGTGTGAACACTGTTGCAGACCAAAGAAGCCCACCAAGACAAGCCACTGCTGATGCGGTTTGTTTGATGTAGGAACGCAAAGACCAATCACAGGACTGGGTGACAGCAGATGTGACTTTAGCTTGAATTGAAAAAACCTTTTAATTCAATAAAAATGTAATCAAGTTATGTGCTGAAGGTTGGCCCTGTCAAGTGATTTCCTAAGTGATATATATATATATATATATATTATATATAGATATATATATATATATATATATATATATATATATATATATATATATATATATATATATATATATATATATATATATATATATATATTGGTAGGCAAGAAACCTTACATTACGTAAATTGCAAGACAGAATGTATTTATTTTAACTGAAAGTGTGATCTTTTCCTTAACCTAACCTAACTAAGTTTTGAAGATAAGATAAGATGTTCCTTTATTTATCCACCTAACACAAAAGTACAGAGGGAAATAAGTAGCAGCACAAGAGAAGTCTAAAAAAATTGAGACAATAATAGGGAGATATTGGAAAGAATAAAATAACAATTTGAATAACAATATAATAAAAACCATTAGAATAAAGACTAACATGCTATATACAGTAACTGTCGCTGTATATACATGACGTGTGCAATATATAATAAATGTCCCTGTGCAAATGTGCAGAATGTGTGTGACTGAGTTATCTAAAATAAATATAATAAATACAAATAATATAGATTATTTTCATAATGTACTCTGTCAAGTGTATGGTTAAATCCTTAATCAGTGCCTAACCCTTACCAAAGACTGACTGTTTGACAAGATTAATAACAGTCATAATATGTGACCTCTTTGTGAGCGAACTTTATTTTGAAAGCCTAACCAGATGTTGCATATAATATTGCTAACTGCTAACTCTGGAGCAAAACTGGCACTAGACAGGCGCTGGGTAGGTAGAGCATCATAGTCAGAGGCGTAAAGCCACTGACCAAGCTACTGTATTTGACAAGTTGGAAGTGAGAACTGCTGCCTCTCCTCACTCCCCTCACCACAGTATTATAGTACAAGTCACATCCTCTCTTCTCTTGTTTTCATTCCATTTCCTGTTACTATTTATGACCGTTAAGATCCAGTTGCAGTCTCGATTTAAGATGGGGGCAGACCTGAAGGAGTGTATAAATTAAATGTATAGCTGAGCATGAATTCTGCTGCAATCCTGTACCGTGATAAAAATGTATTCATTAAAATTGCTAATCTCCACTGAAATGGAGACTTCTGAATTAGTATGAGATGGTGGAAGTAGAATTAAGGGTCCATCCGACTGTTAACTATCCAGAGAGAGCTGGAGGTGAGTGAACTTGTTCAGAGTGAGCTCTGGCTCTGCGCTAAAACCTGAAGTGAATCAGAAAGTCTAAGCTACCTACAGCACATTGCAGGTATCTCTTTAATTTACAGGTACAGTTTTGTTTTTCATGATGTCAAACAGTCCTGATTCCAATTAATAATATCAAACATGTTTGAAATATTTTAATGGGACTGAAAGGCGACAGCTGATTCACACCACACACTGAGGGTCGACTGGTGGCCAAGGGGTTTAGGAGCCCACCATCAACTGCAAGATCCTCAGATAGTGTTATTTCCTGTCATCTCTCTGCTGTCCACTGTCAAGAAAACACATTAAGTGCCCCCAAAACTCTTCAGAAGGACAGAAAGGACACAAAAAGAAACTCCACACACAGAATAATTGTATCTCAACTGTCAGCACCAACTGAACCAGACTGGAACAGACCCAGTCTGACTTGGCCCAATCAGTTGTCGCCCTCATGTCATATTCATAATCAGGTCAACTGCCACAATGTCTCCTCACCTCATTCATTTTTATATTTACCTATTAGAAATATAAATGAAATGAATGCTTGAGGCACAGCTGTGTACTATTACATGCTGTCAGACTGAGAGTTTTCCTTTACACTCCACGTAGTACTGATGGCTTTATTTAACCAGAAAGTCTCTTGAAGTAATCACATTGAGGGTCCTGGCTAAAAAGGCACTTATAGATAGTTAATTTTTGGGGGGGTGTAAAGCAAGGTTATTGTCTCTATATATCATAAAAATATTTGCTTTCATGTATGTATTCAGAAGAGTTTATAGTTTATGCTCCCCCTCTCTTCCACCTCATCTGCATTAAATGTTTTCTACTGGCATTTCTTCGTCATACATATATATAGTTTAGAGTTTAGCAGCCCTCAAAATAACTTAACACTTTTATCATGTAAACTAAAATAATCGAATAATAGATTTATATTTATAACCCCCTCAAAAAAGTTTTAAGTGAGTCTGAATAAAAGCTGTGGAAATTAAAAGTGGAAATTTACCAGGACGGTTGTGTGAACAAGCACATAATGTTCTGTAACTGAGTATCAATCACAGACAATGAGAAATTGAAAACCAGGCCATATTAGCTCTTTCTTGTATCTGTTCAGAGTGCATTATGAAAATGATATATATTATTTGTATTTATTATATTTACTCTAGATAACTCAGTCACAAAAAATAAATGAAAATAAAACTAAATTCACGCAAAAAAGAATCTACATGAAAGGCAAGGCAAGGCAAATTTATTTGTATAGCACAATTCAGACACAAGGCAACTCAAAGTGCAAAATGACCGGACCCGACCAAAGAAAAGTTACCTTCACATTAGGGCTGCAACTAACAATTACTTCCCCTATTGATTTCACAAGAAATCAATCGATATATTTTTATATATATATATAAAGAAAGGTGATAAAAAGTAAATCATGATTCCTCAGAGCCCAAAGTGAGGTTTTTCAAATTGCTTCTTTTGTTTCCCGGTACAAAACATAAAGCCTCATCATTAACTGTCTAATGATGAAGAACAACTTAAGAAGCTGGAACCAGCAAATGTTTGACATTGTTGCGAGAAAAGTTTCTGAAACAACAAATTGATTATCAGATTAGGGCAACAAATTGTCTCTTAATCAACTAATGGTTGCAGTTCTACTTCTGTACACCTCTGAGCTGGTTGATAAAAAGCCAGTGTGAACACTTACCAGCAGCAGTGTTTTTCTTCGGTCCAGACAAAGACAAGAGAATTGCAGCTGTGAATCAAATATTCTTTTATGCTCCATTGCTGAATATGTTTATCTACTGAACCACTCTTTTTCGACTTAGAAAAAAAAAATCCTCAAAAAAAAAGATATAAGCATCCGTTGGCCATTTATTTATCTATGTGAAACTTCTTATTCTGAGCTCAGAGCATCAGCACTGACGTCTCTAGAATGTAAAAAGCATTCGAAGCAACACTTGGATTTAGGAAGGTTCTAACCTTTTCAGTGAATAAAAAACTCTGTTTGAAGCTCTGGCAGTGGATCACGTAATAAAAAAAATAAATGAAGAAGTTCAAGGTCTGGTCAAACGCTTTTTCAGAGGTTTAACACTTTCTCAAGTAGGTAAAAACAGAGAAAAAACGCTGTGTGTCTGAGGCAGCTGAGGCTCATTCAGCCAGTGATGAATAATAAGTGAGACGTTCGAGATGCAAAGATCCTCTTTTTTTCCTCCTTTTCTTTAAAAACCACATTCTGTTTGTTTTTGTCTTTTTTGATGTGTTTTGTAGGGTTTTGATAGGCTGGCTTCATGCGGACACCCGTGCATATTTCAGGTTGCCATGGGTTACAGTAATTAAAACCTATTAATCACAGAGCGATGGATAATTAAACGCTAAAAGCAGTTTGTCAGCTAAACGAGCCGAACGAGACACGCAACACCGGTTCGCTTGCATCCCGTCCTCCTCCCCCTCGTCCTCCCCCTTCCCCCTCTTCCTCCTCCCGCCACTTACACACACTCACAAATCTCTGTTGTGTCTCGCCAAGCCGAGGCCAGCAGCACACTCTCGGTTCGACACAGTGAGGGCTCCTCGTCAGAATGTGTCTGAAAGTGTGGGAAGTGGGATGTTGGCGCATATGTGTGTGTGTGTGTCCAGTTCAGAGGGCTACTTACAGACTTTCTATAATTAGTTGCAGGCAATTAGCAGCAGCACAAACACAAAACAGTGCCCATAAGGAAAGCAGAGAGGAGGGGTGAGGAAGGAAAACAAGTCCTATTTTGTTTATGGAGATGATTTTATCCACTGACTAACACGCTGGTGTAAGATATTTAAAGATGTGATCTTTTTTGAGGGAAATAAAGCTTAATAGCAACTGACAATAACGTTCATTTTCCTCATGATAATCCTCAGCTGGAGGTGATGTCTTTACCACCTATTTTATTTACCATTACATCACAGCAGCCGGCACACAAAGTGGATTTGCAGTGGAGGGGAAATAAAAAAACCCAGCTCTTCAGTATATCCTCCGCTGACGTCTTGTCTCTTCTGGCACCAAACTGGGTCGCCATGCTAATTCACCCTCGCCAAAGCAAAGCCACAGTCACGCACACACGAGACCAGACAAGACACAGAGAGGCGGGGAGGGCACGAGATGGTGAAAGGAAGACGGCTTAAGTGGTGTATGTGTGTGTGCAGAGAGAGAGAGAGAGAGAGAGAGAGATCAGACATGAATGTGCGTGAATATGTGTGTGTATATGAGCGTGCTTAAGTGGTTCTCCCCTGACAAAGGTGCAGAGACTTGGCTTAGAGCACGGCATGGTCTGTGTGTGTGTGTCCGTGTGTGTGTGTGTCTGTGTGGGAGAGAGAGCGCAGGGTTGCGTGACATGCCGTTAAAAGTGTCACAAGAAGGGAAGCAATGAAAGACGGAGGAGAAAAGAGAGGAGGATGGAGGGAGAAAGACTGGTGGAGTGGTTGACTGGACCCCTCGTCCACTTGAGTTTACATCAAAACACTGAGTCTGTGTGTGTGTGTGTGTGTGTGTGTGTAGTTGTGTGGACATGTGTGCAAGTGCTCACTGTATGTGTATGCATGTGTGTGTGTGTGTGTGCCTCCCGGTGCCAGTGAAGAATGGACTAAAGTGCCCCATACAGTGAGAGCGATCGAGGACACACTGATATGAGACACACACACTTAGGATGGTCACATCTACTCAGCTCAGGCAACCCATCCAAGCCTGACACACTCACTCACACACACACACACACACACACACACACACACACGAGAAAGGGGGTGCTGCGTACTCCCACATGTGGGTTAGCTCACTCCTCTGCTCAGTCAATGGACCACAGCCTGTCCTCCTACTCTGAACTGCACCGTGCCTCTGACACATTCGTGTGATTTATGTTAGAGTTTAACATAATTCAGCTACTAGAATAGAAATTCACACACAATACCCAAAACAACCATATTAACCTCTTAACAAGCAGTTTTCCCCTTTTTATTTTCCCGAGAACAATCTTCGAGATCTGACAGTATCACATATATATATTTTGTATCACTTCTTTACTGAAGCTATATGGCACTGACATAGGAGGCCTATCTATTCTATTATAACGAGTGTCAAACCATTTCAAAGGAGCGCACCACTGAGGAGTGTTGGAGCTCTCTTAAGGGCTAAGATGCTTTGTAAAACCTTTTCTGTACCAGATCTTAATTTTAAGGAAACATTTTTAGAAAACGCTCAAATTTTTAAGCCACTAGGAGCAACTTTCTAGCACTAGGACACTTTATGAATACAGTGCGAGATGTTTGTGAAGCCCCCGACAGCTCGGTTACAAATCTTTTTATTATTATTATATTATTATTTTTTGCAACATATTTTCAGCTTTCTGAGCGACCATTTTAATGAGTGTTTGGAAATAAATTCCATTCTTTATTAAAAGTTTTACATTCCAAAACTCAAATCTGTGATGCGTTTTTAAAGGTCTGACAAAATTTGCTGGAATAAAAAGTGGATAAACCATAAACTGATACATGTTAGGTAATGATTATAAAAAATCCTGAGGATTCAAATATTGTTTTTTTTGTTTTTTGTTTTTTTTACTCATGTAAAGAAATGACAATGAATTTAGCTTGAATCTAAACCTTAAATGCTGCTTGTAAATATATGACACCATGTTTTTTTCCAAGGGAACCCCACCACTTAAAGCCAGTGAAAAAGGCAAAGAATAAACACTAGACACACATAACTATTTTTTTTTTTATTAATACAACTGTGTTTATGTAAGACAGTATCGATCGAATTATGAAATGAGTTTTCTAGACTTTGAAATGAAGTTAAAAACTGGTTTAAACAATGTTTGGCGGCACAACATGAGTACGCTTTGGCTGACCAACCTCTTGGTCAGTGGGTCAGTGAGGTTTGAGAAAACATATTGCTTCAAAATGAATATGTATTGGTGATAATAGACAGGAGATGGTGATGCTTTACAACATACAAGAAAAACACATGATATTCATGTGGTTAATTTTCGTAATTTAATTGAATTATGTAAAAAAGAAAAACAGAATTAACACACACACACACGCACATAGTAACCCCTTCATGCACACACTATTATTTTATTATTTTAATAGAAGAAGAAGAAGAAGAAAAACCATGCATGAAAAGGTTGAGCACAGATGTTTTCATCATCAATATCCACAGTAGTGTGGCCTAAGACATATTTACATTTGTACAGAAAACCTAAATTGTATCAGGCACCAATGAAAGCTATTCATGGGGCAGAGCAACAAACTCATTTGCTTTTTGCTGCTTCTCATTTACTTTTTTTTTTTATAAAAGTCGTTTTGCAAGGCTGATTGTAATTGAAGTTGTGTGATTCAACCCACTAAATAAGCCCTTTTCTATTCCATAGCCATCACAATAGCCTATTTAGCTGTTTGTCATAATAGATTTTTATGGCCTTCAGATATGTTTGATCCCTTTGTAAAGATTAAAATCATGACCAGAGCAAATAATTAGATTTAGGAAATTGCGATGTCAGTCAAAGCCAGATGTACAATGGCAAGGTGATTTCTGGGATCTGATAACATTTGGATCTGGAAGGATTATCTTATGCTGCACAGTATTTTGACAATATATATATTTTTTAAAACCAGGAATCTGGTATTTTTGGATGGCACTTGTAGGACTGGGCAGTGTAGCTGAAATCACCATATTTGTAAGAATGTTCTGATATGAGTATATAAGATGACAACCTATGGCCCACTGATGAAAGCTTGCATTTGCTGTAACACCAAAGATGTTCATGGGGTGTCGGTGGCAACTTTTCCGGAAAATGTCACAAGCGGCGCGTAAAGCAGTTAGTGACGCGTTCACCCAGCAGTGATTGGTCAGCCAGACAGAGTAGGTGGTTCGCATGCGACATAACAGTTTCATTCATCCTGGTCTCTGCTAGCATCGGGAGTCATGGCCAAACAAACAACGAAAAGACAGATAACAGCGGACAATACAACTTTTTAAAAAAAGGTGCAGACAACTTAAATGTGGTGTTGTTATGGAGCTGCCCATTGACAACTGACTGCTGTCATGCAGGCAGCACTGGAACCAACAATACACTTGCAATTGTAACTTCTGGAAATCCTTGAGATTGCCACACTACAGACAACAGATAGTGATTTTCTTTAATCAGAATTTTCTTGGAAACATTCATTTAAGACACGTGAAAACAGTCCAGATTCAAACATATCAGGTTATGTCACACTGAAATCAGACTGGAGGGAAGTTCCTGTTGCTCAGTTTTAGCCTTAAATTGACGTGTGTTATCAAACTGTGGCAGGTCATGTAATTCATCACTTCTCCCTCTTAAGCAGACAACAATTATTGGCTCCTGCAGTCAGTGAGGGATTGTGGGATTGTTCAGAGCCTCTTTGACTCTACTTTAAGCAAACTCTGCTCCCTGTCAGTCAGAGAGAGGAGGAGGAGGAGGAGGAGGAGAGGGAGGAGGGAGGAGGCTTTAAAAGTAAACGAAAAGGGTGGGAGAGAGAAAGACAAGTCGCATGAATAAAGGGAGAGGTGAGGAGGTAAAACGGAAGTGAAATAAAAGAATCCGAAATACAAAGACAGAGAGACAGAGATTATGAAACAAAGTAAAATGAGAGAGGTGAGGGGTCGGAAGAGAAAAGGTGTGACACTCTGCCACATAATGTGATCATTATCTGCCAATGTGGCACCGCAGAGAAATATCAGTGGAAGACAGCAGCAGGCGACAGGGAGGATTTAATATTCCTTTGTTATATATTTATTTCATCACACACACACACACACACACACACACACCTACACACACACACACACACACACACACACACACACACACACACACACACACAGAGGAGGGCTTTGTGTCCTTTCTCCAGCCTGTCAACACCTACGTCCTCTTTTCTGTCACTCCTCCCTACTTTTGCTATTTTCCACTTCAAACACATGATGTTCATAAGCAGAGGTGGAGACACACAAACACACCTACACGCACGCGCACACACACACACACACACACACACACACACGTCATTGAGACTCTAGAGACAGAGCTGTGCAGGGTCGTGTCTGACAAGGTGAAGCACCCTCATTGGCCCTGGGTCCAAAAGGTCTCTGCAGGTGAAAACAGCTGACACTCAACTGGTAGAAAGGGGTTAGACCACTGACTTGGCCTTCTAATATACCGTACTGTAAGATTTTATTCAGTATTTTTGTTATTCCATTAGGTTCTTGTAAATTAGCAAAAAAGATAAAATATGGAAAACATCTCAACTGCTGCTGAAATGTTATTTGCTGAATTAGTCGCTTGACAGAAAATGAATAGACATCTATTGCAATAAACAATTTGTTATTTTGCATTTGTTCCTTTTTTGTGTTTTACATGATTGGCAATTGAAAAGTTATGAAATTGGACTGCCAGACAGAGGACGCAATGTGTAGACATCATTTGTATTTTTCAATCACTATATACTAAACAAGTATTTGATTAAAATGTCAAGAAATGTGTGCTCACTCTTGCTAAAATGTGCATGTACGAACATTGTAAACAGGTTAGAATGTCTTCAAATATTTATTGTTTGCATGTAAGATGTAGTGCGTTGCAGTCTAGGTCGTAGCACTTAACAGAGTTGTCAGTTGAGGTTGAAACACTGAATGGATCTGAAGTGTCAGTCTGCGGTGTCCATGGAAGAAATGCAATTTGATTAATAAGATAAGCACTAAAATGAGTTGAAGCAAGTCTAGCAATGGAGTCAACGTTGGTAGGGAAAAATCTGCATGACTAAAACGATACATGAAATCTTCATTTTCATGACATGTTACAAAAACTGAGCCTACCTAGAAACTCTCATTTTACCAGGAGTGCCCAAAACATTTTTCCTTGGAGGGCCAAACAAAAAAGGCAATGGTGGCCCAGGGGTGTTGTTAAGATTCAAAATGGTTCTAGGTAGTTCCCTGAATTGACTGATTTATTGTGCCAACTGACCCTCTGCCAGCCCTGCATTGTAACAATTTTTTAAGGATGCTTCATATTTAGAGAGCATATTTACTTTATTTATTTATAAAGTAGGCTACCTACCCACAGCAGTCGAGAAGTGGCTTCTGCTGGAGAATGGCTGCACCACTTGGACAAACCACACACTGAACTGCACCATACCATAATACTAGAATTGGTGGTAATGGTAACGACAACCGTTAAACTTTCTTCATGATCGTGACTACATTTGGAAAAGATCATTTCCGGCAGGAGAACGTGTTGTTTTTGTCCATCCTGACCAGTCAAATGCTGTGTAATGTGTTAACCAACTAAAATGGCCAAATCAGTATTCGTAGAAATGATAGATTATATTAGTTTCAGTGTACATTTTTTTTAAATACATTTCAAACCATCATGAAAACCCCCTGTACAGACAGCATCATTTATGATTCATGTGAACTCTGTTGCAGAGTTTAAAGCATAGCTAAGCATATAAATCTAATACTCTCATCTACTGAGTATCGTGTAGCTGCTACATATTTCCCTGTACGATTTCCTCCAGGCTGCAAAATTCCTAATGAAGATGCAGTTAAGTGATTTGGGGAACAGATGATTTGGTGAGAACTTCATTATTCCCCGGCTCACGACCACTTGAGTGGAACACGATATTCATAATTGCTGTCAGAATCAACTTGTGGCGGCCTGCTATCGAGAACGTATAAGGAGCTCAAATTGAAACGGTCTCCGGAGAGGGAGAGACCGGGGAATACGGAGTGATCAAATTAGTTCCATCCTCCTGGCGGTTTGTAAACAACTGCTGATCAACAACATTGTTACTGTTTGGAGGCAAATGACACCGAGGTTCCAGAAACACACCCACACTCAATGCCTCGGGGTGGGGAAGCTGCGTGGTGTGAGCGCACACACATTCACACACACGTTACTTAAACTGAGTGACACAAAAACAACATGCATTCAAATCTGAATCTTTTAACACCATTTCGCCAGGGATTTCTTTCAACGTCATTTGAACTCTGAGAAAGGTAATAAGTTTTGCTCTCGGGGGGAAACTACGTTTCAATTTGGGCCTGTTTTTGTAGTTTTGGCCAGTGTTTCTGTTGGTTCTGATAACAACTGGACCCAGCAAGAAACTGCTGAGATCTGGGAAGGCCTCTGCATCGCAAGAGAAAAATCTGGCAGGGAAATAAACACAAACACTCTGAATATCAAGCAGGTTGAATGAGATTGTTTTTTCCTGAGGATCAGACAAAACTGATCTGAAAAAACAAAATAAAGGTAAATCTGAAAAACTGAGCCAAAATGTTTGTTGTGAATTATAGAGCTTTATGGCATTTTGTTAAATACTTACCTTGAGATTGATGTAAATTGAAGTAATGTTTAATTTGATGTACATGGATTCATCAGTCCATGATCTACTTAGAGCTACTTGAACTGTGGTTGTTCTCATTACTGTTGCAACCAGCAACCACCAGGTCCGGTGTTGTGCTATATGACCTCCTCTCCTCTCCTAGGATTTAATATGAGGTGTATCTTCAACCAATGACACGCTTGTCCCAATCCCCACACCGCTGTTTTGCTCTTACTCAACATTAATAAAACATTTGGGTTAAATTTGAATTCAATTGAAATAAATAACAATAATTGCAATAACAATTGATGATTATCAGGGATAATCATTAATTATGATAAATAATGAGATCCAATTTACATTAGATCATCTCTTGAGCACAACCCTTGAAGAAGGCAAATGATTGAAGAAGTTTGTAACTTAATAATTAACTTAATGACTAAAACCAAAATACAACCAAAATTACAATAACAGATAGTAATGGTTGAAGGATTTTGGACTCCTGAAACAGCTGAAAGCGAACATGAGGAAACAGTCCAAAAACAGCAGATGTTTAAAAGTACAAACAGAATGAAACTAAAGAGATTCAGTTAGAAGCTACAAAAGTAGTGAGAGCTGAACACACTGACTTAAAAATGTCTTTCTCTCAGATTTCCTGCACATGAGTTGAGTATCGATGTGAGGGGCAGACAGGGCTTGTTATGGGTTGGCTGCAGTTGTGAGACATCACTGCGTCCTCAGAAGACAGATGACAATTCATTTCCAGTCACCTCTTTTATTGCCATATACATATGCTAGAGCACAACCGATGTAGTGGTTGCTTATATTGTCCTATTGCAGAGATATATGTATAGGTGTATATGTGTTTCTGATATTGGCCAACGTGAAACGTTTGGTTGCAAAGAACATGAAGCAGAAAAAGATATGTGGGGTGATTTTTAATTCTTAAAGTTCTAGTGAAGTTTACTGTTTAAGTGAACTGATGCCATTCTAGGCAATAAAGTTTATTGCTACATATCTTTGTCACAGGGTTTTGACACCACATTGAGGGCTCATTGCAAAATATTGGCATGGCCTCAAACAAGTGCACCTTTAGATATGTCTTGATAAAATCATCAAAAATCATTGTAAAGGTGAATTTTATGTGTGGGAATTTTACTTAGTTTTCTATGAGCAGCAAATACAAACATACCCTATGGAGCTGAAATTAACTTAATCGTTTTCATTCAACACTTCCGTTCCATCTTTTACCATCCACCTAACACAATCCAGTTTTTGTGCAAGCATGATGTTTTTTCAGGTGACTTTTATCTTGTCTCAAAGAAACCATCTTTAGGAAGGTATCAGACAATTATATAAAAAAATACAGCATGGGCGTTGGAGCTGTGCCTGTACCACTTGTTCAATTGATTAGTTTTGCCCCATCAGGCTTTCAGCTTGGTGCTCTTTTCAGTGTGCAGCTTCATCAACAAATCCTTTCTGCTTTCTTATTGGGAAATCCCAAATCAATGAAACGCCACACCATGTTTTCACTGCTACCTTGCATTCAAGCAGATCGAAACAGCTCGTACACACGCTCACATTAACTAATCATCTAACTCAAATCAAAAGCACCATTCACACTGATCTTTCAATGCCGGATATCATGCAGCAATACTCCACATGAAAATGTGAAAGTTACAGATGCGGAAAGGGGGAACGGTTTCGCTGCACCAGAGGCGAGACAGCGTCTGTGTGAATGGAAAAGCCAGAGGCACAGATCAGGAATGTGTCGGTCTGATGGTGTTCACAGTCTGACAGCTACACAGATCCTTCACTAATCAGATGAAAGGGAATGATCCACACTTCAGCCAACAAAGTAACGTTAGAGGACCAAGCAACAGTAATGTGGTAACTGTTAGTGTACGGCTTCTTATTTGAGGAAAAAAAAAAAGCACAGTTATACGTGGGAAAACCTCTGTCATCCTGTCTGCCATCCTGCCTGTCCTAACGACTGTCAGTTACATATCTGTCTGAAAAACACTGTCTGTCCCCGGCAGCAGAGCCAGGCGGCTGAATGGTGGT